>NC_142340.1:21217500-21817500 GCF_054954075.1 Amborella trichopoda
AGTGCTGCAATTGAGCTTGTAAGGATTTTCTTATTTAAGATGGAGTTCTCTACAAAGGAAATTGTCTTTGTATACCTGCAAGTTCTCTTAGTCAGACCCCTATAGCAAAGTTTCATAGAGGTGGTTGCTCGAGAAAAAACCATCGTATTGGTGGACTCTTAAGTATTTTTTGCCAAACTTAAAGAGGGATGTTACGCAGTTTATTGAGAGTTGACACACTTGTTAGCTAGCTAAGGGGCAACGTCAGCACATTGGGAGGATGTTAGAATGGATTTTGTGATGAGTCTTCCGCGGAATCAATGAGTTATGGAATTTATATTATTTGTTGTACTAGAAAAAATTTCCAAGATGGCTCATTTTATGACTTGCAAAAAAACTTGGATGCCACACATGTTAATATGTACTTTCGAGAAGGGGTGAGGTTGCATAATGTTCTGAAGACAATAACTTCATAGCAGAATACCAAAGTTCCTCAGCCATTTTTTTGGGATCTTTGTAGAAGAAATTGGATACTCGATTACAATTCAGTTGTGCTTATTACCCGAATTCGAATGGACAAACTGGAATGGTAAATCATAGTTTTGCCTATAATCTCAGTAAGTATTGTAAGGGAAAGGAAGAAACATTGGAATCTAGTACTGCCTCAAGTTTGCCTACAACAGTGCCCATAGCAGGTCAACTAGTAAGAATCTGATCGAGGAGGTATATGGGAATAACGCTACCCACGCATTTGGCTTGGTTCTTATCTAGACCAATGGGGAGGGTCATGCTAGTGTTAAGGAGTTGGTTAAGCAGATGAAAGGAGTGCATGAGTAGGTATATGCTAATCTAGAAACTAATACAACCAAATATTAAGCAATGAACAAATATCACTAATTCAAAGAGTTTAATGTGGGAGATTGGATAATGGTGTGTCTCAATAAAGAAAGGCATCCAGCAAGTAAATATAACGAGTTGCATGATCGCAAGGCATGAACTTTACAGGATTCTGAAGAAGATGGAGAACAATGCTTATAAGGTCATTCTGCCTTCACATATGGAGACTTCGGATATATTCAATATTAGATGAAGATGAAGGGTCTAACTTGAGGATGATATCTCCTTAACAAGTGGAGAATGATGATGTGAAAAGTACACTTAAGTGGAAAAAGGTGACCAATATACTCTATGGGAGTAGCGGATTTCTCTTAACGGTCGCGCATATTTGGAAGATGTGGAACCTAGGAGGACTACCAAGAAGAACAAGCAAAGAAAGTATTGCTCGGAATGATTTTCTAGTTATTTTAAAGTTTCATTCATTTTTTATTGCTAAACTAGTTGGAACTTTTTGGTCATTTTACTTATAGTTAGCATTATTTTAAAGGGTTTGTATACTACGAGACCGTTAAGTTTTGTAAAATGAGATCATAATCTTTTATAGCAATTAGATTGGATTATCTTACTTACGCCATAATGTCAAGTGGATTACTGGAGATGGCCAGACTATATATTTTCGGGCAGATCCTTGACTTTCAAAAAAATCTATTTGAGCACCTTATGGTTCTCAGATTCATAGAAACCTAGATGTTCTTGTTGAACCTAAAGTAGTTGATTATTTGCTGGATTCTCCTCGAGCATGGAGGCTCCTACTCCTGCCACCGGTTCTCTTATTACAATTTGGAAGGAGGTAGAAGCATTTGTGCTTCCTCTATAGCCATAGAAGAACTTCCTGGTATGGGTTTGTTCCTTCAATGGTGACTTTTCTATCAAATTTTGTTCTATAAAGGTGTTTCATTCAACCAATTTTTAAAGTTATGAGGTCTTTGTAATGTCATCCTAGGGCCAAGTAGTTTTCTTGGTTAGTTATTTCATCATCAACTCCCTACCCTCTCTTCTGCAGCGAAGAGGGATCTCCATAGATTTTGTATGCCCATTTTGTAATTCTAATGATGATAGGGTCTGCCACCTACTTTTTCATTGTGCTTTTTCATAGGGTATGTAGAAATCAATTGTCTGGAGATGCAATAAAAGGCTTATTTCATTCTCATCCATTGCAACCATGCTCAAGACATGGATTGCTTTTCTATTCAAGTCTAATGGACTTCTGAATATTTGGTTCTCTTTTCTTCACTGCCGTCTGGATGTTATGGGAGGAATGAAATCGTTGAGTTTTTTAGGAGAAGATATCCAAGCGTGAACACTTGCTCAAGAGAATCACAACTCATGTCAGAAATGAAGCAGATGCTAAAGTCTGGACCCTTTACATGTTAGAGAAAGCAATCAAGGTTGCATGGTCTTTTCCTTGCCCTAAATATTCAAAATTAAATGTTGATGAGGCTTCTCTCCAAAATCTTACTCCTGCATATGGTGGAAGTGATGATGGCTCTCTTATTGCTGCATTTACCAATCCCCTAAGAAAAGCATTAAACAATTTTGCATAATATCATACCTTGCAAGACTTGACCATCCAACTCAATTGTTTCCCCATATGGATCGAGAGTGATTTTTCATTTAGTCAATGTAATCCATGATCGATGCAAAGCTCTATGGGCAATCAATATTGTTGCTGCAAACTGCCACCAAAAATTTCTAGGTCGAGATTGGTACTTAGAGCATATTTTTTGTGAGGCAAATATGGTAGCGGATACACTGGCTAAGAAAGTTACAGTTTTTTCAGAGGCCACTATTTGGCAAACAAGACAGGCCGAATTTTATTTCCCTTGCATTACTTCATGATGTAGCACAAATGCCAAACACTACATTTGTAAATTTATGAGTTGTATTATCCTTTTTTATTATTAATAAAAAATCTTCAATTTTTCGATATCAAGTCCACTAGATAGTTACCGCAACGAACTTGCCGAAACTGGACTAGTGACTGGTTATTCCATTTTGGATCACCAAGCTTAAGCCTGTTATATACATATCCTCCATTCACTATTTCAGCTTGATCTCTAGACTTCTCCGGATAAGGTTCTAAATTAGATGGATCTCAAGCGTCTCATTCCTACAAACATCTCACTCATTCTATAACTAAAGTCCACTTTCAACAGTTCTGTTTTATTTAGTAAAATCAAGTTTACATGTCTAAGCTATTCGACTCCTATGGTATTATAGATTTTCCACCCCAATTGATTGGGATAGAAAGCTATTATGATGATCTCTTGGGCTAAGTAGGTCAGCTCAGTTTGAATGAGGGAGGTCCAAACACTAGATCTTTCCTACAAACCGGGTGTTTCTCTAACCATGAAACAGGCGTGGTTCAAAAATTCAGTCACCAAGCTTTAGAAAAGGACCCGGTTTCTATACGACCAAGCCCGCATATGTAAAAATACAAGCCTCTTAATAAATCTATTTTTGAGATGGATTTTAGGACTTAATTTTTAAAGATATGCAATCTAGATATGAAAAAATAAATAAATTTTAAAAACTAGAAATGACAATTCTGATAAGAATAAATTTGGACCGTTAGTTTCCATTGCTTTCAGATGGAACACCTACTTGCATCCATCTTTAAGATGGATGCTTTACACTTTTTGGACCGCATATGTAGAAATGCAGTCCAGCCCGCATGAAACACTTTTCCTTTAGAAAAAGACCAACTCTTAAGTATAGCTCTTTTGAGATGGTGACTCACTTGATCGCGTAAAATCAACTTATGAAGGACAAGGCTCAGTAATTTAAGCACTGAACAACCTATAATTGTCAAAAGTAGGAATAATTCATTACAAATAAAAGAGGGAGGGGAACTGGAGCCCAGGGCCTTGAAAAGGGTTATCACATTGAAATTATAAATCGACTGCTTCAGCCTCAAGAAGAATTTCCTCGTGGTAATAATTTGACCAACTTTGGTAACTCACTTCCTTTCCTTTTTTTCTTGGTCAGGGTTATATCCATGGTTGGGTGCTCAATTCTTTCAGGGTTCAATGCATAAGCTGAAGGGCATCACGGGTGCGACCAAGGAGGCTAAGAGCAGTTGCAGCAATGTGATGGGCAGTGAGGCCAGCCATAGAGAGCTGTTCTTTTGGGGATGCATGCTCAATGTAGTTATCAGGCAAAACAATTGGCCTCCACTGTAAAATAATTCAGTTTTAAAAATTACAAACCTTTGTCACTGTAAAATCTGAGAGAAGTCAGAGAAATAAATTGATAAGCTAAAATGATTGAGGACACCTTCACAAAAATGCCTAAAAAGTTCTGAAGGAATCACTACACCGATCCTCGTTTCCGGTAAGTACTTACATCCAAAACATGATTTGAAAAGTGTAAAATAGCTAGAAGTATCAGTTATCAGGGAAAAAGGTTCCTAGAAAGTGTCCATTCTTTGTGCCCTTACGTGCTGAGATCAATGAGAATTGCTTCAAGTTAAAACACTTACGCATGCCCTCACAGTATACCATAATGGAAACTGAAGAAACACTATGCAAGTCATCTTCATGCTATTGCAAATAGGGAGAAGAGGGTGGTTTTTTCCTCAGGTATTTATATTAACACATCAGAGGATTAGGGCACTCTCATATTTAATTCCAGGGCCTTTTTAGATAAAGCCATGATGAAAAGTTCAAGACATTATTTTAAATAAAAATTAACTAAAATAAAAAAGAAAACCACTATGGAAAATAGGAGGAACAAGTGGGTGCTAAGGGCACATACCTTGAAATTTCCATTGTCTAGAAGACCATCAAGAGCAATGAATTGTGCCACATGGGAGGCGAAGCCCCCAATGGAACCCTCCTCCACAGTAATAAGGAGAGGGTGCGCTTGGCAGAGATGGCGAACGAGGTCCATGTCAAGTGGCTTGCAAAAGCGTGCATCTGCTACAGTGGCCACAATGCCTAGGTCCAAGAGCAAAGTGCGTGCCTTTAGGCAATTCTGGACCATAACCCCATATCCCAATAGAGCTAAATCCTTTCCCTCTGCAATCACACTTCCTCTCCCAATCTTACCTCCCAAAAAGAAAAACCAGCCATTAAGTCGAAATCACCAAAAAAAAAAATCTGAAGAATGAAGAGTTTCCTCTCACATTACAAAATATTCACAAACATCCCAGATAGTGATTAAGTTTGGAATGGCAGCATACTAAGCCCAATTCTTTTAAAAATACTCAATGTGACATTGGTGAGCTAATATAGGTTGGACACCTTTTGGCCAGTTCCATAACTCAGCGTTACAAAAATTTGTGATGCGAAACATTGCTTGCAGCTGTTTTTATCATAACAATATGCAAAGTATGCATGACAGAATCTGCTTGGGACCCCGTTTAGTGGGGGTGTATAGAATCAGATTCAAATTTATATGCAAGAACAGGTCAGAATCGAAAGAGTTACTCGTAGAAGATCTACATAGATAAGATTGGAGACGCTTGGACTGAATTCCAGATAAGTTTCTAACTCCCAGTTTTCAGTGGGGTTTGAATGAAAACTTTCACGGTTAACCATAAGAACAGTTGATTTTTTAAATATGCCCAATAGCCTTTCCTTTCTAGGCAATGATTATCACGATAAATTGTTCAATGAGACCTAAAATACTTGAAGTTTGTTTTTCCATGGATAATACAACAAAACGCAGGTTATTTGCATCACATGTAGAGGCACATGAGAATGAGTGGATAAGATGTAAAATACAAGTTATCTCTAGGATTTTTTGATGTAAAATGTTTGTCTTGTATTGATACCCTATAAATGGTTGCATATAAACCCTTTAATGGTTATCCTTAAGATTTATGGAAATCTCTAGGCATTCTCCATTCATGTTCTCAATAAACAACCCCCAATCCCCCAACCCACCAAAAAAAAAAAAAGGACGAAATAGAAGAAGAAGAAGAAAATGCTTCCACAGATTAGCAGCTTTCTTAACACAAAAATAAAAAATAAAAAAAGCACAATAGAAAACTTACCTCAATGGGCACTCCATGGCTTCCAGCTGGTAGGTCGGCCCCAAAGACATGTCGTCTAGGGTATCGGAAACAAATTGGGCAGTCATTGACCGCAGCTGCAGTGGCAATCATGTGGATGAGGTCAGCCTCATTGGATGGTGCCATGACAATCATGTTGGGCAAGCATGACATCATTGTTATGTCAAATGCCCCACAATATGTTGGCCCATCTGATCCCACTAACCCCGCACTAGTGATTACAAACCGGACTGGCATCCTCTGCATATCCACGTCTTGGACCACCTACATGCATACATGCAGGCATACAACACCCCCATAAAATTAACACAGCACCATCAGTAGCCCAAGTATTAATCAACATGTTCAGAACTTGAAAGAAAATAAACAAGGTATTGGTTTTTACTTCTAGTAATGGTAAGGAAATCACAATCCAGTGCCTAAGGAAAGTAACCAATCAATCACCATCCAATGAAATGATGTATTGTGATGGATCCACCACATTATCACGTTAAGTGACACACCCTCAGCATCATAGTCACAACTCCCTCCAACAGTGATGATCGCAATGGAAAAAGAGTATAGCATAGTTCATGGGATTATGGCACTTTCCCTCTAGTATCACCCCACAATCAAATTGAGTATTGACAATACTAACTAAAATACCTTCATTTTCAGGAACTTGAAGCTTATTTGAGGGTATAAGGTTTAGCCAATTTCATTTTTCTTAAGGACCCAAGCATTTCAGATATTTCTGAGATTTTTTTTTTTTTTTTTTTTCCCTGATGGGTAACATGAGAATTCTGATGGTTTTTGGATGCTATTAAGAAAATAATGGACATTTCTTTGGGAAATGCAATGGACCATCTACTAGCTTTTGGCAATTCGTAGTTTAGGAAATGAATTGGACGTGCCACAACTAATCAATAACATACTCACTCATTCTTAAAGGTAACTGGAGTGCTTATGACATTCAGGAAGACCGCAACACCTGCTTGTGTATAAAATACAGCACTAGAACAAAATTCATCCTCCAAACATTGGAGACAAGAGTTTGTTGCAAAGTGGCGACTTGCAATTAAAAACTCACAAGGACTCTAATAGTGGGTCCTCGAACTAAATTTTGAGAATATGGTGTATCCAGATAATTGATAAGAAAGCTTTCAATTTTCCCTAGAGAAATGAAAATGGGAAGCATTTTGCTCCTTTGCAGGAAGGCATACCAATTATTCTTTGGTTACCATGCTCTGATTTAAATGGACTCTTACCACTCAGCTTTTTGTCGAAAAAGCAATAGGAGCTCGCTCTAGAACAGAAACAATTTAATTTAAAAAGCAGAGCATTACCAACCACATGAAATAAGAGAGTAATCCAAGTTTCGTTAGGCCAAAGCATTAAGCATGCAAGGAACATCTTAAAAGTGATTAAAGACAAGCTAATAGACAACAGCAGTGAACTAGAAAGAACAATATTAACACCATCCTCAAAAGAACTTTAGTATTAGTAATTTCTGCAAAATGTACGGCCAGGAAGTATTTTCAGATGGAGATGAAGCGAAAAATTCTCGACATCACCAAGTGAAGAAAGTTGCTATCCAAAGTTTGATTCTAATATATGAAGAACTGGAAACATTAGTTCATCATCAGTGCTGGACACGGCAGAAGAGAAAAATAACATAGATAAAATAAGTTTATCACCTGATCATACGCTCTTTGCAAGAGAGAAGAAGGAATTACACAAAATGGTTTCATGCCCGCACATGACAAACCAGCAGAAAATGTGACAGCATGTTGTTCAGCCAACCCCACATCAAAGAACCTGTCTTGAAATCTTGCTTGGAAATGAGAGAAAGCAGGGTCCATCCCCATTCCAGCATGTACCACAACTATATTCTTGTCCCTCTCAGCTTCCACAAGCAAAGCGTCCACAAAGAAATCCATGTATGTCCTAGAGAACCCATTGCCCAGAACCACAGGGTGATTAATCAACGTGCTCAAATTCCTAGGTTCTGTTATTGAAATTAAGGTATCAGCAAATAGAATCCTTAGCTGATGTTTGAGGAAATAAAATAAAATAGAAATTTGCACAAGGATAATATGCATGACCATTTGCAAGTTTATGACCAAATACTAAGGTTTCGAAATCAATCACAATGGACACAACTCTCAGAAATTCCCAATTTCATCAGAAATGAGCATGACACCATATACCCATTCTTCTAGAAAAAATATTAAGATTGCAGGAAACTAACTGGTATCGGAGTGCATATCATTGTCATTTGAGAAAATGCAGGGAAGCATTTTATCTGATATATAACAGGTAAATAATGATCATTATTCATTACTTAAAAGAAAAATGGTAAATCATGGAGCTGTCTAACAAGAATTAGGAAGATCTTGCTTTCCAAATGACCTGGAACTTTCACAATAAGCTATCAAATTGTGCAAACAATACTTAACAATCCTGAATAGTGAAAACAACACAGATCATCACATATTTAGAGATTTCTAATACCTGGTTGCTTGGACACTATCTCGTTTTTCTTGCTGTCCTTCGATTCACATTCTTCCTCTGTGATGACATGAACCAGTACAGGGCCAGTTGACTCCAGGGATGCTACTTCTTGGAGCACACAGATCAGATCATCAATGTTGTGCCCAGCCACTGGCCCAATATAGTACAACCCAAGCTCTTCGAAGAGAGTTGAACCCAGGGGACCCATCATACCACGTGCATATTCGTCAACTTTAGCTGCTATTTCATGCATTCCTCTACCTATCCTCTTTGTAACACCCTTGATAACACCAGAATCCATAAATAAATGAAAATAGAAAGCTGAAGTTCATGGAAACAAAAACTAATAGGAAAGTTATTGTGAAAAATTAAACAATGGTATAACAGCCCTATACATAATTTGGTGTGGTTTGTATAAGGCTGAGGCTCTAAACAATCAAAGTAAGGCGTGTCTTTATATAGTGTCAAAATATGTTGTTTAGTATCAAAATTTCTATGACGGCCTTAAAATTTATTTTTATTTTGAATTATAAAATTTAAACATTAAAAAATAGTGTAGATAGAGCAGATTTATGAACACCTGAAAATCCTGAAAATTGAAGTTTTAGATAATACATTACAGGATGCATTATTTTCAAAACTTGAAATCTATGTTTTCTCATGTCCATACGCCTGGAGGTCGAGATGATCAAATTGAAAGTTTTTCAACATCTAAACAACATCTTCTAGTGAAATTTTTGCGGCGTGCCTTAATATGATTGTTAAGGCCCTCACCCTTATATAAAGTTTTTCCTACATACTTTGTGAAGCACTACCAAGTACTCCACTCAAGGTGTACAAAATAAAAAAACTTTAATTCACTTCCCAAAGAGCTTACAAAACCTTGGAGAAATCCCAATAATTACTACAAAGTAAGAAAAATTATAATGACACTTATCTTACTCAAAATACCTTTCAATTACAACTTTACAACTCTTGCTCTATAACAACACTTTTTCATTTCACAATATACTGAGAAAAATAAATGGTAAATATAATCCAGCGTGCACAAGTTTGACATGACTTTGGGAAGCCGATTTAATTCTCAACCACCGGGCGACTACCAGCACGGTTTCAATACAACCCTTGTTACCGCTCCTATCGATAATGCAAGAGGGATGGCACACATCTAATCATGGGAAGAACAAGTAACATGTCACACTACCTCACACATCAAATATGGGCCAAAATGAACCTCACATGGGAAACAAAACGATGAGAGAATTAGGTGGGAGAAAACTGGCTAAAACTGGACATATATGGTGTGGTTCTAACACAAGGCCTTCTACCAACAAAGGGGTATGGGAGAGTGCAACTTACTGTTATGGCCTGAGACAATCGATTTTACGGCAAGGGATAGCCTCTCAACATATCATAGAAACACATTCCAAACTACACCAAAACACATGCTATAGCAACCACAAATGCTAGGGACATCATAACACAAGATGGGATCAAGAGGCCACCAAGTAAAGTTTAAAAACATAGCTGGAACTCGCTGTTATGGATGATAAGGGCCAGATTTACAGCAGCATAAACACATAACAGTTTGGAAAGATTAAGATCAAAACTGCACCATGGATTCATACTGTACATGATCAACAAAGTTCAAAAGGGAGTAAATGAGGTCACTTTTTTTTTGGGATAAGTCAGTGGGCGAGAAGGCCCCCTACCCGTTTTTTATTAATATTTTAAAATAAAGACAGTTACAGCTCATTTCTTTATAACCTTGGAACAGGGCACCTGTGACAAATCACGAAGTAATGCAAGGGAAATAAAGTCCGGAGGACAGGAAGACCAAACAATGGCTTGTAAAAGAGATGTGGACCTCTTTGCAAGAATATCAGCCACCATATTGGCCACACGAAAAATGTGGAAGCAGGACCATCCATGATTAGAAAGTCGTTGTCTACAATATGCTGCAATCGTATATAACATCCAAGGAGGTCAACAACGTTCATGAATAACTGCAACGAGCAAAATTGAGTCACTTCTAATCTAAAGAGGGAAACAATTTAGTAGAACGGTTAGAACCAAACCCTCTTCAAGAGCACATAATTCTGCATAGTTATTGGAAGCAATTCCAAAAGATTTTGAAAACATTGCAATAAAACATTGTCACAGTCTCTAATAACACTCCCCCCCCCACCCCCCCCCCCACCTGCTTGACCTGGGCAATGTTTAGCTTGAAATGATTAGGGCTAGAAAATGACAACGCCACCGGGATAGCCAACTGATCCCTCTCTTGATTCCAATTGAACAAGAGATTGTCGATAATCAGTTTTTCTGAGACACAAAATGCCCACAATTTAACATCAGCTATCTCCCGAAGATGAGAAATGATATGTCGAAGCAATTGTTTCCTCCTGATTAATCTTGATTGGAAAACTCTTTGATTGCACTCCACCCATAAAATGAGGTCACTTAGCTTACTGTAATGAGATATTGCAGCAGTAACACATCCACACCCAGATGGAAGGTAAGTGCATTGGGTAGGTGCATGGCCAATCATCAAGTTGGAACTCCATTGTGGGATGAAGACTACTCTCTCTTTCTTGAAGGAAGCTCATCAACTCAAGAGGCAAAAGCAAGGGAAATGATAGTGGGGCATGGCTCTCTATGGGATTTTCAAAAAAATGAGGAAGGAAGTGGGACAAGATTAAGTATTAATGAGGTAGAGTAGGACTCCCTTTTATAAAAGGTTCAAAGTGTGGGCTTTATCTTAGATTTGATCTACGCCATCCATTGAGCAATCCAAGGCTTGAGAAAGGCTAAAGTCCTAACCTAATCAATCACCATTGGTAGCTATCATATGATTGGTGATGATCAAAAACACCTTTATCACCATGCCCAAAAATACCTCCAAATTTCCCATAATTTCATAAGTTCCTGTCATACCCTAATTTGATTTTAAAGAAATCATGACCATCCATTTGAAACACTTAATCTCAACCATTGGTTTCAAAGCAAAGTGCAAGATGAGATGTGTGGGGCACCCCACTTTCTCTCTCCTCCATCCGTCCCACTTAAAACTTGCACCACACTTCAAGTTACATGTGTCATTTTCAAAGAGGACATGCTCACATCACATGTCATAAGGTGTCTCCCCTTATCTTTCCTCCATCAATCACATATTAACACCCATAAAAATCCAATTGACCCACAAATCACATAATTTTTAAATTGAAATACTTTTGAAAATTCAAAATCCCACACACACGTATGAACACAGGCCTTCACACATGTGGTCTACACATGTGACACAAACTACACATATCATGATTATGTATACAAACCAAACAATCACATACGCCCAAACCTTAGGTCTGCCCACATCATGCCTATAGGGCAACGACGTGGCAATCTCATGGGCTCCACGTGTGGCACACATTGTTGAATTTTGAAACATCAGCCAATCAATTGTATCCTGTGGGATTGGAAATCCTATTCTATTTTGGCTTCCTTCAATTATGTGCCACACGCCACACGTGTGAATGTCCTAGTTTGGAATTACTTACCAACAATTTAAATAAGTTATTTTTCCTTGAAATAAAATTTCCAAAAATTCTTTAAAATCATGATAAATTATTTTTAATCATTGTTTCATAAATCAACACAGTCTCGTACTTCAAATAAATCCAGTTAGAAAATTAGGATCCTTCAAGAGGGCGGGCTTCATGGTACTCCACTGGGTTAGATCCAGAAACACAGACCACTTTCTCATATCAACCTGATAGGCCCTATGTGCCACAGACTTAGGTCAGAATACACGATTGAACCAGTCAAAGCTAACCAGTAGGTGGTTGGATCTCTGGGCGTTCAATGGATTTTAGGTGCCCCCCGAGGACATACACTCTTGCGAATGCGGGGGTCCTCTCTCACCACATGTGCAAGCTCTGATAGATGGATCTTACCTCATCAGAACGGCTTCTGAAAATACCTCGTCTAGTGCACACGCTGTGAGGAAACTACATACGTCAGGGATTTGGGTTCATGCCCTCTCAAAGCCCAGTTTACTCACACAGGACTTTTCACCCACAAAAAACATCTCAAACATATCAAGATTCACCGATCCCCAAGCCTTGGCTCACACCACATGAGGCACTCACACACACTGACCCTGTTTAGAGGAAACCCTCAAACCTCTCGGTTCATAACACAGTCCAAGAACCTGGCCTCATGTAATCAGGGTTATTCAGTCCTATCTGGACCACAATCTGCAAAGATTCCCATAGCCGCAACATTCTTGGTTACTCCCATTGTGACCGAAAACCATGCTGACAAAATGCAAGGCCTTGAAATGCCATAATTCCAACAATTTGTATTTTAAAGGGACAAAAATAAGCCCTTTGGAATTCTGGTGACACCCTTAATATTTGATTGTAGACCAATCAACACCCTTAGGGAATAAGATGCCTGTAGATGTCTAATCCTTTGAAATAATACTCTATCTACACAGAGTATTTTTAGATATCTAATAGTTCATCAAATTGCCCATCAAATCAACTAAAAAATGGAAAATGTAAAAGGGGCTGTCATGAAAATAACAAATACATATATATTCTTGAGCAGTGACATCAACCAATACTTTTTATATGTATACATGGATGTCGAAGGCATAGGACATTTATATAGATATGTATATATCTTAACATGCACATACTTCTCCCAAATTTGAGCATCAATATGAGTAGATGATAGTACTTCTGTTGATCATGTCAAGCACTATAACATATCTACAACTAGATCAGAACATATCACATGGGTGCAACTGATAAGTCCATCAAGAAGTCCAATCCAATAAAATGACAATCAACTGCCATATGCCTCCTATCAAATCTAGATTACAATAATCTTGAACTGCATTAAAATTATCATCATAATGTTTATTATCATCACAATCAAAATAATCATCCCAAATGCTTAAAAAGCAGTGATGATGCAGAATGCTTCCCAAAAGGGTAACTTCTTACAAAAATTCATTTTGGCTGATTCAAAGCTTGAATGAAAGATCTGTTTAAGATCTAAAACCCATATATTTTATGGGTTAATCATAACTCAAATGTTTCGGGTTTCAAATCATGGTTGAAAGCCTTTTTAAAATAGTGACAAAACTTATTTTCCTAAGTGCATTAGGTTTATTTCTTTTCATTATCAAGCCCTTAGTTTCCATAAGTTACTATTCTGCTTCTAAAAAGTAAGGTTCCAATCCTAGTTGGATTAGAAACCATTGACTTGGATAGTTTCTTAAAATGCTTAGGTGTTTGTTTTCTACACTTTCAAGAGTTTAAGTATAGAGATTGGAGATTGGATATTTCCCCTCTTGTGAGGCACATCCCCATCCAAGATTCCCTACAACCAAATTCATCGTCCATTCCCTTCATAAACCCTAACCAAACATCTCTAAAACCTAAGTAAACTAGCTTAAAAGCAACTCCAACCACATACCTACACTACATTCCTTCAAACTTGAGTTTAAACCCTAGATTTGCTCCAATTCAAGCTTAGAATCCATATTCATCCTCCTCTCACTGGAACTGCAAAATTACAACAAGAATTAACTCTTTAGAAACCTTAAAACCTACCCTAAAATTGCCCTTAAACTACCAATTCCCCATAACCCTAACCCTAGTTCTAAATCGTTAAAAACCTTGTCTTATCCAATTCTACCCAAACTAGGAAACCTTCATAGAGCCCAAAACCTTGCTATACTAGTCATTAGAGAAACCTAAAACTCCTTAGAATTCATCAATCCCTTTAGGGCAAGGGGTAGGCCCAAAAGTACATGGTTGGAAGGAGTTCGGAAAGATATGGGGATTTATGGCCTCAATGAGGATATGGCCTTTAGTAGAGTAGAATGGAGAGCTAGGATTCATGTAGCCAACCCCAATTAACTGGGAAAAGGCTAAAATGATGATGATGATGATGATGATGTCACATTTGTGTAGGAGCCGGACTCCATTGGTCCTGCATCAAAATTTAAGAATTTCCAGTCTCTAACTATTTCTTAGTTGTAATGGGTTTAGAATTATTAGTCTCTAGGAACTAAAAATTCTTTCCTATATCAATTAGAACCATGGAATTTATCTTCTAATTTGATTAGGAAGCGTTATTGATTGTTTTAGAGTTCAAGTATGGGTAGACTAGGATTTGGGAGGCGCTATAATAGATGTACAGGTCATTAACAAAAGAATAATTTTTAGCCAACACTTCAGATTCTCTTCAAAGCTTAAATCCAAGATCTCTTCATCATCTAGTAGCCATATTTCTTTTGAGTTTTTCATAATTCAGTCGAATTGAGCTCCAAGTCATGGTAGAAAGCCTGCCAACAAAATCAGTGATGAATTCCTTCGGGCTAGGTTTCTTTTTTCCATTATTGAGTCTTTATTGTAATGGGGATTAGTTTCCATAAATTATTACATTTATAAAAGGTGGGGTTTCTAATCAAGGTGGGGTTTCAATCCTAGAAGGATTAGAAACCATTGAGTTGGAAAGTTTCCTAGA
Source organism: Amborella trichopoda (assembly GCF_054954075.1). Lineage (NCBI taxonomy): Eukaryota > Viridiplantae > Streptophyta > Magnoliopsida > Amborellales > Amborellaceae > Amborella > Amborella trichopoda. The sequence goes on from NC_142340.1 coordinate 21,232,430, forward strand.
TTGTCTAAGAATTTGTTTTGTGTGCTTTCAGGATTCCAAGTATGGAGCAAAAAGAACTAGAACTCTCAATAAATACCCATGTAGGGCCATAGCCAATTAATAATCAAGTTGAGTTTTTCCTTTTAAAAAAAAGGAGTTTTCCATCCAAGTAAAAGGCAAATGAACTTGAAATTCTATATAAATACCAATATAGGCCTGTGTGACCCAATACATTCAAGTTCAGTAATAAAATTTGACATTCCAAATGTGATGGAAGGCCGCCTTTAAAGGGAAGATTCCTCAATTTTTTGAAGAAAGAGTGACTGTACAACTCTAGCCTAGGTTTGGGAAAGTTCCCCAAAGATTAAAGCCCATCTCTTCTTTCGGTGGAGATATTCCAAAGAATCCCAAGCCCCTTTTCTTTCACCTCTTCTGTGACTAATCCTCATCCAAATTTCCACACAACCAAATTCGTCACACATTCATTCCATAAACCCAAGCCAAACCTCTCCAAACTTAGGGAAACTAGCTCCATGTCTACGCTGAAAACATACCTACCCCAAAATAGCCTTCAAAGTTATGCTTAAACCCTAGTTTTTCCTGCTGGATCTGTGAAGTTCCACTGATCTTTAACCCTTAGTAAACCCAGAAACCTATCGTAAACCTTCTCTTTACCCAACCAAACCCTTCCCCCATAACCCTAACACTAGTTTTACTTTGATTAGACTATGTATTATCCAATTCAACCCAAATTAGGAACCTTCACAAAAAAAGAATTCAAGGTGATGCTGCCTGTGATGATAGAGATGTCAACAAAATTAACCCCTAGTGTGTGCAAAATGTGGTTAATAAAGGGTAACTAACATAAAAGTCCTCATTTTTGGGACAAAAAAATTATAGAACAAAAAATAAATAATCCCTATTTTATCATACTTCACACCAAGATCCCTTTTTTTGTCAATTCTTTTAATTTGCCCCAACTACCCCTGGTCTAGTACTTGGAAGTACCGAACCACATCTGAAATTCTCTTAAGAAGTTGATCCAATAGTAGTTAGTCCGGCACTTGAAAGACCATACCAACTGCTGTATAATGGTGAAACCAGTCTGGTACTTCAAGTATTAGACCGACCTCTGGCAAGTTTTTGCTAGAAGTTGGCCTAGCAATTGGAGTGCTAGATGACCGAGTCCGTCAAGCACTTCAAGTATCAGACCAACTCCAAACAAATAAGAAAAAAAGAAATCAAAACAATTAAAACAAAAGAGAGGGTTTATATCCCCACTCACCCTTCACCTCACTCTCTCATGAATTTCATTTTTTTTTTTTTAAAGAAAAAACCAAAAACAAAAAAAAGGCTTTGGAGTTTGTCCAGCACTTGGGGTGCAACCAACAAGGGTTCCAAACAACATCAGACCAACTTTAGGAGAAAAATTGCCAGAGTCGGTCCAACACTCGAAGCACCTGACCAGCTTCATTATTATAGAGAAGTTGGTCGGGTATTTCAAGCAAGCGTCAGACCGACTTCTCAAAAAAGAAAGACTTAAGTGCCGGACTAGGGGCATTTTGGGGGGAAAAAAGCTGACAAAAAAGGGATTCCAGCCTAAAATATGAAGAAATGATAATTATTTTCATACATTCAAAAAAAAAAAGAACTTTAATATAAATTACCCCAAAAAAAGAAGAGGAATAACTCCAACAAAGTCTTACCCAAAGCTTTTCAATAAGTCCTCTAAGACTTACATTCAAACCTTGCCTTGGAAACTTTGATATGCCATTTAAGGCTCCTAAGTAGAAAGGAATGCTGCCTAATTTATACAGAGACAAGGATAACATCCATAAAGTAGAAAGAGATAGATCAATACCCCACACACACACACACACATTATAGCCTTCAAACTCATTCTTGAAATTCCTGCTGGACCTGCCAAGCTCGGGGATCTTAACCCCCTTCAGAAACCCAAAAACCTATCATAAACCTTCCTTTAACCCAGTCAAACCCTACCCCATAACCCCAACACTAGTTTCACATCAATTAGACTTTGTATTATCCAATTCTACCCTAACTAGAAACCTTTATAAAAATACAAAATCTGAGGTGACACTGCCTGTGAAGATAGAGATGTCAACTGAGATTAACCCCATGCATTTGTAAATGTAGGGAGAAAAGGGTAATTACAATAAAAAATCTCTTTTTTTTAACAAAAATATCTGTATCTCATCATATTTTCAACCAGGGTCCCTTTTTTTGTCAATTCTTTTATTTTTGCCCCAACTACCCCTCATCCGGTACCTGAAGTATCGGAACGCAAATACTAGACCGCATACGAAATTTTCTTGAGAAGTTCAGTCTGGCACTTGAAGTACTAGACCAACTTCTTTATAATGGTGAAACTAGTATGGTACTTCAAGTGTCAGATCAACCTTTGGCACTTGGAGTGCTAGACCGCCTTGTTGGTTAGACACTTCAAGTGTCACACCAACTCCAAACAGAAAGGGGGAAACGGGGGGGGAGGGGAGAAATCAAAAGAAAAAGATATGTTTATATGCCCCAACCCCAACCCCCACCCTTCACCTTTCTCTCTCTTGATCTCTTTTTTCTTTTTTTCTTTTTTTCTTTTTTCCTTTTTTCCTTTTTTCCTTTTTTCCTTTTTTCCTTTTCCTTTTTTCCTTTTTTTCTTTTTTTCTTTTTTTCTTTTTTTTTTTTTTGGGAGTCGGTCCGGCACTTGAAGTGCAACAAACAAGAGTATCAAATAGTGCAAGACCGACTCTTGGTGAAAAACTTGCAAGAGCCTGATCAGGCACTTGAAGTACCTAACAGGCTTCCTCATTATAGAGAAGTCAATTTAGTACTTCAAATATTGGGCCAACTTCTCAAACGAGAAAGATGTAGATGCAGTCAGTGTTTGCAAAATCAAACCGGAACGGTTAACCGGACATGAGCCCGAAAGCGGTTTAACCAGCCTAACCGGTAAACTGGCCGATTAAACTATTCTAACCGGGGAAGTCCCGGGTGGTGAAAAAAGTGTTGAAAAAAATAAAAAATATACAAAAAAAATCTACTAAAATATGGAAAGCATATAAAGAAGGATGCGGTTTGTATAGAGCCGAAGGCTCTAAACAATCAAAATAAAACGCACCTTCAAATAGTGTTGAGAAATGTAGTTTCAATACTGAAAATCTTTGTGATAGCCTTACAATATATTTTCATATTTAATTATAAAATATAAACCTTTAGAAATAATGTAGACCGAGTAGATCTATGAAAACTTGAAAATCTTGAAAATTGACGGTTCAAAAATGCGTTACAAGATGCACTATTTCCAAAACTTGAAATCCATTTTTTTTTCATGTCCATGCATCTTGATGTCGAGATGATCAATTTGAGGATATTTGGGTATGAAAACAACCTCTTTCTAGTAAAATTTTTGAGGTGGGCTCTAATTTGATTGTTTAGGGCCTCGACTCTATATAATTTTTCCTATAAAGAACGATTAAAACAAAACACATTCAAATGAAGTTGAAAATTAATGAAAAAAATGGGTTTTAAATAATCGATCTGTGCCTAGGGGTATTGTTAAATATTTTTGAAAAATATGGTAAAATATAAAAGTGAGTATTAACGACCAAAACAATTTTTAATCTTTACCATAATGTAAAGAATATTAAAAAATGTATTTCAAACCAAATTCATTATTTTTGGGAATTTATGTACATTCTTTTGAAATTTTGTTCTTTTTAATACCGGCCGATCACCAAAACCGCCCAAAACTGGAACTGGCCACTGGCCGATTCCGATCTAACCGGGCGGTTACGTGTTAGATCGCCCGGTTTTTCCACCAGTGGTTGCAATCCGATACATCAAGTACCGGGCAGGTGGTAATTTGGGGAAAAATAAAAATCTGACAAAAAGGGATCCTGGCATAAAATATGAGACAATGAAGATTATTTTTTAATTCAAAAAAAACAAAGGACTTTTATGTAAATTATCCAGAAAAAAGAAGAATAACTCCAGCAGAGTCCTTACCCCAACTTTTCAATAAGTCTTCTCAGACAGACATCAGATCCTTGCTTTGGATAATTTGACATGCTATGTAAACCTCCCAAGTAGAAAGCAAAGCCATAAATTAGAAACAGACACATATATAACACACACCACAAACACACAGATACCGACTGTGTGTGTGTCGGTGCCTGTGTGTTTGTGGTGTGTGTGATATATGTGTCTCTGTGTGTGTGTGTGTGTGTGTGTGTTGTGCGTGTGCATATGTGTGTGTACATACATACATATACATACTCATATACGTACTCTAATAGATATACATATATATATATATGCAAAAAGGAAAATATTTTCAGTTCCATACCTTTGCAGCTTCTCTAAATTTCCGGAAGGATCTGCTGGACTGGATCTTGCTTAATGTGCTAGACAGAGCATTGATGGCCATTTTAGATCCTTCCTCTGGCTTCATTTGTAGTGAATGCCTGCTATCATTCAAAATAACTACCATGTTTGGATCCAGATATCCAGCATTACTCATAGCCTCGTAAATCTGACCAGCCATGGTTGTCCAATTGCTTATAACTGTTACGATACGATCTTTCTTTCCTTTGAGATCCCGTGCAGCAGCCATGCCTGAAAATGGCACAAAAAGAAAATGACAAAAGGTTGAGCAAATTTGAATTTTCAATAGCTTTTAATATCTATGACATTAGAAAATTGACGATGTGGCTTCTTCAAGAAGAGAATGACCAAACACAAAATGTTTTCTTTCAATTTATGTCTATATGAAGAAAATACTCTAGACTCAATATGTAGTCAAGTTTATCTATTGAGTACCCACTTGCAAGAAGATTTCCTTTTAGAGTTCTGGAAAATAATAGAAAAGAACCTTTTTACATGCAAGAAACAAAATATCTCTCGATAAAATTCCGATCAACATTCAGGGACTCAACTCGGACATCGAGCTCAGCCCTTGCCCGAGCTGAGTTAGTTGGCCGAGTCAAGTGCACTCGGCCGAGTGGTGTCCCTTATGGAAAAGCAAAATAATAATAATAATAATAATAACAATAATAAAAGAAAGGGGAGGGAGGGGGGGGCTTTGGACATGTGGCTGAAGGGACAAAGAGGGATTTGGCCACGTCTCTCTTTCTCTCTCCCTTTGCTAGTCTCTCTTATCTCTCTCAGGCATTTCTCTCTCTCTCTCTCTCTCTCTCTCTCTCTCAGGCACTTCTCTCTCTCCTTGGCCATGTTGCTCTCTCTCTTCATATTCAGGCACCGCTCTCTCCTAGAGGAGAGAGAGATGGAAACATGGGTGGATCTACCCCCTTTTAGTGGGAGAGATGAAAAAGCGGGAGATTTCTGCCCCCTCTAAGAGAGATGAAAATGAAACAGATATCTTCCCCTTTTTAGAGAGATGGGGAGAAAGAAATGAAAAAAAGGGGCGGAAATCCACCCCCCTTTGATATATGTATATATATATAGAGAGAGAGAGAGAAAGAGTTTAGAAAGAGAGAGTTGAGGTATAGAAAGAGAGTACCAAGTACATAAGGTTGAGGTATATAAAGAAAGATGAGAGAGGGGCGATGTCCCCATCTAGAGAGAGAGAGAGAGAGGAGATGCACAGTACCCCCAGGTACTGTTCACCTTATCCATGTACTTCTAGGGGTACATGGGTACTCGCCTTGTCCTATGCCAAGTCAATTCAGCCAAGTCCGACTCAAATTGGTCGAGTCCTTGAACACGGACTCCAATATTTAATTTATCCATTAGGAACCTCATTCCAGCAGAAAGATGGACTAGATGCAGGGATAAAGAAATTAACATGTCCTTCTTGGTTTAAATGTACGTGGAAATATACCATAGTGCCACGGAGTACAGGAAAGCAACAGGGGTTTAATGCCATTTAGTGATATATTTTCGCAAATGAATTTTGAAGACTGGCACTAAATAAAAGCTTCTTCATCTCTTGCAAAATACTGTCCTTCAAGGCAATTAATATGAGATATTTTTAAAGTCTAGTCACAATAGCGCCGCTTCATACACAAAGGTAAAGAAATATTACCAAGTCCAGCAGACACACTATTACACCCATGTGCTGCACCAAAAGGGTCATATTCACTTTCAAAACGGGAGGTGAAACCTGAAAGCCCATTCTTCTGTCTCAGGGTATGCAAACGTGGGCGTCGTCCTGTAAGGATCTTATGTGCATAAGTCTGCCCAATAGAAACAACTGAAATTTTATTTGACAGCAAAATAAGACAAAATAGAGAGAAGAAATAATGGCGAAAGAACTTTCTTTGTTCTGCTAAGTAGAATGATAAAAATAGCATTTTGCATAAACCTGTTCTCCAACATCCCAAAGTATCTTGTCCATTGGTGCATGGAACACGTAATGTATCGCAATGGTCAACTCTACAACACCAAGGCTGGGCTTAAAATGTCTACATGTTTTGGAAAGAACAAAGGTGATCTCCGCACGAATTTCATCGGCTAACCGTTTCAAATCCTGACAACCACCAATCTCAAAATGTCATTCAACCCCCTAAAGATTCACGCTATTTTCTCAAGATTGAAGAACTATATGAAGTAAGACCTTCAGTGATAAGTTTTTTAGATGTATTGGTGTTTCAACCATGTCCAGTAATGGGGTTGGAGCTTTCTCCCAGTAAAAATCATCGATATCAGGAATAGCGCATATTCGGCTTCTTGATACCTGCATTAATAAAGTATCGGGCCAAATAATAAGAAGATTTCAGAGTCTTCATCTGCAAACTCTGGAGCCATACAATTGGACCAATCGCGAATAAGTTTCACTAAGATAATTTCAAGAAAACAATTCAAGAAGAGGTATCTCTCCAACCTGTGATAGAATAAGGACTTTCATCCTTCTTTTTCGCTGAGTAAAAGAAGACCCAGCAGAAAAATCAATCCCCACTGGTTTGACAGTCTTTAATGTGTGTTTTTAAGAGAGAAATATGCCAATGCAGTTCGTGCTTCATTGCTTCACAAATCATAAGGGGCATCTCCAACATACATACAAATAAGTTAAACAACACACAGATTAATTATTATTCTGGATGTATTTGTTAATTGTCTTTCCAAATCATAAGTTGAAATACCTGCATAGTAATTGGAGGAAACCATATGAAAATCTCAGAAGTGAGAGACTACTACTCAAAGGGACACCAGCCCCACAAACAGGTATAGGAGAAGATGCATTCACTAATGTGGAACCAGAAGTTAGAACAGCAATCAGGATCCTTTATACCTCGGGATCCACACTATGAGTTACCATAGAAAAAAAAGACTAAAACCACATTTGAGGTGTCCCATCCAAGACATGACAGTGAACCAAAAGATAAATGTGAAAAAACAAAGAGGCACATACAAAGCAATTATGTTGTCATGTTATTTCCTCGTGAATCATCATTTACTCACAGCAATTATTCAAACACATGAGATTGAATAAAAGGGATTATTAAAATCATAAACAGTTTTAGCATCAAACACAGACCAATAGCTAATCTATGAGTTGAAGCATTGGCATGAGCTGGAGCCAAAATGCTCATTTCCCAGAGGCCTGGTGTAGATGGCACATGGCTGGGACCTAATAGCTGTTAATAGAAAGGATAAATAAAGGCAGATAGTTCGATGGCTTAAACCAGAACTGATCTGCTGAAGCAAACAATGGGACTAAAAATTGCATGTATAGCGGAAGGAAGAAAATAAGTACCCAAAAAGAGCTTCTTAGTATCTCGAATGCATATCATGTTTCCATCTTTAATCAACATCCCTGAATGTGAGAGGACCATATCAATTGATAGAATGTTTAAGGAATCAGTTCAACATTTTATTATATTCAAAAACGGCGAAGGCCTCAGAGTACTAGGAGAAATTGCCTAGAGGAAAAAAACCACATCCCTTTAAAACACTAAATGAGTTTGATGCTACAGATCTAAAAAGTCCCATTTTAATGGAGGAACTAAAATCAGCAGTTTTTCCCTATCGAGAGATAAGGCACCTCGACTTGATAGTTTCCCTCTCATATTTTTTAAAAAAATTTGGGGTTTTATTAAGAATGATTTGTGGGATATGAATATGATGAAGAAATTTATGGGAATGGCTTTGTGAGCAAGAGTGTTAATTCTACTTTCATAGCATTAATACCGAAGAAAGATGCCAATGAAGGCTTGAATAATCTAAGACCGATTAGTGACTAGTTTGTATAAGATCATTGCAAAAGTGTTAGTTGAGCGATTAAAGAAGTGTTTGCCCTCGCTCATATTCGGGCCTCAATCAGCTTTCATTCGGAATAGGCTCATTACAAATAGTATTCTAGTTGCTCAAGAATGTGTACATTCTAGAATGTTATCTGGGGAGCGGGGTCTAATGTTAAAATTATATATAGAAAAAGTCTACGATAGAGTGGAATGGGGTATTTTAAGTGAAATCATGAATAGAATGGGTTTTGGACAGAAATGGATTAGACGGATTATGGGGTGTTTATCAACGGCTCAAGTGCTCATAAATGGCTGTCCCAAAGGTGTTTTCTAGCCAGCGGCTTGAGACAAGGGGATCCACTGTCTCCTTTTCTTCTTACTCTAGTGGCTGAAGGTTTCAGCCTTATGTTCAAAAACATTGCAGAGGCAGGGAGATTTGAAGGTTTTAAAGTTTCATCAAATGGTCTAGTTATTACACATCTTCAATATGCAGATGATACACTGATTTTTTGTGGCTCATATGTGGTTGAGTTAAGTAATGTTGCAACTTTTTTGCGAAGTTGCAAACCTGCCTTGGGTTTGAAAGTTAATTTTCATAAGAACTCACTTGTAGGAGTTGGGTGTCATGAAGCTTTGGTCAATTCTTTTGCAGCCATGGTGGGGTGTAGGGTGGAAGGGTTTCTTGTTACGTACTTGGGCATTCCTATCTCGGATTCAAGGCTAGCTAGGAATGCTTGGGATTCCACGATTAGAAGGTCATCATCATTATTATAATAGCCTTTTCCCAATTAATTGGGGTCCGCTACATGAATCCTGATCCACCATTCCATGAGTAGAAGGTATCAAGTCAAATTGGATTTGTGGAAGACCAAATTCCTTTCATCAGGGGTACAAACTACTCTTTTTAACTCCTCATTGGCCAATATGCCTATTTACCAAATAACTCTACTGCTGATGCCTTCAAATGTTGTGAAAGTATTGAAAATTTTGATGCGTAACTTCTTATGGGGTTCGGTATCGGGGGGGAAAAAGTACCCCACTTAGTGAGTTGGGATAGAGTCTATACATCTAAAATGGCGGGAGGTTTGGGGGTTAGAAAAATCAAGATGGTAAATAGAGCACTTTTGGCGAAGTGGTGGTGGAGATCTATGGTGGATGAGGACCAGTTATGGAAAAGAGTTCTGGCAGTTAAATATGGGATTGACCGTAACACAAAATATCTTTCTGGAGGAGGCAATAGGTGTAATCAATCTCAGCTTTGGAAGGATATTGTGAGTTCTAGAGGGGCTATTGTTAATTATTGCCGGTGGGTTGTTGAAATTGGCGACAATGTAAGCTTCTGGTCCCACAAGAGGTTGGGAGATAGACCTCTGAAATTCCTTTTGCCTGAACTTTTTGCGAAGGTAGGTTATCCGAATGCCAAGGTCAATGAAGTCTTCCAAAGGACTGCTCAAGGGGTTTCTTGGAATATTCAATGTGTGTATAACAGAATGCCAGATACGATCATATCTCAATTGACTGAGCTGTTAAATTCATTGCAAGAGACATATTTTGCTATGGAGGCAAATGATGATGTGGTTTGGGAGGAGGAAAGTGATGCCATTTTCTTGGGCAAATCCATATATATGTTATTCCATGAGCGCTTAAGGTGGAATGACAGGAGACTTTATAAGATCTGGAAATGGGCTATTCCAAATAAGATCAGGATTTTTCTTTGGATACTTTGTCAAGGCAAAAGTTTAACTGCTGATAATCAGAGAAAAGGGGGAAAAATTATGGTGAACATTTGTTTGCTATGTAAAAATGATGAGGAAAATGGGGATCATCTTTTCCTCCATTGCCCCTTTACAAGGTCTTTCAAAAGTGAGATTTTTCTTTGATAGGATACCTCCGATTCTACCACAAACCCATACGTTGATTCTAGAAAATCTATGTATTTTAGGAATTTCAAAGAAAGGGCAAGTTATTTGGAATATCTTTAGAGGAGCTCTACTTTGGGAGAATTGGCTGAAACGTAATCGAGGGACCTTTGAAGAAAAGGTACTGCCTTTTCAACAAATCCAAGACAAGATTTTGCATACACTGTGGTTTTGGTTCTCTATAACAAAGGAAGGTGACGGAGTATTGAAGGTTGATATTGTTTTAAATTTGAGAGAACTAATGTGGCAAGCCAATTTTTTGGCCAGACCCATAGGAAGATGGCAATTACCACATCAAGGTTGTGTAAAACTCAATTTTGATGAGTTCGATGGGGAACCCGGGCCCTGCAGGCTTTGGGGAAGTGATAAGAGACTATGAGGGCAATGTTTTGTGGTGCTACTTTGGATCCTGTGGAAAAGAAACAGAATTTAATGCTTTACTCCATAGGATACGAGTATTGAAAGAAAGATGCGTGGACCAGTTTTGTATTGTTGAAGATAATTCCCTTAATGTCACTAATTGGTGTAAGAAGTTGTGGAAACCACCATGGCATTAAGGACTCCCTGGCTACAGTTCTTGGATGAAGTGACTGGTCAGGAACTTGATTTTCACCATGTTTATAGAGAATCGAATGATATGTCTGACTCTTTGGCAAAATTAGGCGTTAATGCTTCTGAATTTGTAATTTGCAATTCTTTGCCTATCTGATTGTATTTCGTTGTCTGTGATTAATGACAAACTCATAACCTTGTCAAAAAAAGAAAGAAAGAAAAAACACACATATGGAAGGAGGTTGGAAAGAAGAGGATAGGAAAAAACGAGTCCACATCATGACAGTCTAATCCCTACTGACTCAGCAGTATATGTTTGGTTAATGGCCACTTCCTTTTTCTTTTTCATTTTTGCTAATCAAGAGAAGGCAGTCGAAATGTGACACAACCCTTCCTAGTACTACTCCTGCCCAAGTGCACTTAACTTCAAAGTTCTAATGGGAACCAATGTTGATATGAACTCTCCCATTAATGAAAAACTTGAGTTGAAATGAATTCCTTGGTACCTCCATTATTCTTCATATTGGTTTAAGGGTGGCCAACCAATTGAAGACCGACTCAAGTCAGAATAGCTCATTAAGAATTGGAACTTCACTAGTTTCTCATTGCTTGCATTTTCCCGAGAATAAAGACCTTGATAGTAGATTGGGAGAATTCTATAATCTAAATCTCATCAAATGGTCAATTATTCACCAAATGGATTTCATCCACAAAAACATTTCCCCAACATGAATTTCTTCTAAAAGACCAGGCTCACAGCATACTAAGCAATTGTTGGTTAGTTCACCCTTCTTCTAGTAAAAGCAGTAAAAATTGCACCGGCAAATCTCTAAATTTACATAATTTCACTAACCCAAAATCACCCAAATGATCATATGACAAAAATTCAACAAAACAATACCGAACTTGTCATGGAAAACGTTCAATAAAAGAAATTAGACCGTAATATTTGCACCTTCAAAGAACTGGGGTAAGGAGCGAACTGGCAAATGTTCGATTTGATGAGGAACCCTTGTGGTCGGGGTTTAGAAACCCGGAAGCAACTGAAACGGAAATCAAAATCCTCCCAATTCTGATTGATATTAGACGTAGTTGTCACAGTTGGGTTCTGCATAGGGACAGAACCCATGTCTGATATCACAAAAGGAAACACACCAAATGCTGTAAACCGCTGTTACAGAAGAAAAACCACCAAAATCCAATCACAAAAGCCCTACAAAGCGATGATTTCTTTAACTAAAAGAGCCCATTTTCTGGATGAAATCTGCAAACAAAGGGTCAATACGGTAGGGGAAAAGACAAATAACCAGGACCTCGTTCTCATCAGAATCTGATCAAAAGGGAGAATTTTATATAAGGCTGCAACTGTATGGTGCCACACTAGAATCCATTAGAAAAGAGCAAAGAATTTCGGTAGCCCTTAAAATAATTAAATATGTTCAATTACGTGGATCTTTTAGTATATAGTAGGTACTTTATGCAAACCTCGTCCTTTATCAAATCATCTATGAAATATTAACAATTTAACACTTCATTTATATCTTTTGATTTAATTTTAAAATATCCATGAACAATTGGAAAATTGTTTCAGCCGGGCTGGACCATATGACTACACATACGGTCCAAAAAGTGTAAAGCATCCATTTTAAATATGGATGCAAGTACGCGTTCCATCTAAAATAATGGAACTACGGGTTCAAATGTTTTCTAATTAAAATTATTATTTTTAATTTTTAAAATTTACTTATTTTTTTATATTCATAATCTCCATGTTAGAGATTACAGGTCCATAAAAATTAAGTCCAAACCCATCTTAAAAATAAATTTATTAATTTTTGGCTTGACCGCGTAGAAACCGGGTCCTAAAAAATTATATGGTTTCTGTGGGATAGTTCTAATTGCAGAGCTATCTTATACACATACAATCTTGGTTCGTAGTTCATAGTTCCCTTTATTTTAGAAAAAAAAAAAATGCGGGCTTAATCAGTTAGTACTTACAATTTGCAACACCACTTCTTGGACCCAATTCCTACAAGGATTAGGGCCCTCTCCACACCCAAAAAAAAAAGAAAAGCCTGGGTCGTAGCCAAAGGCAATTTCCCTTTGTTTAATTTGCTCGATATCTTCTTCCCGAAAATTTTGATGTTGTACGACTGTTGTACAAAATGTGTGAAATCTCTGCCATTTCATGGAAAAGGGGCTAAAATTTGGGATATCTTTGCCATTTCATTGGAAAGAAGCTTCTTATTTGAGGAGGAATGAAGCAATTTCCCACGAAAATCGTTCTAATGGAGTAAGATTTTGATGAATTTTAAAATACCTTTGAATTTTAGTTCTAATGGAGTAAGATTTTGATGAATTTTAAAATACCTTTGAATTTTAATCGGTTGATAATCTTGACCACCACATTCATTAATTCACATTCATTAATTCGAACAAAAATAAATTGTTTTTTTAAATAGATGATTCTAAACTTTGTTTTCATATTATTTTTTGTTGGCTTCTTGAAACTCTTTTAAGATCATATATTAAGGTTTAAACTACTATTTTATTCTCCCAAATTCTTGATTGTGGTAGTTAGATTATTACCCAATAAAATGTTGGATTCAAAATTCATCTCCAAAATGAATTTCATGTCATCTCTAATGTATTTTAGAAAGGGACCGCATAAGAACATGAACACCATCAATTTTTGTGTTTTATCCGACACATCATTTCAATTGTTGTTTCCTCCCAAAAATCTATGTTAATAGATAAAAACTTTAGGAAAATTATACATACATCCGTTATTTTAAGCATTATTACAATTTTACCTAAAATTTGCACTTACTACATTCACAAGTTTGGATATTACATGTATATCCATTCTTAGGAGCCCCTATTTATTTATTTTTACAAAATTACCCTATTTTTTAATCTTCAAGATCTTAAATAAATAAAAGAATTTGAAATTTCAAGGTCCAAAATTGCCCTATTTTTGGATAATTAGGATCAAAAATATAAATTAAAAAAAAGAAAACCCTATTTTCAAACATTTAGGATCCAAAATATGTGTGTATGTGTGTGTCTATATATATATATATATATATATATATATATATATATATATATATATATATATATATATATATATATATATATATATGACCTTCAATGTCCGTAAACTATTCTGGACCTTAAAGGTACAAATGTGTGTATAGACAATTTAGAATAGAGCAATCGTCGACTATTCAACTTTTTTATGAGAGTAAATTATGGATTTTTGGAAAGACTGAACCTTCGAAAAAGTTTGAGCTAACTTTTTTATTTTAATTATTGGCTAAGAATATAAAATATTTTTGGAGTGATTTTGCACATCTTATTAGGTAAGTTTCATTTATCGCTTTTTAATTTCAGAAAAAAAATTATGACTCCCAAATTGTAGATTTTTTATTTTGTAATTTCGAATTTTGAAAATCAAAAAATTCAAAAAAAAATAGATTTTAAAAATCCGAAAATTTCAATCATAGTTAGTCCATGCAAAAATAAATTTCAGATCTTAAAAGTTCAAAAAAGGCAATTTGGTCATTTTTAAAATATTGACAAAATGTTATAGTAACCAATATAAAATGGGTGGAGTAGTAATAACATAAACTTTTAGGTTAAATCGTAAGAATGCCTAAAATAATGGATATATGTGTAATTTTCCGATTTATTTATTGACTACTATTATCTTGAATTTGACAAAAATGGATTTTATTCGCAAAAATATTTTGTTTAAAATTTTACTATTAGATCATTGATATTAATTCTTAAATATAATTTTTCCCATACATCTAGGACAAAGTTGTTGCCATCTAATGAAATAACTTATGGTAACTAAGACAACAAGTGGAACCCATGGAACAACACATAAGTGCAATCGTGGGCTCCTAGGTGTTCTTTCTTCACCATCCTTTTTATTGGACATTGATGGCCCCAATAGACAATGATTTTCCATAGTCCATTTGAATTATTGTATACCCCATAGAGTTGTAAGTAGTAGTAGCAGCAGCATCAGTATTACTAATAATCATATCAGCATTATACTAATAATATTTACAAATTTTTCAATAAACCAATAATAATGATAATAACAATAAATAAGTTCGAGATATATATGTATGTCATGGATTTATAATTTTCATGGAAAAAAGTTTGTATGTTTTTATTCTATCGTCAATTTTTTCAATTTAATAAAATATAATTTTTGTGTATCTTTGTGTTTTGTTTTTAATGTCATGAGAGCTAGGATTTTTTGCCTATGTCAGTCATGAGTTCCACTCATTGCTTCCTATAACTGGGATTCCTTGGTGTAGAATTATTGTGTGATATTTTGTTAAGAATATGTCACTATTTTTTGTTGGATATATGTGGCTATTAAAAGCCTTACAAGTGTTTGTAATTAAACTTTTTGATATAATGAAATATGAACTCAGTGGGAGTGTGGTCTTGTGTAGACCATATTAAGCTAACAATGTTTACTGATACCAGACTGAGCTTGACGAGCAAGGCAGGTTGGTTGGAGAAATTCATGTTACCTAAGTATAGAAATTAAATCAACAAGGGCTATAATGGGTCATCGCTTGATGACGTGGGAATATGCCCGAGAGAGTGAGCCGCGAGACTGTGTGGGCCCTTGTGTATGATGGATGCCTTCAAAGACAAGGGTCAAAGCCTCATCCGCATACTATCACACAAGATGTACATATGATAGTCGTTTTCGAGAAAACGAATAGCCTTTCAAGGTGAAGCTTGTGCATGTACGAGAGATTATCCCTATGCACCATAGAGTTGTGGATTGCATCAGGTCTAAGTAACCTTGGTTCGTCTTAAGGGGAGAACTTGAAATCCATAGACTAAGATTACGACCCTTTGCCTATTGGCTAGGCTTTGGTGACCCACTAATAAGCCCTTGCATGGACTGTACGTCGTGGGCAACAGTGGGTGTTTGAGAAACCAAGTGGGGATCGTAATTCACAATAGAAGGTGAAGTGCCTCAGTATTTATTTATTTATTTCTAGATTATATGGATCATTTTCTCATCAAAATTACTTAATTGTGTTTGTTTTAATGTTATATTATTTGTAGAATTGCCATTTGAATTTTTCTGGATCCTGGGTATTTTATTTATAAAATTTAGATTTAAAAAAACATAGATATTGATTTTACATTAATTTAAATATTCGAATAAATTCTAAAAATATTTATTTGATTTTAAAATTATATGGGACCTATTTGTGCACATGGGGCCACCATGGCAAGTTCGTGGAGCCCATGAGATGCCATCATGGGTGGCACGCCCCACCTCTTGGATCTTTCCATCTTATTGTGATCAAGTGATTTAGCTTGAAGCCCAAGATATTAAGTGTTTTGGAAAGATTGGATTTTGATGAAGTTTTGAAACATAATAAAAAATAAGTGAAGAGTCTTTTGTGTATGAGTATGGAAAACACAATATTATAATTGATATTTTATTTATTTATTTTAATTGATGGGAAAATGGTTTAAGAAATGGGGGATAAAGATTTTAACCACTTTCATATGATCTTGATGGCTTATCTATAGAATGGATGACTCATATCTCTTACCTCATGTCACCCAAGATCAATTGTGCATGTTTAATCTTACAAGAAGATGTAAGCCAAGGGAAACGCTAAAACCCCTTGAAGCATTATAAAAAAGGATGGACCCTACTCATATATCTCTTACACCTAAAATCTCTCTCTTCTCTCTCCCATATAAAATAGAGGAGCACGTCCCTAATAGAGTAATTGTATCTCTCTAGTTTTTTCTTTTTTTTTAAAAAAAAGAGGGGGGCACATCCCATCTCTTGAGATTTTCTCCCTCCCTTGACCAAAGTAGAGGCACCCTCCACATAAGAAAGACTCTCTCTCATCTCCTCTCTCTCATGGCGTAAAGGGTCAAGGTTTAGTAAAAAGATGTTATTTCTCTCAACTAGGTTATCAAGGGGTTAAGCTTTAGTTTGAGATCCAAGTTTTGAAAGGAGTTCTCATTGGAGGGTTTGGCCTAACTGTTTTTCCAAGATTGAGATTGAAGGTTGACCATTGATCCCGCGCTATCGAAATGTGGTGACTCGATGTGGAGTGTAAGAAACCTGGTTGAGATAATCTCTGACACTCACTTTATTTATTGTTTCTTACCACATTTACTTCTTATGTTTTTTATTATTCCCAAACATATTTTGTGCATTTTTTTTATTATTAAAAGAAAAGTTTATAGTGGCATAAAGTTTTGAAATCCAAGATTTATTTCTTTTATTTTTTTTTAAAGTTGATTTATTGTAAAATGACTACTTGTGAGTGATCTAAGCTGTGGAAAAAATAAATAAAAAAGAAAAAAAACAAATATATTCTCTGGCTAGATCACATAAATTCCTTTCATTTTTTGCCTATGTCAGTATGAGAATAGTGCTAGGTTTGATTCCCTTATGTAGGATTATAATGTGTTGTTTTTTTTGTTGGCATATAACTAGGACATTTGTGAAAATGAAAGATGGCTACATCCTAGTGGCATCAAGTTTTAAAATCCAAGATTTATTTCTTTTAATTTTTTTGAAGTTGATTTATTGTAAAAGGACTACTTGTGAGTGATCTTAGCTGTGAAAAAAAGAAGAAAAAATAATAATATATACTCCGGCTAGATCACATAAATTCCTTTCATTTTTTGCCTATGTCAGTATGAGAATAGTGCAAGGTTTGATTCCTTTCTGTAGGATTATAATGTGTTGTTTTTTTGTTTGCATATAACTAGGACATTTGTGAAAATGAAAGATGGCTACATCCTAACAAGTCAATCAAATGGAATAGAAATGAAAATATATATGATTTGTGATCCTCCTTTAGGATAGGTTTATTTAAACATATTGATTCACAAATTTGTTGATTCACTTCTATTTGAATAGAACAATTTATTATATATGTGTTAATTTTTAGGGCAAATTACACAAACCCCCCAATATATACTATATATTCAACTTACCCCCATCCAACTTTATTCTCTCACCTTTTCCCATTAACAATTTATATTCGCAAAAAAAACCCCAACTCAAAAAGAACTAAAAGAAAGTCTAAAATACCTTTTTTCACATGCCTTCTCTCTCTCTCTCTCTCTGTCTCTCTCTCTCTCTCTTTGGCAACGAAGACAACGCACTCCAGCGATACGAAAACTCGCTCCGGCAGTAGACCTTCTGGAGCCAAGGCACTTCGGCATTTGATTACGTCAATCCGGTAGTACAAAAACACGCTCCGGTGATACAGACATTCGCTCCAGCAGTACACCTTCTGGAGCCACAGCGCTCCAGCAGTGTGGTAGTTCGCTCTGGTAATAGACGAATTTGCACGGGCATTACGTGATCTCGCGCCGGCAGTATACCTTTTGGAGACATTTATGAATGCGCTCTGACAGTAGGGTCGCTAGAGCCACAACGCTCCGGCAGTGCATTAGGGCGATTTAGTAAGGGTTTTAACGCTTCAACGGTAGATGAAGGCGATCCGACGGTACACCTTCTGAAGCCACAGTACTCCGACAGTACCTATTCCGATCTGGCAATCATTACAAAGCGCTTCGACAATGTTATTCTACGCTTCGAAAATATGTAACTTGAGACCGCCAGTTGAATTGTTTTGTATGGGAAGGGCATTTTCATCCAAAAAATAACAACTTTTTACCTTGGGGGTGTTTTGCGAGGAAAAGTTGTTGTGGGGAAAAAAGTGAGAGAAAAGGTTGGCTGGGGGGTAAGTTGCATAAATAGTACATTTTGGGGGATTTTTTGTAATTTTCCCTAATTTTTATCATCTTGTTCTAAAAATGGGCTCACCTAATTTGTTAGTTTTAATTGAATTTGAGCATCTTTCTTCCTAAATTGTGTGCATTATTTAAGGCTACAAATTCTAAAATTTATACATGTTTTTTTTTTTTTACTCGATACTAAGCCAACAAGTTGTTTTTGTACTAGATACTAAGTCAACAAGTTGTTTTGTGACCCAAACAAGTACATTTGAGTTAGGCAAGGTATTATTCCCCGATTGAAAACTACTGAATAAATATATAATAAACTTTTCATGACTATAAAAATAAAAAAATAAAATGGACAAAGTAAATGAGATCCATACATCAACTAATTTACTAATAAAGTGTTTACTATTTAAAAATCATTTTGTTTGTTGCAAGCCGAAGTGTTTACCTTCTTTTAGCTTAGGTGAACTTGAGGCTTAAGTATCAAAATTCATTATTTAGGGTTCCAAAATTAGAACATAACTTTTAAGTGAACATATATATATTATGGGTTTGAAGCCCAAAGCATGGATGCCATTTGACTCAAGTGGCATTAGTGGGTGGTCAAAACATGAAATTGACGTTAGTGGGTCAAAACATCAAAATGTCATTTCCATGATATTTCCCCAGAAAAAAAAAAGAAAACAAAAATACTTTTGATAGTCATGTTGAAAATTTAGTACGATTTTCTGACCATTTGCATACTCAATTGCTATCATCATGTCCAAATTGAAGGATGACCTTGCATGCAACATGGGGTCAGAGTTGATCAAAACAAGAAAAACAAAATAATTTGTAATTATTGGCAAAAAGTCATAAGTAATGGAATAAACCGGTTCAAACAGCATTTGGTAGTGGTTGGGGGGAGGTCACTCCGTGAAACAATGTACCTACCAATGTCAGGAAACAAATGGCGGTTCTCCTCAAGGGTTATAGGGGTAAGAAGATAGTCAAAGAAAAGATGGATGAGGAGATCGACAGCGTACATATGCCATTAGGTGGGGTGGATCCAGACGAGCAATTCAACCACGACACGGAGAAGAAGTGCAACTGCGGGAGAGCGAGATGTGTACTCATAGTGGTTACAGAATGGGCATGTTTGAAACCCTCAATTCAAGCATGTATGGACTGCCTGACCCAAGCATGTATGGAGGGCCCAGTTCGAACAAGTATAGTGAGTATGCCTCAAGCGTGTATGGAGGGCCCAGTAGAGGGGCACTTGTGTTTGCCCAACCATAGCAAATGAGTCGTCTGGGGCAACCTCATCACACCCCTTAGATGTATAAGACATTAATCATGGCTTATCTAGCAAGAGAGGAGCATGTATTTGATTGGTGAGGCCAATGGCTAAAGGTCGCATTGATCAATTCACATTGAGGCATAAATCGCAACAAATGACAATCAAAGGCATGATAAAACGGGCAAGGCATTTAATGACAAGACACATGAGAAAATGGTAGTATGATTCGGCGATTCCCTTCAATGAAGCCAATAGCCCATATTACACCTCTATGGTAGTTAAAATTTAGAAAGCAGTGCCCAGGGTGAAGACTCTTAAAATATATGAGCTTAACGGGGCAATCTTGGATGCAAAGGTACTCAGAAATTGATTGTAGATCTTAAGGAGAATTGCCCAAGAATGGCCATTACAATTATAGGTGACGGTTGGTGGGACAAAAGTCAGTCAGAAAGACTATCTAAGCTTTTAAATTTATTGTCCACGTGGTACGACCTTCTTGTCCAATAGAGATGTTAGCAGCATGATGAAGGAAGCGAAGTTTATTGCACAACTATTGAACCAAATAGTCAAGGAGATGGGAGATGTGGTACAGGTTGTTACAGATAATTCCAAGGCTTGTATTTCAGCAGGGTCAAAGTCGACAAAAAGAGGAAACATTTGGTATGGTTCCCGTATGTTGCTTATTGTATTGATCTCATATAGAAGGAATTGACGAGCTTAAGAATATGAAGGAGACACTTGCATTTGAATGGTTTATCACAAGATTTATCTATAACCACTCTAGGATCCTTTATTTGATTGGACAGTATGTTGACAAGGAGTTAATCCGGCTTGTTATCAATCACATCGCGATGTATTACCTGAAAATGACCTCTATTGTACATTCGCAAACCGCATTGGAGAGAATATTCATCAGTGAATAGTGGACAAATGACAAATTTACAAAGCCCTGTGGGATGAAATGTTGAGGCCATAATCTCCGATACGAGATTCTGATCCAGGTGTACCCACATCGATTTCAAAAGTGCTCATTTAATCATACTATTAGGAATAATGGATGATGATAATAAATCCACCATAGGGATCCTCTATGGAGGGATAGAGAGGGCAAAGGTCTAATTGGGAGAAATGTAGTTTTGTTGATAGATATCATATATAGAAGGTGAAAAAATCAATTGGACCATTCCACTTTGCAGGAAAAATGTCAATTCATGTGCTTAAAAAGTTTACATTAAAATATTTCATCGATGTTAATTGAAATGATTTCTCCATCTTTATATTGTATAGGTTTCTATTTCAACCATTGTTGTTTCTATGCGGCGCCTATTATTTCTGATAATGTCATTGAGGAGGTGAAATATATTATCGAGAGGTTGGAGAGGAACTATAGGTCCCAATTAGTGACATTGAGTAACGTTTAACAATTGTTGTAGCCTATATAAAATTTCATTGACCTGAACACCTGACGAATAATTAAAGCATTAAAGCATAATGTCTTTCGCATATGTCTAGGTATAAGAATACGAAGGCTCATTTGCAAAAAGATTTGTCATGGCTTCTCGAAGTATGATGGATCCAGGTAATCTAGTTTGTAATTACGTGTTCTTTTATACCATTTTTCTTATAAAATATTTCACCCCTTTATTACAACACACTTTACATTTCATTACGGTTGAATGGTGGGAGTGTCATAGTGGAAACACACTTCACTTAAAAATGATAGCAATCAAGGTGTTCTCCCAACATGTTTAGCTACTGGATGTGAGCAGAACTGAAGTACCTTCCAATGAATACACACCCCTAAAAAAAATTGGCTAACTTCCTATAAACTTCATAAGCTCTTGTTTTTTATTATTACAATTCAAAGCTCTGATGACATCTGGATATGAAGATTTAGGATTACAAACTGATCGACTTGGATGCGATATTTATCACATATATAGTTGATCAATGGTTAGTGAAGGAAGAGCCTTGAGTGCTGGGCAAGAGAACCTTGAGGCAATCGATCAGGAGTGTGAAGAATAAGATGTTGATAAGTGGGGGTGAGAGAAGAAGGTTCCCCATCAACATTTCAATAATTTTTTGGAGATGTAGGTGTGCGGCACCTGTTGAAGGAGAGAGGGAAAGGGTATGAGAAAAAATAAGAGAGATTATGATTATGAGGCAAACCCTATCCAAATCCGGATATACCTAAACCCGAGATCCAACAGCAAGAGGGTGTGGATGCACAAGAGTGTGGGGGTTGAGCAAGAGAGTAGGGGCTATCATGAGGGTTAGACAAGCCTTGGGGACTTCGGGCAATGAGAGCAGCAGTTCTCAAGCAATAAGGGATATATGTAAAGTCAGGTCGACATCGAGGATTATGAAGCATACATGAATTGACAAAATAAATTGTTGAGAGAATTCATATCCTTGATTATTATAGGTCATTCTTTTAGTGATATGAATGAATGGTTAACATACGTCCAGATAGGAAAATGTTTCAGTATTCATGTATTTTTATATAAAGTACATAATACATCACTCCTAAAGTTTTTTAGAAACTTTTAAAATACTATTTTTAGATGATTTTAGTGATTTTTTGAATTTTTTTAGACGAAAACTTATTGATCTACTTGATTCTCCAATCCAAGTCGCCAATCAATCGACCCGACACGATTTTTGGGATGGTTGATCTGGGGTGGTTCTCCGTGTTTCCAAACCTTGGAAAATATAGGCGTACGTTTAGTTCACGTGTAAATATTGCCCAAAAAATACTTATATATGTAAATTGTGTTTCACAGGTTTGGTTCATTCCAAATGCATATGTAAATATTTTGCCATAGTAAAATATTTTACCAAGGGCCAACATATTCTATATATAAAACATGAGCATGTTCGTGACTAGGTGTTAATCAAGAGATTCATCTTAGATTGGGAGTTTGGCTCATATGGATAATAAAGAGAAGTAAGTTAAATTCGGATGGGAAGAATTAGCATGAGGAAGGGACGTGTATCCAAGTGTCCATTAATCAATAGCATACACCATAACTTCACTACATAAGTCCATTCATTATTGCATATAAATCGAACTAATCCTAACAAAATAACGTAGAAGCTGATCTTATGTGCCCAAGGATGTATGATCTCTCACCACGAACTTTTACCAAGAACTCAAAATTTAACTTTGTTCTTTTTAAAATATATTTTTAAAAGTAGATCATCATATTTAGCATACATAGAATACTATTAGTAAATATTTTCCTTGAAGGATCAAGTATACAATGTGTCCTTATGGGTGCATTTAAAAAATTATACTTTTACATATTTCATTTTCCACCTGTTGGAAAAGTGGTGTACAAGCAATACCAAATACTTTTATTATAAATGAAAATGCTCCTATTATCTTTAATAATAGGTAATGTGCAAGTATATAGTATTTTTTAAAATTTTTCATTCTATTGTTGTTATCAAATTGATTCAGTATTAATTTTTACATAATAATTAAAATTGTGAATATAACTTACGATAACTAATTTTTAAGACATGTTGTGATATCTATTATACTTTTGAAATTCAAAATTTTACTTAAAAGCTAAAATAAATTAAAATTTATAATTTGGTATTAAAAATTATACTTTTAATTAATAAAACATTTAACAAATTTAAAATGAAACGACATAGTTGATTTTAAAAAATTATGCACTCATTTTATAAATTTTACATTCATGTTGTTTTCCACTCTTTGATTCCAATAATTAATTATTACACACTTGCATGGTTCAAATTCATAGCATATAACATAGGTTCATTATTCAAATTCATGCATACAACATAAGTTCTAACAACATAAAGAAACTGATCTTGCGTGCCCAAGGGTGGATGATCTCTCACCCCACAAACTTTTACTAACAAACTCAAAATTTACATTTTTCCTTTTTAAAATACATTTTAAAAGTAGATCCCCATATCTAACATATATAAAATGCCAGTAATAAATGTTTTACTTGATAGATCAAGTATACAATGTACTCTTATAGGTGCACTTTAGACAATATACTTTTACATCTTCC
The DNA here is from genome assembly GCF_054954075.1 of Amborella trichopoda. NCBI lineage: Eukaryota > Viridiplantae > Streptophyta > Magnoliopsida > Amborellales > Amborellaceae > Amborella > Amborella trichopoda. The sequence goes on from NC_142340.1 coordinate 21,256,206, forward strand.
ATCTTCCATGTCTTGGGGAGTGGTGTATATCATTATTCTAAACTAGCCAATACTTTAGGGGGCACGTGGATTTTAAGACATGGATTCCTAATATCTTGGATTTTGCCAAAATCCATTGTTTGGATTGCTTAATGACTAGGATATTTAAAATTAAGAAAATCAAAATCATGGAAATAAGACATATTTTTCCATAATTTCATTTCCACACCAAAACCTGTTTTTAAGCATTTCCTAGGCCCATGGATTTCACTCATTGGCTCCCTCAACCTAAAACATAGGGAGCATTTGGTAGGCATGAAATTTAGATAGAGAAAGTACCTAAATTTTTTAAGAAGAGAAACTATCTTAAAATTTTTAGAGAGAGAAACTATATCAAATTTTAACTTTTAGAGAGAGAAAGTATGTTAAAATTTTAGAGATAAAAAGTATGTTAAAGTTTTCCTGGGAGAAAGAAAGTTAAAATTTTAGACAGAAAGTAACAAAATTTGTTAACAAGATGAACTATCTCAAAATTTTAAAGAGAGAAACTATCTCAAATTTAAAATTTTAGAGAGAGAGTATATTAAAGTTTTAGAGAGAAAAAGTACCAATTTTTTTAGAGAGACTAACTATCTCAAAATTTTAGAGAGAAAAACTATTTCAAAATTTAACTTTTAGAGAGAGAAAGTATCATAAAATTTTAGAGAGTAAAAGTACCAATTTTTTTTAGAGAGATAAACATTTTCAAAAATTTTAGAGAGAAATAATATCTCAAATTTTAAGTTTTAGATATAAACTATCATATTTTAGAGAGAGAAAGTACATGCAAAGTTTTAGAGAGAAATGATCTCAAATTTTTAGAGAGAGAAACTATTTCAAAACTTTTAGAGAGAGAAACAATCTCATATTTTAATTTTTAAAGAGAGAAAGTATATCAAATCTTAAGTTTTAGAGGGAGGAAGTATTCTCAAAATTGTAGAGAGAGAAAATATTTTTAAAATTTTAGAGTGAAATTATTATAAATTCTAGAAAGAGAATGCCAAAAAAAATAGAGGGAAATATCTCGTTTTTTAGAGAGAGAAACTATCTGAAATTTTGAGTTTTAGAGAAACAATCTCAAATTTGGAATTTTAGAGAGAGAAAATATATTAAAATTTTAAAAATAAAAATTATAACAATTTTTAGAAAGAGAAACTACCTAAAAATTTTTAGAGATAGAAACTATCTCAAAAATTTTGTTTCTATCTCTAAAATTTTTGGAGAGAGAAACTATCGCAAAATTTATATTTTAGAGAGAGAAAGTATTTTAAATTTTGAAGAGATAAACTATATCAAATTTTAGATAGAGAAAGTACATGAAAGTTTTAGAGAGAGAAACTATCTCAAAAAAATTTAGAGAGAAACTATCTCAAAAAAATTTAGAGAGAAACTATCTCAAATTTTAAGTTTTAGAGAGAGAAAATATCTAAAATTTTAAACTTTAGAGAGAGAAAGTATATGCAATTTTAGAGAGACACTACATCAAATTTTAAAGAGAAAAACTATTTCAAAATTTTAGAAAGATAAACTATCTCAAATTTTCTATAGATACACTATCCCAAATTTTGAGTTTTAGAGAGAGAGTATATACAAATTTTAGAGAGAGAAATTGTATCAAGTTTTGTTACCAAACAATGGACGTGGAAGTGATTGCAAGGAATCCATGAATTTTGTATAGTTTATCCAAGCAAGTGCTTTGATAAATCCACGATAAAATTCCTTGATATTAAAAATCCATAGATTTCCTTGGATTTCAAATATATAAGATTCCTAATTTCCTCGTATCCAAACGGGCCCTTATTGTAAAAGACAATACTCTCATTGTATTTAATAATATACAAATGTATAATATTTTCTTTAATTTGGCATTCTATTGTTGTCATCAAATTTATTTATTATTAACTTTTATAGAATAATTAAAATTGTGTGAATATAACATGCAATTACAAATTTTACGCAATAAAATTAAGACATGTCGATACATCTATTACACTTTTAAAATTCAAATTTTACTTAAAATTCATAATTTGGTATTAAAAATTATACTCTCATTTTGATAAAATATTTCACATATTTAAAATAAAACAACATATTTGGTTTAAAAAATTATACACTCATGTTACAAATTTTACATTCATGCTGTTTCCCACTATTTTATTCAAAAGCTATTAGCTTTATATAAAAATTTATTATTAATTTATTACTATATTATTTTAAATATTTATTTTCAAAATAATAAATTTCTTACAAAAATAATATCAAATAATAAAAAATTAAAATTATTTAATAAATGAATTTAAAATTCTCCTTATAAATTAAACTTTATAATTATAACTATAAATTATAATTTTTAATTATAAATGTAAAATAAAATTTATAATTTCAAGATAAATAAACATTGTAATTGAGAAATATCATAATTAATAAAATTATATTTGAATCATAAAATATAAAATCATAAATAAAAACAATCTTTTAATACAAAAGGTGTACATGAGATTACTCACATTTTCATTTATTTACTAGAACACATTGGTGATCAAATTGTTATGTAAGTGTTTTAATTTTAATTACTTAGTTTATGACTTTATAAGTACAATATCAATATTAAAAAAATATATGAAGGAATAAATACTATTAAGAAAAAGCAAATTTCTTGAATTGCAAGATTTAAATCATAATTTTTTATGCGAGTTCTAAATAAATTCTACATTCGCGATCTTTTTCTAAAATAAATTCGAAACTATTCTATTGGGTAGCATGACATAGTGCCACAATGGAATGCATAATTCACTATATATAATATATATATATATATATATATATATATATATATATATATATATATATATATATATATATGTGTGTGTGTGTGTGTGTGTGTGTGTGTGTGTGTGTGTATGCGCGCGTGTCATTTATAAGTCGTAAATTATAATTTATACATATATGTAATCTATGCATATACAAGTACATATTTATAACTTATAACTAATAACTTGCAACTATTTCAATTACTTTTACAAGTTATAAAAGTTATAATAAATTATAAATTTTATTTAGATCAAACTCTTAAAAATTGAGTAATAAATCTAGTGGACTTAAAAAATATAACATTAAGTACATATAAACCTACAATATAGTCTAGCAACACCACAATGAAAAACTTATATTTTTTTCTTCTATGCAATTAAATCATTAAAGCCCATTAGTTTGTAATGCACATGCCCGTTTCAAATATATTATGAAACAATATATTCATTTTAAATAAATTCTACATTCATGTTCACTTCTTTGAAATAAATTTGACACAAGTTAAACATATAGCATAACATAGTGCCAACATAAAAATAACACATTGCACTACTACAAGATTAATTAAAACAAACCTATAACATAATCTAGCAAGATCTTAATAAAGAACTTCAAGTTTATATATTTAAGCAATCTAATAAACATGTCCCTTTAAACTCTATAATGAAACAATATGTCTACTTTAACTAAAGTTTACATTCTTGTTGATTTCTTTAAAATGAATCTTATAAGTCGAGTAGGTAGCACAACATAATGGCACCACAAAAATGATGCTTTGCAATGTTTGAAGCAAAGTTAAGATTAATACTTCTTTAAAACAATAATACAAATTGTGTGAGTAACACAATATAGTGTCACAATAGAAAGCGACATATTCTAGTAATTCACTTAACATTAATATTAATTAAAATTACCCAAAAAATATTTATACTAATTGAATGTCAAAGTAAATGAGTAGCATAAAATCATCACGCAATTTGAGCTTACAACACAACAAATCAACACCATAAACATAATGCTATAAAAATGTAGAATTAAGGTACATTTAAAAATTCCACACTACTTTAGAGCTGGAAAACCCTTTTGATTGATCATCTCCACGTTGAGGTGCATGAGTATGAATTTTTTTTTTTTTTTTTTTAAGTCTCAAAAACATCTTACAACATATTATTTGGACCGCTTATTTTTAATATTTTTATAACGATAAATTTTTGATGGATTTTTTGAGTTTAAAATTTTATAATTAGACCCTAAATTTTATTTCAATTCACATAAACCCTCGTCTCTCTCTTCCCCTTGACGTCATCCCGAACTTGGCAACCAGTGCTTCCCATTTCTCTCTCTCTCTAATTTCATGGATTTAAAGGTACGGAATCGAAGCCCATAGCCAAGGGCTCAGCAGATGGAGCAACCCATCACTCATTTGGCGAACGCGCCATGCTCTGAGATCTCACCAGAAGAATGCCTCGACCCTGTACACAACCTGTAGCTGAAGCTGCAAACCAGGGTAACGCCTTCTTTGTTCACGACCTTTTTGCGAGGCTCAAAATTGGCGGCTGAGAGGGGGAGAGAGATTGTCTTAGAATCAGTTCTTCACAAGATGAGGACTCCTGTAACTTATCACAATGTCAGTAGAATGACAGATTACAGAAAAGATGCACACCCCTCAGTTTACTGAAAGCAATTCAAATCCCCTGAAGAATTTTTAGCGGTGGAGAAATCTCAAGATTGTAGTTATTGGTGCTTGCCTGGAGTTCCTGATACATGGAATGAGTTGCTCTATGTTTCCCTTTTAATGGAAGGTTGAGCTTTTGGGATTCTCTACCGAAGAAAGGGAGAAACCACGGTTGGACCTAAGCCGATCCTTGATAAACAGGGGAACTTTGAGAGAGAGATGGGTGCTTGAAATGGGATTGGATTGGACTTTTTGTTATCATCAATGTGCAAACAACAATTGGTGCGAAAGCTCTCTGCAACTTTCCCTCTCTTCAGAGTATACCACCATTTTTTCAACTTCAGCCCACCATCAAAGCTCTTCCTAGTATACAGTTCACCTTCATACCCATCTACTCAAACGATCATTTCAGTTCACTTTCAGTGGCTGGATTCAAGGTCATTGTGTTCTTCTCGGAACAAAAGAAACCATCTCCCCCAAAACCCAGTTTCTTCCTCTTCTTATCAGAGAAGAAGTACCCATATTCCAAAAAGCCCAAATTCTTCTTCACCGCAGAATAAACAAACCCATATCACAAACAACCCAATTTTTTACAGAGTTCATGGAAGAACCCATCTCCCTGAAAACCGAAATTCTTACAGTGGCCATGAAAGAAGAAGCACTGAACATTACTATACACAACTCATGGAGTTGGTCAAATGTGTGGAGGTTGGAGTCATGGAAGAGAAACTGAATCATATGAACCTTAAACTATCAAACAAAGTGGTTACTGATATTCTACGCTCCACACCAAACCGTGGAGCGCTGATGTTTTTCAATTGGGCAAAAACTCGCCCAGGTTTTAACCCGAATTCCACAAATTACAATCTGGCTATTAGTATTTCAGGCTTGCTAGAAAACTTTGAACTCATGCTTTTGCTCATGGAGGGGCTATCTTCCAAAGGGCATTGCCTGACTGTAACTGCCTTTTCTTTTCTCTCTCGTAGCCCTTCAATTCAAAATTCAGTTAAGGAGATTCTTAGTATAATTCGAAGAGTTGGGGGACCTTGCCTAAAGTCTGGTGTATACTATCTGATCTCTTCGCTCTGTGATTTGAATTGCTTCGAACTGGCTATTCTTGTCATGGAAGAAATGGGGAAAAAGACCTCTTATTACAATGTGTTGATTGCTGCGAAATGCAGAAATGGAGAATTTGAAGAAGCAAAAGTTGCTCTAGATGAAATGAAGGGACTTCACTATGGCATAAATACCGGTTCCTTTAATTACTTGCTGGGCAGTCTCTGTAAGAAGGGAAGGGTTGCTGAAGCTTGCCAGTTGCTTGAGGCTATGGAGGATTTGGGTTGTTATCCCGATGAAATAACTTTTGAAGTCATGGCTTATCATGCTTGTCGAATGGGTAAAATGGATTCGGCTCTTGAGTTTCTTAATAAAATGATTTTAGAGGGACTCAAGCCTCGGTTTACTACTTATGCGGCTTTCATCAAAGGTTACTTCTTTGTTGGGGAGGTCCAAAATGCTCACAAATTTGTGCTTGAAATGAGTGAGAAGGATAATTGCTCAGCCAACATGAATTATAGTTTGCTTAGTAGTCTTCTTCGAAAATCAGGAAAGATAGTTGAAGCACATGCTATTCTAGTGGAAATGATTGACAAGGGGCTTAAACCCAACTTCCCAGTTTTCATAAAAGTGGTGAAGGATCTCTCTCATGCTGGATTCAGAGAAATGGGATTGGATTTGAAATGCCGGTTCTCAAAATTTACAGGTGTTTCAGGTGTTGATGATGTGTAGCATTGAGTTAAAAGAGTTTGCGACACACAGAAAATCTTGTTCTCATGTTTCAATATTGTTGGGGTCCTTATTGGACTTCGAATGTGAAGCTCTGTTGACTCTGATAGCTGAAGTGGGAAACATGACTATTAATTCATCAGTCTTCAGTCATGAGGCGGCAATCAATTTTCTTTTGGTTTTTAATTATTCATGGGTGGCAAATTAAGATTGGGAAGACACAAACTTTGCCAATGAACATTTTTCTCGAGTCTTGGAACAGAGACTGTTGAACTTTTGAGTAGTACTACAGTTGCATGATAGCATTGGATTGTGGCTTTATAATGATGTTCACTTTTCAAAGGTTTGAAGCATGGTGGAAGTTGGAAGTTGGGTTCGGTACCTGGTACAGATGACTGTTAACTCCTAAATTGAGAATCTTTTATAGCTTATTTGCCTGTTATACTATCAGAAAGCCAACTTTGGGATGACATCTGAGAGGAGGTATGTGCATTTGAGGATGGTTCAATTCCTTTTTAGCACGGTTTCCCAGCATTATGTTTATCACTTACAAATAGAGTGTCAAATTTCTATTTAGGTTAATTGATGTTGTAACAATTGTTGGTAGGACTAGGACATAGCTGGAATACAAATATTGTCTTATCCTTTTATCTGTTGTTAACAAAAGCGGGTTCAGTTGTGAATAATCTCTCAAACTTTGCCCTTTGTTGCTTACAAGTTGTATTCATTGGCTACACACATAAATAAAAAACTTAAGATTGCATTGGCATTTTTTTTTCTGTCCTCTTTTTTATGTGAGGAATGTGTTTGTGTATATCCTATGCGAATTAAACCTAACTTACTTCTTTGAGGTTACAGAAGTAGCCCTGTTACTTTTTGTATCAATCATCAAATATAGTTGAAGCATTCTGTAAAAGTGATATCCATCATGGATTTCTTTTTTAAAATGCGGCCGCGTTGCAGCATATGTGGGCATTTAATGCGGGATGCACTGGCAACCGCATCGCTTGATCCCGCATGTGCGTCGCATCCCACCACATATGCAGCTGCTTAGCGCATAGCCCGCATAGGGCACATATATGCAGCCAACGAGTGATCTGAAAAATGGGCCCCTCGAAAAGGGCTATTTTCATCGTTTTAAGCCCCGAGAAAGGGGGGAAAGTGTTTGGGGGAGTATTAAACCCCTCAAACTACCAAAAATAACCACATCTGTGGCCTTTACTGTATCAAATCGATAAAAAAAAGTGGTGATTTTTTTTTTATTTTTTATTTTTAATTCTTAGATTTTCTTTTAGTTGATCTTTGGTTGTTGATTTGAGGAATTTTTAGTAGAGGTTTAGTGAAGTTTTGGCAACAAATCGAGGGTTTCAAGGGCTGAGAAGAAATCGATATTTTATTCAAGTAATCGGTAAGGTTTTTTTTTCCTACTACGCTAATACTTTTTCTTTGGGGCAATGACTTCTTCACAATCTTCTAGTAACAAGGATCCAATATGGAAATATGCTAAACTAAAAACTCCGATAGACCGAAATTGTGTTATTTGTATGCTTTGTGGAAATACTTACATGGGGGGTATTTTTTGGCAAAAAGAACACTTAGCCGGTATTTCTAGGAATGTAAGAGCATGCTTACAAGCTACCGAAGATATCAAAAAGGAGATTAGATAATAGATGGATAGCTTGAAAACAAAATGAAAAAAAGAAATGAAATTCAATTATTTGATGATGAAGAAGATGATGAGGATATGTCAGAAGTTGGAATGAGACAAAGGGGTACTCCAATGTCAAGTGAGAGAGTTATAAATATTGGTGTTAGTGTTGGAAAAAAACACCTCTCTAAGCGGCCAATGGGCACTTTTTGCACCCTTGACCTCGAAATTGCAGTTCAGGAGAGGAGGAAAAAAAAAACAATCCACAATTGAAAATCGATACAAAAAAGAGGAGAAGAAGAAGGTGGTGAGTACATTGCAAAGTGGTTTTACATGGCGAGCAGCCCTTTTAATACTATAACTCTCGACAGTTAGGCATGTATGGTCCACGCAATTCGGCAATTTGGCCCATGACTTAATCCTCCTACTATACATGACAATAGAGAGCCCTTATTGAAGGATGTTGTATCCGATGTTAACAAAATTTTGATTTCTCAAAGAGAAGGGTGGGAGAAGTATGAGGCAACTATTATGTGTGATGGATGGTCCGATGGGAAGTGAATGACCTTTATTAATTTCTTGGTTAAGTGTCCAAGATGTACTTTTTTTTGTTAAGTCTGTTGATGCATCAGACAAGTCACATGATGCTACATACTTATGTGACTTGATCGATGGGATTGTAAAATTTGTTGGAGAGAAACATGTGGTACAAATTGTCGCTGACAATGGTGCCAATTTCGCTGCAATTGGGCATCTTTTGACTTTGAAGAGGACGCATATGTTTTGGACTCCTTGCACAGCTTATTGTGCTAATCACGCTTAAGAAAATTTGTTCAGCCTTTCTCACATTGTTGTGACTGGAAAATGTAAAAGCAATATACACATGCTTACGTGGAGGCTTATGACGTGCACTACAATCTAGAATCAAATTTGGCCTAATTTGGATGAGCTTTGTAAGGGCTATAATTGGTTTGAGTGCATGTCACTTTAGCCTAATTTGGAAAAAATTTTAGAGTCAATTAAGTGGTTTTAAGATTATCTATTGTGTTTCCCTAATGGTGGGGCATCTGTGACATTTTTAAGTTGTTGATAAGGTTGTAGGGAGCATCAAAATATGTGCACTATGGACTATCTAGCCTAGTGTGGTCCCTAGTGTGGCTTAGAGTAGAGTTATGCGATTTAGGTGGGATCAAAGGTGGGATTTAGGTTCATGTTACCTTAGGCAAGGTGACTTGGGCTTGATCCCCTGGTTTAAGGATTTGGGCCTAGAAACCATAGCCAGAATGGGGTGCCTACAAAATACTTTGTAAGATGAGAATAGCTTTATATCATGTTTCATGCTTTATAGATATAGTGCTTGTATGTGTCATATAATGCATTTATAGGTGCAGGCTTGGGTGGACCAATTCCCTTACTGTCTTGCCTTGCTACTTATCACAATTGCAAAGATTTAAGCTTTGTAAGTTGGACACATGTATTTAATTGTATAGGCCCATAATCACAATTACAAAGATTTAAGCTTTGTAAGTTGGCCACATGTATTCAATTGTATGGGCCCATGTCGAAATACCAATGACATGATACACATGTTTGACACTTGAGAAACTTAGACACCTCTGCTTGACTTTTTTGTTGTGAATTTTAAATAAATGACCTTAATGTCACTTAGAATCCCACCTGCCACCCCCTCTAAATGATGCATGGTGTCGTATCTAAAAGTCCAATTGTCGAATTGGTATTTCTGTTATTTTATCCATGTGAGTTACCCACTCATATGCATATCAGATTGGTGTTTCTATTACGACACTATGCTAATTTGGGAAGTTTTGATATATCTGTGGTGGTATTTCTACCAATGATGGGATTCATAGTGGGTTTCAATTTATAAAAGACATTAGCACCTTTGCTCTGGGCATTTTTTTTCTTTATTTTTTGAATTACTTGGGTTATGCCTGGTTCCTACTTGCAAGAAAAATGTTTTTGAACTTCTTATCTTTGATAACCTCTTTGGAAAGTAAATATTATTAGTGGTCTAAACTTTCTATTATATATTAAATATGAAAAGACTTTGGTGCAGGGGAGGAACTAATCTCGCCACGTATGTGTAAAGGCACTCAAGTGTTTGTCCACCGGTCATGCCTCAATTATTGGCGCTCAGTTAAGGCAATTCCTCCTTTCATGAGCTTTTAGAGATTTTTTTCCTTTTAAACCCAAAATTGTTGTGAACTCTTGGGCAACTTAATGAACAACTAGTGTCACGACCCCGCTCCCTACTGTCCCCGCCGGACCCACAGAGGGCTAGGCCCGGGCCCGTCGAAGGACCATAGGGCGTGGGGTCACAACCACAGGTAACGAGTGCCACTTGGGTTGGAGTGCGCTCAACACTATGAAAAAGAAGGAATTTCCAGTATCAAAGCCAGCCACAAAAGAAAGGATAAACGAAACACAATATACATAACCATAGTTTGCTGGATAAACAAGTCCCAAAATACATATAACAGTCGAAAATAGTACATATAGGTCTAAGGCACAAAAGGCCCAACATCAACACATATTACCAAATCAAAATGGACTACATGGCCAGGCTGCCAACCAAAACATATCTTGTAAAATGGAGCTTCAATAGAAGGGGAGTAAGGGACCCCAAGCACGACCACCAGGACATGCCACTCCAATCACGTTGGTTATCACTTTACATGGAAGAAAAATTAAAAGAGTGAGCTATAAAAGTACAGTAAATAAGATCTAGGTGCCATGCTTTCATGCTTACAAATATTATATCATGACAATCATCAGAGTTTTATGCAAGTCTTATAAAACATGGAGTCATGTGTCAAGTTCATGTTTAAACAAACGTGTCACGCATGATTTGTTTCATGATGGAGTAATAACTAATCAGATTAGTCAGATATGATTGTAATACAAAGTTGATCAAATCATTCAGGCATGAGCGTTATAACCGATCAAAACAATTAGGCATGTATGTAACAAGCATAATCAAGATTAAGAGATACCAACTAACTCCTGAAGTAGAAGCCCCACCCATCAGGCCAATCAAATCTTGATGCGTAGAGCCTCTAACATCACAACTACGAGAGAAGCACCATCAACGGGTAAATCCCTTGCATAGTGCCTTACACACGCACACAGTCCTTAGCGCGTTTTGGAGCTTTTGATAAGCACTGGCCTTGCAAGACACGATCCTCTCATGTGCCCTTTTGGCGAGAGAGCGTTACACTACCAAAGGGGTCCCAATGAGTTGTGCCTCACATAAGTTTTGGGGGGGCGACTACCCAAACACACACACTCCTAACTCTCATCCTATCAGAGAGCAGAGAAAGATCATAGCTGCCGACACAAATATCTCATCAGATCATAACATAAGCATGTCTCCATGCGCACATATCTTATTAGAAGCATGTTACCATGCGTACATATCTTATCAGAAGCATGTTACCATGCAGACATATGTTATCAGAAGCATGTCACCATGCACACATATCTTATTAGAAGCATGTCACCATACACACATATCTTATCAGAAGCATGTCATCATCCACACATATCTTATCAGAAGTATGTCATCATGCACACATATCGTATCAAAAACATGTCACCATGCATGGATCATATACCAGAACTATGTCTCCATATACACGAATCATATTAGAAGAACGTCATACATATAATCATAAAAACACCAACATGTCCAGAGCATGCTATACATATAATCACAAAAAACATCACTATGTCATATTATCATGCTTATCAGCTCAAGAGACAATATCATGTCGATAGCATGTTATATATCAATGTAATAGACATCACTATATCATATTATCATGCTTATCAATTCAAGAGACATTATCATGTGAATATCATGCTATATATCAATGCAATAGACATCATTATGTCATATTATCATGCTTATCAGCTCAAGAGACATTATCATGTCGATAACATGCTATACATCAATGTAATAGACATCACTATGTCATCTTATCAGGCTTATCAATTCAAGAGACATTATCATGTCAAAATCATTCTATATATCAATGCAATAAACATCACTATGATTTATGGTTTTCCAGGATGAACATTGTCCACCTTTAAGGGCATATCATTAAATTTAAAACAAACCTAAATTTAATGCTATATACGAGGAGAACATCCTCGCTGTGTTGGCGGAAAATTAAATTGAAAATATTTGTGGCTCAGGATGATCTCCTCGTATTTTTGGCTATACAAACTGTAAGAAGTTTCGAAGACCATGTCATTATTGGGTTTGTTCTTATTGGGCTGCATATTTGTGCATTTAGTCATGTTATAACTTTATCTGTCTCATTTTGCTCGTTTAGTCCATTTCTTGTCTATTTATTTCATTGAATGTATTAGAAAGGCTTAAGATGCCTTATAGAGGCTATTAGGACATTGAGCTCAATGGAATATCTTGGGATAGATCACGATGATGCATATTGTGTTGGGATTACTATGTGATGTTGATAATCTGTTGTTACTCATATTATAGTCTCTGTCCCTTTCTCTCGTGCGTTTCCTTTTATTGTAAAGTATTCATAGATCTTGCAAATATTTTTGTTTCCTTTTACTGGGAATGTCTTCTTTCACATTTTATATCAAGGCGTAGTTGTGGTCTCCCTGTGCTACCAGTTATGAGTTTCATTCTACAAGGCATACATTTGGATCATGTAAGAAATATAAATTTTTCTTAATTTGTCCATCAAAGCATAGGTTCACATAGTACTGTGAATTGCAGAGGTTCTCCAATCCAGCATCATTTGTTTAGTTTCTCTTAAATGTGCAAGTATTCTTCCTTAGAATCTTGTGACATTTGCAAAGTAGTTGGAACAGTTTGCACTGGAATCTAGTTTTTTGCTTTCTTTTGTTTGTATGTACAACTGTGCTGTCCTATGACTATTGACATGGTGCTAGTTTGGATAGGTTTTCCATGTCTACTCAACCTTCTTTTTTATTTCTCTCCCACTCAGCTTACGAATGTTTGGGAATGTGTAATTCATTTTGCTTCTTCTTCATTTGGTTTTCACCTGTGGGCTGTTGTGGACATTGACAGGTCCTTCAATGCCAGCCAATATTGCTACATGGACCAGTCATTAGTGAACATGATGTTATGTTGGTGCACATGAAAAATTTTGAACTGTTATCACCCATTTATCCAACTCTTCGTCATTTTTTTTTTGATGGCACTGGAATTTTCTTGTCTATATTATTGTCACTGATGCAAAATCTGAGTAGCAGCTCAGAGGGTGACGAATAATGTTGAAGGAGTTGAGATGGAGGACAAATTGGAAAGTGGAAGGGTGAGCCATGGTGGAGAAGATGATGGAGAAGATATAATATAAGATGGATGAAAATGGTGGCTGTTGGAACTGCAGGGCAAGTGAAGGTAGCATATCTAAAGGGCTTGATTGGCTTATGAAACTTATATTCAAGGTTGTGGTGTCAGTTTTGGGGGACACATATTCAATTGATCTGGAGAAGAAATGTGACGACATGCATTGGCAGTTATGATTTAGGTATTGAAAATGGCTGGGTTCGAGCATATGCCTCTACCACAGGGTTCCTTTTTATAGAGAAGTCTCTATCATGTAGCATGGTGAATGGGCAATCTACGATGTGGTTTTTGGCATGAAACAGACACATGTTTAATCTACTTGGGTTTGAGCATTTGTGCTTGGTGGGATTAGTGAGAATAATTTATATTAGAGGATGGAATGGTTTGGAATTTGAGATCTTTGTATTCTTCTATGGAAGAATCAATGTATAAGATTTTGTCACTTTTTGAGGGTGATTACCTGACTGATTGGGTCTAGAGGAAAGCAGCACCTGTCTTGTTTTTCCTTCTGGCTAGTTTTTCCTCGCTGATGGTTAGTCTATCACAATAAAATAATTACTGTTACTTATTTCTAGCCTAGAAGTTTCATGATGGCTGACAAGTGTATTTTGTGCAAAGAATTTTGGGATAGCTGCCAACATTCTTGTTTGGGGTAGCTTTAGTTGGCATGTATTGAGAAACATGTAGTGAGGTTTATTGGAATTGCCTACTTTGACGAAGGATGAGTTGGATCCGAAGTTGTCGGGTTCTACATATGGACCAGCAAACCAAATGCTATTGAAAGCCTGTGGAAGAGATATTTCAGCATATATATGGTAGTTTCAAAATCTGAAATAAAAAAATCCATTGGATCTGTGTAAAACTGGGATCCGTGTTAACCTATTATATCCTTAGCAGCTGTATGTGTTGAAACATAGTGTATATGCTGTCTACTAGAATGGGTACCCAGAAAACTGTGGCCATCAAATATTCAACTTTAATAGCTCAACTTGCTACGTACACAGTTCTTCTACATGTATTGGACAAATGCTATTGTATTTGTGCCAGCAATTGGAGGAGGGGGACTCTTTTACTTGGCTGAATTTATGGTTCAAGAACCACCAGCAATTTGGAAATTTTAGACTGGAAATTGTGTGATGTATTGTGTAGGAAGAAAGCAAACAAATAGAAAAATAAAAAGAAAAGATTGAGAGATTATGCTCACTCTCAGAGCCTACATGGTCCCCAATAACTAGTCTCTACAAAAGTTCAGAGAATAACCCAATATTCATTGTTATTTTCCTTGTCAAACCTTTAACATATTTATTGAGAAAACCCTAAAAATCTAACCTTTGTCCATAATAAACCCTAATAGCTATTAAACCCTGGGCATTTAATGTTTTTCTTTCTTTTCGAAAAGGTTACTCATTCATCCTCTTAAAATTAGACTTCCAAGTCTACCTTCAATTCTTTACAACAACAAAAGGCATACTTACCGTAAGATAACTTAAAAAACTAAAAAGATCAAATAAACCTAGTTTCAATCTCATTAAAAAGTAAAATAAAAATGGGAAATTTGTCAAAATATACCTAAGATATATTTTGATTTAATTTCAAAATGCTAGCACAAAATTTGTTGAAAAACACTTGAGGTGTTACCTAACATATTACTCATATATTTTGATTTAATTTCAAAATTCCCATCAAAATACACATGATTTCGAATTGGAATGGTAATGGGAGGAGGGTATGTTAAATAGTTGAAAATGAGGTGTTTTTTGATAAATTTCCCATACCAAATAATAGGTACTGTTTTATAATTCTCCTGAGGGTGGGAGAAGCCTCATTGCATCCTTCAAAGCCTTCTTCAATGGTTGGTGATAGAGTATCTCTATTCACATGATTACTCTTCCCGCTTCAACAAACCAAAGAAAATACTCAATGTGCAACTTGTAGTGGAACTCTGGGATATTGAGCACAATCTTGATTTCTATTTCGGCCTCAAAGGATTGTATTTACATGACACCACCATAGTTGTTGGGTTTGGGAGCGGGTCTTGAAGCAGAATTGGGATAAAGAGCGGGGGATCGTGGAATGCTAGAACATCCCTGAGGTTGGGAGTGTCGTTTGCAGAATGCATATGTTAGAAGTGAAGATCCCCAAATGTTAGGAATCAAGATCTCAACTTTTTGGGGATCTTGATCTTGACGTTTCAGGATCTTGATCCCAACCTTTTTGGATTTAGGTATTATATATACTCTTAAAAGCAAGGCAACTATATTACAACTGTAGTTATATTGTTAACTAACTATAAGTAAAGAAAATCAATAGTTTGGTTGTTGTCATAGTCTTTAAGGTTGGAATCACGATCCCTAACAATGGGAACGGGGATCCCTAACAGTAAGAACAAGATCTGAAACTTCAAAAATTGAGATCCCTTTCTTAAAGTGTTGGAGCAAGGTCCTTGAGTGGGATCGCTGCCTATTTGGAAGATCCTGGTAATAGTTTTGGAGCAAGTGTTGGAGCAAGGTCCTTCATACAATATTATTGAAATTTGTAATAGTTTTAGGTTGATGTTGCAAGTGTCATGATGCCTGATCAACCAGATTATGATAGACCTTCATGACAAAGAGTATTATCTAATCGTTGCAAATGCAAACACTAATTTAGTTCAATGATCACCACTCAAAATTCACCGATCTGGACTCAAAAGTCTTCTCTCAAATTCTCCTTGGCTGGACATATGTTCTCAAATCTCTCCATGTCTTGATTTATGTTTTCTCTAATTTGCGATTCACAATGTCCGTGATTTGTTGTAGCATATCCTTGACTGCAGGCACAAGCTGTGACAGCATCATGATGGATGTACCTTCTGACTCTGGACATCACTTGATATAACATGAAGGAAGAAGGAAACAAGCAGAAAAATGCAGGTGATATTTTCAAAGAGAATGAGAGTGAAAAGGATAAGGTAAAAGACAAAGGCATGAGAAAGCTGCTCAATCTCTCTTGTGATATCTAATGATAAGGGGTTTGTCCTCCTTCCTCACAGCCCCATGCTCGGTAGAGCCATCTCCTCAAGCACTCATTGTGACGTTTGACATCCTTCTCTACCACTTTAAAATAAGGGATTGTTTACAAAGAGACCATTTACCTTTTGTACGAGGTGGTCACAATCATTCTTGTCCCTTAGATTTCAAAATGGGTGGTTGTAAGAGTGTCATTGATTAGACACAAAGTTCCAAAAAAACATTTCACAAACTTCGTGATTCACCCCAAGCCAATCCAATTCGACATCTAATGAGTGGAAATAGTTGTGACCTCCTTGTAAAAAAGGTAAATGGTCTCTTTGTAAACAATCCCTTAAAATAAAAGGGTTGGAACATTTGGGGTTTGGGTGGTCACAACAAGAAAAATTGCCCTTCATGTTTTTCTATGACGCACACTCTACGAGTCCTAGCCAACCTAGAGATGAAGCCCCCCTTCCTCTCTCCTCCCCTGGTTTATCGAGTATGGGGTAGACACTTGTGTTGGTTGGATTCCTTGGACACACATGGGGCTTTTGGGGACATTTGGGTTATTTGGGACCCATCCACTCACGCTTCATTTTTTAGCAAATATCAAAACTTTCTTGCCTCCCTAGAATCTTTGACAAATTGGATTGAAAATTAGCTGCTGTGTATGGCCTAAACACACCCCATTGTAGAGGTGGCTTTTGGGAAGAACTGGCCTGGGTAACCTCCTTTCTGCCCAAAATTTGGTCATCAGTGGGGATTTTAATATCATTCAATGATCCCTTGAGAAAAACCATAATGACCAAGCATATTGGATTTCTTAGACTTCGGGAGAAGTCCTTAAAAGGTCTTAAAAGGCTGGGGCCTGCTTGGAATTTCGCTACCCTCATTGAGGAAGGGGTCCCCATAATTGTCACCAGCCTAGCTATATCTGTGGAGTCTCAGATAACCTCCCTTTGCAAAGATTAACATTCTCAAAAACCTTCCTTTGCAGGTTTGCCCCAGTGATATTCACACATTTACAGCCTGTGAGGAGAATCACATGGCTGATGGATTGGCAAAGCAAGAGGTAGCCGGGGTTTCAGGAGGCCCTGGGTAGCATCTGAAGGACACAACACTGACAGCAGTAGTTATCCACTCATCTTTTGGGTGCCACAAGCATCCTGTCTTTCTTCTCTATGCTTTCCTCTAGCTTTCTCTTTTCTCTTCTTTTACCCACTGTTTTGGTAGTAGTCGTTCCCTTTTCTCTTAATATGCAGAGAACGGGTTGTGGGCTACTCCATTTGTTTGGAAAGTACATCTATACTTTATTAACATACTATGCAAATTGAGTATTGGGAAAAAGGAAAAGATCATCTTATAGACCTTTCCCTTGACGACCCTCTTTAGATGTTGCAATCATGCTGCAAGCCCCATCCTAGCAAAGATCAATAGAGTACGCATTTCATCGGAATGGGGGTAGCAGTTCCCTGCCAAAACCTGTATCAGATCAGAAACCGATCCTCCTTGTTACCCTCCCAGTGGGGAGTAGTCGAAAACCATTCCACTTCAAATTTTCTTGGTTTGAAGAGCCACTCTTCATGGAACTCATCCCCAAATGGTGATCTCCTTCAATGTTTACGGTTGGGGGTGCTTTTGACTTCATGCGTAGTTCCAAATGCTATAGCAAGCCTTGAATCAGTGGAGAAGAATCTTCCAGGGCGCTTTAGCAACGAGAGAGAGAGTCCATCAATAAAGAAATTAATGACCTGGATTCTCTGGAAGAAACAAGAGATCATATAAAGTTCTAAATGCTGAAGCAAGCCTTGAAGAAGTGGAGCGAGAATCTACCAGGAGCTTTAGCAACCAAAAAGAGTCCATCAGAAAAGAAATTAGTGACCTGGATTTTCTGGAAGAAACAAGAGATATCTCCCATTCTGAGAGAGATATAGAGGAACCAATGCTAAATGCAGATGCCAGGCCAATCTCAAGCAGGAGGAAATTTTTGGTGTTAGATACCAAGATTGAAGTTGCGTAAGGCTGATGATAGAAACACCACCTTCTTTCATAAACTAGCAAAATGCTCCAAAAGGCGAACTCCCATCTCTGCGAGCTGAACGGAGTTTCAGGGGCTTCATGAAGTGAAAAGAGTCACTGTTGGATTCTATGGGAAGCTCTTTGCTTTCAAACCCCATTCCAGGCTGCAGATGGCTAGCACCTCTTTCCAAACCATCCTCGCAGAAAATTAGCTTGGTTAGAATGCCCCTTCTTAGAGTTTCAGATACAGATCAGGACTAAGCCTTGGGTCTAGATGGCTTCCTAGTTGTCCTGTACGACAAATTCTTTGATCCCATTGCATCAGACATCCTGGTATTCTTCAATAAATTCCATAGTCGTAGTGGAATGTCCCCAAGTTAAAAGAAGCTGCAGAAATCAATGATTCTACCCAATTTAAATAGCTCATACAAAATCCTGGCCATGGTCCTTATCTCCCACCTACTTGAGGCCCTATACTTCCTCATCTTGGCAAATCCCTAGTTCAAAATCCTTGATGGTGCCCTAATAATGCTCATGAGGGGATTTATTCTAGGAACCTTGTTAAGAGGCCTGGTTTGTTTGTGAAACTTGATTGAGAAAAAGCATAGGACTTCTATGCAATTCTAGTGGTCCTGACCCCCTGTCGGTACTTGCAAACTTAACTGATGGGGCGTCTTTTCAAAACCCCTGAGCTGCACGGAGCAGTGGCGACATCAGAGACAGTTTGGGATTTTTTTGGCAGCTTTTGCTAAACTACTTGGAACTGCTTCTAATAATTTTACTGAATTCAAGCTCCTAGAATTAGGGATCCGATTAGCCACTCAGATCCAGCGCTTCCTGTTGCTCATTGAAAGTGATTCCCAAGTCTTGGTGGAGTCTATTCGAGGGCATTTCCGACCTCCCTGGAGCCTACACACTTTCACCATCAATTGACGTCACATGCTATCCTCAATAGGTAGAAAATGGGAGATTTTACATGCTTATCAGAAATCAAAAGTGGTTGTGAATTGTTTGGCTAAGAGGGTGGTTACACTCAGAAGCCACTGTTTGGAGGACTCACGCCCCAGATTTCCTATCCATACCTTTTCTATATGATGCTGCAAGGACTCCTTTAAAGAGATGTAACATAACGTCTATATTGTATGATCCTCTCTTCTTATCAACAAAAACGGGTAGGGGCCCAAATTCCGCACTGATTTAGCCCCAAAAAAGAAAAGAAAAAGAGCATAGGACCACATGATAGGGTGGTCTTAGATGAAGTTTTGCTCGAAACGCTCTTTGGACAAAGTGGAGGAGTTGGATACAGGTTTGCCTTGCGTCCTCTACCTCCTCCATCTTGATTGGTGGTTCCTTGGAAAATGCTGTTGGCATCCTGAGGCTTAAGGCTCGGAGATCCCTGATCTCTTTTCCTCTTTGCAGAAGGGTGGAGATTGTCAGCACTTCGACTTCCTTACTTTTCCAAAGAGGGACTCTTGAGGGATTCAGAACCTCTAGACTTGGGCCCATAAGTTCACATCTCCAATATGCGGATGACACTCATCTTCTGTGGTTTGGAACTAGAATAAGTCGACACACATTGGCTCTTCCTAAAGCTTTTCAAAGTGCCCGATTGGGTGAAAGTAAACATGCCCCAGGTTGGAATCAATCAAGGAACTGCATGCTCCCTCGTCCAGCTACTTGGTTGTGGGGGGTGAATTGATCTCTTCCAAGTACTTGGGCTTACCACTCTGTCTCAGGAAACCAAGCAAACAGCTATCTATTCTTGAAAGATTCCAGTGCAGATTGGCTGCCTAAAATTGGAGCTTCTTATATCCTGTAAGGCGAATCACATTTAATTAAAGCCATGCTCTCCCACAGCCCCATATTCTACATGTCCTTATTCCAAAACCTCATCTCAATATGCAACAAAATCGAGAGCATTTATGTTGTCTAGCATGCTTGGAATGCATAAATGCCACCTTATAGCATTGGGATAAAGTGTGCAAACCTAATAACAAAGGTTGTTTTGGGATTAGAAACCTAAGAGTTAACAGCACTGCTTTTCTCAGCAAATGGTGATCACACTCTTCTACATACTTACTGTGGCTTGCTGTCATTTGCAGTAAATCCAGAACTGATTCCTCAGAGTGGTTTTTATTCAAAGCCACTCCAAATTCTTGCACAACATGTATTTAAGAGCAAAGGCTGGACGTACGGGTTTGCTACCAAGCCTTGGAAAATAGGTGGCCCTGTATCCTTGGGATTGACTGACACTATTGTCTTGTTAGCCCTGTTCTTTTTCTTGATTGAATGTTAACTTTTGTTTTAGGGAAAGACTAAGTACAAATAGGGTTAAAAAAAATCGTTACCATCATGCCGGATACTCTCTGCAAAAAATGGCAACCCCAAGGTGGTTGCTCTGTACATCGAAGAAATGAGGTTCACCCTGAGGTGCTGTATACATAGCAGTATGGGTTGTAGGACCTTTAAAATAGAAAGATAAATAACACGGAGCCAAAGTCAGAGTTCCCTAAATGGTTCCATTGGAATTGCGAGGGCATCAATCTCTAAGTTTGCCTTCTTAAGGTGTTCTGGATGCCATGGGCAGGGGAGGCTCTAGATGCCCAGGCTATTACATTTTCTAATTCACCCTCAACAACTAAAGATGAGCCCATTGCTGGTTTAATTTTTTGGTGCCTTCTAGCATAGCCACTGATTCTGCCATGGTGGAATCCTCTGAAACCAGAGTAGGACTCAATAGCGTTCCCATGATAACAACGGAATAACCCCCCCATATCCCGCAGGCTCAAAGGTTTCCGTGTGAGCATTCATTTAAGTTAAGTTTGATTTGGCCTAGTTATGGTGGTATCCACAAGGATGGCTAAGGGACTTGTGGAGATCTTGCTTTGAGCATTTGAGGAAATCTGCATTGGAGTGGAATTTGAATTTTTGGAGTTCATTGCCCAAAAACTTACCATTGATTTAATGTTAATCTTTGAGATCTTGGTATTCATTTGCTTGTCCTTGAAAATTCTGGTTTTTCTTTCTGTCCAGAGCACCTAAATAGCTGCTGCTAAGGCTGCTTTCCATAGGAATCTCCCTGTGGCTGAGAAGGGTGGAGAGTAGTAGACCTGGAAGTGGGTTTGTATAGATTGTGGTAGAACCCAGTATCATTGGAATAGCTGTAATAGATCAGACCAAAGATTTCCAATCAATTCGCCCTGGAGAACGAGACATTTGTTAGTTTCTTCCTCCATTTTGCACATAGTGCATTGATCGAGGATAGGAAGCCCTTGTCTGTGGAGGGTGCTCTTCTAGAAATGGCAATTCAGCTGAAGGTTTGAATCTCTTTTTTTTTTCCTTTTTTTTTGTGGGTGGGGGGTGGGGTAGAGGGTTGGAGTGGGTTTCAGCCAAGCTCCTGTGACTAAGATTGGGGTGAGTCCAAAGGGTAGCATAGAAAAAGGACATTGTGAATTTCCCTGAGGGGAGGGCATCCATACGATTTTATCGGGCTGCCATATTGGGAGTTAGGTGGACTGCAACAGGAAGAAAAGAGCTGCAAACTCTACTTGCTCATGGTCATGCGAGGTTCTTTTGAAATTTGGGCACCACACCTATATGTCCCAATAATTCAAAAGATTGGGCCACTGTTACATCTTGGTTGGTGGCTATTCAAAGGAGTGAATGGAAGCGACTATGTATGGGAGAGTGAATGATGACTATGATTTTTAATATTTTCCAGAATTTTGAAAATTTATTTTATGCATAAAATCCCCTCAAAGGGTAGTTTTGATATTTTCTAACATATGAGGTGCATTGTGGGACCCACGTTGGGGGGCCATGGGCACAGCCCCACATGGCCTACATGTCCTAGCCTAGTGAGGACGCCCACGTCCTTAGTTTATTTATTGTGGATTAAGTTAAAAGAAAATCTTTTAACAGATTATCTTATTTTAGTTGGTAATGATTTAACTGAATTGACTTTGAATTGGACCTTCTACTTCTTTTGAATTGGACCTTCTATTTCGACTTTAAACATCTAATGAAATTGGAAGTGTTTTCTAGAGAAAAAGAGTTTTAATTGTGTAGGATTTCGGAAGGTCTAATCCTTGTTTGAATATAAGTGGATATGGGTCAAGGTCTCAAGGATTTGAGGGATAATGGTTCTAGGATTCCTCCTTGATCATGATGGCTGATCTAAGGAATGGATGGCTCAAATTTAATTTTATTTTCACCTCACAAATTACCTAGGATTCCTTGGTCAAATTGAGTCCCGGTGGAAGATGGCATACCTTAGGCCCTTAAGGGCTATATGAAAGGAAGAAAAAACTGAAAGAGGGTGGGGGGGGAGGTTGGAGAGGGTTCCCCTCATTCCTATCAAGATTGTTAGACCTCTCTCTCCCCTCTTTATATCTAGGGTTAGTTGATGCTCCATCTCTCTTTCTCTAGTCCCCACTTTCTATATCTAGAATTAGTTGACGCCCCACCTAAAGGTAGGGTTGTAGAGGGTGGCACGCCCACCTAGGATACCCTAAGAAGCGGGGGCCCGATTTGATTTGTGGTTAGGAGGTGGTGATCTTGTAGCATGCCCCAAGTTTAAGGTTTGAAAAGAAACCCTAATTGTGTTAGAAGTTCACGTTCTTGGCCCCAGTTATTGTGATATAGGGTATTGCATAGATGCTTCACAGATTTGGAGGACTCAAGCTCGACCAAGGATCAGTGCGCCATCAGTTTGTATTGGGTGTGGGTGTGCTAAGTCCTGCATTAGGCAAGGTTTAGTAAGTCTTCCCAGTTTTTTTTTTCATCTTTAATTCTTAGGTCATTGTTCTTGATTTCTATTTGTGTTAAGATTCCCATTTACCTAGAATTCATATTGTATTGAATTTAGTTTGTGAATAAATTTTTTTTTTTTTAAGGAAGTAAAAGTTAAGATCCATAAGTTGTATTTAAGTTTTACTTTTTGCTTTTGTTGTATAATTTGGCATTATAAATAGACTTTCCCTTTTGTTGAAATAAAAGGAGATTTTGTTTTTGAATTTACACCCTGGGAATCCTACATAGCTACTACCTTCAGGGGTCATCATTGGATTGGAGGATTGAATGGTATTTAATGAGCCAATGCTTGATTGTTGGATGGGGAGATGGGCGTGAGGTCACCCTTGTTAGGATATAAATTTGGGTTTTCAAAGGGGATGACAGCTATGTGAGCACATGGGCTAGCGTACAGTTAGGGCTTGCAATTGTCACGTTTGGAATGTCGCCAAAAGGTATTGCATGGGGTTGGGTGTGGGATGTTGGTGTTGCTATTGATGGCAGGGAATTAGGACTTCGTGCATCGTGGAATGTTTATTGGCTAGGGTCTATGGTGAAACATAATTCCCTTGGAATTGTATTCATTGTCCCTTGGTTTTAAGTGGATTTTTGTCCTTTTATTTTGAATAAGTTTACTTTGTATTAATATGTATAAAGAGGTACAAGCAAAGAGTATATACAGAATATAGGCAAACCCAGAGAGTGGGTGCCCTGTACAAAAACCCCACAGGGCGCCAAAAATGCTGTACACCAGTGACAATAGAATAAGTCGGAGGCAAGCTTAAAAAATGCTTGCGGTCGCCGAGGAGGTGTTGAGGATAGCTCTTACCCTAACTACTGTGTCGGCAACATCGTTGGCTTCCCTATGGATGTGTCTCAAAGAGACCCTGATATTGCTGCAAATGTGAGCTATCTTGATGAAACTGTGGTCTAGTCTCCACGAGCATGGGGCGATTCTAAAGGCCCAGGTGATGGTATTTCTAGAGTCACCCTCGATCATTAACTGAGTACTCTTGACCATATCAAATCTACGAAGCCCTTCTAGAAGGGTGCCGGCCTCCGTGGTGGTGTAGTTTGTAAAACCAATGGGCAAGGAGAAGGATAGGTTTGTTGAGACCTTCAGAATCTCTAAATATGCCTCCAGTGCCTGAGGGGCTCGGGTTGCCAAGCGAGCAACCGTTTAACTTTTGTTTGATAACCCCAAATTCAGGCTGCTTCCATAAAGAGGCACGAGCAATCCTCTGAGCTCAAGATTCAGCAAGGCTTCCTAATGATGGTGAAGATCGGTGAAGGAGTAGTTGTTGAAAAGTTTCTGATTGAGGGCTGAGAATGTAAAAAGGGACTCTTCTCGAAGATAATAGGGATGATGGCTTTCTTCCCTCTGAAAGTCCTATTTCTCTCTAAACATAAGGTCCACAGAGTGGCTGCGATTGAAGCCCTCCAAGGAGTTTTTCAGATTTTCCCCAAGGGGTGTGAAGGCAAGTAGAGAAAATATGAGGGATGGACTGGGGAGTAACCCAGTGCCAATTGAAGAGGAGGAGCAGATCAGTCCATAGGGCTGTTGCAACCTTGCAATGTAGGAAGAGATGCTGATTTTTCTCTTCGGCTTTCAGGCACATGATGCTTCTATTTGTTAAGGGTAGGCATCTGCGCTGCAGGTGATCTAAGGTAAGAGCCCTCTCGTGTAGAGCGATCCAGTTAAAGAATTGGATCTTGGGAGGCAAGAAGGAGCACCATGCCTTAGCTGCAATGGATAGAGATATCAAGGTGAGGGTAGAAGGCGAGGAGATGCAGCGGTAGAAGGCGATTGAGAAAGTGCTTGAGGGAGAGGGGGACCATATAATCTTGTCCCTAAGGGTGGGAGGAAGACCAAGTGGACGAGGGCTGAGAATTCCAAAAATAGGTTGAACTCATGGTCTGGGAGGGGTCTGCGGGAGTCTGGATTCCAAGCTCTGGGAGAGTGTGACCTAGCGAACTGCTTAGCCACAATTGAAAGGGGGATGTGGACTAGGAGAAAAAGGGACGAGAACTGGTCTAAACTAGGTGGTTGCAAAAAATCCGACGTTGTGGCCACTTCTGGCTGAATAGTGCACTTGTTGAGAAAGGGTTGCCAACATGAAGGAGGAACCTCCAAAAGCTAGAGATGTTGCCCCCCATTCTGCAATAGGGAAACCATGCATGGTACTCACGCCAGTACTTGTGTCTACTTTACCTCTCGCCAGAGATGTTTGGGTTGGCTGGCGTAGCGCCACCACCATTTTCCCATCAACGCGATGTTGAGGTTCTGTATTCCAAGACCCCCTTGAGCTTTGGGTCGGCAAAACATGGCTCAGGAAATGAAGTGGAACTTGTGGTTTCCGTTGCCCGACCAAGGAAATATCTTATGAGCTTTTCTAACCTAGCGATAGCCATTGGCATATAAAAACGAGACATAAAGAAGAAGGGAATGTTAGAGAGAGTGTCCTTTATGAGCCACTCTACTAGCTGGAGATAAGAATCTTCCCTTCCAAGTAGCCAATCTCCTTTGACTTTATCTATCACAGGGCTCCAATGCTGGATTCTAACCAAGATAAAGAGGGTGACCGGGGTAATTGGAGCAGTGTGTCGAAAGCACCCCCATCAAGTAGCGAAGGTGTTGACAATGTCTTGGTCTAGGAAAATGCCCATCATCTTCATTTTTTTAGGTTAAGTCTAAAGCTCGTTGCAAGCTCAAAGCATTGGAGAAAAAGCAGTAAGAAGTCTACTTCTTGTTGGGAGGCATTGCAAAGTATTAGGGTATCGTCTGCGTATTGGGGGTGAGTGATCGAGGGGCTCAACCTGCCTATTTGAAAACCCAAGAGGAGACCCGGCCTATACACCCGGGATATGGAGGCACTGAAGACCTTAGCCATTATCACAAAGAGGAAAGGTGATAAGGGGGCTCTCCTTGGCGGAGCCTGCGAGGCTTGGAAATAACCCTTGGGGGTGCCATTAATGAGAACTGAGAACTGAGGCTTGGACATACACCCTTGAATCCATTTAGGCGACACAACCCAGAATTCCATTCTAAAGAGGGTTTCGTCGAGGATCCTCTGATCAACATGGTCATAGGCTTTCTCCCTTTCTAATTTGATAACCAAACCATGAGTTTTGGAGCTTGATCGAGTATGGATTCGTGGGCAATTAAGGCCCCATCAAGAATTTGACGGTCCTTCATATAAGCTCCTTGGGAAGGGGAGATGACCCATCTGAGAACGGACTTGAGTCTGGAGGCAAGAACCTTAGAAAGGATCTGGTAGTAGCCATTTATCAGGCTAATAAGCCTGCTAGTCTTTGAGTTCTTCGGCGCCCTCATTTTTGGGAATTAAGGCTATGAAGGTAGCATTCATAGCCTTGTGAATGACGGCCCTAGAGTGGAATTTGTCAAGGAAAGCCATGATATCAGGTTTCAGGTTGTCCCAAAAGGACTTGACGAGGGCAACGGGAAACCCATCAGGACCAGGGGCACGGTCGCCACTGAGGTTCCTAATGGCATGGAAGACCTCGTCTTCAGAAAAGGCGCGTTCAAGGAAGGCTGCAATTTCAGGGGAGGCTGGTTGAGAAAGAAAGGTCTGCCATTACAGGTTTGGGCTGTGTAGGAGTGGAGAAGAGTTGGGAGAAGTAATGGATAACAGCTTGCTCAATGAGATGCGGCTGGTCTAGTATTTGTTCCCCCACCTTTAGATAGGTAATGGAGTTTTCTATTCTTCGGCAGTTTGCTATTTTGTGAAAATATGCAGCATTTTGGTCACCGAGCTTTAACCATTTAACTTCAGCCCGCTAATACCAGTATATCTCTTCTTTCTTTATGAGGGTGAGCGAGTCTCCAGTTCAGAGGGGAAGAGGGCCCTTTGTTCTTCAATGGAGTCTCCAATTTTGATTGACTGCAGCAGGGCCTCCTTCTGGGAGTGAAAATTTCCTAACAGTTGGGAGCTTCATGATTTGAGAAAAGACTTGAGTAATTGTAGTTTCTTTTGAAATCTGAAAGCTGCCCATCCTTGGACTAGTGGAGCGAAAGAGTCCCATTGCGAACAAACTAAGGAGGGGAAATTTGCCTCTTGGATCCAAGCATCTCGAAACGAAAGGGTTTAGGCTACCGAGAGATAGCTTTAGTGTCAAGGAGAATGGGTCGGTGGTTTGAGGTGGGTTTAGGGAGTACCACGGAATGGGTTCTAGGGAAAAGGTGATCCCAATTTATGGAGGTTAAGAATTTTTCTATTTTGGAGATGCTAGGGCCAGCTGAGTGGCTGGACCAGGTGAATTGAGCCACTGGGAGAGGGATATCTATGAGGTGATCGTAGAAGATAAATTCCAAAAATTGGACCATGGTTAAAGTAATTCCATCGTGGGAGTTTCGTTCAATTGGGACCAACAGGTAACATTAAAGTCTCCCTCTAGGCACCAGATGGAGGAGAGCAAGGCTACCATAGTTTGAAGCTCTCCAGAAGGCATCTCTCTTGCTATCTTCATTAGGTCCGTAGGCCATAGTGCCTTTCTAGTTGAGGGAGTCTGAGTTCCTAGATAAGGTCACAGTGACCAAATACTGGCCGATGTGCAAGGCCACCAAAGAATGCAGGGTAGGGTCTTAGACGACCGAAATCCCACTAGATGCGCTAAGGGACTTGAGGGAAGCCCAATGGCAAGGTCGAAAACCCCGTGTTTGCCTAATGTGCGATAGGGAAGGAGAGCGGAGCTTGGTTTCCACCAAGCCAAGAATAGAGAATGCAAGCTTAGATGTTAATTGGTGCATGTGGCTCCGTTTATCTGGGTTTTTGAGGCCGTGGATATGGAATATTAGGATCTTTATTGCAAGGATAGGGGGGGAGGGTCTCGCCTAGACGAGCGACGAGGCTGCCGTACAGCCAGAAGAAGCCTCAGTGAAGGAATCACCTTTCTCGTATCTCACCCAGAGAGCAAGGTTAGAAAATTCACGGGCACCCTTAGGGATAGGTGCAGAGGCTTTGCCTTTGGTCTTCTTCTTCAATCTTGCTTCACTATCTACTTCGGTAAATGCTTCGAGGGCTCCATGAGGCCCATTATACCAGAATCTCATAACCCTAGGGACTTCGTCTGCATTACCTTGTGATTGGACCAAAGCATCCACAAAGTTTGAGTCAACAGAAGCCACCGAGAGAGATTTTGAGGGGACAAAATGTGAGGGTTCCGCATTGGGGATGGTTGGAGTAGTCTGCTGTGGGCAGGTAGGACTATAGGACATCAGAGGTGGGAGGGGACGTTTGAAAGAGGGGATTTGAAAAGAGAGGCAACTTGGGGGAGTAGAGGGTGGAGAGGGAGTAGGAGGGGAAGGGTGTGGATGGATGGGATGAGGCCAAGAGATATTGAGCTGAGGGGGAGCATTCCAAGCCACATGACGGTCGCTAGACGAGGGGGCTGCGTGGTCTGAGAAAGGTCAGGGAGCAGGGAGGGGGGGGGGGGGGGGGGGGGGGGGGCGGGAGGGGGTTGGCATCCTACAAATACATAAATAATCCAAGCTTTCAATTCAGCCCCCAAACAACAACCTTATCACAATGTCCATCATGTACAAAGCTTGGCTTATCCCCATCTCCTTGAAAATCCAAGCTTTCAATTGGATCATACCATCCAATAAAGTTCTCACTGTTGATCAAGTTGAAAGACGAGGGGGCTTCCATTTGCTCAAAAGCTGCACTGTGTAGGAAAGCAGAAAGGACCAGTGATAACTTTGTCATTGTCCGGTCACGACAAAATCATGGAGCTCCCTGCACAATCTTTCCAGTGGTGTTGGGTAGCACCACAGTTAACAAGATAGCTGTTTCAAGTATTATACTTCCTATCCTACACCTCTGCTGGTTTACTCCTATGGAGGGCATCAGTGATAGCCATAATTTGGACACTGTGGAGTGCTAGAAATAACTGGATTATCAAGGGTAAGCTATCCACGTTATTGAAGAATGTGTCAAAACGTGGGCAGAGGGTTAGGATGCTATCGCCAATCTCGACTTGAATCCATTCCAAGGTCTAGCTTCTGGCTACCACAGACTGGGGATATAACAAACCAAATGCTAACAGGTACTCCCTTGGTAACTGATGGCTTGCAGGCATTGGAAGGAATCACAATGACGAGTATGGAAATATCTTGTTGACCTTTCTGAGTTACATACGAATCATGAAGTCCATGGCTGAAACTATTGCTCTGTTGGAAGGAACTAAATATAATTGATCCTTCCTGGAGCATTGGCAATGGCTTGATAGTGGTGGCGGGCTTCAGGGTCTGCCCCATGCCCATGGAGACTTGGCCATTTCTTTATTCTCCCTGTGCAGGCATTTCAAAGATTGGTCCTCAAACACACCTAGAGGAGGCTAAAGGTGTCCATGGACCCACAGGCATCAAGTAGCACCTATGTTCGAGTAGTGCTTCTTCCAGAGGACTTTTCCCACATTTTTGTAGAATTTTTTTTTTGGTTCTTTCACTGAGCCATTCATGACCCCATCATTTTTGTAGTTTTGGGATTATACAATCCCCATTTTGGGTACCACAGCGAGCACCTGGTCTATGGGCTCCTTTTTTGATTTATGCTCCTTGTCATCATCATCTGAGCCTTATCTCAACTAATTTGAAGTCCCTATAATGTTGGATTAGGATTCATGATAGGGATGTGGCAAAAGTTATCCACAAGCTGCCAATCTAACACAACCCTCCTTTCTCATCTGGGCTTGGGACTGGCAATTGCAGAGTTTTGCTCTGTATCTATCTTCTATATATTGAGTGAGAAGGGCACCCCTTTATTCATGTGATATGTGTCCTTCCTGACTCTAATTTCGTAGGATTAAGATGTCGGAAGTAAAATAAGCTTTGAAAAGGATGAAGATAGGAAAGGCTTTAGGACCAGATGGTATCCCGATAGAGGTTTGGAAGTGCACGAGGAAAATTGGCATCGACTGACGGAAAATGCCAGACGAATGAAGAAAAAGTATTGTCATACTTATTTACAAGAACAAATGAGACGTACAAAATCGTATTAACTATCGAGGGATCAAGCTTATGAGCCACACTATGAAGCTCTGGAAAAGTCATTGAGCAACGACTAAGGCATAAAACTAGTGTATCTAAAAATCAATTTTATTTTATGCCAGGAAGGTCAACAATTAAAGTTGTTTTCCTACTTAGGCAACTGATTGAGAAGTACAAGGCAAAAGAAAAAGACCTCCATATGGTCTTTATTGATCTAGAGAAAGCTTATGATAGAGTACCTCGAAATTTGATTTGACGGGTATTGAAAAAGAAGGCGTCTCTAGGCACTACATCAACTTGGTGAGAGATATATACGATGGAGCGATTACTAGTGTACGGACAATTAGTGGAGAGACGAGTGCGTTTTCAGTGACAATAGGTCTACATCAAGGGTCAACGTTGAGCCTGGACCTCTTTGCCTTAGTTATGGATGACTTAACTAGGCACCTACAGGATGACGTACCGTGGTGCATGTTGTTTACAGATGACATAGTTTTGATTGATGAGACCTGAAATGACGTCAACATAAGTTAGAACTTTGGAGGGATGCACTAGAATCCAAAGGTTTTAAAATTAGTCGGACTAAGACAGAGTATATGGAGTGCAAATTTAGTAATAATAGGAGTAGAGACGAGGAAGTAGCTAAGATTGATGGCTAAAAAGTACAAAAAAGACCTCACTTTCGATATCTTGGGTCGATAATCCAGGAAAATGGAAAGATCGAGGAAGATGTCGCACACAGAATTAGAGTTGGGTGAGCGAAGTGGAGATGTACAATTGAAATTTTGTGTGATTGTTGCATACCAATGAGGTTGTAGGGCAAGTTCTATAGGACATCGGTGAGACCAGCTTTGCTCTATAGAGCGGAATGTTGGGCGCACAAAAAACAATATACCCATAGAATTAGTGTAGCGGAGATGAGAATGTTGAAATGGATGAGTGGCAAGACAAAAAGGGATAAAATTCACAATGAATCTATTCGAGGGAGAATTTAGGTGTGGTACCAATAGGCGATAAAATGCGAGAGAGTAGACGTAGGTGGGCTGACCATGTATGGCACAGACCAAGTACAACACCTAGTAGGAGGTACAAATTAGTTCAAGTGGAAGGACTAAAAAGGGCAAGGGTTAGGCCCAAAAGGGCATGGTTGGAAGTAGTCCAAAAAGATATGGGGACTTGTGGCCTCATTGAGGATATGGCTTTTAATAGAGTAGAATGGAGAACCAAGATTCATGTTGTCGATCCAATTAATTGGAAAAAGGCTAAAATGATGATGATGATGATGATTTTTATACTATACCATGTTTTTTAAATGTAATTATCGGCTTTGCCCTCTTTATCTTCATTATCTCTTATGTGAATCTCTTTTTCTCTTATGTCTAATTGGGGCACAATTTCCTAATACCAAGTTTTCCTTATCTCTAATTGGACACAAGTTCCTAATATCAATGCCTTATAGCAGTTCCCCATGCCAAGGCTTTGCATAGAAAAAATTTATGTATGTATACAGAGAGAGGGAGGAGGGGGTTGGGGGGCACGTGATGCAGACACACCTTCTAGATAACAGGTCACCTAAGAGATAAAGTCAAGTTGGGAGATATATTTAAAAGACATAGGAAATGCATCAACCACTATAAGACTGGAGGGAGAGTATATAGGGGAGAGAGAGTAGAGGAATAACCATCAACATAAGAAAGCGACATACAATGTCAAAAAAATACGGACGGGGGCACCTCATGGTAGAGAGATGGTTTTTTTTTTTTCTTGAAGGGTTGGGATATGGTACATGTACACACTATATAGTATACTATATAGTATATACCATACAAAAAAGTTGAAAGTTAGAGAGGGAAAAGGAGGGCAGAGACCTATCATGTACCCTCTCTCTGTATCTCTATAATATTTAATACTATAGTACTATTTACAATATACACTGAGAATGAGTGTAGCGGAGATGAGGATGTTGAGATGGATGAGTGGCAAGACAAGAAGAGATGGAATCCGAAATGAATTCATTCGGGAAAATTTAGGTGTGGCACCAATAGGCCATAAGATGAGAGAAAATAGCCTTAAGTGGGCTGGCCATGTGTGGCGCCGATCCAGTACAACACTTGTCAAGAAGTCCGAATTAGTTCACGTGAAAGGATTGAAAAGGGCAACGGGTAGGCCCAAAAGGACGTGGTTATAAGTAGTCCGAAAAGATATGAGGACTTATGGCCTCATTGAGGGTATGACCTTTAATAGAGCAGAATGATGGATCAGGATTCATGTAGCCGATCCCAATTAATTGGAAAAGGCTATGATGATGACTATTTAGTATATTACTACATGCTATTAATAATATCTAGTACTATATAGTACTATATAATGTCTCATACTAAATTAATATAGTACTTTATAATACTATATATATATATATATATGTATTATATGCTATTATGACCATATACTATACTATGTAATATCAAAATATATAATTTATTATGCAAGAAAGAAGGGAGAGAGAGTCAAGGGGCGAGCCTTCACCAAGGTGCTAGGCACCCACCTAGGTAGGCAAGGCACCGCCTAGGCAGACAACTAGAAGTACCTCCGCCTAGGGTGCCTGCCTAGGGAACGCCTAGCTGTTCTGCCTAGGCCGCTAGGCATCGAATTTTCGAACATTTGCAGTTTCATACGCTAATCTCTCGCGAACTTTTTCAATACATCTCTATAATTATTACAAATGCCTCACAAAGCTAATGAGTAGAGAACCTTCTCCATTGGGCAAAGATAACGCAAAGTATCCATTAGAGAACTCCATTAGAGGCTACTCACTATGCTTCCCTATTTTTTCTTTTTATTTTTTTTTCTTATTTTTGGTCAACTTTGTTACTTTTTTATCTTTGTACTTTACCTGTGTTATTACTATTTTTAGTTTCTGGATTGTTTAGTATGTTGATTTGTTTATTAACTGCAACATTGTTTATTTCTTTATAGAAACAAAGATAACTAAAAAAATACAAAATGGTATATTATAATAATTGTTATTATATCTATAACAAAATGTTATTATATAGCGGAAGGAAATAAACTAGCAAATGTGATACTACTAAATAATTATGAATGCTGCTTCATTAATAATACAATAATTATATTTCATTATTCAAATTATTATTACATAATATTATTTTATTATAATTGTATTATTACAATTATATATTTCCTCCATTATTATTGATTGTAATAATTAAACATTCATAATTATAAAAATATAAAAAAGTATATCGGAAACATTAAGAACATAATTGCAGTATTCTAATGAATGCAATAATAATTATGAAACTAATTAGAATCCTAATTAAGTATTATGAATTTAACTATATATAAATTACTTGAATTTTATAAGGAATTAATTTGATTCGATTAGTTTATTATAATTCATAATGATGATAATACCAATAATTCTAAGAGAAAATAAATATTATTATGAATACTTATAATATAATTGTAACATTGATATGAATGTTGTATTAATTACAAAAATAAATATGTATTTAGAATATTATTGTTATATAAGTATAACTATGTGAACAGATTTTAATGATGTTAAAGTTATAATTATCGATATAATGTGTTGTGTGTTCATCATCATCAGAGCTTTTTCCTTATTAATTGGGGTCGGTTACACGAATTTTGGTCCGTCATTCTGCTCTATCAAGGGCCATGCCCTCAGTGAGGCCATAAAACCCCATATGTTTCCTCACTACTTCCAATCATGTCCTTTTGAGCTTAACCCTTGTTTTTTTTGAGCCTTCCATTTGAACCAACTCGTATCTCCTGACAGGTATAATTCACAATGTGGTAAAATAATAATATAATTCAGTATTTTATCTTTATCACAATTCAGAAGAGTGTAATGAGTCATTTATAATAGAAATAATAGTTATTTATTATAATTATGATAATTATATAGGGAAAAAGTTTATATAAGGTTGCAAGCTTATACTATTGAAGTAACGTACACCGAAAAAATCCTACAGAAGAGAATGTTCTGGCGTTCGAGAATTTTCCAATTAATCATCTGGAGCTTGAGATGTATGGATATGAAAGGAAAAAAAAAAGAATTCCAAGTGCAAAAAATAGTGCATCTTATAACAAGTTATCTAGACTGTCTATTTTCAAGATTTTCAGATGTTTATTGATCTTCTAGATCTGTACTATGTTTCAAATTTTAAATTTTATAACTAGGGCTGAAACTAGATTTGAAGCCATCATAAGGTTTTCGACAACGAAACATCTCTAGGCAGATTTTTAGAGGTCTTCTTACTTTTATAGTATAAGGTGAAAACTTTATACAAACCTCACACGTTATACAGTATTATAACAATGAAATTATATTTGAAGCCATCATAAGGTTTTCGACATCGCAACATCTCTAAGCAGGTTGTTAGAGGTGTTCTTACTTCTATAGTATAAGGACGCAACCTTATACGAACCTCGCACATTATATAGTATTATGAAAATGAAATTAAATATATTAACCTACAATATATATATATATATATATATATATATAGGTGGGCAGTTATAGACGGTTATAATAAATAGTAATATAGGTGGAATCCCAGCCGTCAGATCTTCATCATGTGGTTCAGAATGCATATCACCATATGAATTTTAATTTTTAAATTAAGATGAACTTTTGGGTGTATATACCTAACACTATTGCGCACCATATAAAAATATAAAAAATTTATTTTCAATAATTTAAAATGACCAAATTACCGCATCATTTTTTAGGGGTATTTCGGTCATTTTATATTTTGGAAAATAGTTTTTTTATATTTTTCAATTGTGCACCCTATTTTTTATTATACATGTCTAAAATTTCATTATGGTCCAATTTTTTAAAAAAATATTAAAATTCATATAGTGATATGCATTCTGAACCACATGATGAAGATTTGACGGCTCCCATTCCACCTATATTACTATTCATTATAGCTGCCCAGCTATTGTAAAGTTTAGTTATATATATATATATATATATATATATATATATATATATATATATATATATATATATATATATATATATATATATATATGTTTTCCATCATTAAGGAAAATCTAATTAACAATACTAATGACAACTGTTGTAGTACAAAAATTAATAATCGATATAAATTCTATTTACAATATTAATAATGTATCTAAAATATTGTAATGAATACTATAACAATTACATAAGTGATTAGTCATTATTAGATATTATGAATATGTTATATAAGCATATGTATTAATATATAAAAATAGTAAAAATATGGTTATGGAATATTTTATAATGAAAATTATTTTATTTCACTATGTTATTTCTCATATCTATCATTTTGATATTATGTGCGTAATTATAACCTTTTAATGAAGGATGAGAGGTGTGTATAAGTTTCCCAACTTATACTATGTAGGAAAGGTGCACCTCTAAATTTTATCGGAAGACGCAGTTTTGGTGTCCGGAACATTTCATTGACTTGAAAATTTATGTTCAACCCTAATTATGAAATTCAAAATTTGAAAACGGTGCAAATCTCGTAGATCTATAAACACTTGAAAATCTTGAAAATAGACGGTCCAGATCACTTGTTACAAGATGCACTAATTTTAGGACTTGAATTTTTTTAATTCTTTATATCCATACATCTCGAGGTCGAGACAATCAATTGGATAGTTTTTCAAATTCGTAACACTCTTTTCTATTAGATTTTTGAGGTGCACCTTACTTCTCTAGTATTAGGTTGCAACCTTAAATAAACCTTTTCGTTTAATGAAACTTGGATGCAGATGCATCTTGCTAGTTTATATAGTTAACCTTTCCCCAAACAAAATAAGAAAAGTAAAAAAAGGAAAAAAGAAAAAGAAAATAAAATTGAGATTACTCTCTCTCTCTCTCTCTCTCTCTCTCTCTCTCTCGCAAAAAGCCTAAAAGGGAATCCACCTTGAAGGACGATTCTCTTCATGAGTCTCAGAAAACCAATATATATATATATATATATATATAAAGGCCTCTATTGCTTACCTTTATGCTGACCATATAGTCTTTTTCTTAATGCCAAAGTATGTACTTAGGGTCCTCATAAATCTCCAGACTTGATGGAATGCATTTATGTCAATAAACTTCTTTATTTTTTGGGAGGAGGAAATAGAGGTGCAACGAGTTGTGGATTTCGTAAATGAAACCTAGAATTCTGTATTTATGTAATAAAGAGGCAATAGGACAAGTTATTCCCAGTAGGCTCTGGGTATACTATCTGATTAGTTACCTTTGTTTGCTTTTCTTTTGTTAATTGATTAGTTAACTTGTTAAATTTTTTTAAAACTATACTCCTCTATTTGGAATGAAGTCCATTTATTGAGCACCATTATTCACATGTAGGGTGTGACTGTTGTCGGAGAATCTATTACAGGGTGCATTTGATCGATGCTTTCCTGCTTATTTTATGTGATATACCACTGAAATTTTGTCGGACTATATACTGTGCTAGAAGCAAATGCACAAGATGTTTTCTTTTGTTTAAATGTTTTGCTTGGTGGACAAAGACAGCCATGGACAGGTCCCCGGGTGCGGCAACCACCACATTACATCTGAAGGTGCATAATTTGTTTTATTTGCAGGCTATTTCTTTGATGGGTGGTCTTGCTTATTTGATGGATACAAATGGTGAATTCAGGAATTCTTTCAGTGATGGGTGGGACCATATATTGTCGAAGCATCCAATACCATTCTACTACTGTTTTGGTATGCATTGATTAATCTGCTTTACATATTCATTGTGTGTCTTATCATATGTTCTGTTTCTTGTATTTTGCCCAGAGTTAACAAGAAGCAGCAGTTTTGTCTTCGTGACTACCAATGGATCACCATATTTGTCTCATTTAGAATTGGGATAGTATATCACGATCCAATTGATTATGGTATATGCTACTCCAAGTCATATTCAGAGATTAACAAGATGAATGGCCGTACAACCTCCAATCTAGTTAATATGTCCATTGGACCATAGGATATTTTCCTCTTTTGCAATATCTTGTTACTAAACATACAAGGGAAAAGTTTATATAGGGCTGAGGCTCTTAAAAATCAAATTAGAGCCCACCTAAAAAATTTTACTAGAAGAGGTTGTTTTGATGCCCAAATATCCTCAAGTTGATTATCTCGACATCAAGATGCATGGACATGGGAAAAAAATGGATTTCAAGTTTTGAAAATAGTGTATTTTGTAATGCATTTTTGGACCGTCAATTTTCAAGATTTTCAAGTTTTCATAGGTCCGTCAATTTACACTATTTTATAGGCTTTAAAATTTATAAATAAAGCTGAAAATATACTTTAAGGCTATCACAAAGATTTCCAGTATTGAAACCACATTTTTCGACACTATTTGAAGGTAGGCTCTAATTTAATTGTTTAGAGCCTAGGCTCTATACAAACCTACACCCTACATATAATTACCACTTTTGGGAGGAGATTATGACTTAGAAGAAGAGGGGCCACAATCCTGGACTCACTCTAGCCCTAGAGCATCTGTTTCATTGGCCAGTCACAACCTCATTGGGCTACAGTTTTACATGGCTGGACAATGTCATACTCTTCCTTCACGTAAACATGGCTGGAAAATGGTATCTTGCATGGTCTTAGCCAGGGGTTTTTGTTTTCTTCGTTATATTGGGAATTGGAGGGTTGTTAGTGCATTGCTCGTCCATCAACAACAATGATCCCTGCATAGCTGGATGCCGCAATTGCTGTTATGGATGGGGCATTTTGGATTGTTTCCCGTTTTCCATGGAAGCTTGTCGTGTTTTGCTTGTCATATTTGTTGTCATTTTTTCCATCCTTGGAATTGCATGTGTACTCCTTGCTGTAACCATGGCTATTCAGAGGATATGCAGAAACATTAACACATTCTCACCAAGAGGGAGCTCACAAAGGCAAGAATCCCATTCCTCCCTTGATTTCTCTCCAATTTTCTTACCCTGTTTTCTTTCATCCGTTTTCTTTTATCGGAGAGGAATCTGTAAGCACAATGGAGATGGTATATAGTGTACTTTCAAAGGGGAATCCACTGTCAATGACAGTGGAGTGGAGACTAACTATTCCTTAATGAATGTCCCAACGGGGACTTTCCACGGTTTATCTCCATTGTCCATCGTCAGGAATGGATGCATGGTGGCTTTGGGACTACTGTATTGCCTGCTCTATTGGATTATAGTATCTCTTTTTACGAGATGTCATCATCATAGACCATATTTTTATTTTGTTATCACTAAAATAAATAAATAAATAAATAAATAAATAAATAATCCCATATATATGTTGTTGAAGATCTTCAGGGGTGCTAAACACCTTCAAAACTGGACCATGAACATGAACAACAGCTGAAGCAGCTCATGTTTTTGTAGATATGGACTGCATGTTTGTCAGTCCCAAGCTCAGGTTATCCGTGATTGTTAATTGGAAAAGGTGATAGTTTGTTTGTGCTTTGGCTTCTTGGTGGATTGAAAGAATCATATCTATTGGGTAAGTATGTTGCGGCGCTGGCCTTTCCGAAATGATGGCAAACATATAATATCCATTTGAAGTCGGTGTCAAGTGTGTTATGATGTAGTCACTTAGAAATCACTAGCCATGCGTACTTTTCATCTCCTGAGCTGGCTTACCCATCTGGTGATCAGTCTGTTTTGGGGAGTCAAATGTAAGCCCATCCAAGCAATTGAAAGGGGTTAGATGCACCATATTAGTTAGAACTCCCTTTTGCTGAGAATACTGAATGGAAAAGGATTCTTAACATTTCCTATTATTTATAATAATCCAAGTTAAAAACCTATCTAGATGATCGCCTGTTCATAATTTTGGCCTTTTAATGCATCTGGCTCCTTTCCTTCAGTGTCTATCATGTTGAAATTTTCATAAATATCTTATAGTTTTCTTTAAAAATATCTCGGATTTTCATATTGTTTTGCTCATGGCCTTTTTTTCTTCCATGATTACTTAATTTTTCCATGTTTGGAAACTCAAATTTCAAAACTTGCTCGTTGTCTTCGAAGTGACACGAGTTTGGAACTTTAAGATCCATACCAGGTCTTTTGTATTCGTATTTTGGAACTTCAAAGTTCACGAATGGGTTTTTTTCTTTATTGCGAAAGATTGGTGCGGAACTTCAAGTCCGGACAGGTCACTTCAATTCCGAACCAAGTCGATGAATCGGTTTGGAACTTTCCAAACGCCATACCCCTTCTCTATAGACTGCTTGGAGAGAAGGAAGAATAATGTGTTCCCTCAGGGGCACATTGTAAACATTGTCCCAAAAAAGATTTTATTAGAGTGATAAACTAACTTTTATTTATTTATTTATTTTTTCTTTTTTAATAATTTTTTATTATGTACAGGGCTTTAAAAAACCACGAGTCGACCCAGAATCGTCCGGGTCAACACAAAAATCAACCATCCCGTGTCAGTTCCTATGGAATACCGGAAATTGGGTGTCTAGAGAGGAATCGCCGGTTCTCAGCGATATGCTACAGTGAATCGGGCGAGTGGACACGACACAGCTACCTACATGTGGCCGTCGATATCCAATATCGCTGCTACAATGAATCAGGAGATATGCTACAGTGAATCAGGTGAGTGGACACGACACAACTACCTACATGTGGCCGCTGCGATATCCAATATCGATGCTACAATGAATCAGGCGAGTGGACATGTGGCCATCGATATCCAATATCGATTCTGGGTCGACATAGAAATCGACCACCCTGTGTCAGTTCCTATGGAATACCGGAAATCGGGCGTGTCTAGAGAGGAATCGTCGATTCTCAGCGATATGCTACAGTGAATAGGGCGAGAATCAGGTGAGTGGACACGACACAACAACCTACACGTGGCCGTCGATATCCAATATCGATGCTACAGTGAATCAGGCGATATGCTATAGTGAATCGGGCGAGTGGACTCGACACAGAATTGGGCTAGGGGACACGAGATAGCTACCTACATGTGGCCGCTTATCGATGCTACAGTGAATCGGGCGAGTGGACACGACATAGCTACCTACATGTGGCCGTCGTGATATCCAATATCGATGCTATAGTGAATCAGGCGAGTGGACGCCGATATCTAATATCGTTGCTACAGTGAATCGCGCGAGTGGACACGACATAGCTACCTACACGTGGCCGCTGTGATATCCAATATCGATGCTATAGTGAATCAGGCGAGTGGACACGACACAACTACCTACATGTGGCCGCCGATATCCAATATCGATAAATATATGCTGCCTGACAGCAGCCACACATGGCAACCTCAAACCCGTTGACGTGGCACCTCACCTCAAACGTCATATGGGAAGCCCCCGTGCTTTTACGCGTGCATCAAGAGTCCTTATCACACAGCTATTTATAGAGAGAAATGTTACACTCGTCCTTCGATGTTGGATTAATATAACGTTGAGAGTTGCGACAGTAATATAATGTATATATTTATTATAGAAATAAAAGACCCATTCAGTGATATGGTGCAGTTGGTTATCATTATCGATTTTAGCTTAAGCGTCCCAAGTTTGAACCCTCTAGGTACTATTTTAGTGTCTTATTTTTAAAATAAAAAATAAAAAGTAATATAACAAGTATTTCTTGTCAAAAAATAAAATAAAAGGTACCTTGGCATCATCATTTTCTTATTTTTTGATTAAAAAAATAAAATAAAAGGTAATACAATAAGCAAAAAAAAGGTAATACAACATCTTATTTTTCTTGTCAAAAAAATTAAATAAATGGTAATACAACAAATATCATATTTTCCTTGTAAAAAAAAACAAAAAAGGTGATACCACAAGTATTTTTTGTCAAAAAAAATAAAAGGTATTTCTCAATACAACAAGTATTTCTTAATACAACCTAGGAATCAATGATGTAATTCTATTTTTTATTTTTATAACATGGTGATCTTTAACATAAATTTAGGAATATGAATTTAATGATAGGGTTCATTCAATGAGGCAATTTGAAATCTCTCTCTCTACTAACAATCTCTTCCACTAAATTTATTCTAGAAACTTAAAAAATTAAATTTTTGAAAAATTAAAGTGTTATTTAAAAAATTGGTACGCATTCTAATAATTTTTACATTGATAACCAAATATTTTATTTTATTTATTAATTTATTTGCATTATAAATCATGTAGTGCACTATTTACATTTGTCAATCATATATTTTAAATTAGATGATATTATAAGATATTTTAGATTTGTTATTATTTATATAATAAAATAATCATAAAATATAAACCAACAATTTCAATTTCAGTATATAATATTATAATTAGTTAGATTGTAATAATTTTGGATTATAGTTAGTTGGGTTGCAATAATTTGGGTTTTTTTTGAGCTGATTAGGTTTCCTGCTAATTCGAGATTTTAGTAGCTATTTTTTCATCGATTTAATCTATTCTTTTATTGTAGTCTATGTATGATTATATACTTCATCCATGATAATTTTATGATTTTTCTTTCTTGTGATGCAAATTTAATGGTTAACATAAGTTCATACAAAGAAAGAACATCTCAATATTCACAAATTGATGAAAAAAATGAAAGTTAATAATGTAGTACCCACATTTCTTATTAGATTCCTAAAAAACAACATTTGTATTGAATTTTAATAAATTTTTTGGATTTTTTTTAAGGCTTAATTCAACCGATTCTCGATCCAGATCGTTGATTCACCGATCCGGATGGGTTTTTGTGGGGCCTGATGTGGGGCACCGATCCGTTATTTAAACCGCTAGTTAGAAACATGATAAAACATCAATCATCATGGTTCTAATAGAATCGAAACTTGCTCAAGAGCAAGGGCAGATATACCAACCGATGAGAGAGGAAATTTAGGTGGGTTCGGGACTTACTCGGGTTGGCTCGCGTGGGCGCCCTCTTAGATCATGTTAGAAAGCCCCCCAGCCGCTTTAGCTGGTTCGGAATCGCCTCCCTTAACTTGTAATCTCATTGTTTTTTTGCACAATACTACTATGGTTAATTTGCAAGACAAGTGGGTCAAAGAGGCCCACCCTTGTCTTAGGGCATTGCACATCCTCGTGGCTAAGAATGTACGGGGTTAGAGTGATGAAGTGGAAGTTTCGAGCAAAGGTCGAAAAAAGAAGAAAACTTGATGAAGGGATGAGAGTAGCTTGGTAGTCGGATAGTGACCGACTCGGATTGGTAGTAACACGAGCATGGTACTCGGGCCCAGCACGGCGGCAATACTACTCGAAACTGAGACTAATGTGGCGATGCTAGGTTAAGTCCACCTCAATCAAGTGAGGAGAGAAAAGAGTGAAGGGAAGGAAAGAGAGCGAGACGGTGGAGGGGATAGGGTTCCGGTGGCGCTAGGCATGGCCACCCATGACCATGGAGTAGCAGTTTCACGGCCTTGACACGGCGCTAGACACTATTGCTCATGGCTAGAGGGTGAGTAGAGGACTACAAACAGCGCTAGACATTGTCGTTGGCAACATAAGAAGGTAATGTGCCCCTGCACGGGCAATGATAGCCTCTCATGGAGCGCATGGCAATAGCCATTTGCGAAGCGCGCGACGATAGTTCTCATGAGGCGCATGACGACAGGTGTGGGATGCAAGAAGGACGACGATGAGCACCGAATGCGCGGAGGAAGCTCACGAACGGCGATGAGCACTGAGTCCGTGAAGGAAGGTCGCGGACGGCGATAGGCGTTGACGAGGCCTCTAGCGGATGGCAATAGATATTGCCGTCTGTGATAGGCACACAACAGGGGAAGACCCCTGCGGGCAGCAACGAGTTTCACCGTCTAGGCTCTTCACTGAGATGTCGAAGCTACGTCTACGGACGACGATGAGCAACGCCGTCTGTAGGCCTCACTAGGAGAGAGAGAGACAGACGAATAGAAGCAGAAGAAGACTCGCGCATGGCACTACCATCACCATGCGCGACCTGTGACACCACGGGAGAGGCATGCACGGCATTGCCACTGCTGCACATGGCCTCCACGAGGAACTCAGACGGAGAAGAGGAAGAAGAAAGAGAGGAAGAGAAAGAAGAAGAAGAAGAGAGAAGAAAAGAAAAGGTACAGAGAGAAGATCTACCTCAAGCCTAGGGTACCAATCAAAAGTTTCTCTCACCTTGCTCTCTCTCTCCAAACTGACCCAATAATGATAAGAAAGAAAAGCTGTATTAGGTAAAAACTCTATCTTTTGTGAAGGATTGAATTTGTCTTCTTTGTGCGTACAA
Source organism: Amborella trichopoda (assembly GCF_054954075.1). Lineage (NCBI taxonomy): Eukaryota > Viridiplantae > Streptophyta > Magnoliopsida > Amborellales > Amborellaceae > Amborella > Amborella trichopoda. The sequence goes on from NC_142340.1 coordinate 21,299,622, forward strand.
CGATAGTACGTATATATAGAATTTTCCCCAAACATGGGTGGATGATCCAAAGTAACCTTAATTGCTGAAAATTAAGATTAAAATGACTTAAAAGAAATTAGAAAATAGGGTGCATAATGACAGATTTGCCCCTTCTTAACAATTTGTAGAATTCCATAACAGTCCCTATGTTACCCTAAAACATGCATGATTTTTCATCGATGATTTAGGGTTGTTCTGATGCCCAGTTGATCGAAAAATGATTGTTTTATGGTAGAGCTCAGCATGGGGATCGGTTTGATACCAACTTCGAGCCAGGGATTGTGTTTTTAGTGCACAATCCCGTGACTTTAAATTTGAATGGATCTTGAAACTTCGGATTGATAGTGTGCTCGTTTCTTGATATTTTTTGATGATTTCCTTGCTAGATCACACTGAGCATGACGTCACGATCATGTGGCAACAAACACAGCTCGATTCCATGCCCAACAAAGATTTTGCAACTTTGGAATTTTGGCCGGAATCTGAAATTTCGACGACGGAATTTGCAGTCTCTTCATTCTCTTTATGTGCAGAATCCGATCGTTCATCATGTACATGTTCGGGTCAGAGATGGCCCGAGAACTTACGCATGCAATGGAATTAGTCTCGTGTTGATTGGGTTTGCGAGTAGCACGATTTGGCTACTCAAGGGAGGCACGATGCTGCTGAATTTCCTGCACTTTCTTCACGGATCAACAACTCCTCTCTAGCTTTTCTTCGCGCTCGGGTATCGTCATGGGCATGCCACATATTGAATCGCTCATCTTGATATGAAGAACATGCTCACCAAATTTGAGCATGATCCAACTTGAGATGGGTGAGATATGAGCGTCGAAAGTCACTGTTCGTGACTGTCCCTTCAATGGTGTGGAGTTGCAGGGTGACCGCGTGGGAATAGCGTGCGGCTCCATCTGTTTAACTCTTTACCTATAACGTTTTCTTGGAGTGTCCATTTGAGCTAAAATTTGACCTCTAGGGGTTTTCAACTGTGCCGGATCCAATGGTGATGATCTCATAGCAATTTGAGACGCTAAAAATGTAGCTCTAGTTATAAGGGTTGTTTCAGAGTGCTAGAGTCGATTTTGTCAGATTTGTTTCTTAGTCTGCATTGCCTTAGACATGTCGGAATGTGTCGAAACTTGACGAGAGACTTTAAGAGACCTCATGAAGATCTTAGCCAGTTCCGGGGCCATTATGAGACTGTCAAAATTTCTATTGTTTTTAATAAGCTTTTATTGAGCGGGGGCCCCATGATGATGAAAAATATCTTCCAACACCTATACTCTGGATAACCTGGCTCAAATTTACATTAAAGAGATAGTAAGGTTACATGGAGTACCTATTAGTATTGTGTCCGACAGGGACTCTAGATTTACTTCAAGATTTTGGAACATTCTAGAGTCAGCTTTGGGGACCAAACTCACTTTCAGTACTACTTTCCACACTCAGACTGATGAACAGTCGAAAAGGACTATTTAGACCCTAAAAGATATGTTGAGGGCCTGTATTACCGATTTCAAAGGAAACTGGGATGATCATCTACCTCTGATAGAGTTTGTTTAGAACAACAGTTTTCAGGCCAGTATCCAGATGGCACCTTTTGAGGCACTATATAGGAGGAAGTGCAGATCACCCATATGTTGGGATGAAGTCAGTGAGAGGAGATTGTTAGGACCAGAGATTGTTCAGATAACTTCAGAAAAGATTTCTTTAATTCGAGAAAGGCTCAAAACAGCTCAGAGTTGGCAGAAGAGTTGCGCCGATAATTGGAGAAAAGATCTTGAATTTAAAGTGGGTGATCGGGTCTCTTTGAAAGTGTCGCCAACTAAGGGCATAATGAGATTTGGAAAGAAGGAAAAACTAAGTCCACGATTTATTTGACTTTTTGAAATTTTAGAAAGTATTGGAGTCGTGGCATATCGACGGCCCTGCCGCTCGAGTCGACCAATATTCATGATGTTTTTCATGTTTCATTATTGATGAAGTATCAGCCTGATCCGTCCCATGTCTCGAAGTATAAACCGATCCCGATCAGGGAAGACTTGACTTATGTTGAACAACCAAATGAGATTTTGGATAGGAGGGTTCAGCTTTTGCGTAACAAAGAGATTCCCCTGGTCTGGGTTCTATGACAGTATCATTCACAAAAAGAATCAACATGGGAATGAGAAGATGAAATCTGAAACAAATACCCCCATCTGTTTAATAAGTTACGATTTTGAGGACAAAATCTTTTTTAAGGAAAGGGGGGGGGGGGGGGGGGGGGGGGGGGGGGGAGTGATGTAAGGACCAATATTTCCTGGCCATAAAAACACAAGCAGTGGTAGGAGTCCGAGAGAGAAGAAGCACGCGCGGCGGTGAGGGGGAGAGCTTACCTCCGTGCGTATCAGAGGGTTATCGCCACGCTTGAAGAGAGAAAAAAAAGAGCAACACCGCAAGTGTAATGCCGCGCATGAAGAAGGAGAAAGAGAAGTCAGTGTTGTGCATGTTATCGCCGCGCATGAAGAGATAGGGGGGGCAGTGTCGTTTGTGAAGAGAGAGTGGCAGCGCCGTTTGTGAAGAGAGAGGGGCATCGCCGTTTGTGAAGAAAGAGGTGCAACGCCATGCGTGTAGCGTTGTGCGGGTCATCACCGTGCATGATCTAAATTGCCATGCATGCTGCCACACACGCCACTTGCCTTTGTGCATGTGTGGTGCTTGCCACTTGTTCAGCTTTGGGCTGCCACCCAACCAGCAAGTACTTCTCTCTAGAGCACACTTAGAACCCCTTTGTGAGCTTACTGTCACTGCACTGTTGGAGCCCTTTGAGGAGCTTGAAGGGGACTGTGACATGGGATTTTGGAGGCAACCTTTTTCATTAGGTAAGTGGATCAACCACCATTGCACCAATGTTATGAGAAGGCATTTAACTAAATATCTACAAGAGTGAATGTATTATAGCCATTTCTATGCCTTGTTTCACTAAAATGGTGCATTTGTTACATGATGAACTTTGATGTTGAGAATGAATCTAATGCTTACCAAATTCTGTGGAAATATATATATATATATATATATATATATATATATATATATATATATATATATATATATATATATATATATATATATATATATATATATATATATATATGTGTGTGTGTGTGTGTGTGTGTGTGTGTGTGTGTGTGTGTGTGTGTGTGTGTGTGTGTGTGTGATGAGATGGAACAGCTATTATGCTGTTATTCACTGAGAATTGAAAGCTATGAAACATGTTCTTGAAACATGTTAAGTGTCACTAGGAAAGTTCAAAAACATATATGCTATAGGCTTTTGAACAACCAAATGACTTCAAATCATTGTCATTAGAAAGAAATGTGAGTCTATTAAAATGTTCATGTTTTCCCATTGTTTAAATTCCGTATAAATGGGAATTTATATTCCAATATGAATAAGCATGTCACAGTTGACAGTTTTTCCTATGTATTTTAACTGTCATTGCTGTTGCCATGGGTTTTCACTAAACAAATAAAGCCCAATCACCTTTAAACTACTTCCACTTGAAAGATCTATGAGTGGGCTTAATGTTTTATGTAGAAATTATTTCGAAATTCCTCTTAGATTGAAAGTTATGCAATTATTAGTGGAGGTATGTCATTGTCTCAGATGCACAGCAGAGTACAGATAGTGAACCACCATTGCTTTGAACTTTTGAAGGGCCAAACGGGGTCCAAATGCTTTCAAACTACTCCCATTTGATAAATATATGTGTCTAGTGTAAAATTGGCTTTGAAACCATCTCCAAATTCTAAATAGATCAAAAGTTACGACTCTCTTTATGGTCAGACCTCATTGTCTGAAATGGCAGGAAATGTGAATGGTGATATAAAAAATGAGATATTGTGATAATGTTACTGTCATAGTGTGATACTGCTACTGTCATATTGTGATACTACCACTATCATACTGTGATACTGCTACTATCATACTGTGATACTATCACTATCATACTGTGATACTGCCACTGTCATATTGTGATACTGCTACTACATACTATGATACTGTTATTGTCATACTGTGATACTGCTACTGTCATATTATGATACTGTTACTTTCATACTGAGATACTGATATCGCCATAATGTGATATTGATATTGTGATACTGGAAATGTGATAATGCGATACTAGGATACTGATGTGATACTGACCACTACGCAATGGAACACCCATTGATAGTAAGCACCGTTATACTACTGTGATACTGATACTGTAAGCCATTGTGATACTGACCACTACGCAATGGGACACCCATTGATAGTGAGCACTATTATACTACTGTGATACTGATATTGTAAGCCATTGTGATACTGACCACTACGCAATGAGACACCCATTGGTAGTGGGGACTGTTATACTGTGACACACTGTGAGACTGCTATACTGTGATATGTTATGCGACTGTCCACTATGCAATGGGCCACCCATTGGTAGTTGGATACTGTTTTTGCTGGCAAATGATGATTGTACCTCGACCTCAATGATAGGACTGGGATCAGGAAGTGAAACTGAGTAATTGGGTGGGTCGCACCCCCCAATTGTAATAAGCACTATGCATTGGATCACCCAATGGTAGTGTAACACTCTTTTGCTAGAAGGGCATACAGAGAGAGTAGTGTCTTGCAAGGTCACTACCTATCGAACACCCCAAAGCGCACTAGGGACATGTGTGTGTGAGGACATTATGAAGTGAGACACCCACTCTTCATTGCCCTCCCTTCTAAACGAGGGGAGGTTCAATGCTACAAAATTGGCTTGACCTGATCAATGGAACTTCTATTTCAGGAGTAGGCTTCTCTAGCTTGCACTGCGTGAACTCTGAACTGTTAATCTTACTGCCTGCTTAAAATGAAATGATTTATGATTTATGCACTGCATGTTCCTGATTATTGAACTATGTTTATCTTTATACTGTGAAAAGTACTAAAGAGAATAATAAGAGGAATTTTCTTGATATCTCTGTAAATTAGTGAGCACTGTTAACTGCTATCACTGTTTGTAGAGTTGAAATGCAATGTGTAGATCTGCATACAGGGATGTTAGCTCTTTCCATTTTTATTTCTCATGATTGTAGAGTGACGGTCTTGATCTGAAGGACGGACAACGGGCTTGCGTGCCGAACGTGTGAAGCTTGGAGTCTTGGAGAAAGGATCCTGCAGAAGTTTTTCATAGCAGGTGTTTAGTGGTTGTGCCACTGAGATGTTTTTATAGCCCTATTTTGTGGGCCAGTCGTGCCTTGAACTGATTGTAAAGCATTTTGATGAATGAATATATATATATATATATATATATGGCTTTGCTTTAGGTTAATTTCTGTCCCATTAAATGAATTTTAGTTTTATTTTCGTGGTTTGCTTTGATTCCACACTTCTAACACATGTTGAGCCACTTCCACCTGAGTGACGTTCGTGACCTCCGATCGTGATCCCGCACTCTGTCGCCCTTTGGTAAGCTGCGGTAGGGGTCAGGAGGTGGGGTAGTGACAGCCTAAACCCTAGGTATACCCCTCAAAACTCACTAAAAATTGACCAAATTGAATTTTAAGTTGTAGATGAGATTAGAAGATTTCCAGCAATCTAAGAAACACTCAAATCATATACCGTTTGAAAGTTTTAGCCTAAAAAAATTATTTGTTAAATTTCATATTGATCCCTATTGTGTGATCATAAATATTTGCATGACCCGCAACAGGTCACGGGCCCACAACACATGACATATCGCATTCCATAAGTCCATCCAGGCTTAGAACGCTCTAGAATCCTCTAAAAGCTTGATGGCTTGAAGACGCAATTTTTACCATTTTGATATGATTTGATCGGGAAGATTTGGCCAAAGTTACCCTAAAAGATAATTAGGAAAATCAAAATTAAGATTTTGGTAATTTTAAAAGCACCCATGCACCTAAGCCTATATAAAGCCCCCTAATTTCCTAGAAAAATCATCTAGAAAATCCATAAAATCCCTAGAAATTCCTAAAAAATTCCTAAAAAATCTAAAAAGTATTTAAAAAATCCCAAATATCCTAAAATTCTCATGAATTAAAAAAACCTTAAAATAATTTAGGAAAAACCCAATACCTTAGAAAACTCTTTAGAAATATCCTTAGGAAAATTCTAAATCTAGAAACCCTAAAACCTTAAGTTTACCTAGATCCATAAAACCTTAAGCTCTCCTTTAGGAATTAAAAAACCTGGATCCCAAATCTAGAAATCCCTTTCAAATTCCTATGAATTTCCCATAGCTTGAAAGATCCCAAAATTAATCTCTCAACAAAAGCATCCAAAAAGGAGAAGGTGAGCCAAAGAAGAGTGGCATGATTTGAGCTTGCAACTCTGGGTTTCGAGTCCCCATGTAAGGGATCTCTATTTTTTTTTTTGTTTTATTATCATACTTTAGATGTATATCTAACTTTTAAAATTGAATCTGGTGTGGAAATTTAGCCAGCTTTAAGTCTGTTTTACATCTATAATATAACTTCGCTTTTCTACTAATTTAAATGATTTGAACAATTTATGTACAAATTTGAGCGGATCTCATTCGAGATCTCATCAAATATGCACGTAAACCATAAATTACCTATGACTCAAATGAGTTCAAGTTTACTTATTGATGACGTGAGAAATTAAGAGTGGGATTTGGTGCATGGCCTTAACATCACCAGGACAACATATCTCTAGACGAAAGATAACAATAGCTCTTTCGATCTCTATGGCTTATAAAGGGGTAATCTAGCTAATATTACTATTGAACAAGGTCTTCACATGGGTTAGCTCACTTTGTCTATCGATTTATCTATGAGAAAAACCCATCGAAACAACGGAAAAGTTTTTCGAAAGTCCATCCCTTTAGAAAACAAATTGAATGTCCCGTAGAAAGAGGTCTAGACATTAAGAGTAGGAACCCCTTAGGAGCATAGAACATATAATGGAGCAACATGGTCAAACTTGGAATAAAAATCAATAATCTATGGGATTTATACCTACTGCATTCTTGGCCACATTGTTCCCTATCAAGTGTTCACGCCTCCTATTTGAACAAGGGAAGTGACTGAACCCATTTATCTCCTTTGCTATGCATTGTGATGCTCCAAATCCACAATCCAAGTAACAAAAGTGCATAAATGCCTAGCACCGTATGTATGCACTACATGGTGGAGTAAATGGTTCATGCCACCTTTAGCTTATTACATTCACGAGTGAAGCGGCTGGTCTATCATGCAATCATTGTAGGTGGTCGATAACTTTTTAATATGAAGTTTTTTGCTTGCCATGTCTCCATTTGTCCTTAGAATGTAGCCATTAGTTTTGCCCTTAGATTTGTTGCCACCATTTGGTTCCACCTAACATGGCAAACATGGAAGTGCCACTATCACTCATAAAATTATGCCCTATCTCTAACTCCAAATATGCATCATTAGTATCTTCTTCTAGCTCCCACGAAGGAGAAGTGACTAGAGTAGAATCACCATCTGTTGCTCCTCACTCAAAATATTACCAAAAAAACTTATGTCATAGATCTCTATGACATTTTTTCCCTAATACTTTGTCATGGATATATTTAGCAACATTTAATACATTAAATGCCCATATGAGTTGTGTGTAATCTGGTAACCGAGATGTCAACAAATTAGAGTTGAAAGGCTTGCTTTATGTCCTTAGCCTTCAGAACGATTTCAGACTAACCTGCTTAATAATTGTGCATGCTACTTAGCAAAGAGAACTGTGATCTATCTCTGATAAGTTCTTTATCTTGAAACTAGCCAAGGTTGTGTATCTTTTCAAACCATGTTGATGATTAGATTCTCGAATACTACTTTACTTAGCAAGTGGGTACTAGAAAAACATATGCTAAGATTCCCAGAGATGAGACTCCTAAATTGTGATGTAGTGTGCCAACATTCTTCTTGCAATGACTCCAATGCCCTGTGCCATGCCTAAAAACCAAGGATATAATTGAATTATTACATACCTGGAAATTTAGGATTCATCTAACAAGGTACTGATTCCACATCATCCACAATAGATCGTGTGCCCATGGGAGAGGAGAAATAATGTTCCCTGCAACAAACCTCCATCCATTGAATGGTTAGCTCAGTACCGGTTACTGACTGTAATGATGTTTCTACAGAACGAGCGTCTAACCAGGCCTTCTTCTTCTTACTTTTGGTTACCCTCACCAAAGAATTCTAAGAATAAGAGGGAGATACGAAAGCTCAACTCAGTACGTCTCTTACAACGATTAATTGGGGTTTGTCATTTAAAGGCCTTATGAGAGCATGGACAACCTTTTTTTATAGTGATGTGTTAACTCCAACAAGTGTAGGGTCCGTTGGGAACAATGGGGTATATTTCAGATGCTGCGACTCACCCAGGTTTGACGTGCAAGGCCCGAGATGGTCTAGAACGATATAGCTCTAGGTATAATTCACACCCATAGAGGTTTTGTAAGATTAGCCTTTGATTTGATTGGAGAGATGCTCGAGGTGGTTCATTGGTGAGGGGACGCTATGACTCCTATGTACGGTTGGCTGGTCTAAGAGGACAAGGGTCAAATCCTTATAATTGCCATTGCAAAGTATGTACATATGATAGTCATCTTTGGGAAGCAACCATGTACATGTTCAGAAGAGACCCTTGCACCATTGGGATAATGTCTGTATGTCTAATAGGACATGACTTGTCCTCAGGGGGAGCCTAAAATCCGTATATCAGTGTTGTGTTCTCTTCATTTATTAACCACTTTGATGGACCAACCATGAACCCCTATGATGAGTTGTGGGTCATGGGTTTTATTGGGTTGGTTTGATAAGATGATTGTAGGTTATGGTTGCTCATACAGATGTAGTGCCTTAGTGATTTGCATAATACTTGGCTCGTGGATCTGATTCCCATTTAATTATATTTAATATATTTTATTTAAATTATAGAATATTAAACTGAATTGTTAAAATTCTCCATATATTTTATTTTTTAAAAATGAATTTTTACGTAGCTAAAAATTGATTTTCTAGGTTTTATGAATGTAGAGCTATTTACTAATATTAAATGGTCTCTAAAAATTCTTTTACGCTTACCAAAATTTATTTGGGGTGTGGGAGCCCACCCAGTGGAGGCCCATCTTAGTGTGCCATGGTGACGTAGCATTAGGGGAATTACATAAGATATGCGAAATAAAAAATTAAAACAAACTTTATATAAACTTCCATTGAACTTTGGAATACAATAGTCTTTGATCAACAACAACTATCAATCCTTACAAACAAAAAACAATGGTGAAACAACTTAAAAGCTAGACTAGGCCTCCATGCCTAGTATGGGGCGTGCTTTTCTTAGTACCATACTTTGGGTGTGCCCCCCCTATTTTCTCTCATCTAAGATATTCTCAGGGAAGCCAGAGAGATGAGAGATCAAGAGAGAGATAAAGAGGGGGTGGTGTGCCACCTTGAGAAGGGGATATATATATATATATAAGATGTATAGAGGAAGTTAGTGTATAAGAAAGCAATGCAAAAAGGCGGGGTGCAAGAGTATACAAAACTATGTATACAACTTGTCACACCCCAAGAATTTACAATATTGTCATTCCTGAGATGTGACAGACAAAACATATATACATCTCTTTTTAGGACAAATTTACAATGGCGAATTTTTAAAAAGTAACAAAAGAAAGTTTAAGCACAACTTCAATATCTTCCCAAAGTTGATCCTGACGAGCACTCAAATGAAACCGCAGTTATCCTGAAAAATGTTTATCATAGTTTGATGAGTTTGACTACTCAGTAAGTGATCATCATAATCCTAAAAATAATCATGATTGAAAGATATCAATATTTTCCAAAATGAGATCTATTAACAGAAATGCATCAACAGTTTCACTTTCAATAAATGCATAATTAAGTATAATCCAAGTAATTGAAATGCTTATAACACTTTTAACGGCAGTGCATAATTCAAAGGATTTCACAAAATACCCTATTGGCGTCCCAAGTAGGTCACCTATATACCCCATCAGCGTCCTGATGGTTCCACTTAATCCCTATCGGCGTCCCAGATAGGTCCACTTAATCCCTGCAGGTCCACTTATACCTCACCGGCGTACCGGATGAGTCCACTTAATCCCTACCGGCGTCCCAGATAGGTCCACTTATACCTCACCGGTGAACCGGATGAGTCCACTTGCATACTTAAATTATTTTTAAATCTCTTTAAACATTCGAAAGCAGCAATATCATGTACTCAACATATCACTGAAATCATTAATATGAATTTCACTTAAACCATTAATAACAGTCACTCTCTATAACATTTCAAAAATAACCAATCAAATATTTTGGGCTTAAATTTAGAAAGGTAGCAGTTTGTAAAGGCATTCTAGCATAATTGCCAATTTAATATGTATAGAAAAACTCTTATAGAAAGTCAAGAATACGGAATTATCACAATTTATGGGATATCAATCCACAAATAAACATTTCACAACAATACTATAATCAATTACAAAAATGTCAATTTTTAAATAATAAGGCAGTCATTTGCACATGAATTTTACAATGTCTAAATATTCAAAACAGTAGAAAGAAATATCACAATTTTACTAAAAGCAGAAATATCACATTTATTTCTAACAATAGACAAGAAAAATAAATAAATTTATTTTTTCATAATTTACAGCATTTAAAATTTCTAACATAGATAAAATATCATAATTTTTATTAAAAAGATTATTTTTCAAGATAATGAGGTCACGTGCGCATAAAATTTATCGTGCTTAAAATTCATGATAATAAGCAGAAATAATTATTTCATTTTATTTATAAAAAGAATGGATTATTTTTCGAGACAATGGGGTCACTTACACACAAAACTTATAAAATAAAGATCTTGGACGGAAATATCACTATTTATTAAAAACAGACTATTTTTCAGGAAGACGACGTCACTTACACACAAAACTGATAAAATAAAGATCCTAGACGGAAATATCACTATTTATTAAAAATAGACTATTTTTCAGAAAGACGATGTCACTTACACACAAAACTGATAAAATAAAGATTCTAGACGAAAATATCACTATTTATTAAAAATAGACTATTTTTCAGAAAGACGATGTCACTTACACACAAAACTGATAAAATAAAAATCCTAGACGAAAATATCAGTATTTATTAAAAATAAACTATTTTTCAGGAAGACGATGTCACTTACACACAAAACTGATAAAAAAAAGATCCTAGATGAAAATATCACTATTTATTAAAAATAGACTATTTTTCAGGAAGACGATGTCACTTACCCACAAATATTTGAGAGGGAGCTTCCGATAAAAATTCGGCTCGAGAGAGGAGTTCACTGTGTTTCGACCAGAGAGAAAAATCTCATAAGTTTTCTAAGGTAGGAGTCATCACCTCTCTGAATTTAAATTCTACTAATATATTATTTTATTTTTTTATTACGTTACAGGTGTGAGCGTTAGCTTACGCTTTAAACGCCTAAAGTTTTTATTACGTTACAGGTGTGAGCGTTAGTTTACGCTTTAAACACCTCAAGCCCACGTCCTTTAGTAGACGTGGCAAGAGCAAGGAAGCAACAAAGCTTTTAAACGAAAAGCTTTGAAAAGTAGACATGGTCCCTAAGGACCATCATGTTCAAACGAATCATCATGTATTAAAAGTTTATTTTCTTCTTTTTTTTTTTTTTTTTTTTTTTTTTTTTTTGAAAGTTTAGGATTGTTACACAACTAGTTAAAATATCAACAGCTCCCTTGAATTACAACACTTGGAAATGAAAATCTAACAAGGTAGCTACTGTACCATGGATACAAAGGCTTCAAACTACACTCATGAATAGAGGATACAACACTACTTGGGCCCCTTACACATTAACAACTCTATCCTTGACGATAGAACACAAGACTAGACATATACAATCCACTCTTGAAACTTCAGCAGCATACAACTTCACAATGCCAAATTATACATCAATTGAATCATTAATATACATCAAATCAAGACTACAAATACATGAATATGTGATTGCTCAAGTGTAATGTGCAACATAGCAATAGAAAACCATATGAAGCTCTCTTTTGTCCTGATTACTGCCTTTAGACTCAACTATGTGCCAATAGGAGACATGCGATGACTAGTCTCAAAATCGGTGCCAATTCATCATTTATCAAAGGGAAGCCAAGCATCTAGACAAGTATTCATGAAGTACGGAAGGTATTCTCATAAAAATTCAGTTCACTCAAAGAGGGAAAATCGTGGGACCGATCTCAATGCTAAAATTGCAAAACCGAATATAGTTATCTCTCATAGCCTGTATAGAAAAATCGGCATAACCTCTCCATATGAAATCAATCTTTTCTAGTATAACAAGACAACTTAGCTCACTGATTTGAATTGAAAAGAACTCAGAAAATACAACAAAAGAACTTCAAGAAATTGATGATTAAATCTAATGGATACTATCTCAATTTACTCATGGATTGAACACAAATGAGCATAGTTGATCTAATAAGCAAATGGGAGATTAATGAACAAAAGAACGATCAGAGATCATCATGAAAAGCTGCTGGAAATGAAGAAACACATAAGATAACTGAAGCATAAGAATGGATATGAAGATTTCTTACTCTTTCCATCACCGTTAATGGAGTTCAATTTCACCTTTCAATGGACTGCTCATATTCCAAGGTTGAAGATGAGTTTTTTAGAGAGAGAAACAAGGTGGGGCGTTCCACTTTTGGAGGACTTTCTTGAGAAACTAGTGAGTGACAAAGACTTGAAATTGGATATATAAGCACTTTAAGTCACATGATAGGAGATGCTTCTAGATGATGAATCATGGTCTTCTATGTTTTCAACCAAACTCTGCAAAGAAAGGATTGATCCTAGCCTACAATCGACCATCAGCCATCTTGATGTGTGGTATGGATTTAACAGTATTATCCCCCTCCCTTTAATTCCCTCCAATTTAAATTGTTATAAAATGCCCTTGTTTTTTAATAAATAAAGATTCAAACCATGATCAAGGGCAACCCTGTAATAGTCATTTGGCCAAAATTCTAGCCAAAAGAATATTCTAAAAATCCCACCAAATCACTAAGGCATGTGACCTCAATAAGATCATGCCACATAAGGTAAGTGGTTAAGTGCACAATGACTAAAAATCCTTTTGTTAGGATCCTATACCCCTTCTAGAACATCCGATACATGTTCACTAACCCACTTGCTTAAGGCATTCAACATGTGTCGAAAATCAATTTACCAAAATAATCTCATTTAATGATAAAATGAAATACAAGGGAAAATGGATCAAAATATACTATAATTAAAAAGATAAGGAAGTCCCTCATGGGGATTGACGTCACCCCCACATCATCACCACATGGGGGTGCATGGGCCCACAACACGTGGACACCCATTGGCCATTTGGGTACCCAGTGTGGGTCTTGGGGTTTTTCCTCAAGTGTCATTTTGTTCAAATAAATTCGAAATGGGATTTTCTTGAGTCAGAAAAACTAAAAAAAAATTCTCATGAATCATAAAAAATCATTTTAATGATTTTTCATCAAAATAAATTATTTAGACAATAATAAAAATAATTACAAGTGAAATTAGGATCCTCGGAGCTTAATTATAAAATAGAGCACTCAACTTGGCTAGCCCTTGAACTCAGAGTCATCTTCTCAACAATGATCTAACATACTCATGACCCACAATATTTAATCAGGGGTTCAAGATATTAGTCATATCAAAGTCAAGTCAATGAGTGACTCTGAATTTCAATGTTACGTGGATTTCATATGTACCCCCTAGAGGACATGCACACAAGATCCAGATGCAAGGGTTTCTCTCTTGGTACATTTGCATAGCTCTATCCAGCAGATCCCTAGAAGAGCATGCTTCCCACAAAATACGAGTGTTATATGCATATGCCACAAGAAGGTACTTAGAGTCAGGGATTTAGGCTGATGCCCTCTATTGACCCAACCTTCTTGTGTAAGACTTATAATCATCAAGTTCATACGGATATCATATTGTCATGTCCTATCACATGGTCATGAGGTACATATCATATTAACCGACCTTAACTAAGAGATAATCCTCAAACCTTTCAGTGCCTTCCATATGCTAAAACCTCTTATAACTGAATCAGGGTTCCATGACTCTTGGTCCCAGTACACCAAGATCCTAGAGTCATGTCGCTCTTATACTCTCACTTAAGTATAGAGTCATTGAGAACGAAGGGATTTAAGGTCTAGAAAGGGTATAATTCCAACATTAACTACTAAGAGACAATGAGATATTACTTATCAATCTAATGAAAATGCACATGTAATAAAAGTAGAATAACAATAGAGCTTTTAACAGGGGCCAACAATGGCTTGCTTGTAGAGGACATAGAGAACAAGCTTATTTGCATTAGTGGTGGTTGGGGGCAGAGTCTTGGATTTGTCCGTATATTCTTCAAACTTTTCCTTCAACCCTTTTTCCTCCATGAGTTTAACATTATATCATCCACTTTAACATTATAACACTTATTTCATAAGTTTTGTTTTGCTCAAATACCTCTCAGAATCTTATTTCAAAATATGATATTGCCTTTTGTTTAGCTTATGGAAATTTTGGTAATTGGTTAGTGTCTTCAGCTAAATGATAGTTTTCATGTTGAAATCTATTTTTCAGGGTTCTTAAAATGGAATAAGCAGAGATATTTATGTCTTTTGGCACAAGCAAAGGCAACACAAGCCAAGTGGCTAATGAAGTCCAATTGTATGATAAGAACTTAGGCCTCATTTTTCTTTTTTCCATATTTGGATATGCTTGTTTTGGGCTGGTAAGCCTGAATGAGTGTTATTTATCGTTATTGCTCTTTTATAGGCTTGTACGAAATGATGATTTCGCCCTCTCTTTGACTAATGACTATGTTTTTCACTAGAAAATTTTAAAATGATTGTTTCATAAAGGATGTTGTTCGCTTCATTATTAGGGCTGAAAATGGGTTGGTTGGGGGCTGGAGCAGCCTTGGCTCCACCTTGCCCTAATCCCAAGAGTGCCAATCTGAGCCCACAACAAACGGGACCAAAGAGGCCCTGACCATGCTATGGATAGGCAAAACACAAACCAAGAAATAAAATATAAAAGTAAGAAAAAAAAAAAAGGATCTGGTTTCTATACGGCCAAGCCTGCATATGCAGGAATGCGGGCCTCTTAACAAATCTATTTTTGAGATGGATTTTAAGACTTAATTTTTAAAGACATGCAATCTCTAACATGGAGATCATAAATATGAAAAAATAAATAAATTTTAAAAACTAAAAATAATAATTCTAGTAAGAAAACATTTGGACCATTAGTTTCCATTGTTTTTAGATGGAACAGCTACTTGCATCCATCTTAAAGATGGATGCTTTACACTTTCTGAACCGCATATGTCGAAATGTTGTCTAGCCTGCATAAAACAATTTCCCAAAAACAAAAAGGGCCGAGCTAACCTGGGTCGGCCCTAGCCCTCGCTTGACCTTGGGCCATATCTATGGCCTAATCACTATTCGGCCAATCACATGCTTAATCATTACAGGTTTCAATTGAAAGTGAAGCCCCTCTCTACTAATTAAACAAGCTGCTCTTTGCAATGCCCTCCAATTATTAAAGGGGTAATCTAAACTTCACAACTTTTCAAATTACAAAAGTTAAAGATAGAGAGAATTGTGAAAGGTAGATTTATTAATTTTATGGTCTATTTTTTTTTTTTTTTAAAAGTTAGTTTTTTGTGATATCTTCATCATTAAGTAATGGTAATTTTGTAAATATTACTACAAGACAATAGGTACTTTTGCCCTCTCCATAAAATATAAAGTTGAAATTTTTACTAAAAGACAATGACATTCTACAAATAAAATTTTGGGACACTAACTTCCAAAATGCTATTGTACTTGTGTAAAAATTTCAAATTTACTCTTGTTTAATGGTTAAGTTACCTATTAAAATAATTTTTTAAATAAAAAGTAATGATTGTTTTGATACATATACCCATCACAACCCCTCCTAACTTTAACTTTCCTATTTTGAGGGGTTGTTAACTCTAGACAAACCCATTATTAAATGGGTGCGGTTTGTATAAAGCCTAGGCTCTAAACAATCAAATTAGAGTCTACTTTCAAATAGTATAAAAAAATGTAGTTTCAATATTGGAAATCTTTGGAATAACCTTAAAATATATTTTTATATTTATTTATAAAGTTTAAAGCTTCAAAAATTGTGTAGATCAACGTATCTATGAAAACTTGAAAATCTTGAAAATTCGTGGTAAAAAAATGTGCTACAAAATACACTACTTTCAAAACTTACAATCTATTTTTTTTCTCATGTCCATACATTTACAATCTATTTTTTTCTCATGTCCATGCATTTTGATGATCAATTTGAACATATTTAGACATCAAAACGACCAGTTCTAATAAATATTTTGAGGTAGGCTCAAATTTGATTGTTTAGAGGTTCGGCTCTACATAAACTTTTCCCTTACTTAAATTTTTGCCTTTTCCCTTACTTAAATTAGGCACTTTTGCCTTGACTTTCTTTGCGGTTTCCTCGTATATTCCTTACGACTCCACTCTGAGCATATGAAATAAAGGTAAATTTAATTCTATTTTTGCAAATTCTCTCAATTTTTCCTTTTGGAGGTCACCAACTTTCCTCTTTGTTCTTTAATATTTTTGTATCCTAGCGGCTTCTTCTCTTCTCTATAGGAATTGTCATATCCCCTTTGCTTTTCAATCATTGAATTCCAGTCTTTATTTGATCGTTCGCATTTTTAGGGTTTTGAAAGTTGGGGATTGATTCATCAACTGGTTCGTGACGAAGAAGGAAAAGAATAAGAAGGAATTCTCTTTGCAGTGAATGTTGTGGTGGTGATGATGAAAGTTGGAGAGGTTCAGATGGAGGAGGGTTGTAGAGAGAGCGGAAGTAGTGTTGATGATTCAGCACCTCTTCTTTCTCCTCCTCAGGCTACAAGTTGTTCCAGTGAGGTAAAGGATGACGATGTGGAGGTTTCCTCTGCCGCTTGTTGCCGTATCTGCCTTGAATCAGAGAGCGATAACCCTGGTAATCATTGCTTCTCTCGTGCTTTTAATTGATGTTTGTTTTCTCCTTCTGGTGATTCGTCTTCCTCAGTTGTGCGTGAAAATTCTCTATCTTTCTCTCTGTGTCTTTCTCAATTGCATGCGGAACTCTCTGTCCTGATAAGGAAATTTGTACTTTTTCTAGTACTAATATTAAGTCAACCTTTCTAAAAAAAAAACTCTCTCTCTCCTGATATTAGTCATTGCATGTCGAAATATCTCCCACCAGTCTCGAATTTTGGTTACAAGTTTTGTATGACCATTTCTCCTGATGTTCCTCTCTCACTCTATATGACTCTCTCAGGTAGGGGATTTGGGGATACATGTTCATCATCGTTTCTTCATATCATAATACTGTTTTATTGATTTCAATAATGGCGTTCCTTAACTGCATATTCGAAATTCACTTGCTTATTGACACAATGTTCATTGATTCTAATGCTGAATAACAATATAGAATCCCATTGGCTTCTCAAATTAGAATTTTCATTTTTCTATCTGGAAATATGTTATGATATTGCTAGAATAGATCATAACCTGCATGCAGAAGGATAGAAAAGTGCAATTGTATGATCCTCTTTGAGGGATATCTTCCTTCTTGTGTTACACTTTTTCCTTTTTTTTTCTTTTCGTGGGGTTGTGGGGGGAAGGGGGAACTTTTTTTTGTGGGGTTGTAAGGGGAGAGGAGTAGGGGGACTTAATGCTCTTTCATTACACAAGCTCAGGTTTATATATTAAGCACTTCCACAAAACCAATTCCCAAATCCTGTACAAATAACTCTTCAAATTTCAAATAAATAACAAACTGGTTCATATTAAGAAACTATCCCAAATTGACCAACTCCCAAATCTCATATAAACTATTCAAATATATGCAAATTAGGTGACTATCTAACTAACCATGCTAATCCCCCAATTATACGTATAGTTTCCTAAGAGTCCACCCTCCTTCAAATCAACCTTGTCCTCAAAGTTGGAAATTTGGGAAGCGCTCACTCATTACCGTGCTTGATCATTTGCCTTCCATTCAGCATCACCGTATTCGGCATTACCATCTGTCATCAACAACTGTTGGGGCTGGCCCAGCATGAACTTTGTCACAATTATAGCAAAGGCCCTTATTTTTGTGCTTCTTAATCTCAGCCAGGTTAGTTTCTTAATCGGAGCGGTTCAGCTGTCGGTAAGGGTACGGAAGTCTCCTGCCAGTTAAATTGGTTTTCTCCTATGAATCTAAGGCGATATGGTTTTTTTCTTGAATATGTACAAGGGCCATCATGGTCGTCAAGGTTGTCACCTGGAACATTTGGACCTTGTTCCGAATTTCTTCATTTAGGCCTCCAATATAGCACCAAATCAAAGCCTTTTCCATTCACTCATCCACCCGATTTGTTAGCTGTTAAAAAATGGTTTGATATTCTTAAACAGTTCTTGACTACCATAATTTAAAGAGGGTTGCATCAAAATTTTTATATTTCATCAGTCAGAAATGAGCACATAGTGCTTTAACAAGATCTGCCCATGTCTGTGTCACATGCGTCTTTCGCATACCACGGAATCACTACACTGTGTCTCCTTCCAAGTGGAAAGATGCAAGGAGCACCTTTTGCTCCTCTTTTGTGCTCTGAAATTTGAAGAATTGCTAGACACGAGAGATCCACTCTGTTAGATCATTACCACTAAACTTGGGGAAAGCTAAACGTGTGTACTGAGCTTGTGTCGGGGTTCCATCCTCTTTAGTGCAAAACATCCCTCCATAGGATGTGTCTGGCCTTGTCCTCCCATCCCGCTTGCTCTTGCTCGTATTGAAGACTCATAGGAGCGAGAATCTCGCATATCTTGCATAGCAGTCCCAAATGTTGTTGCACGTCTCCTTTGAGCTTTTCTATTGTTTCTTCCATCCTTTGCACGTTTAGAGCCTTCTAACAGCTTTGGGCATACTAGGCTAAATGCTCTAGTACCAAATGTAATGATCTTGCTAGAAAAGATTGTAAGCTGCAATCAGAAAGATAGAAAATTGCGATGCTGGTTTGATCCTCTTTGAAGGGGATCTGCCTCCTTGTGTTGCATGGACAGTTTAGGGGCAAAGACTCGACACTTTTTCATTATTCATGCTCACATTTATACATTAAGCACTTTCCCAAAACCAATTCCCAAATTCCATACAAAAAAGTTATTCAAATTTGAAGCAAATAATAAACTTATTCAAATTATTCAGATTTATTGAAATTTGGTTGCTATCTAACCACCAATGCTAATCCCCCAATATGCCTACAGTTTCCTTACAAAATAGTGTTGCATCATTCACGTTTTTTAGGTTCCTATTTTTTTGTCTAAACATCATTTCCTGACAATTGGGCTGGACATGTCTGATGAAGTATATGTTTCTCTTTATTCTTACACTTTTCTTTCCATGTGAGGATAATATGCTTATTCAATTGATCCATGTCTTGGTTTTTAAATGTATAAGCTAATTCCAATGCTATCACATTCATTTATTTTGGCAAAGAGGACCGCAGTCAAAGACTTAACCCTAAGATACCTCTCGACTATCCTAGCCTTATCAGAAACTAAACTTCCTGAGCCTTCCCTTTCTGTCATTCGTCAGGTTTGGGGTAGGAGACCCTGTCAATGGGTAGCACTACCTGCGTTGGGTGCGTCAGGAGGGATCTGGGTAATCTGGAACCCCCTGGAACATTCCCTCATTTCGTCCTATGTAGGGGACTTCTTTGTTTCCCTTCTCTTGTCTCGCTTTTCTGACGATCATCTCTGGAAAATTTCTGCGGGCTACGGCCCCTGCTCAGCCGCGCTTCGTCCTCATTTTTGGTTTGAATTAGCCTTGGTTGCTTCTCTGCCTCATCCAATTTGGTGTTTAGGTGGTGATTTTAACATCACCAGATGGTCCTTTGAGAGAAACTCCAATCCCTCCATTACACAAGGAATGATGGATTTCTCGGATTTCATCTCTCAGCATGACCTTCTTGATATACCTCTTCAAGGTTGGCGGATTGGGAGGAAACTTTTTCGGGATCCCATGCTATGGCCTTGCCTAAAGTCACCTCTGACCATTGCCCCATCCTTCTTGATGCCCAAGCCCTTAGTACCGGCCCAAAACCCTTTCGGTTTGAACTATCTTGGCTTGAAGATAAATCTCTCCTTACACTCGTTTCGGCCTGGTGGAATTCTTTCTCCAGTGAGGTTTCGAGCAGGGCTGGCTTTTGTCTCCAGTCTAAAATCCAAAAACTGAAAGTTGCTTTGAAGATTTGGAGGAAATCGCAGCCTTGGAACTATGGCCAAATAAAGGCCTCACCCCTTGAATCTATCCAAGCCATTGATCGAGCTGACGAGTCTAGACCCCTAACAGTAGTGGAATTTGACTCTGGGAATCAACTGAAGGCAAAATACCTCTCCACTCTCAAAAAAGACGAAATTTATTGGTTTCAAAGGTCCAGAATTAAGTGGTTAAAAACAAGAGATCTCAACACTCAATTTTCCATAGGATTGCGAATTGTCACAGGAGGGACAGTTCTATATCCACCACAAAAGTAAATGACTCTTACCTGGTCCAGCTTGTTGACATTTCCTTTCATATTTTCAAACCCTATATTCTACCCAGGTCACTTCCCGACCTGCAATGTCCGACCTTGATGTCATGACCTTATCGGAGACTCAGGCCCTTGGGCTTGAGAGTCCATTCTTGGAGGAAGAGATTTTTAGAGCCATTAATGATTTACTTGGAGACAAAGTCCCAAGTCCCGATAGCTTTCCCATTGCCCCCTTTAAAGTATTCTGGTAGATCTTTTGAGTTTCTTTACGGAATTCTTCCATAGGAATTTTGCATGAGGCCATCAACGCAACTTTTATTACTCTGGTACTTAAGGTCAAAGGTGCTGAGGAGCTCAAGGACTTTCGCCCAATCAGCCTATTGAACACTTCTTACAAAATCTTGTCTAAGGTTTTGGCTTCAAGGCTACAGAAGGTCCTTCCCTCCATTATTTCTCAATCCCAATCAGCTTTTATCAAAGATAGACAGATCTTATATGGTGCGTTAATTGCCCATGAGTGCATTCACTCCAGGTTTCTGTCCAAAAAACCGGGCTCATCTTCAAAATTAATTGGGAGAAAGCCTATGACCATGCAGACTGGGCTCTTCTAGATGAAATCATGAGAAGAATGGGTTTTAAAGACCGTTGGAGGAAATGGATCAAAGGTTGTCTTTCAAACCCATCCTTCTCATCAATGGCTCCCCCAAAGGTTTCTTTCCTTCAACTAGGGGGCTACGTCAAGGGGACCCCCTCTCCCCCCTTCCTCTTCACCATAACGGCTGAGGTCTTTAGCCGCTCTATTTCTCGTCTCTTCCAGGCTGGCTTACTCTCCGGTTTCCAAACATCTCGTAGAGGACCTATAGTGTCTCACCTGCAATATGCAGATGATACACTAGTTTTCTTAGATGCTTCCCCACATGCAGTTGAAAACCTGAGATTGTACCTGAAGTGCTCCCAAGAGGTTGTAGGATTCAAAGTAAATACGGAAAAATCTACCGTGATGGGGATACACTTTTCCACTGATGCAATAAAGAATCTGATCCCGACATGGAATTGCAAAGTTGACGAACTCCCCACTGTTTATCTCGGCCTGCCCCTAGGTCTTGGTAAACCCAAACATAGGGACTGGTCACATGTAATTGACAACGTTGATCGGCGCTTGGTTGGGTGGAAGGGTAGATATCTCTCCCAGGCAGGTCGCAATACCCTTAATAAGGCAACCCTGGCCAATGCACCGGTTTATCTCATGTCAATGTTCCAAATGCCAACCTTTGTGGCTAACCGCTTGGAACAGCTTATGAGGAATTTTTTGTGGTCGGGACAAGCGGAGCATTCAAAGTTCCATCTTATCTCATGGGATACAGTCTGCCTCCCAAAGCAGCAACGGGGTCTAGGTATTAAGAGGCTTAGGAAACACAACCAGACCCTCTTAGCAAAATGGTGGTGGCGCCTAGCCACCCAGACAAACTCCCTTTGGGTTCGAATATTACGCCACAAATATAGGATTGATGAAGGAACATGGGTGCCAGAGCAGATTAACACATGCAGGGGCTCAGGTGCGTGGAAAGCTTTTTCCTCTACCCTCCCACTATTTAGGCCCTTCATTCGTCTTCATTCCAGGGAGGGCACAAGAGTGCGTTTTTGGCTGGACACTTGGTTGGGTCAAATTCCTTTAAAGGAACAGTACCCCTCCCTCTACGCCTTAGCATCCAATAAAGAAGAAACAGTTGATGTTGCAATGACTGTAGTGGGTAACCGAAGGGTGTGAAACCCCACTTTTAAAAGCAACCTCACGGAAGGGGAAATCTCACATTTCCTCTCTCTCCCCCTTACTCTCCAAAATTCTTTTGTCCCCACTTATGGAAAAGACCAGTTGGTTTGGACTCTCAATCCTTCTGGATCCTTCATTGTGTCATCTCTATACAAACGACTCGTACAGCCACCCACCTTCCCTCTTAACCCTCCTTCGGTGTTATCTAAGGTGTAGACCTTTATTACCCCTCCTAAGGTGAATTGCTTTAATTGGATAGTTGGATCCCATAGGGCCCTTACGGTGGATCATCTGAAAATAAGGGGTATCCTAATTCCTAACCGTTGTGTCCTTCGCCAATGCGAAGAAGGATCGAACCCACACCTATTTCTTCACTGTAACCTGACTTATGCCTGGTGGGACAATTCCTACAGCTTTGCGGTGTCAAATGGGTTCTGCCAGCGACAGTAAAGGAACTGATATCATTGTACCCAGCTTTTCATTGACCTAAGGCAGGGAGAATTATCTGGAAAGCTGGAGTGGCAGCAACTATTTGGACAATATGGAATGAGAGGAACTGTAGGATCTTCCAAGGTAAAGCTACCGAAGCCTCAGCACTGTTCCATAAAGTTACGTCTTTAGTAACTTTTTGGGCTTCCAATCATTGCCACTTTGCAGGAATCTCTGCTACATCTTTTCTTCACGACTGGAGAAATATTATGTGCCACCGTCCCCGCAAGCCCAATCGAACCCATTGGTGGTAAGCACTTAACTTTGGTACTATTAAACTCAATTTCGATGGCTGCTCCTTTGGAAACCCAGTCCACGCAGGAGCTAGAGGTGTGTATAGGGACCATTGTGGGGCTATCCTGTACACTTATTCGGTATACTTAGGCATCCAAGACTCCCAATATGCTGAAGCTATGGCCCTCCTCCTAGGTTTGAAAAGCCTCCTCCTAGGTTTGAAAAGCCTCAACTCCTCTTGGGGATACAGGCTTAATGTGGAAGGGGATGCTAGGAACATTATCACTTGGGCATCAGGGGATTCTCCCCTTCCCTGGTATGTCGCACCTATTTTTGATGAGATTGCTGACATTTGCAGGGATACGGACGTCTCTTGGACACATACCTTGAGGACGTCAAATGACTTCGTTGATCTCCTAGCAAAGGATGGGGCTAGAGTGCACATTGAAGACACAGGAGCATAAAGGAACGGCTGTTGCTGATTTTTTGCCTTTTAACTTAAATTTTGTACAAAGGGATAACTCATAACCCTATTTTTTGTAATATCACTGTACATTTCGTAACCTTTACGCTTGTACTTTTGTTATAAGAGCAGGCTTTTTACTTACCTAGAGGGTGCCATGCTAAGGGACCCTTGATTTTAATACTTGTGTAATTTTTCTATTCAATAAAATACAGTTAACTTTAAAAAAAACAACAAAAAAAAAAGAAGAAGAAGAAGAAGAAAGTAAGACTGTTAGTGGTGGCAATGATTGGGTTTCATTGGATGAGATTTTCAGTAGAAGGTTTTGAGTCCCTCATTGTAAGAACAATAGTGGTCTCAAAAAAAAAAAAAAGGGCTTTCTATAGAGTTGTGCTTGTGAGCAAAATGATTGTCTAACCAACTTTTTGGCAAACATCTGTTACTTTTTGAATTGATTGGAGTATCTTGTCGGTGTGAAGCCAAGTTTCAAGGAGGGAATACGTGATTCCCTTGACTTGGTATTGTTTCCTATTTTGTAGGGAAGATAATCTTAACACAAGGCCTTTATGTGATCTAGTCTTGATGCCAAATAAAGTTCATATTTTGTAGGAAGTAAATCCCATTAGATGTAGAAAATCTAGTCAAAGTAGGAATAGGGTAAAGATGGGTCACATGGGTTTTTGGGATACTCCTTATAAAAAGAATTTTATAGAGAGAGAAGACCTGGAAAAAGTGTGAGCAAGGAAAAATACAGAAGAAAGGGTTAGTTGTCTTGAGTCCTTTTGTGTGGGTGTTCTAGAGAGAGAAAGACCCTGTTTTTGGGCTTGAGAGAGAGTTTGTAATCCCTTGTATTCTCCATGCTAGAATGGTTTTTTTCTGAATAGTGGAAGAGAACTTTGCTGCTCGTGGATGTAGGCAACTTGTCGAACCACATAAATCTTTGTGTCTCTTTTTTTATTTTTCTGCTCTATTTTTGTCCCTTATTTTTCTCAAACCTCAGTTTATCCTCTACAATTGGTATCAGAGCCTTAGGGTTTAAGATCCCTTATGGGCACAAGGCTTGTGGCAGATCAGAGATCTTTTAAGAGGGCTAGAAGAAGTTCAACCAGATATGAATTTCAAAATTTGACGGTGCAGATTTCTCAACCTTGAAATTAAAGATGCATGCAGTGTTGGTGAAAGATGGTTTTATAGTGGCTTTAAAAGGCAGAGAAAATAAACTGGAAAAGATGGATGATGAGGAATTTGATGAGAAGGATGAATTGGCTAGGGCATATATTTTCTTTGCGCTTGATGAGTCCATTTTATTCAATGTCTCCTCAGAAACTACCGCGGAAGATTTATGGGACAGCTTAAAAAATACTTATGAAGGTAAGTCTCTTCCTAATAAAATCTTTCTTCGTCGGAAACTTTACAATCTCAAGATGAGTGATGGTGCATCTTTGCAAGGCCACTTAAATGAGTTCAATGCCTTGATTAACAAGTTGATGTTACTAGATGTAAAAATTGATGAAGAAGACAAAGCAGCTATATTACTTTGTTATATGCCGGAATCATGATATGGATTAATAATGAATCTTAGTAGTGCGAAATCTCTTGAATTTGATTCCGTTGTTTCACCACTTCCGACAGAGGAGTCTCGATGAAAGTCTAGTAAGGATTCCTCTGAGAATGCGTTTGTAGCACAGAGAAGAAGATCAATGGAGAGAACTATGGGTAGAGATCGTTCAAGATCCAAATCAACAGGGCGTAAGAAAGTGAAGTGTTGGAGCTGTGGAAAATTTGACTATGTGGGAAAAGATTGTAAGGCACAAAAAGGGAACCGGGAAGCCCCTAAATCTGGTTCTAACGAGAAGCATAATTCAAGCAAGTCTCAAGGAAATCTAGTTGAAGAAATTGAGTTTTCTTAAGATGGAGAAGTTTTGTTTGTGGATAGGAATGAAGTTTTGCAGTATTGGTTACTTGATTCAGGTGGATCATTTCACATGACTTCACATAGGGATTGGTTCTATAGGTACCAATCATGTGATGGAAGTATTTACATGAGAAATAATGCCTTATGTAAAATAGTGGGAGTTGGAAATGTGAGAATCAAGACGTTGAATGGAATCATATGCAGAATCCAAGTGGTAGACATGTTCCAGGTCTCAAAAAGAATCTCGTCCTTGAGAAAATTTGATGAGTAAGGTTTCATATTTATAGGTGAAAATAGATGGCGAAAAATTTCAAAAGGAGCACTAGTGGTTGGAAAAGGAGAGTTAGCATGCAATTTGTACAAACTTGTTGGAAAAAGAGTTTTGGGAAAGGCCGATTTTACAGAGGTGGACACCGCTATGACATGGCATGTACGTTGGGTCATAAGAGCAAGCGTGGACTCAGGGTATTCTCGATAAAACCTCCTTGGTTTAAAATCTTTTAATTTAGATTTTTGTGAGTCATTCTTATTTGGAAAATATACCAAATTTATCCACCGCTAAAAGTAAGGTTTTTTTGAATTGATTCATTTGGACACATGGGAATCACCTGTTGCTTCTATGGGGGGGTGCTGCATATTTTGTCACTTTTATTGATGATTTTTCAAGAAAAGTATGGCTTATATGCTGAAAAAGAAATCAGATGCCTTCAGTTATTTCCAAAAATTTAAGGCCTTGATAGAAAATCAGAAAGGTAAGAGCATCAAGTGCGTAAGAACTGTCTAAGAACTAATAATGGGGCAAAATTTTGTTCTGGTGAATTTAATAATTTTTGTAGTAAGCACGGTATTGCTAGGCAATTGACAGTTCCTAGAACACCTCAGCAAAATGGTGTTGTTAAGAGAATGAATGGTACCATTATGGAGTGTGTCAGGTGTAGGTTGAATACTATCGGGTTTGAGTAATGTGTCTGGGCAGAAGTAGTTCGTACCACTTGTTTCCTAATCAATAGGTCTCCGAGTTCTGCTGTTGACTATAAGACATTTGAAGAGGTTTGGATCTGTAAACCTGTTTATTATTCTTTACTTCGTGTTTTTGGCTGTGATGCATATTCTTTGATTCCAAAAGAGAAGAGAACTACGTTGGATGAAAAATCCAAAGAGTGTGTTTTTCTTGGCTATATTGATGGTACAAAGGGTTATAGATTGTGGGATCCTATTAACCACAAGGTTATAGTTAATCGAGATGTTATTTTCAATGAAAATTCCATGCAAAAAAAGAAAGATGAGCTAGACGCAAAAATTGCGGTGGTAGAATGCACCCATGAGTACCAGCGAGACAGTGTGGTCAAGACCAAGAACTTGAAATTGTTCAAGAGCATGAAGAATATTTACTTGATATTGAATTAAGAAGATCTGATAGACCTAAAAAGGCTCATGTGAGGCTTAATGGCTGTGTGTTGCCTTATGCTTGCCTAACAGAGGAGGGTGAGCCAGTTTCTTATTGTGAAGCATGTGAGGTCGATGAAGCCGGTCAATGGAGGCCCTCCAAAAAAATAGAACCGGGGACCTCGTCAAATTATCAGAGGAGCGAAAGGCTATTGGTTGCAAGTGGGTCTTCAAGAAGAAGAAAGGTCCTGATGATATTGTTGAAAGATATAAAGCTCAATTGGTTGTGAAAGGCTATGCGCAGAAATAAGATATTGATTTTGATGAGATTTTTTCTCCTATTGTGAACATGTCCACTATTAGAATTGTTTTGACTATTCTTGATTTAGAGATGTGAAAATTGGTGACTTAAAATAAGAAATCTATATGACCTAACCTAAAAGAGAATTTGGTTTGTAGGCTGAAGAAATCGTTGTATGGGTTGAAACAGACGTCGAGATGTTGGTACAAACAATTTGATTCTTTCATGTTACGCTTGAATTTTCGTAGATGTGAAGCTAATCATTGTGCCTATTTTCGTGGATATGTTGATGGAAGCTTTGTTATCTTGTTATTATATGTCAATGACTTCGATAAAAAGAGGTCTACAATTGGGTATGTTTTTTCTTTAGG
The DNA here is from genome assembly GCF_054954075.1 of Amborella trichopoda. Lineage (NCBI taxonomy): Eukaryota > Viridiplantae > Streptophyta > Magnoliopsida > Amborellales > Amborellaceae > Amborella > Amborella trichopoda. The sequence goes on from NC_142340.1 coordinate 21,327,282, forward strand.
AGGTGGTGTAGTTAGTTGGTTATCAAGGTTGCAGTCTGAGGTGGCTTTGTCTTCTACAGAGGTTGAGTAATGTCACTTATGCATCTAAAGAAGCAATTTGGCTAAAAAAGTTACTTTGTGAATTCCAAGTTGTGCAAGAAGGTATACCTCTTCATTGTGATAACCAGAGTGCCTTGTTTCTAGTAAGGAATTCTGCTTTCCATGACAAGACTAAACATATCGATGTTCAATATCACTTTATTCGTGATGTGGTAGAAGATAGAAAAATTTTATTGCAGAAAATTCATACTGATGACAATCTAGCGGATATGTTGATTAAGCCCATAGGGAAGGGGAAGTTCATACTGATGACAATCTAGCAGATATGTTGATTAAGCCCATAGTTACTTGATGATTAGTAACTGGTGGGCAGCAATTTTTGGAGTAGACTAGTTAGAATGGCAACATGTCTTCAAGTGGGAGAATGTTGGCATGAAGTCAAGTATCAAGGAGGGAATACGTGATTCCCTTGACTTGGTATTATTTCCTATTTTGTAGGGGAGAGTCTTAACTCAGGCCCTTCATGTGATGTAGTCTAGATGCCAAATAAAGATTCTAGTCATTCGATATAGAAAATCTAGACAAAGAAGGAATGGGGTAAAGATGGGTCACGTGGGTTTTCGGGATACTTTTTATAAGGAATATTTTGTAGAGAGAAGACATATGGAAAAAGTGTGAGCAATGAAAAATACAAAAAAAAGGGATTAGTTTTGTTTAGTCCTTTTGTGTGGGTGTTTTGGAGAGAGAAAGACCCTGTTTTAGGGCTTGAGAGAGAGCTTGTAATCCCTTGTATTCTCCATGCTTGCATGGTGTTTTTCTGATTAGTGGAAGTGTACTTTGCTTGTGGACATAGGCAACTTGCCGAACCATGTAAATCTATGTCTCTCTACTTTTAATTTTTTGCACTATTTTTCTCTCTCTTAGTTTCCCCTAACCTTGGTTTATCCTCTACATATCTGAGGTTCATTTTAGTTCCTCAATGAAAATTTATCGTGTTGCATTAATGTGGACTTCAAACTCAGTCTTTTTGAGTTTCATTCGAGCATCTCTTTCTTTCCTAATCCTCTCAGTGCAAAGGGATCTCACTAAAATCGTATTGGCCTGGACCAACCACTTTCATGTGTTTGTTGGTCATCCGAATTTTATACTTACTCCCCATCTGCTATCTCCTTTATTGCTTTGGATTTACTTTGTAATACTGTCAGCCAGCCTAGCTGTGAGGATTCCCAAGGAATTCAAAGAAATCTTTTTCTTTTGATGAGCAACTTCAATGGGATGTAAAGGGGAACACCTAGTAGCGTCTGTTCAAAGATGAGATTTTACTTTTTGACGAGAATTGCGTAAATAATTGTGGAATGGGAAGGCTTCCTTCTCTGAATGCATTCTTTAATTCTTGAAAAGAAACTCTTTGATTGACTGTCTACCATATGAGGTGGGCTTCTTGAGTCCAATCTGATTTCCCAAGGGCATCGCATTGGCATTACATTTCATATTTACTTCGAATTACAGAAGGTCCTTACAAACCACCTAATGGTACAACTTTAGTGTGTCATTGAACATCAGCATCTTGTTTTCTATTGTTCAGACAAAAATGGCATCTTAGGTGGAAGCCTGGGAGTCCCTAGTTTTTGGCCAGTTTGAACACAGTTGTTCAGTACCTAAATTTTCCTATCTAAAGGAACTCTAGAAGTTCTGTAAAAATGGTGTATTTCATTCTTGTGTCCTGCTTGAGAAAAAGGAACTGGGGAATCACGAGTTTAGTGGGAAGTTAGTGATCGTGGTAAGGAGTACAAGAACTTCTTGATAACCGTCAGCATGTTAATGTTGAGGAGTAAAGATTATGCAAAGCCAGTGATTTGCTTTCTGCCATCTGCACATAGTTTACCACTCCAACTCCATCATTATTATGTCCTCTAACAATCAGTTGTTCTTTCATCTTGTTCTTAAGAGTATCTCTTGAACCTTTACACAAATATAGGAGCTTTGCTCATGCTTAAGATTCCCATATAGATAATAGATTTCTCATGGAAGTATAGAATATATAGTTGTAATATGTAAATCTTGTAAGTAAAAGTAGGATGACAGTTTTGAAAAAGTATGTATGTTTTGATCATTTGGATTTTTATGGCGACATATAAGTCGTTTTCATTTTGATACACTGACAGAGAAGCCCTTGGTGCTTCATTCCATTAGAGTTTTATTCCATTTGCATGGTATAAGAACCTAGGTGCTATAGACTTTAATAATAATAATAATAATTTAAAATTCTATTATATCATTCCTGCCATTGAACTCAAATGTCATTACAAATTTAGCACCCCAACCTTGAGGTACCCTTTTGACATCATCAGAGTTCACAAGTGTGGACAATGCTCATACATTTAACTAGGTATGCTCTCTTGAAAACCTAACTTCTGTAGGATCTTTTAGTTTAGTGCATCTTCAAAAACATCAATCTACCCACGGGGAACCTTGCATTGCACCAAAACATCAATTTGAAGGTCTGAAGGCCCTAATCTAGAGCTCTTTCAAGAAAGAAGCTCTCGTTAACAAAATTTGGAGAAAATAACATCGACTATTCGTCTTTATTTACTATCTCACATTGTGGGGTCCACTCGCTTGTCATGAATTGGTACAAAACCATAATCTAAATTCTAACCATATGTAATTTGAGGCTAACTCCACAATTTTAAAAGCTTATTGGCAGAGTTTTTGGGAGAAAGTGAACCATGGTGCTGCTTTATCATTTTAAAATGATTTTGTAGTATTCAAACTGATCTATGTAGGCTTTGAAGATGTATTCCCTCTATTTGGACACCAGTTAGCAGTATAAACTGTAAACTAAACAAGCCTCTTTGCAGTTACTCCTGTGGTTCGCTGTTTGAAATTTTAAATTTGAAAGATGTTTATTAAATGGATCCATACAACCTTTCATGAAACTTTCTTTTACACCCTAAGGTCAAGAAATGTAGTCCCCATGAAGATATGGATGGGCAGATGAATTTGAGTTAATTTGATAAACCTTAATGGCGCTTGTCTGAATGATTGAATCTCCATTACTAAATTGGCCTATTCGTCAAATCCAAACTGGGCATATGGGCATTGTTTAGTACAAAGAATACTATGAAGCAAAATTCAGTCATGTATGATTTCCTAGGATGAGAAAAGTTCTTTTGAATCCTTGATCAAAGCTTCTTAATTTGCTGTTACTAGATTACACCAATTAAGTTGAAAAGTGGTCGTACGAAACAACGGAAAAATAGTACCATCTTTCATTACCTTTTGCCTCCTTCCTCTCTAGCTGTTAGTGTACAAGACCTGTGAATTTCTCCTATTCTGTTCTTTCTGTGCTTGTTTTTTGTGGGCAGGATTCTTTACATGAGTCAAACTGAAATTATAAAATATGGGAAGCCCCAAGAAAGTTTGTGGAGGGTTTCCCATGAACAGTATGTTGACCAGGGAATGTTTTCCTTTCATCTTATTCTGTCTGGCATCAACTTGAGCTCAACGCAGTGTCGTTATCATTGGATATATCTCCTTAACTGTCATCATTATCATCATCGTCAAAGCCTTTTCCTAACTAATTGGGGTCGGCTACAAGAATCTTGGTCTCCTTAACTCTAACGAGTATATTTGATCTCACATCGTTGTGAGTGAAAAAGGTAAAAGCAATATACAAATGCTTACGTGGCTGTTTGGTGTAGGTATGGATGTTGGCATGGGTTTTAATGCAGCCTCATATGGTTGTCTAAGTGAACAGAGCTGGCCGAGGTCAGGTTTCTCATTCAAGTGTGACAAGACTGTTTATACCCAAAATAGAGAGGAAATACTTGAGAATCTCTCTGCTCTGATTTTGCCTAAAGAAGATCAATGAAAATTTGAATTGATAGAGATTTGGGGCTCAGTCAAATGATGAAGCACTAAATAAAAATCCGCCAAAATTAAGGGACCATAGTTTTGAAAGCACTTTTTCTTGAATGACAATGAGCTAGCATGTATTATAGTTAAACATAAGGAAAACTAAAGGGAAATGACTTACTTTGTTAAGCTGGGCCCATAGGCCAGACACATGGAGTTGGGGCCTGAATCTACCAAAGGGGGCGGTGTCAGCTTTCTATTCAGTCTTTCAAAATTGCTTGAACTAAAGATGTACTGGTAGGAATGTCTTGAACTTGAATGTTGGAAAGGGCTTATAAAGTGAAAGTTACAATGTTGGGTCGTGGCTGGGACACACACTAGGTCAGCATTTTTTTGAAGATTTGGTTCACTCTAGCCGTTTTCTGGATGTTGCTGGCCCAAACAACAATTATTGTGTCTCTAGCACAAGCCATTGAGGACTAAAATGAAATTCTTGATAGACAATTTGGCCATAACTTTCATACCACGCATCAGATTTGAATGATTCTTTGATTGTTTGAACGCTTATGATGTCCGCTTATGACGTCCACTACAATCTAGAATCAAATTTGACTTAATTTGGATGAGCTTTGTAGGGGTTATAGTACTTAGACTCTAAAGGATTGGTTTGAGGCCATGCCACTTTAGCATAATTAGGAAGGTGTCTAACCTAATTTGGAAAAAACTTTAGCATCAAATAAGTTGTTTTAAGGTTATCTATTGTGTTTCCCTAATGGTGGATGTGTAACACTTTTAAGTTGTTTTGGTAGGGGCTTGTCTTTCCCACTGAATTACCCAAAAAAGAAAAAAGACTTTTAAATCGTTGCTAAGGTTGTAGGGACCATTGGAATACGTGCACTATGGACTATCTAGCCTAGTGTTGTTTAGAGTAGAGTTATGGGATTTAGGTGGGATTAAAGGTGGGCTTTAGGTTAATGGTACCTTGGGCAAGGTGACAAGGGCTTGATCTAGGACAATGGGCGGGGTCCGGTTATGGGTCCAAACCTTGGACCCACGCATAGCGTCTGGGTCCTTCATAATGGACCCGAAGATTCACGGGTACGAGTCCGGGTACTAGTGGACCCGTCCCATACCCGACCCGGGACTTGAAGTTTGCCACCCCTTTTGAAACCTAACCTTCATTTTATAGCAAACCCCCTCACATTACCTCTCTAAATCTTTCGATGTGGGGTTAAAAGATTTTTCCAACCCATAAAGCAACAACAATTCTCTCTCTCTCTCTCTCTCTCTGTAACCCCTCCCACCTACGGAGAAGTAAGTATAAAGTGATAAGAAGAGAGAGAGGCTGTTGTCTATAGTTAGCCTTAAAGAGAGGGGCATGTATTGACTGGAGAAATCTGAACCACAAATTTCGCCATCATCAAGGGCGTACAATACAAACAGTGTGTGCAGGAGTCTGAACGAAGAAAACCCAACTCCAGTCTCCGAAATAATTGTCGGAAAATCACAAAATCAGGCACTCCCAATACCTAAAACCCCACCTCTTCCTGTCCTTGAAAGACTGTCTCTCCTCTCCTCTGAGAAAATCCCTCCTCTTCTCTTGCTTGAGCAAATACTATCTTTTCCATCCCTTGTTATGGAGGTTTAGCAGTTAGGAAATGCCTATGGTCCAATTACTCAGCAAAAGAGAGAGACCCCCATGGCAATTTTCTTGTAAACTTGTTAGAAAACCAAAGATTTTGGAAAAGAAAATTGGGATATGATCATTTCTTCTTTTTTTTTTTTTTTTTTGAAATGTTGACATTTGGGTTCTGATCATTTCATGATGCTCGGTCGAATTACTTGGGATTTCAAGCGATCGAAGGATGAAGATTGGGGTGGGAGCGTCCTTCATATGCCTGCCATGAAAAATGTTACTCGTTTATTAATTGAGAGAAACCCATGGGACTAAAAGAACGTTGGAGTTCCTTATCCCATTGGTCTTGCAACTCCATCTCTTACAACCTTCATCTACGATAAGTACAGGAAGAGGTCCTATCCCGTTGTCAGGGTCTTTTGCCCATTCTCTCTCTTTGCCCCTTTCACTTTTTGGGTTTCTCTCCCTCTTTTGACTACCACCTAGTCTCTGAGAGAGACCTTTGCAAACCTTTTAAGGGAGCGGCGTTTTGGTTTCCACAGACCTCAAGCATACCTGGTTATGGCAGGAAGATTAGTCCTACATCAATGGGAATAGAAAGAAATAAGTGGGTTGAGATTTATAAAAGTAGAGGCATTGGGACGCTTTCTTCCCAAACCCCCTCATTGGCTAGTGTCGACTACAGGTCCAGGTCCCGGTTCAAACTTGCCCAACAAGTACGGGTAAGTCTATTTGGACCTATTGGGTCCGGGTCCGGTTGCATATAGTCTATTTTGGGTCTGGGTCTAGCTGGACCCGACCCATTGCCACCCCTAGCTGGATCCCATGGTTTAAGGATTTGGGCCTAGAAACCATAGCCAGTGTGAGGAATCTACAAAATACATTGTAAGATGAGAATAGCTCTATATCATGTTTCATGCTCTACTGATACGGCCCTTTTGTGTGTCATAATGCATTTATAGGTGCAGGCTTGGGTGGAGCAGTTCTTGTATTGTATTGCCTTGCTACTTATCACAATTACGAAGATTTAAGCTTTGTAAGTTGGACACATGTATTCACTTATATGGGCCCATGTCGAAATACCAAAGACACGATACACATGTTTGATACCTGAGAAACTTAGACACTTCTACTAGACTTTTTTGTTGTAATTTTTAAATAAATGACCTTAATGTCCTTGAGAATCCCACCTACCATCCCCTCTAAATGATGCATGGAGTTGTGTCAAAAAGGCCAATTGTCGGTTTGGTGTTTTTGTTACAGTATCCATGTGGGACGCCCACTCATATCCATGTTGGATTGATGTTTCAGTTATGACACTATAGTAATTTCGGGAAGATTTGATATGTCTGTAGTAACCTTGCTACCAATGATGTGATTCATTGTGGGTTTCAGCTTTTAAAAGACATCTGCACTTTTGCTCTAAGCTTTTTTTTCTTTATTTGCTGAATTACTTGGGTTATGCCTGGTCCCTACTTGCAAGAAAAATGTTTTTGATTTTCATATCTTTGATAACCTCTTTGGAAAGTAAATGTTATTAGTGGTCTAAACTTTGTGTTATATATTAAATATTAAAAGTCTTTGTGCAGGGGAGGAACTAATCTCGCCATGTATGTGTAAAGGCACCCAACAGTTTGTTCACCGGTCATGCCTCGATCATTGGCGCTCAGTGAAGGCAATTCCTTCTTTCACGAACTTCTAGAGATTTTGTTTTCTTTTAAACCCAAAATTATTGTGAACTCCTGGGCAACTTAATGAACAAGTAGGCTTGCTACTGAATTTACTGAGCTGATGTGATCAATATTTCTGTTGCTAGGAAGGATTTGCCTTCTCACATTGCACAACTTGCAAGGCACAATTTCATCTTCGGGTGGAGCTACTAGAGGACTATTCTTGGCGAAAAATAAAATTCAAAATATTTGTCGCTCGGGATGTTCTCCTCGTATTTTTGGCTGTACAAACTGTAAGAGGTTTACAAAGACCATGTCCTTATTGGGTTTATTCTTATTGGGCTGCATATTTGTGCATATAGCCATGTTATAACTTTAGCTGTTTCATGTTGCTTGTTAGTCCATTGTTTGTCTATTTATTTCATTCGATGTATTAGAAAGGCTTAAGATGCATTATAGAGGTTATTAGGAGATAGAGCTCAATGGAATATCTTGGGATAGTACGATGATGCATATTGTGTTGGGATTATTGTGTGATGTGGATAATCTATTGTACTCATATTATAGTCTCTTTGTCCCCTATCTCATGCTTGTTCCTCTTATTGTAAAGTATTCATAGATCTTGCAAATATTTTTGTTTCTTTTTACTGGGAATGTCTTCTTTCACATGTTAAATCAAGGCGTAGTTGTGGTCTCCCAGTGCTACTAGTTATGAGTTTCATTATACAAGGCATACATTTGTATCATGTAAGAAATATAAAATTTTCTTAATTTTTGGACAAACCATAAGTTCACGTAGTACTGTGAACTTCCGAGGATTTCTCCAATCCCACATCATATGTTTAGTTTCTCTTAAATGTATAACTATTCTTCTTTAGAATCACATTTGTGAAACAGTTGGAATAGTTTGCACTGGAATCTAGATTATTGCTTTCTTTTGTTTGTATGTACAAGTGCGTTGTCCTAAGACTATTGACACAGTGCCATTGTTTTAAAAAGTGCTAGGCGGTACCCAGGCGGCTGGGGGGGTCTAGGCCGCCCAGCGCCTAGGCGGCCCAGTTGAAAATAAAAAAGATGGAAGTTGAGAAGAGTTGACCATAATCCATATTTTCATACAATGCTAAAACAGTAAAACCATACAAGCATACACTAGTAGTTTAATACACAAACGTTAGATAGTAGAAAACTAGAAAGTAGAAACTAAAAATAAGAAAAAAAAAATATACAAAAATTCAGAAAATATACAGTCTAGGACACAATAGTCAACACTCAACAGTCAACACTCAACACTCAACACCAAGAGTCAAGCACTCAAGCGTCTTTAACTCTTCATTCTTCTGTCATCATCATCAGAAAAAATAGGGTAAGCCTCATCATATGCATCAGATTCAAGGCCATCATCTTCAGAGTCATCTGCTTCTTCAATATAACGTTCGTCCTCTTCTCTTTCTTCTGAATCTGCATCTTTCTCCTCCTCTTCTTCTACCTCCCACTTACTATGTGTAGATGAGGCGCTAGGAGTCTTGGCTGCTCTACTCTTTTTTATCTTTTTGTGCTTCTCTGAACTTAAATATTGTATAATCTCCTCCCTGGTAGCCTCAAAAACTTTTTTACATGGGCCAACATCCCCCTTAATACCGACAAGGTATTTTTTGAAGCGGTAAATACCCCCATTGGTATCCTTTCCACAATAATTATAATTAATACGATTTTTATCATTCGGATTCGGGTTATAACCATACTTCCAACCCGGATCACTACTTCTAGAATAACCTGGAGAAAGTATTTCCATAGAACAAAGCTCATTTTCATCCTTTTCTAGTTCTTCTAATTTTAGAAATTGTCTAATCTCATCCCGAATAGCTTCAGGAACTTTTTTACAAGTCGCAACATTCCCTTTAATATCGGCAAGATGTTTCTTGAATCGCTTAATACCCCCATTGGTATATTTTTCACAAAAATTACACCTTATACAATTTTATCGTTTGGTTTCGAGTTATGGCCATACTTCCAACCCGGATCACTTCTTTTAGATGAACCAAAAATAGATATATTCAAATGACATTTTTTTTCCTATTTTTGTTTTACAGAACTTGCTTAATCTCCTCGCTGATAGCTTTAGGAACATTTTCCAAGGGACAACATCTCCCTTAATACCGACAAGATGTTTCTTAAACCGGTTTATACCCCCTTTTGTATCTTTTCCACAATAATTGCATCTAATACAATTTTTGTCATTTGGATTTGGGTTATATTCATTTTTCCAATCTGGATATTCACTTCGACTAGATCCTGAAGAAGACATCTCAAAATAAAACAAACAATCTAAAAAATAAAGTTTTGCACTTACTTTGATTGCTCGAACTCCAAACTCCCACCTTTGATATGTTTTTTGGTGCTAAAATATTTGAAAACACCATCTAATAGGATTAAAAAACTCCAAAACTATATCTAAAGTGATGTTTGGATCTATTTTCTGTTACTTTGAGAAACACTTCGATCCAATGAAAATCACAAAATCTAGTTTTTTTAGGTTCCTTTCTCTCTAAAATGGGTTCTTATGGGTTTAGGTTTCAAATGAACTTAAAACCCATCCTTAAAAGCTTTTATTTTTCAAAAAAAATCAATAGAATAAAAAAAAAACTCATTTCCGCCCCTAGGTGGGGCACAGGCCCTGGGCAGCCGCCCACGGACTGCTGCCTAGGCCTGGGCGATGTGCCCTGGCCTTCTAGACTGCCTAGGTGCTGGGCGGTCCGCTTTTTTGAACAATGCATAGTGCTAGTTTGTATTTTTTTGTATTTTTTTTTCAATGTCTACTCAACCTTCTTTTTATTTCTTTTTACCGAACCCACTCCGCTTTCGAATGCTTGGGATTCTTTAATTTCATTTTGCTTCTTCATCTTGTTTTTCACCTGTGGGCTGGTGTGGACATTGAACAGGTCCTTCAATGCCAGCCAATATTGGTACATGGGCCAGTCATTAGTGAACATGATGCTATGTTTGTTCACATGAAAAATTTTGAACTGTTGCCACCCATTTATCCAACTCCTCATTTTTTTTTTTGATGGCACTGTTAGCCCACGGGGTATTTTGGTCAATTTATATTTTACGAATTATTTTTTTTATATTTTTATTAGGTGCGCCTTGATGAGTAGATTGTATGCCTAAATTTTCGACTGATTTGGATTTTTAGAAAAAAAAATGAAAATGAAAATACCAAATAAGGTCGTGATCGTCAGATCGGCCCAGATTCAATCTGGGCCATTGGCTGACGCTGTAGCAGTCAACCCGTTGGCTGACAACATCTATTCCCTATATATATATATATATGTATATTTGAGATTGTATACTATGAGATCTTCTACTTTTGATACAAAGAGGTCACAATTACTTACAACTATCCAATGTAAAATTTGATAGCTTGGGTGTGTTACGAAGTTCGAGAAAATTTCTTTTGAAGTTTGAGCTTGGTCCATGGAATAAATGTAGGCATCCAATTTCACATCCAATGGTCAAGATCAATTGTGATCGCCTTGTACCAAAGGTAATTGGTCTCATTGTATACTTTACCTATATATATATATATATATATATATATATATATATATGTTGTTCTTGCCCTTGATTAACACTTGGATTCATGGGAAAAATGCTAAATGTATAACTCATTCATAAGAAACACTAATTCTAGCCCTTCGTTTTCTTAAAAATAAACTTCCAACTTCTTCCCTTCCCTCAATTCTCTACAACTGAATGACACATATCCTGAGATAATTAACAAGAACTAAAACACCAAATAAACCTAGTGTCCGTGACTGCATCAAATTATTTAAGAGTTGTAATGGTATCAATCGACAAATGTGGGCTTACTTTAGAAATGTGGGGTTGTATAATCTTGTTTTGTAGAAATGGTAGAATATAAGGCGGCCTATATTGCTTACCTTTATGCTGACCATATAAATGATTTTTTTAATGCCAAGTATGTAGTCCTCATAAATCTCCAGATTTGTTGGAATGCATTTATGTCAATAAAATGCTGTATTTTGTGGGAGGAGGAAATAGAGGTGCAATGAGTTGTGGATTTTGTAAATGAAACCTAGATTTCTGTATTTATGTAATAAAGAGGCACTAGGACAAGTTATTCTCAGTAGGCTCTGGATATACTATTTGATAAGTTAACATTGTTTCCTTTTCTTTGTTAATTGATTAGTTAACTTGATAAAAAAGTTTAAAACTATACTCCTTTATATGGAATCGAGTCCATTTATTGAGTACCATTATTCACATGTAGGGTGTGACTGTTGTCAGAAAATCTATTTATAGGGTGCATTTGATTGATGGCTTTCCTACTTTTTTTTATGTGATATACCAATGAAAATTTCTGTCCCAGTACTATATACAGCGCTTAAAGCAAATGCACAACACTTTTTTTGTTTAAAATGTTTTGTTTGGTGGACACAGCCATGGGCAGATCCTCGGGTGCGGCCACCACCACATTACATCTGAAGGTTCACAATTTGTTTTATTTGCAGGCAATTTCTTTGATGGGTGGTCTTGCTTATTTGATGGATACAAATGGGGAATTCAGGAATTCTTTCAGTGATGGATGGGACCGTATATTGTCGAAGCATCCAATACCGTTCTACTACTGTTTTGGTATGCATTGTTTAATCTGATTTACATATTCATTGTGTGTCTTATCATATGTTCCATTTCATGTATTGCCCAGAGTTAACAAGAAGCAGCAGTTTTGTTTGTCTTCGTGACTACCAAATTGATCACCATATCTGTCTCATTTAGAATTGGGATAGTATACAACGATCCAATGAATTATGGTATATGCTACTCCAAGTCATATCCACCTGCCCTTACCACTGATGGTCAGAGATTAACACATGCTGTACAACCTCCACTCTAGCGAATAACCTTGGAGTAGTCTGTTGAACCATAGGATATTTTCCTCTTTTGCAATATCTAGTTACTAACCATATAATTACCACTTTTGGGAGGAGAGTATGACTTAGAAGAAGAGGGGCCTCAATTCTGGACCCACTCTATCCCTAGAGCATCTGTTTAATTGGCCAGTCACAACCTCAATGGGCTTCAGTTTTACATGGTTGGACTATGTCATGCTCTTCCTTCACATAAACTTGCTATTTTGTTGATTTTCTGTATTATATACTAACTGAAAAATGGTATCTTGCATGGTCTTCGCCAGGGGTTTTTGTTTTCTTTGTTATACTGGGAATTGGAGGGTTGTTAGTGCATTGCTCGTCCATCAACAACAATGATCCCTGCATGGCTGGATGCCGCAATTGCTGTTATGGATGGGGCATTTTGGATTGTTTTCCAGCTTCCATGGAAGCTTGTGGTGTTTTGCTTGTCATATTTGTTGTCATTTTTGCCATCCTTGGAATTGCATATGGACTCCTTGCTGCAACCATGGCTATTCAGAGGATATGGCAGAAACATTACCACATTCTCACCAAGAGGGAGCTCACAAAGGCAAGAATCCCATTCCTCCCTTGATTTATCTCCAATTCGCTTACCGTGTTTTCTTTTATCTCTTGCTTTTATCGGAGATGAATGTGTAAGAACAATGGGGCATGGTATGTAGTGTACTTTCAAAGGGGAATCTATTGTCTGTTCCCAACGTTTGGACAGTGGAGACTAACTGTTCCTTAATGAATGTACCAGTGGGGGCCCTCCACAGGTCATCTCCATTGTCCATCATAACGAATGGATGGGTGCTTGCTTTGGGACTACTGTATTGCCTGCTCCGTTGGATTATAGCCTCTCTTTTTACTAGATGTCATCATCAGACCATACTTTTATTTTGTTTTTTTTGAACAGTGACCATACGTTCATTTTGTTATTACTATAAATAAATAAATAAATAAAAAATCCCATATTGATGCAGGAATATGTTGTTGAAGATCTTCATGGGTCCTATACACCTCCAAAACTGGACCATGAACATGAAGAACGGCTGAAGCAGCTCAAGCTTTTGTAGATATTGACTGCATGTTTGTCAGGCCCTGAGTTCAGGTTATCCGTGTTATTAATAGGAAAAGGTGATAGTTTGTTTGTGCTTTTTCTTCTTGGTGGATTGAAAGCATCAAATCTATTGGGTATGTTGCGTCGCTGGCTTTTCCGAAATGATGGCAAACATATAATATCCATCTGAAGTTGGTGTCAAGTGTGTTATGCTGTAGTGACTAGCCATGCTTGCATTTCATCGCCTGAGTTGTCTTACCTCGCCATCTGGTGATCTTTGTGAATCCCATCCAAAGCAATCAATAGGGGTTTGATGCACCATATTACTTTTTGTAATAACCCCTTTTGGGAAAAAAATTATTCTTTGAAAAAGCTTGTTTTGATGATGGAACAATATGTAATTGATAATCTCGACATCAAGATGTATAGATATGGCAAAAAAAAAAAGAAGAGATTTCAAGTATTAAAAAATAGTACATATTGCGACATATTACCTGGACTGTCTATGTTTTAGATTTTAATGCATTTATAGATCCGCTTGATCTAAACTATTTTTGAAGTTCAAATTTTTATAATTAGATATAAAAATATATTTTTGCAACGTCCTAAAAAATTTTTGAAATAAAAAATTGCATCTCATGACAAAGCTTGGAGGCAAACGTTGATTGTTTTCTTGGTTAACGTTGCAACTTCGTGCAAATCACACCTTTTTTGTTTTTAGTTTTTCCTACTTTTCTCTCCTTTTCCTACATTATTTTCCTTTTCTTTTTGTAGGAGGCTCATGAAAATTGAAACGATGGTTAAATGGATGGAAAATTGCGAGTATGATATCAGGTTTCTGTTTGATCTACTTTGAGGAGCCCTGGTGATATGAATGGCGTCTCCCTTTTGATGAGAATATTCAATGGCTTTCATCTCAATCTCCCATCGACCAACTTCATGGTGCTTGTTTCGCACCGACTGCCAAAAGATAAAGGAAAATAATTTGTAATATTTCCGATTATTTACAATAGGAAAACTAAGTAAATTCTCACCTCATAACTCATAGAAATTATAATTCTAGCATTGGAAAACCTTTACATGAATGATCTTGATCTCGGCCTCAAACGATATGGTTTAAAAAAATTTAGGATTTTAAGCTCTAAATATAGTATATATTATATCAAATTATCTAGACCATGTATTTCACTAAAAAATAAGTGTTCATCCACAAGTTATGTATCAAGTTTTTAGTTTTAAATTTTATTGTCGGTATTGAAAATTGATTTTAGATCAATCATAGAGATTTCTGTTGCCAAAAGGGTTTTCCTGGTGCGGCTTTGAGGTGAGGTTTTATTTTGTTTTCATAAGCCTTAAGCCTTCATCCTTTATAATAATCCAAGTTAAAACGCTATCTTGATGATTGCTTGTTCATAAGTTTTAGCCTTTTTATGCATATCGCTTCTTTCTTTATTCGTTGATCATGTTGAAATTTTCATAAATATACCTTTATAATTTTTTTAAAAAATATTTTTTTTTTATATTTTTGTGCTCATGGCCTTTTTTTTCTTTTTTTTTCCATGATTATTTAATTTCTCAAAGTGGGCTTTGAACTCAAATTTCAAAACTGGGCTTTTTTTTTTTTTTTTTTTCAAAGTGACACCAGTTTGGAACTTCAAGTTCCATCTTTATTTTTCTTTTTAATATACTTTGGAAATCCGAAGTTTCAAAACAGGCCTCTTTTTTGTTTTTGTTTTTTTATTGGTTCGAAAAGTTCAGTCCAGACCAGCCTATCACTTCAAGTCCGAACCAGATCAGCTGCAGTTTTTCCATGATGAGTCGGTTTGGAACTTCCCAAACGCTGGCGCATAAAGTAAACCCCTTCTGAATAGACTGCTTGGAGGGATAGTGCTCCCTCGGGGCCACATTGTTGACTTTGCCGGGGATAAAAGACTTGGATCGATAAACTATGTTTTTGTTCTTGGAAAATAGGGCTGCAACTTTATCAAAATAAGAAAAGCCTAAAATTGTAATTCAAGCATTGGAAAACCTCTACATCGGTCATCTCGACTTAAACAATTGTAAAAAAAAATAGGATTTCAAATTCCAAAAAATAGTGTATATTTTAACAAATTATCTAGATCATCTTTTTGCCATAAAATTAAGTGTTCAAAGATCCACAAGTTCTGTACGATTTTTTGAGTTTCAAATTTTATTGTCGATGTTGGAAATTAATTTCATAGCCAACATGGAGATTTATGTGGCCGGAAGTGCTTCCAAACGAGGATTTAAGGTGTTGGTTTTCATAAAACCTAGGCCTTATAGAAACTTCATCATTTGTTCTTTATAATAATTTTTGGTGATATACATTTTGGATGTGGAAACAATTTACAATATGCTGGGAAAGGGATTGCGTTGTGGTGGTAGCACCCCCGTATCTAATTATCACATTGTGGTTTTCAATCCTAATTATATATTAAAAAAAAGTTAACTCCTAATTCATTTGTAAAAAAAGATAGGGTGTGACTCTCCTTTTGAATTATCCAAAATAAAAACTAGGAAAATTTTCACATAAAACCATAATTTCTCATAATATTTCATGGTAGAATTTCATTCTGTTTTTCTTTCTAGCGGTATAAGAAACCCCTAAAGTTTTCACCGTACCCCCTCATCTCTTATCTCCCTCTTTTATTGATTTTTTACCATAAAAATTAGCTCTAACAAATCTTTTTATACTATTTCAACCCAAAATTTTTTTTTACTTTTTTTTCTCTTTTTATCTATTAAAAATATTTTGGGGTTGAAATGGTATAAAAAGATTTTTTAGGATTAATTTTTATGATCAAAAGTCAATAAAAGAGGGAGATAAGAGATGATGGGGTATGATGAAATCTTTAAAGATTTCTTTATGCCAGTTTGAAAGAAAAATGGAAAGATGGTCTATCATGAAATGATATCAAAAATTAAGATTTTATATAAAATTCTTTCTAAAAACAATTTACAATGTCCACATATAGGAGGAGAACACGATGAAAAAATCAAATTGGGAGAGGAGGCGTCTAGTGGTCCGTTTAATGACATCAAATGCACACCTGTACTCTTTTGCTTTTCTACGTGCTAATTTTTATTATATTATGCTCCTGCAAGTGCATATTGTACACTTGCTCTCACATGGGATTGGTTTAGATTAAAATTTGGGATTCACTTTTGAATCACTAGAGATTATTTTTTAACTAATATATTTTGAATTTTAATCTACATAATTTTTTTATTAGATAATGTTTATAATTTGTTCCAAAGAGAGTACATTGTACTCCCGCCTTTTTAAAGCGCTTGTTTCGTGGCGAGGTGACTTTCTGGATCAATATTTAACTAAACAAAAGATAATTACCCAATCCAAATATTGAAGTTTCGCAAAGGCCTTTCATTGAAAGGACAAGTGATCCAATTCAGAGTTTACAACAACATTTCTTCTTGTGGAAAAGTATATAAAAAATATAATGAGACCATTCATCTTTTGAACCAGGTGGTCACAAGTAATTTTGACCCTTGGATGTGAAATTGAGTGGCTGTATTTATTTCATTGACTAAACTCAAAATTCAAAAGAAATTTTCTCAAACTTTGTGACACACCCAAGCTATCCGATTTCACTTCGGATGGTTGTAAGTAATTGTGACCTCCCTGTATAAAAAGTAAATAGTCTCATTGTATACAATCTTGATAATGAGACCATTTATCTTTTACACCAGGTGATCACAAGTAATCTTGAGCATCATTGGATGTGAAATTGAGTGGTTGTATTTATTTCATTCACTAAACTCAAAGTTCAAAAGAAATTTTATCAAACTTTGTGAACAACCAAGCTATCCGATTTCACATCGGATGGTTGTAAATAATTGTGACCTCCTTATATAAAGAGTAAATTGTCTCATTGTATACAATCCCCTTAGAGAAAAAAACTCTAGTTCGAAATAGAAAATTTTGAATCGGAGGTATTTTGAAAAAATTAAAAATTATTTTAAGAAGGATATGGATGTAAAATATAAAAAATTAGAGATATCTAATAGGGATATATACAAAAATTTTATTTTTGTAAATTGGTTTTTTAATATAGTATTTTTAATATTTGGTTTTTTCGTTGAACATTTCAATTAAACTCCAAACAAGAAGCATAGAGTGGGAACATACTGCAGAGACAAAGGGCCAACTACAATCACATTTCAATGTGAGAACGTAGACCACCACCCTACTAGATCAGCAAATATTTGAGTGACATGGTTCAAGAGGGACTCTCCTTTGTTCATAGATTCAATCTTTTTTTTTGTCTTTTTCTATTTTTAACTCAAAATTGTTACACATATACATGGTAAACCAAAAAATAGAAAATCCAAATAAAATAAAATAAAATCTTCAGAAATCAATAAAGCATCCATCTCAACTCCTTCGTTTGCAAGATGATCAGTCAACTCATTCGCCTCTCTAAATACATGCTGGAAATTTATCATCCTTTGATTGCTTATGTCCCTAATTTCCATCCACTTACTTCTCAACTTCCATGGTGATCCTTCAACAATACATGGATACTTCGTAAATCGTTGAAACAAAATACACACACCTTGAAATGCAACCTCTATCTCCGCAGCATTTGCGGTTGTTGTCCCACAAGATCCACCATAGCATAAAAGAACTTCCCCATTAGAGTTCCTGACCAACCCACCATAACCTAATGCACCATGATTCCCATGTGAACTGCCATCACAGTTCAGCTTGATTGTATCAGGTAATGGCGGACACCATACACTTTTTGGACAAACTTTAATCACTCTTTGTCCCACAAGATTAGAAAGATTAATTGCAACATCAATCTCAAACACACCAAAGCCCTCTTTTGTGGCAGATAGCCAACTCCAAATAGTTTGAATTATTCTTCTCTTCACCACACCCATCTCCAATATTCTTCCTTCAAAGACCCTCTTATTTCTTTTCTTCCATATTTCTCTCACAATACCACCGCCTTTGCAATCTGCCATATCTCTCTCTCCCCACCCCATAAAAATTAATAAAATCCCACTTATCCAAAATATGAGCATGAGACTCCAGCATAACTATAGAAACCCCAAGAATCTGAAATAACGAACAACAAATGTTATAAGAAAATGAACAATGGAGAAACAAATGATCACCACATTCAGCGTCTTCTTTACACAACATACACACATTCACCATCACTCGACTCCTTCTGATTAGAATATCCACCATTAAAACTTTGCCTTGAAATAATATCCATAAAAGACTTCGTACTTTCAAAGGTACTAGCCATTTCTAGATATTGTGCATAGAAGCCCAATTCCACCATAGTCTGTCATAAAATAATAACTCATAAGCATATCGAATACTGAATCACCCATCATTCTTAGCATCACATATCAATTCATCTTCCATTGTCTGAGTAATATGATAACCCTCAAGAAGATCCACAAGTGCTGCATACTACTGAATCACAAAATCTGGCACATAGTTGTGAGACAAACAAAATTTCCAATGTGACCTTCCCTCATTCACTTCCACCATATCAGCTGTTGTTCCCTCTTTACAAGTTGACAATTCATAAAGCTCTGGATATCGATACTCTAGAGCGTCCCCTTCTACCCACCTGTTGTGCCAAAAAGGAATGGATGTTCCATTTTTGAGAATCCACCTCAAACTTTTTATAACTAGTGGTCTAGTGCCCAATATCCATTTCTATACATATGAGCAATCACCACTCCTTCTCCCACTACCCACTATTTGCATGTTAAAGTCAATACCATATTTAGTACCCAAAACTTCACACCAAAAATGATCCCCACATGTTCTATAATGCCACCACCATTTTGCCAACAAAGCATGGTTAACTACCTTCACCCTCCTAATACACATCCCCCTATCTTTTTTTGTTTTACACACTTTATCCTAATTAATTAAATAGTATTTTCGACCATCACCATAAGAACCCCAAAGAAAATTCATCATCAACTGCTCCAAATGATTACATATCAAAGTCAACATAACCAGCAAAGACATCATATATATTGGCAAATTGGAAAAAGATTCTAGGATCAAAGTTAACCTACCTCATAAAGATAAATGTTTGGTTTCTACAAATCAAGTTTTGTATGAGCTCTTTGCACCATTGGGTCCCAAACTGGCTTAGGCAACTTTGAATTAGAGATAGGAATTCCTGAATGCTTAATAGGAAAAGTATCCGCCTTACATTTCATCACCTCAGCCAAAACTTCCATCATATCTTGTGAACATCCCACCTAACTATAGAAGTTTTTCTGAAAAACCTTCAACCGCATTAGCAATCTCACAACATTGCATCATTCTGTTTATATTCTGAACTTCTTCCATATTTGCCCTACAAAATAACAAAGTTTCATTTGCATACTATAAGTGTGATGCAACCAACTCAGAATTATTAGCAATCGAAAAACCTCTAAACCAATGTTGAGCAACCACATTCGAAACTATCAAGCTAAAAGCTTCTACCGTCAAGGTAAACAAAAAGGAGGTAAATGATCTTTTTGGAGCAGTCCCCTAATGGCACCAAAGAATCCTTTAGGATTTCCATTCACGAATACTGAGAAATGAGCACTGGAAATACACCCCTTAATCCATGATCACCATTTCTCTAAAAATCCCATGCATCTCATAATCTCTATCAATACATCCCATTCAACCCTATCATAGACTTTCTCCATATCCAATTTCAGTACTACTCATGGTTCTGTGCTTAACTTCATTGAATGAAAGTATTATTGTGTAATCAGAATGCCATAAGTAATCACATGATGAAGCACTGCCTTTAACCTTTCTGCCAGAATTTTTGCAATAATCTTATAAATGCTAGTTAACAAACTAATAGAATGCACATTAGAAATTCCTGATATACTTGCAAGCTTTGGAATCAAAACAATAAACATAGAATTTATCCGCTTATGAATAATACCTCTCTGAAAGAATTCTTGTACCATAAGCATAAGATCCAATTTAATGTTATTCCAAAACATTTGGAAACAAATTAAAGGAAAACCATATGGCATCGGTGCCTTGTCTCATGGCAATGCAAAAACTTTGTCCTTTAACTCCTTTTTAGTGACCTACCTCTCAAGATTATGAACTATCTCATCAGATAATTTTCTAATATTCACTCCCTGATACTTCACCTTAAACGACATTTTGCTAGAAAATACCCCCTGAAAATGCTTCACAAATTCCATCTCCCATGCCTCTATTATTTTCATCTACCCCTTGCAATTCCTGATATATCATTTTGTCTCTTTCTCAAGTTTGCAATCGCATAAATTTTTTTTGTATTTGCATCGCCCTCTCTCAACCATTTAGCTTTAGATCTTTGCTTCTAATAAACCTCTTCAATTCTCAAACTCTTGGACAACTCACACATTAGTTCATGTGTCTCCTTCTCTTCCTTTAACAAGATATGACCTCTATTCTAAATAGAAGTCTCAATATGATCAAACCCCTCAAACACTCATCAACTAAATTTTTAATTGTAAAATTGTTTTCTTTTCTCTACTGCAACAATTTATGTTTGATTTAACCAACTTTTTATGGACTTGAAACCCATACTAAACAGGTACAATAGTATTAGCCCATGTTCTCTTAATCATTTCCACCACCTCTTTTTCCCCTAACCACATTTTTTCCATTCCAAAAGGCTTTGGCCTTTTAAAAGAATTTTCAGTAAGCAACAAAAGGGGATATGATATGATGAAAGCTTAGTGAGAGCAATAACACCTGCTAGAGGAAAATCTCCTTCCATCTTTCATAAATAAAAAATCTATCTATTTTGCTTATGATCCATTTATTAACACAATTGTTTGACCAAGTAAATTTTGTGTCATTAATTGATATATCAATCAACTCATTTTGAAGAATAAAATTGTTGAACAGTCTCATTGATGAATTGATTAAACTATTTGATGTAATCTCATCTAGGCACCGGATCATATTAAAATCACCTCTTATACACCATGGTAGATTTAAAGAGTTGTCAAAGAAGAAATATCATTTAAAAGAGACTCTTTTAAAGCAATAGTAGGAGGATCATATACATTAAACAAAAGTCGCTTGGACATCTCACTTTGTACTTCAAAAACACAACATCCTCAAAATGATCCCTTTCAAATACTTTCACACAGGACAAACAAGAGAAATCCCAAACTACCCAAAGACCCCAAGACTTCCAAATAGCTTCAACCCCATCAAACCAAACGATCCTCCACTCATCTCCCTAACACTAAAAATAGTTGGCTTAAAGAGGTCATGCAATATCATAATTTCTGGTTTGTGCTGTCTTACCAATAACATTACAACACATCCCCCCAAGCCCCCTCACATTCCAGCTAAGAGCTTTTCATAAGAAAAAATTGACGGTGGCCCGCCCTCCTTCACCACCCCACTATCACCTGATGTAGTGTTATCTTCACTACTACTAACGCTCACCACTTCCTCCCTCGAATTCTTTGGGATTTGAATCCTTGAATTCAGCCTGCTTATATATTTCGCTGCTATCCTTGAAGAAGATCTAAGAGGTCTTCTACCTCCCACTGCCACCTTCTTTCCCTTCCCATTATCTTTGCCCGTCTCATCAACTGTCTTATTCATCAAAGCCTCTCCTTCATTACTAGAAGAACCTTACCTATAGTAACCTCAAGCGAGGCTCCCAAATAATTGAACATCTCCGCCGTCTTGTTATCTTCCTCAATCTTGTTAATTCCTTCTGCCACCACATCTTTTTCCTTCTCTCTGTTCATCGCATCATTCTTCATACCCACCATACTCTTACTTTCATGTGTGCATCTTCCCCCTCTACCTTTGTACCATCCCTATCAGAATGGACGGCTTCACTTATTTCAGTCTCTCATGTTTCCATCCCAACAACATCTTCCGACATTCCCTCCAGTTCCTCCTTTGCCGGAATGACTTGTAAAAGTTGAGCTCCCACTACCTCTCCATCAGACCCGCTATTAAACTCTCCTCCATAAGAGAGAGTTATGGATAAAATTTCCTGCTCAAGAGCCATTACCTCTCCTCCTATCTCCACATGATCCACTTCTCCTTCATCATTGAGTACCACTATTGGCAATCCCTATAACTGAGGATATTTCTTTTATTCATTGTTACCATCTCTCCTCTTATGAGTTGCCAGACAAAAAGGTAAAAGCCTCCTCATCATAAACCAATAGAAGTTTAGAAGCGGATTAAGCTCTCGACTGAATAAACTTACTGTCAAAAGAAAGACTTCTTCTAGTGCCTGATTGAGGTTTTCAAAAGGCTCATCACCCACTCCTTATTTATCTTCCTGAGCGAAAACACCTCCCTTTTGAACTTTCTCTTGAGAAAAGAATGAGATCTCTGCATATCTCTCCCTTATTCACATCAATTGTTTTCACCTCTTTCTAAGGCACCACATGTCCCTTCTCAAAAGTTTTTTCTCTTTCCCCAAGCATACTTATCTTTTTGTTATCCCTACAAGATTTGGTCAAACTTAAAGAAGGCATTCTTGATATCTCATTTCTATCCATTTCCCGTTATATTCCAAAACCATCCTACCGCTTAAAAAGCTTTCTACCTTATTGTTTTCTAGGGGTATATCTTTTATAGTATGAACATTATTTCCATAACCTCTTAGCCAATCACGTGCACATACAATTTCTTCCCCCCCCCCTTCCATTCTCTTAACCATTGAAATTGCTTTTGAATTTGAAAACTCCTTCCTTCCTCCACTTTGCACACTTTCTTTGGCACGTGACGTAAGTATATTTCCTACCCTATACTCTCTTTCGACCATGACCGCTTTTGAATCTTGGGAATGGCGTCCCACACCTTCCACCTATTTTTATTGCTCTTTCACCCTAATTTTCTTCTTCCTAACTAACTGTTAATCATCATCTTTTTCTTTTTCAGGTATAACCATCTTAGTTACCTAGGCTTAGTCGGTAGAAGTAAAGCACACCTCAAAAATCCATTGGAAAAGGTTATTCTGATGCTTGAAAAACCTTCCAATTTATCATGAGATCAAGATGTATGGTTACAAATAAGAAACAAAGGATTTCAGGTACTAATAATAGTACATCTTGTAACACAATACCTCTACTATCCATTTTCAAAATTTCAAGTATCTACAGATCTCATTGTTATGCATCATTTTTTGAGCTTTAAATTTCATAATTAGGGTTAGAAATAGATTTTTAAGCCATCGTACTAATTTTTTATACCAAGATTATATCATTCGACAAAGTTTGTGAGAGGGTTTTGCTTTAATTGTTTAAGGTTGACACCTTACGCTAACCACACCCATTGTGTAATCTAGTTCACTATAGTAAATTGGGTGGATTTTCTCTTAGACTTGAGTAATTTCCAAATTCCATTGGTTTTTGAAAAATCAACCGAGTTCGACATTGTTTCTTTTGTGGGCTTTCTTTTTTTGTTTTTTTTGGTAAGTCAGTGAGGGAGAAGGCCCCCGACTCATAGAAAAATAAGTATGCCATTGATCGAAAGTGGTAAATCAATGGGTATTTGGGCCCTATCCTTTGGTGAGAATGGAGTTAGAGACCTCACCATGGTGCTCGGCAATAGGCCTAGACCATTCTCAAAAGTCGTAAGTCAGTAGGGATTTGGGCCCTATCTTTCGGTGAGAATGGAGTCAGAGACCTCACCATGGGGCTCAGCAATACTATTGCCAAAGCCCCATGCCATTCTCCAAAAAATTGTTGAGTCAGTGGGGAGAGGGCCCTTACCCTTTATACAAATTGAGCCTAGAACGTAGCGTTGAAAATTAGTAAGTACTAACGAATTAAGCCCCAACTCTCTTCTTAAATAATTGCCAAGTCATTAGGGAGAGAGCCCTTACCCTTTGTCGGAATTGAGCCTAGGACATAGCGCTCGCCCTACCCAATTAAGCCCCATCACTTTTCATGTTCAAAAAGCAAAAAACCACTTTGTATAAATGAGTCATTCGAGCCTTTCTACTCCTTTTTGCAGGATTTATGAAATCACAGATTTATTTTTTTTAGGAATAGAAATATTATAAAATTTGGGTTTTTATCATATTTAGCAAATTAGGAATAATAACATATCAACAAACCAAAATATCGGTAATAAATTGGTTTTATTTTAAAAATTTGGAGAAAAAAATTGGGTTAAAAATACGGATCACCAAAATAAGGTAAACTATATAATCGCAAATATTTCGGGCTTAGGCTCATAAAAACAGAGTGAAAAAGTCACATATATAAAGCCATTTCAATAATAATTTTACTGTCTTACTTAGTGTCAATAGAGTAATACTAGATTATTTTTTTGTTGAAACTCTCAATAAATCCAACAACAATGCTTACTCTCTTGTCACAACACAAAACATATAATAGATTTATTGGGGGCATAAAATGAAACAACAACCTCAATACTAAAAACAAAACTACATTAGTAAATAACATGAACTGTAAACTAAGGTATATGATTTTTGTTCATAAAAACAAATAAAAAGACCCTAAGTATACGATTAGTTAACTTAAATAAAACACAAACATCTAAATATGTAAAATAGTGGTCCACTCAAAGTGTTATATTATATACATGGTCCAATAAAACAAAAAATAAAAAATTTAATCAAAATTTAAAATACGTAAGCAAATTCAAATCTCACAATGAATTCCGAGCTGCTTAAATCTTTAGTATCATTAAATCAATCTCTTGGTCTTCATAAGGTCGTTCTAGGTTTTAAGAAAAACAAGACTTTTTATTGAGTAACTATTCTTGTTACTCTACCTATTATTGTGTGATATATGATTATTTTGATATCTTAGTTTTTTGGGGGAATATAGTTCTTAATTTACTTCCACTATTAATGTGTTTGTCTTTAAATCAAAATTCAATAATATTAAGTTAATGAATGAGCAAATTTATAGGGGAGAAGTTTTTTTGAAAAGTTTCTTTTTTAAAAATAAAATACGGATTTATATCGGTTCCATTAAAAAAAGGCGATTTTTTTAAGATCTTTTGAAAAATTCGAAGTTAGTAATAGGAAAAAATCGTATTTTAAACGGAGACTTGCTAACTATGGTTTTTATCCAATTTCAATTCCATTACGTGACTCTCGATTTATTTCAATAAATCTTTTGGGATTTTTCTCTCGACCATTTTAAGGTTGATCTACGACCAGTAATTTATAGTTCTTCTACAATTTGTGCAGATTCCATTTTTCTTTTCTCTTTTTTTTCTTTTTATATTCCTTACACATTTTCATTTTTTGAATATTTGGATGAATTTATGCCCAATTTTCACTAGATCTAGCCATTTTTTCTAATCAACAACTAGATCATTTCTTTAATTACAAAATTTGTTCTCAAATAATGTGTATTATTGTGTATACCCCTCCAAATTTAAATTTTTGTTGTTAAATTTTGAAGCCTTGACGCACACTATCCTAATACACCATAAGACATATTGAATCATAGTCCATAATAAGAATATAATCAAACTTAGAATATTTCAAAATATATCGACAATATTCCCGAACACCCACATTGTTATAACAAAAAAACCCCCAAAACTATCCTTTATATGCAACTTACTCCCAACCTAATTTTTTCTCTCACTTTTTCCCCCAAAATATACTTTCTATGCAAAACCCCCCAACCAAAAAACAAAAAACCTAAACTACCCTCCTTTACTTTTACCCCTCTCTCTTATCTATCCCACCAAAATAGTGTCGTACTCTAATACCACTTGATGTGCTCTGATACCCCTTGTTGTGCACACAGAAGCTTTAAACCCGATGAGTTAATATTTGACAAATAAAGTATAAGAAATAAAGCATGAAACGCATACAACAAGAATACAAAGATTTACATGGTTCACCCCAAAAGGGCTACATCCACAAGCACAACAAACAGAAATTCACTATTCCAATGAAAGTTGCATCAAATATTTTGGAATAAATCTTGACAAAATATCCAAGTCGAGCAAATCTTTTTAAACCTGCTCTCCCAAATGACACCATGCCGATCTCTCATCTCTATTCCATAACTAGATCGTTGTCTAGGAAGGAAATAATTTTGAGAGCAAACAAGATTTTATCTCACTAAAAGTGGAAACAATCCAAAATCTCTATAGAAACCGTTTCTCTACAGGAAACAAGCCTCTCAATCTTTGGGAGTTTAAAAGAGGCACTATCACAATGTTTTTGTCAAAATTAAACTTTCTTCTCTCTAAGAGGAAATTGTATATTATGCACAGGAGACTCTAGCTCCCTCTCTCTTTAGAAGAATCATCATTCCCATATGGTGACCCAAGTAAGGTACACAAATTCTCTGCACTTTCTTCCCAAATATAAAATTAAGGAGTCCATAGTAAATAGGAAACTTCTTATTGATGCTACATATATCTCAAAACCACGAGATAAATCCAAGAGTTTTAATCTTTTTGGATTTCTATTTTCTTTGGAAAACTTATCAATATCAATCTCAATCTCATAAAATATGGGAATATCTCAATCCTATATAATATGGGAATATCTCAATCCCACATAACACGAATTAATCTTAATCAATCCCACAAAATATAGGATTTACTTATGTGGGGGATTTTGGATAGCACCAAATCCAACAATCTCCACCTTGATATCAAAATCACCTGCTCACCATGCCAATATCTATTTGATAGCTTTATAAATTCATCTTTTGCCAAACAAATTTTTTCATCATTCTTGCTGAAAAAATAATGTTTGTTATCAAATTTCTCCACCTCGAACTTTGCATTCGAAACCTTTACTGCCATACCGATAACCCCAAACCAGGTTCTGATTCCACTTGTAGTGCTCGGATACCACTTGTTATGCTTTGATATCACTTGTTGTGCACGTGGAAGCTTTAAACCAGATGGGTTAATATTTGGAAAATAAAATATGAGAAATAAAATATGAAACACATATAACAAGAACACAAAAATTTACGTGGTTCACCTTAAGAGGGTTACATCCATGGGCACGATAATTCTAATAAAAATTACATCAAAGATTTTGGAACAAACCTCGATAAAATATCCAAGTCGAGCAAATCGTTTTAACCTGCTCTCCCAAACAGCACCATGTCGATATCTCATTACTATTTCATAACTAGTCTATTGTCTAGGAAGAGAATAACTTTGAGAGCAAACAAGATTTTATCTTACTAAAAGTAGAAACAACCCAAAATCTCTATGGGAACCACTTCTCTATAAGAAATAAACCTCTCAATATTCGTAAGTCTAAAGAAGATACCATCACAATGTTTCTATCCAAATGAAGCTTTTTTCTATCTAAGAGGAAATTGCATCTTATGTACAAGAGGCTCTAGCTTCCTCTCTCTCCAGAGGAACCACCATTCCCATATGGTGACCCAAATAAGGCATACGAAATCTCTACACTTTCATTTCTCACATATATAAGGTTAGAAAGTCTATATTAAATAGGAAACTTTTTATTGATGGTACATATATCTCAAAACCACGAGATAAATCCAAGAGTTCTAATCTTTTTGGATTCTATTTTCTTTAGGAAACTTATCAATATCGATCTCAATCCTATAAAATATGAGAATATCTCAATCCCTCATAATATGAATCAATCTCTATCAATCCCATAAAATATAGGATTTACTTATGTGGGTGATTTTGGATAGCACCAACTCCAACAATAGGGGGCTCCAACACCGTGCAAGTGTGGTCCGGAAGTAGCGCTTCGGTACTGTGTAAAGTTCGACTTGGCAGTAAGGCCCCAGCACTGTTCAAAGTGCGGTTCGGCAGTAGGGCTCTGGCACTGTGTAAAGTGCGGTCCGACAATTGAAAAGAGCGGTCCAGCAGTTACAAAGGGCGGTCCGGTAGTTGCAAAGGGCCATCCGACAGTTGCAAAGGGTGGTCCTGCTTTGCAAAGTGTGGTCCGACAGTTGCAAAGGGTGGTCCTGCTTTGCAAAGTGTGGTCCGACAGTTGCAAAGGGTGGTCCGGCAGTTGCAAAGGGCGGTCCGGTACTTGTGCGCTCAGGCAATGTGATGGTGCGCTCCGTCAGTGTGCAAAATGATTTTGTGTACAAGAATGGCATTTCCGTCTAAAAAAATGAACTTTTTCCCTTGGACGGTATTTTTGAGAAAAAAAATGAGAGAAAAAATTAGGTTCGGGGTAAGTTGCCTAGAAAGTGTAGTTTTTTTTTTTTTTATAATTTTCCCTAAATTTAGTACGTAATACCCCTTATGTGATCTTTACCATATCGACAATAATTTGTACCTCTTGCATGTGCCCCTTTAAAGAAGTTCCATTTACCCGCTATAATGTTCTATGTTCCCCTTCAAAGGTAACCTACCCTACATCCTTTTTAGAATTAGGGACCCTTTCAACATGTCCATCGTTAATTAGGGCTTAATAAGATACAATAGATATCATTAACTCATCACTACTATTCTATAAGTATGACTTTCAATGCAAGTAGACTTTTCAAACAAGACCTTGCATCACAAAGGAAAATATTACTCATGCCCTAATATATCACAAACCAGGAAGTTCCAGGTAAGAATTGGTCGGTTCACTGTCAACCCATTCTATTAGGAAACCAGATGAGCCAGTTCTATTTTTTATTTTTTGTTTACTTTTTATTTTTGTTTGAGATTTTTTTTTTAATTAACAAGGGTCCTAAGGTGGCCCATAGCTCTCTATGTAATTGGACAGCCACTTATGCTTAGGTTTGAATGCCAATCAGGTGTGCTTGGCGAGAAGGAATTTGCAATTTCAAAATTGACTCCAACGATTGCAATTTAAAGAAGAAAATAGTGCTTAATAAGAATTTTCCAAAGAGTGGGAAATCCTACCTATTCAAGTTTATTATGAAGTTCATCGTATGAACATTTTGGTTTATGACATTTTCTGTTTAGGGTTAAACTGTGCGAGTTTAAACTGTGCAGTAGGGGTGGCAATGGACCTGGATCTGGTGATCGAACCCGACCCAGGTACGGGTATGTGTCCAAAAATTGGACCCGACGGTCCATGTCCAAATCTTGGACCCGACATAAATTATTTAAATAATATTTAGTATATAAAATTTAAAGGGTGCGGTCTGTATAGAGCTAAGGCTCTAAACAATCAAAGTAAAATGCACCTTCAAATAGTGTCGAGAAATGTGGTTTCAATATGAAAAATCTTTGTGATAGCGTTAAAATATGTATTCATCTTTAATTATAAAATTTAATGCTTTAAAAATAGTGTAGATCGAGCAGAAATATGAAACTTGAAAATCTTGAAAATTAATGGTCCAAAAATGCGTAATAAGATGCATTAGTTCTAAAACTTGAAACCCATTTTTTTCTCATGTCCATGCATCTTGATGTTGAGATGATCAATTTGAGGATATTTGGGCATCAAAACAATCTCTTTTAGTAAAAATTTTGAGGTGGGGTCTAATTTAATTGTTTAGAGCCTTGGCTCTATATAAACTTTTTCCACATTTAAATAATTTATAAATAATACATGTATATATTTAATATAGAATATAAATATATTACTTATATATATTTTTATTTTTCAGTCGGGTCCAGATCTGGCCTGAACTTGACCCTCAGGATCCAGACCCGACCCGACCCAATCTATCGCCACTCCTATTGTGGAGCACATATACAATGTTCTCCCTCACTCGAAAACACCCATTTAGAAAGATATTTTTAGCCTAGAATTTTAGGAACCACATAAGAATTTTAAGAAATATTTCCAAAAGAAAAAAATTGAAGTTTGAGTTTTTGACACTTAGGTCTAGCCTTTTATAAATTAGATGGCGTCTATTCAATATTAAAGCATTATTTTTTTCTAGCGTACAGAGGGCTTATTTCAAAAAATACGTTTTTATCAAAGATTAGTCTATAAGTTGTAGAGATAGCAACTCCAAAATTTGAGATCTAACCAGTATTTCTTGCATGTGTTCTACCTGACAGAGTAGATGGATAGTATACTCCTACAAACGTAGGGAATCTTTTAGGTAAACTGTGTATTAAAACTGTGTGAGTTGGTAAACCTTCGAACGTCCAACTGTGTGAGTTGGTAAAACCTTCAAACGTACACAAAATAGTTAGTAAACCTTCAAACGTACACAAAATAATTGGCATACTACAAAATAGAAGGTATGACCTTTTGTTTATAGCAATTGATTTTTGAAAAAAATTTATGTAAGGTTACAACCTTAAAATATAGAATTAAAGATACACCTAAAAAATCCACAGAAAAATATTGTTTTAAGTTTGGAAAACCTGCTATTTTTTTGTTTTTTTTTGATAAATGTTATGAGCTTTTGTTGATAAAGAAACTACCCAAACGGGATTACATTATCAGATATAGAAAGACAGGTAGCGATGAACCTAACGTATCCAAAGAATCCGCTAAAGAGTTGGCCTCCCTAAACACATGGGAAAAAGAATTTCACATCACCTCAGCATGATCCACAATTTGAGACCAAATCGAAACTAACTTTCATAGAAATGTAAGTCCTTCGTGCACCATTGAATAATGCAACTGCCAAAATTTTTGTTCTGCATAATTTTGAGCCCTTGAAGGAGAGCAAGCATTTTAGCTTAGTTTGCAATAGCTTCCCCAACTGATCCTACAAAGCTAAAAATAACATTCCATTCCAGTCCCGACCAACACCTTCAATACCTGAAAGGCCTGGATTCTCTAGAGAACTGCCATCAAGATTAAATTTCAAAATTTGAAAAACTTTATAATTGATTATCTCAATATTGATGTTTGATAAAAAAAAAGGACTTTGAGTCTCAGAAATAATGCATCTTGCAACACATTATCTAGACCGTTTATTTTTAAGATTTTCAAATATTTATAGATCTACTTGATTTTAACCATTTTTGAAATTTAAAATTTTATAATTAAAAAACACCAAAAGTATATATATGATGATGAAATTTGGAGGTGTGCCTTAATTGGATTTTTTACACCCATTTATAGATCGTTTCTTTTTTCTGATGTTCATATAGACATGTAAGTCGTTGAAAGGCAAATATATAGATA
Source organism: Amborella trichopoda (assembly GCF_054954075.1). NCBI lineage: Eukaryota > Viridiplantae > Streptophyta > Magnoliopsida > Amborellales > Amborellaceae > Amborella > Amborella trichopoda. Next base: position 21,358,562 of record NC_142340.1, read on the forward strand.
TATCTCATCTTTGTAATATCTTTAATAATATGTTCAAGCGGGAGCATACTAAACTCCATTTGCTTATTCTCTAAATTAAAGGTTTATTGCATTTTTCAATTTTTTTTTTTTTTTTAATGATTTAGTTTTTTGGATAGGCCATGTTTAATAATAATGATGATGATGATAATAATAATTCACTGGACCAATTTTGATGTGCTCGACTGGGCTCAGGACCAACGTGGAACCATCTGACTTCATTGAAATCACTCAATTTGAATACAACGAAAACAACAAAAACCCATCAATTCCCAATCTTTCTCCCTCATTTCTTTATGAAAAATCACAAAACTAATACCAAAAATTGGTAGAGGTATTTCATCAAAACCAGTATAAAAAAATAATATCAATAGATACTCAATTAAGAAGCCATGTCTCAATACACATATTTATACAAAACAATGAAAGTCAATAATGAATATATAAAACAATGAAAGTCAATAGTGAACTACCCTGTTTTTTTAGAAATCCAAAAAATATTATTTCAAACAAATTTTTCGTATTTTTTGAAATTTTTGGAGGCCTGATCCTCCCGATCTATAGATCCAGATCGCCGACCAACAAATATGGTACAACAAATTTATTGATCCGGATCAGTTTTTTAGATTGTCCATCTGGGTTTTCAAATATTGGTAGTTATCAGATACATCCCATTCTTTTTCCCCAAAAGGTTGTAAGTTTGTAACAATACCCAAAAATTTTAGAATCTACATTTTTACCATTTTCTTTCGGAAAAATTACAAAAAACCCTCCAAAATACACTATCCATGCAACTTACCCCCATCCAAACTTTTTCTCTCACTTTTTTCCCTACAATAAACTTTCTATGCAAAACACCCCAAGGTAAAAAGTTTTTTTTTTAGACCGAAATACCCTTTCCGTGCGCTGACTATCAGACCCAAGTAGCACATTGTCGGAGCGCAATATGTAACTGTCGGAGTGCACTGTATAGAACATATACTGTTGGAGCATTCGGATACTGCCGAAGCATTGTGGCTCCAAGACAAGTACCGTCGAAGCGCCATATTCAACTGCTGGAGCGCCTCGTCTCGAGAACAAGCACTGTCGGAAGGCGTTTTGCAAATGCCGGAGCGCTGTTATCTCTAGAACATGCACTGCCGGAGCGCATGTGTCTCGAGTGTCGGAGCGCCCTATGCAATTGTCGGAGCGTTGTGGCTCCAGAGCATGTATGGCCAGAGCACCCTTTGAGACTGCCGGAGTGCGTTGTCTCCAGAACATGTACTGCCAGAGTGCCTTCTGCTACTGCCAGAGCATTGTGTTTTCAGGGCCAGAGCATCCTACGCAACTGCTGGAGTGTTGTGACTCTAGAGCATGTATTGCCAGAGCGCCCTCTGAGACTACCGGAGCACATTGTGTACTGTTGTGGCCAAATTGATTATTTTTTTACGGGAAGGGCATTTTCATCAAAAAAAAGAAACTTTTTTGTTTGATTGGTATTTGCATAGAAAGTACACTTTTGGGGAAAAAGTGAGAGAATAGGTTGGGTTGGGGGTAAATTACATAGTAAGTGTAGTCTTGGGGGCTTTTGTAATTTTTTTTTTATTTTGAAAAAGTATATATTGAAACCATTTACCTTTGGTACAGAGTGGTCATAATTAATCTTTGGCCATTTGACAACATTTATTTCATTGACCAAGCTCAAAGTTGAAAAGAAATTTTCTTGAACTTTGTGGCCATCAAATTTTACATTGCATGCAATCCTTTTTCCTTTCCCTGTTTATTTTTTTACCCCATGGCAGACTTTTTAGGGCTGTAAAGAGTTCAAGGGGCCAAGCCATCATGGTCATGATCCCTTGGTGCCTTACGGTCCTAAAAAGATCATCACGATCAACCATCTCAGTTCTCATACAATAGGAATGATTCCATTAAGGGGGTGAAGGGAGCATCATGGATCCAATGTGATGATGGTCTTTTGTAGGACCGCATGACACTCGGGAACCATGACCGTTATGCCGTGGTCCTTGGACATGGCTTTTCACCGCCCTAACACATCCATGAAAGAAATTTTAGGTGGAAAAAAAATGGTGGCAAAAACAGGTACAGACATAGATTTTAAGTAGGGGGGCGGTTTGTATAGAGCCGAGGCTCTAAACAATCAAAGTAGAGCGCACCTTTAAATAGTGCCGATGGTTTCAATATTAGAAATTTTTGTCATAGCCTTAAAATATATTTTTATTTCTAATTATAAAATTTAAAGATTCAAAAATAATGTAGATCGACCGGATCTATGAAAATTGACGGTCTAAAAATGCATCACAAGATGCACTATTTCCAAATCTTGAAATCCATTTTTTTCTATGTCCATGCATCTTGATGTTGAGATGATCAACTTGAAGATATTTGGGCATCAAAATCACTTCTACTGAAATTTTTGAGACAGGCTCTAATTTGATTGTTTAGAGCCTCGGCTCTATTACATGATCCATATTAGAGAATATATATCCAAAAAATCAGGTCCCCAACCCATCTAGAAAATAGATCAAAGAGGGGTCCCAAATGAAGTATCCACATATAAATTCTAGGACTCATAGAAAACTTCTTCTTTTGAAACTTGCAATGAGAACAGAGGTTGATTCCAGGGATAACCCCATTTTTTTACACAAAGAAAAGACTTTTGACTTCTCATTAAAAAGAATAGTATCCATAGATGCATATAAAATAAGATGGGATAATGTTACAGTCGGAGGAATGAGAAGAAGCATGGAAGGAACCCAACAAATTCACAAATCAACAGCAACCCAAACATTAAAATGCAAAATAAATAATCATCATTTTAGGGATGTTGAATCCATCTTCTTCAAATCACTAGTCCCAGTCTTCTCAAATAATCTTCAAACCCTGCGTGCACGACAAGGTTAGAGAGAAAGAGAATGTACATATGTGTCTACTTATGAGAGAGAGACCATTGGAACTTTTTCTTTTTTTTTTCCTTTGGCAACAGTGAAATTCTGCACTAGAGGCACAGAGAGAAAGTGTGTTTTTCTTATGCCTGTGTGTTGAGAGAGAGGGAATTACTGCTGGAATTCAAAATTGATGGTGGTAGCCATGTTAGGATCAGCAGTGGCTTGGAAGGCATCCGAGGAGAGGAGCATAGTTGTACCCGCTGCTGTTCGATAATCGACAATCCTAACTTGAATGGCAGAGTTGGCCACACACGGATCTGCAGAGGAGGCATCGCTCAGGCACCGCACAGTGTATTCCCTCCCACAGGCCGCACCGTTGTCCCAAATGCTGTCGCTTGCTGCTGCAAACAAATTGTTCGCCGGGAACTGCGAAGTGTCATTCCCATAACACTTTGTCGCTGCATCACGATTGTAAAGCAAATGAAAATTGAGTACAGAGAGATAGAGAGACGTCTCAACAGTAATGGGGAAATTTTTGGTTATGGCAATGAAAGTTTACTGATATTTTCATGACTTGTTTTTTCCTGTCATAATCATCAGGGAGAGATCTACTGGAATGTTGGACATATTTTGGCTATCACAAAGAAAAACCTCTTTGTTCTGACTTGTTTTCGCAATTTTTGATGGAATGACCAAGGGACATGAAATTATCAGGTAAGATAGTGAGTTTCCCAGGAGTGGCGTGAAAGTTTCTGTAATCTGAAGGAGAAACTTAAAGAACTCAAATGTATTGGTTACTTAAAATTTAGACATTGTGGGAAGAGAAAGAAATTAGGATACAGCAGGTTGCGAACTTACGAGCATATGGTGGATTATAGAAGGTAGCGGTTCCAACATCGGCGCTGCAACGGCCGAGCAAAAACAAGAAGAGTAGCAATGGGAACATCATTTCTCGGGTCATGGCAGCCCGCTCTCTAATCTTTTTCCCTCTAGAGGGAGAGATCTGAAACAAAATGCAGAAGCTTTATAGTCAATGATTGGATAATCATATATCCTTTGAATCAGAAGTCAATGGAAAGACAGAGAGAGAGAGGATAAGAAATGAATAACTTTATGTGATAGATTCTTCTTTTTGATGAAGCACTAATTCAGTTTGGAAAAACTTTTTCTGTGTTCATAGAAAATTGAGGGTGTTTTGGTCAACAACGTCAACAATGCCGGCTCCCACGGTTCTCAAAACCCAGAGTGGCTGGTATTATTATGAATACCCTTTGGTAACGGGCACTCATTTCACTTTTTGCCCCAGATCCCCTTTTTAATAGCAGAAATGCCTAGCCCAAGTCAGCCTTTGACCCAATTGACCAAGAGCTCTGGTGATAATCACTATGTCATGAACTTCTCATGCCATACCATAACGGCCCAAAATAAATAATGGAGAGAGAGAGAGTCTCCAAAGGAGGCTCGAAGTTTTATCTGAGCATGGGCATTTCGGTTGTTTTAAAATGATTGTGAAGAAAGATTCTAGAGCAGGCAAGTTCGGACAAATCTAAAACGGTTTTTGTTAGGCTATACCATTTAGTGGTGTAGATTTTAATAGTGCTCAACATTTTTTTGACATTAAAATACTTTTAAATTTTAATATAAAAGTTTTCAAGTTGGGACATTTTTGTCATTTAGAAAGATATAATAGATATGTTTATAAAAAAATAGTGGCATTCTATTAGTAGTTAAAAACAATTAATACATCTTGTATGTGATGTCACACACCATATCGGCGATATCGTTGTCCACTATTGTTAATAAATATTTTTGTTTCTATTAAGAATTTTTAGTTTATTTTTGACTAATTACTTAAAGGGAAAATTTTATATAGAGCCGAAGCTCTAAACAATCAAATTTGAGTCTATCTCAAAACTTTCACTAGAAGAGGTTATTTTAATGCTCAAATATCTTCAAATTGATCATCTCGACATCAAGATGCATGGCCATGAGAAAAAAATAGATTTCAAGTTTTGGAAATAGTGTATTTTGCAACACATCTTTGGACCATCAATTTTCAAGATTTTCAAGTTTTTATAGATCTGTCGATTTGCACTATTTTTTAGGCTTTAAACTTTATAAATAAATATAAAAATATATTTTAAATCTATCACAAAGATTTTTAGAATTGAAACCACATTTCTAAACACTACTTGAAGGTAGGATTGAATTTGATTGTTTAGAGCATAGGCTCTATACAAGCCGCACCCTTACTTAAAATACCCTTAAACAAAAAGTTACTATACTATAAGATAAGAGTATCTAAATATCTACAAATGTTGAGGGTCTATACCACATGGTGTAGCCTAACAAAATCCAAACTAAAATTAAAGGTTGGTTTGGATTCAAAGAAAAAACAACTCATCATTCCAAAAGGTTAACAAGTTTTCCAAGTACAAATTCAAAGACATTTAGAGTTTTCTCTCTGATGCCATGATGTTGTTTGGATGGTAAAAATGTATTTTTTCTAGATCCCCCACTCTAAGGGCTCCTTTAGTTCGTGTGTACAGTTTTTATATGCAAGCAATTTCCTATGAAATAGTTTTCCAATTTCATGTTTGGTTCACATGGGTAACCAATTTTTTTTTGGAATTCCTTTGTAACAAGTTTCTTATGTTTGGTAACTCATGGTAAACTATTTTCCTAGAATCTGGATTAATACCTATTTTTAACCGTTAAGTTGCAATGTAATTGATTTGATATCAACATCCATTCTATTAAGATGATTTTTTAAAAAAACATTCAATTTGTATTATGTTTAAAAAAATTGATGGTTTAGATCATAAGCTTGTTTCACTTTATTAAATTATACAAGCATCAAGCCTTGATTATAATCCACGCATCTTTTTTTTTTTTTAATATCTATCTTGTAAGATTAATGAAAATATATTTGTAGTAAAAAATTTAACAATACTTTGTCCATTCCAATGCATAAATACCTCTTTATTGCATGTTGTCCATATCGAATTCCAAAATGTACAACAGAAGTACAAGTGCAATGAAAAAAAAGACAAATAATGTTTTATACCACCACAACTATTGCATCCTAAACCCTATTTCGACATCACTCCCACATTGCATTAGCAATTTCTTCACATAACTCTATAGCAATGTCATCCTTGCTCTCATCAGGAGTTATGGGTGGTCCCACCATTTTATCAGCACGTTCCAATAAAGAAGTCATCTTCATTTGGGTTCCAATATTAGTTAGCTTTCTTGTTGGGCGCATTATTTTTAATAGGATGCTTAGAACCAACGGTTTAAAAAACGGATCGGTGACTCGGATCGGGCACCTCAAAAACCGATCAGGATCGGCGAATCGGCGATCCGAATCGAGAATCGGCTAAATTGGTCGGATTAAAGCTTTAAAAAAATCCGAAAAAATTATTAAAATTCATTATAATGTTGTTTTATAGAAATCCAATAAAAAAATGAGGGTACCACATTATTAACTTTCATTTTTTTTATTAATTTGTGAATATTGAGATGTTCTTTCCCGATATAAATTTATTTTAACTATTAAATTTGCATCACATAAAAGAAAAATCATAAAATTATCATGGATAAAATATATAATTATATATAGACTATTATAAAGAGTAGACTAATCAATGAAAGAATGACCATTAAAATCTGGTTTTGGCAAAAAACGCTAACCCGCAAAAAAAACCCAAACTATTACAGCCTAACTAACTATAATCCAAAATTATTACAACCTCACTAATTATAATATTATATACTGAAATTATAATTATTAGTTTACATTTTAGAATTATTTTATTATAATATTATATACTGAAATTATAATTATTAGTTTACATTTTAGAATTATTTTATTAGACAAAAAATAACAAATTAAAAATATTTTATAATATTATCTAATTTAAAATGTATTATTGACAACTGTAAGAAAAATAGTACATTACATGATTTATAATGTAAAAATTCATAAATAAAATAAAAGATTTGGTTATCAATGTAACAATTAATAAAATGCGTACAAATTTTGGAAATAACACTTCAATTTTTCAAAAATTTATTTTTTTAGGTTTCTATAATAAATTTAGTAAAAGAGATTGTTAGTAGAAAGATGGAGATTTCAAATAGAATAAACTTTTTTTTTTTTTTTTTATACTTTTCATATTATTTACAAAAATAATTATACCACTATATACAACAAAAATTAACAGTTATATAAAAAATAACTTTTTTATTTTTCATTTTTTTATGTCTTTTATATTATTTACAAAAATATTTATATTTATACCAACCACTATATACACAACAAAAATATTTATATTTATACCAACCACTATATATACAACAAAAATGCAACACATGCCCAAAGGGATTCGAAAACAAAAAAAATATTTATACCAACCACTATATACACAACAAAAATGCAACACATGCCCAAGGGGATTCAAATGCAACACATGCCCAAGGGGATGCCCATGGGGATTCGACCTTGGGACCTCAAATGAAAAATTCAAAATCATAACCATTAAGCCATCTAACTACATATAATTATAAATAGCTGATTAATAGACTATATTTACATTTCATTTTCATTTAATGATGTTTGGAAATTATCCCACATTGAAAGATGGGTATTCAAATTTGGTATATAAATACCTATACAATATGAATTATAAAATGTGTATAAAAATATTAGGGCAACTTTGTATGTGAGTTTGGACACACGTGTGCACGTGTGAGTGTGCGTGGGGCACGCTTGCACGTGCGCTTAGACACACGTGTGCACGTGTGAGTGTACATGGGGCACGCTTGCACGTGCGCTCGGACACACGTGTGCACGTGTGAGTGTTCGTGGGGCACGCTCGCACGTGCATTCGGACACACGTGTGCACATGTGAGTGTACGTGGGGCACGCTCGCACATGCGCTCGGACACACGTGTGCACGTGAGAGTGTGCATGAGGCACGCTTGCACGTGCGCTTAGACACACGTGTGCACGTGTGAGTGTACATGGGGCACGCTTGCACGTGCGCTCGGACACACGTGTGCACGTGTGAGTGTTCGTGGGGCACGCTCGCACGTGCATTCGGACACACGTGTGCACATGTGAGTGTACGTGGGGCACGCTCGCACATGCGCTCGGACACACGTGTGCACGTGAGAGTGTGCATGAGGCACGCTCGCACGTGCGCTCAAACACACGTGTGCACGTGTGAGTGTGCATGAGGCACGCTTGCACGTGCGCTCGGACACATGTGTGCACGTGTGCACGTGTGAATGTGCATGGGGCATGCTCGCACGTGCGCTCGGACACTTGTGTGCACATACGAGTGTGCGTGGGGCACGCTCGCATGTGCGCTCGAACACACGTGTGTGCGTGCGAGTGTGCATGGGGCACGCTCACACGTGCGCTCGAACACATGTGTGGGCGTGTGAGTGTGCATGGGACGCTTGCACGTGCGTATCATGGTTCCACTCTAGAACCAGACTAAACCGGATGGGAATTGGCGGTTCCACTCTAAAACCGGACAGTTCCCGATTTTCGGTTGGAACCGGCACGGGCACGCGTGTTTCCGAATCGAACCGAGCGAGTCCGGTTCGACTCGCCGTTTTTTAAAACATTGCTTAGAACACATACCTAAAGGGAAACAGGTAGCGCTAGGCAAAATCCACTCTCACAAGAAATCATATATAATGCTAACAGCTAGCAAGGCATGCGGCCAAGATTCTCTTGCATGGGTGTTGTTGATAATGCTAACAACATCCGGGCAAGACTAAACATATGTATGAAAAAAAAAATTTATTTCAAGAATTTAGATAGATTTCTAAAAATTAAAAACCAGCATTGCATAAAAATTATCAATTTACTCTCATTCCAAGAGCTGACCACCTCAGCTTAACTTTTATGGACATAATATTCAATGCACGGTTTTCATGTGTTCTTAAAAATACATCGGCCGATATTAGGATCAAGTAACTGTCTTTCATGGACTTCATCTCATGGAAGATAGAAATGCATCCCTAAAGCATTCAACCTCAGTCACAAAATGGCTACATCTCAATAAATGTTTCGGATAAGTTGGATGAGTTCCCAAGGAAAAGCATATAAACATGGAAATTCTACCTCGAGGATGTAATTGAATAATGTGACTATGCATAGGTTCACAAAGTCAATGAAATTTAGTGGTTAGCTAAGTGTAATAGAATGCCCAATTTTCAAATCCCCCTGCTGAATATCATAAAAATTAAAAAACAATTAAAAAAAAATAAAGATGGTTAGTATTGACACCATTGTCAATTGAGTAGCATTGTTTGGAAAAATGTGATGAGTGCAGTAGTGTTTTATTTACTTTAATCACGATTTAATCAAGTTCAGATCTATCTCTACTAACCAGGTTGATGGCATGTTTAACAGGAATCAAATATAGTAAAAATTATTTCTTCCATTAAAATAGGCAAACTTGCAAAACTTGACCCACTTCGGAATCCGAGTTTGTTCCTTCAGAGGCTACCACAATAAGTTGAATGGGAGACGAATTATCTAATGAATGTTTCTTCTGGAGATAAACCAATCCATACACAAACTGTTCACTATGATATCTAAGCAGCCATATTTGCAACTACCCAAAAAAAAGCAGCCATATTTGTAGAATGAAACAAACACATTGATCTCTTATAGTGTAATATTCGACAGTCCATTGAAAATAGATTCATAGCAATGGATATAAGAGACAGAGTGATCAATGTCTCAATGATTCTGATCAATTCCATTCCATAAATATGTATGTACCACATCATCAATTGACACAAAAAATTGTTAATTTTATAGTATATCTAATGGGAAAAGCAGTAGACTAGGTCTTGTGGCACGATGGTAGAATCACTTTCTTTAAGTGAATCATCTTCCCACCTGACTATGAAATTCTTCAATGCAATTGGGCATTTGGTATCTTGCTCTAGAATACAACATGCCTATCTGACCAGCTTCACAATTCGCTTCTTTAGAAACATGGATGAATGAAATGCTTGGAGAGACAGACATCAACAATTTGCATCCATACCAATCTTAAACTTCAATTTAACCTCAACGACAGTCTGCTTTAAACTTGTGCTCCAACTAACTTTTCTTTATATGGTCAAACTACAAAATCAGCTAGCACACAACTTCAAAAAAGACCAAGTTCAAAAACATACCTAAGAAAAAGTATTACCCACTAAACAAGATTCACGCCTCATCATCACCATTATCATCGAAGCCTTTTCCATGAGGGACCAAGCCTCCGAAAGAAAATAAAGTGAAATTCCAATATGCTACATATGGAGCTGTTTGAAAAAATTGGAAGGGCTTTAAATACTTCCTCACAAATTTCTCACAGTGAGAAGGCATCTCCCATAGGACCCACAAGCTTTAGCTTTGCATCTTCAAATATCTCCATGAAAAAACTTGGACAAAAGCAAGAATGCTTGATTCTGCAAAATAGTTCAATGCAATTTTAGGGTAGAACCGGCCCCACAGTAACTAAAAGATCCAAGCCTAACACTGTTGGATACCTTTCTATGTTTAAGGTGGATAATTCTTCATAGAAATGGACCAAGGGGATTGAATGGTGTTAGTCATGGGAGTAATGGTGGTTCACAATTATATAGATGGGTGCTTGGTTCTAATAAGAAATCATTAGTTTCCATTATTTCCTTACTGTAATCAAGGGTAATCCTTACTCGCTTATTATATAATCACGGGTATCACTCAATTTCCATGTTCAATTCCACCCAAGACAGGAAAAAAAAAAATCTGACTTAAAGGCATACATGGATGTGCATGATAACCGTTGAAGGCACTTTCAAAGGAAAGACATATGTAAAGCACAACTTAGACTTCACCAAGTGTGTGATTGCTGTAAATGAGTATGACAGTTAAAAAGCTTCCCCAATAGAAATTGAAATCTAACCCATGATTCTATGCTATTATTCAATTACGTGTCTTCTTTTCCCCATCAGCATCAACAGCCACTGCGTTGTCTTTAAGCCGGCACCAGCAACCCTGCCTTGCTTATAAACCAACCATACCTCATGGAACCCCTGTATTCCTTGCTTATAAACCAACCATACCTCATGGAACCCCTGTATTCCTTGCTTATAAACCAACCATACCTCATGGAACCCCTGTATTCCTTGCTTATAAACCAACCATACCTCATGGAACCCCTGTATTCCTTCTCTATTATAGAAGACATTTCATTCAGGAGATAGCTTTTTCTCTTCCTAGTGGACCACTTGTTTCAATATGCTATTTTCAGACCTAGAAATCCTAAGCCTTCCTAGCTCTCTGCTTAATTCCATCCACCCCTAATTCCTATGTGTTTAACTGTTTAAGACCTGAAGCAGTGGGCACGTCATAATGGACAAAATCACAATACCTTTTTGAGAGTTTGACAGAATGCACAAGGCATGGGAGAAACTGAAAACTCCAAAAATTTCAAATAATTTAGGAAGCTCTAAGCTTGAAAAGATTATCAACTAATTCAAAAATATCTAAACGTTATCAGATTAGGCAATGCTGAAGGGAAAGAGCACTATTGTGATCCGAAGAACATAGCTTGCAAATTAGAGACACGTGTTAAAGCATTATATACATAACCCAGCATCCAATCTCAATCTCTTGTTTCTTTCCCACTTGCATTGGTACACCCCATAAAAGGAAACCATAAGGACTGAGACATCGCCTAAATCTGGCATTCCAGGCATAATTTACACATAGTTTATGCCAAAAGATTGACATGTGCGACCATTAGCAACCAAAACGCAACCCCCTTTTTAAGTTTTCAAAATTTCTCTTCATTCATCACAAGATCGTTGCAGTTATACCCTGACCTCAGAACAGCCTTACAGTGTGCTTTATCAATCAAGACATGATTTGAGAGTTTGCAGAAACACGACATCACAAAATATACTTTCTTGAAGAAATTGTCGTTGTATTAAGCATAGAAAGTTCAAATGGATTTACTTGCAATCCACACTACTACAGTTTTTACATAAACCAAGACTTCATTGACCATAGCCAAGGAAAGTTAATCACCAAACAGCAAAACAGATAACAGACTGAAGAATTAATCATTCACGCGCACTTATGGTTGACCGAATGAACAGGCTCTAGATAGTACACATGATACAATGTTTGGACAATCGGGCAGGTGTCCTAGTGGACACATGCATTACTCCTGATGGGCCCAAAACCACCCCTAAACTCTGGGGTGTAAAATATATATACAGTAGTATGAACCTTGGGCAAGCCAGCTTTTGGAGGAGTCGCTGCCTCAACCAGGTTTGTGTGCTTGCCCAAGTACCGTACACATACCAGTTTAAAGGGGGTGCGAAAATTCATCCCCCTTTTTTTCTTTGCTTTCTTCAATTTGATACCTAGGTTTAGCTAATTGTGGCAAAGTTGAGTCCTCATTAAAATTTTAACCTGATTTATCTATTAGAAACATTAGGAGTGAAAAATCAACTTTGATAGATTTTTGGATCCAAAAATTCAGCCAAGTTCTTGCCCGGTTTTGAGAAATTGTCATTCCATCGCAATTGATTGTCGATCTTCAATGAAATTTGATCCTTAAAATCCATCTGCAAAGCTTGAAGCTAACCTCATTTAAACCTAAACATTTGGCAGAGCAGAAGGCTTAACAAACCTAAGCCTCACCCCGACACCCCACCTCCAAATATTTCCAAATCCTAGGTTGCCTACAAGCAGTGTTCAAAGGCCTGAAAACTTGCCCAACTCAGTCAAGACCAAAAACTAGCTGAGTTACTGTTAACTCACAAATAAATAATGGAGAGAGAGAGAGAGACTCCAAAGGAGGCCAGAAGTTTATCTCTGGGCATGGGCATTTGGGTTGTTTTAAAATGATTGAGAAGAAAGGTTCTTCTGGAAAAGGCAAGTTTGGACAAAACTAAAACTAAGGGCTACTCTGGATTTCAAGTAAAAACACCTCATCACTCCAAAAAAAGTTACAAGTTTTTCAAGCGCTAATTAAGAGAAATGTAGGGTTTTGTCTCTGATTGATGCCATGAAGTTTTGGGTGATGTAAATATATTATTTGTAGATCCTCGAAAATGCAATTTTATAGTAACCCTGAACTCATTGTCTCTCTCTAGAGAAAGAAACAAGGAGTTCACCCTGAGGCAAATCCATTCCTCTTAGGAAATGCCTCTCATTCCCTTCACTGCTTACCAAATAGTCCCCTTTTCACCAACCCCAAACTCTCTTCACATTTCAATTCCTCATCCCCTTCTTTCTTGGCCCAGTTTTCCTCTCTACATCCCTTCATCAAAACCCCCAAAAGCATGATATCTTCATCAAGAGAGAGAGAGAGGGTTGTTGATCGGTTATCACGGAAGATCACATGTTTGTCAGGTGTGGATAGGGGATCAAGAGAGGGGCGGCACAAACAGGAGATCGATCGGGGCCTTGGGGTGAGAGTGAGAGTTGAGTGTTGGGTGATGGATAGAGGGCGTTGGGCATTGTATTGGAGAGAGCAGGAGAGAGTTCAGTGTTGGGGTTCACTAGTTGAGAGGAGACTATTTGAGACTAGAATATAAAAGTTTAGGAGACTATTTGAGACTAGAATTATTTTAGATGATGATGTAAGATCTTTTCTTCTTTCAATCTATAAGTTTATGATTTGTCTACCAAACTATAGTTTTTTGAGGCGGGAGCGGAATCAATTTGGGGAATGCCGAATTGACATAGGTTAGAAGTTCTTTGGAGTTGCGATCGATCTCTTAACCTATAATAAGTTAAGGAGCTAGATTCTAGGATGCCTAAGAGTGAATCCTATGTCACTGGGATCTAGGTTTTGACTTGGAAGAATATAAGCTCCACTACCCATAAAATGAGATCAATTAATTGTGTATGATTAAATTAGGCTCGATTCATTTTTATACACGTTAGTTTATTATCAATGCCGTCGTAGTTATAGGACTCTAATTTATTGTAGTAAAATCATTAAATAATGTCATAAATTGGCTTACTATGATATTAAATTGTAGTTTTTCAATACCATAATTTTAAAGTAGCACGATGTGATATGCCCCACAAGTGAACTTATTCTAAACAAATGAAATCCATATCACCGAGGATAAAAGTAGTAGTTCAATTAATAGCATCGCTCCTCTCCTTGGAGGGATCCTACAATAATGTAGGTGGAGATCCCATTTTATAAGAATTGATATCCCTATTTCTATTAACCCAACTCCATATAAAATCCCTTAGAGAAATCAAGAGATTGAGTTCCTAAAGTGCAACCATGGCCTTACCCCCACGGTTCCGGTAACCATGGTCCAAACAATACAAAGTGTATTTGGCAAGGTTTTTGGATGGGAATCCAAAAATCTTCAAGTTTTAGGTACATCCCAACTAGCACTAATTTATAAAAGTGTAGAGCCTAGGCTCTAAACAATCAAATTAGAGCTTACCTTCAAATAGTTCCGAGAAATGTGGTTTCAATATTGAAAATCTTTGTGATAACCTTAAACTATATTTTTATATTTTTTTATAAAGTTTAAAACTTCAAAAATAGTGTAGATCGACATATCTATGAAAACTTGAAAATCTAAAAAATTGACGGTAAAAAAATGCGTTACAAAATACACTATTTCCAAAACTTGAAATCCATTTTTTTCTTATGTCCATAGTTCTTGATGTCGAGATGATCAATTTGAAGATATTTGGACATAAAAAAAAACTCTTCTATTGAAATTTTTGAGGTAGGCTCAAATTTAATTGTTTAATTGTTTAGAGCTCTATATAAACGTTTCTCATTTATAAATCAATTACAAGATTGTAAGAAACCGCTAGAAGCCACACAGTAGAAAACAAAAAGACAGAAGAGAATGAAGAGGAAGCAATATTATGGGACAACATGAGGTATTTTACATTTTCAAATTCATTGTTAGGAGTTGGGAGAAAGTTGTAAATCGTTGTGTTGAACAGACCTAGCAGGTGGTTCACCAAATATTTGCAAAGATACATGCCTTGCAAAGTTCTTCAAATTTTTTGACAAAACATGAAAATTTAAGGGGGAAAAATTTAGGCGTACCTCACATCCAGAGTCAAAATACTGTCCCTGCAAATGCCACAAAGCGTCTACTGTCACTCATTGATATGTAGATCCCCTGAAGAGCTCCCAAATTGATCATCCCTGAGGCAACCATAAAAGACAGGGCATCACACCCCAAAGCCTCTAGGAGCCAGATATCCTATACTTTGCTGAGATCACCTTGCTCCACAATCATTTACTCAATCACGAGGCTTTTAATGCTGACACCACCATCACATTTAGGCCCTTCTTACAAGGTTAAACTTAAGCCCCTATAAGAACCCATTACAACAGATTTTCCTTTCTATTTGCTCTACCCTCCAACAACATTTGCAAAGAGAAATCGTAAAGAAGCATATTGGCAAATGTTGCTTTAATCAAAGTATTTCTGCCCTCCAAGCAATAACATTGGCCCCAAGCAACTGTAATATCCTAAGTGCTTCTTTCATCAAGTCATTGACCAATGGATCAGCCAATATTCTCTGATGATTCACATTCTAAGGTCCAAAAACTGGATAATGCTGACCATTGGACATGCTGAACAATTGCTTGTTTGGAATGTCTCCCTCAAACTTTCAGCATAAATTATTCATAGGCATTACAGAGTTTCCTAGAGAGCTTCCATATGAGAAGCAATCCATTGCAATAAGTAAAGATCTCCATTAAAAGCTTCAAGTTCGATTCAATTATGAGCTCTTGGAAACAAATTTCTCGTGAAGGGTTGTAACCCTTTCTCAAGAGCCTTTAGTTGAACTATTGCCCACTATCCCTCACTTTCCCTAGAGACCACCAAAATCATTTACAGCTGGACTCACAAAAGGTTACTAAACATATCAAGCTTGACATCTTGGATCCTATCTGCACTTCCCTGTCCCAATATAGTTGCGTAGCTTAGATTAGATGGAGTTACTGAAATATGTGAGCATGACATTGACATTTCTGAGCATGACATTGACATTTCTATATGGCAGCTGCATTTTAAGAAATTTCTAATAAGACCATCTAATTATGCTTCTAAACGGGAAGCAGAAAGAAATAGTAAGAGACTACTGATCATGGTGAGGAGACCAATAGAGAAGAATTTCACGCTTGCAAACACAATCAATTCACTTTTCGACTAGAAAATACAAGGCTTTGACTAGGCTCATGTAGTGCGAAATGGAGACCGGTGGCAAAGTCCAGGAGACTGAGTGATGAATGCTTCGATTGTAGGTTGATTTGACACTTTAGTTAAGCTCTTCTTCAGCATAAACAGGCGAGTTGAGGAAGTGGGACATCTGCTTGAGTCCAGAGGAACTACTGAAAAAGCTACAAGGCATGCCATTGATAACGACAGAAAAAGTAATAATACTCAAATAAGCTGCCAAAGGGCAAGGATTGGGGCTGACGGACCTTGCTTTAGCTTTGCCTGAATTTTTCTTGCTACCTATCAGTAAAAAAAAAAGAATGGATAAAGTTGTGGCTCGTCCCTGGCCCAAGTTATATCATTGAGGCCTCAGCCCAACCCGAATATGACGTGGGCCAAGTTGAGCAAGGCTGAAGCTTCGGTCCAGACCTTGATAATTTCTAAGATAATATGAATTAGCCTATAGCTATTGACAATAGTTAGTGCCGTATATAACTTTATATGCCGTATAGGAAACGTATAGGAAATGGACTAAGTATAAAATATATAGGCTGTAGAAAGGTCAATTTTCTCAGGCTGCATAGGGCTGAACCCGGGCTGGCTCGGGTCTAGCCCCAAAATTGATCAGGCCGAATATGTCTAGTTCAGCAGGCCTTAGAGTGAAACCCGAACTAAGGCTTGGCATGAGGTTCGAAGTGAAACCCGAAGTGAGCCATGCCAACCGGCATGGCCAGTTGGCAGATCTAATGCTTTGGCTACTAAGCAAGAATAGCCTATCATCCCAACAAAAACACCTCAAAAAAATTGAAACTTTTGAGTAATGCTTTTCACATGTCAGTCAAATGAAGTTAGCACTAAGCACCCCTATCAATAAGCAATTTGCAATACGCGGACAAGTTTTGAAGAATGTGAATGAAGCTCATCATATATTCAATAAAAAGAAAGTTCAGCAAACAGGTTATGTGCCTGAAGCAATTGCTATGGTACATTTCTTATCCATAAACATACAATTTTCAAGTAGAAAGTTTTTACATTACCAGTTGGCCTCTATGTGATTATTATTGCATATTAAAATTAAAAAGTTAAATACTTTAAAAAATTGTATGAAGCTTGAGCCGGAAAAGGGACAGGTTGACTAGACCGTAATCCCATGGCAGCTACTCATTCATGTGGCCTTGCAAATTTCTGACAAGCACTACTGACTAATTTGATGACCCCAATTTACCAATAGACATATCCATGGAACCAACGGCCATAATCACATCCCTACAACTAGGACGTGGGTAAAATCTAGTGGATGAATGAAATCATCAACGCCTTAGATGTAAGAGGAGTAAGATTTTTGACAAATGAAATTGTTCCTTGTTCAGTGATACACTACAACAGTGATCTCGACGGTGCACTTTTCACAATTGAGATAAACTTTCACAAAGTATAGCCTAAAGTTCCAAGCCATGATCCTCTAGATTGTGAATAACACAAGTAGAATAATAACATAATAACAAATAATTTTTAAAAAAAGGCTATACTCTTCCAATAATAATAATAATAATAATAAAATGGATTTGTAATGATCTGAATTTTACACCCACCAAGGATATACTTTTAAAATGATGTTTTCTTTAAGCATATTAAAATGTTTTAAGTATAATGTAGCAGAAGGAACAACCTATCCAATTCAGAACAACAATAAAATGTAAAACCCAAGTATAAGTTGATTTTCATGGAAAGAAAGAAATCCATAGTTTTCTAATAGAGAAAGAAATCCATGATGGATATCGCTTTACAGAATGCTCCAAGTATATTTGATTGTTGATACAAAAAGCAACAGGGCTACTTCTGTAACTTCAAAGAAGCAAGTTAGGTTTAATTTGTTAGTATTTTTAGTTTGGAAAATACTTATATGTATTTTAAAACAACACTATACTTTAATCTTTCCTAAAATGCTTTGCCTTTAGTTTTATTGTTCTTTCCTAAAATGCTTTGCCTTTAGTTTTATTGTTCTTTCTTAAATTGCTTTGTAGAGAGAGAAAGATGTGGGTTCGAGTCCCACATTGAAGAGAAGAGAGTTTGTTGAGCTGTATTTAAGAGCATGCATTCCCATGTAATATATTCTAAGTACAAAGGAGGAGAGAGAAAATACATGTTTGAGGGCCTTTTGTTGCTTACAAGTTGTATTCAATGGCTACACACATGCATAGAGAATATAAGATTGCATTTTTTTTTTGTCCATCAAGCACCCTTGCACACACCTTCTCTCCTTTGTACTTAAAGTATATTGTATGAGAATGCGTGCTTTTAAATACAACTCAACAAATCCTCTCCTCTTCAATGTGGGACTCAAACCCACATCTTTTTCTCTCTACAAAGCAATTTAAGAAAGAACAATAAAACCAAATGCAAAGCAAAGAATAAACTATAGTGTTGTTTTGAAATACATATAAATATTTTTCAAACCAAAAATACCAACAAATTAAGCTTAACTTACTTCTTTGAGGTTACAAAACTTTTCTTGTTGCTTTTTGTATCAACTATCTAGTTAGATGCCTTGACCTCGCCCTTACGTCGAGATGACCTGGTGGCGCGGCTCCAGGTTTGAGATGGACCCGAGACTAGAGACCGCTCTGTCGTGAACCTTGTTAGGAATACGCGGGTAAAAATACCAACCGGTGAGAGAGGAATTTAGCCATGAGGCAGGACTTACCTCACTTGGATTTGTGACACGCTCGGGCTAACTCGCATGGGCCCCCTCTTAGATCAAGTAGAATGCCCTTGGCATATGGCCCGGTTCGAAATCTTCTCCGTTGACTTATTTCTTCCTACCTACAAACACACACATACACACACATTAGAATACAGACAAGTAGGTCTAAGGACCCCACCTTGTCATAGGGTAAGTGCATACGTACATGTGTACCCCACGGAAAATGGAAAATAACATGATTGGGTTCGTGTTGATTCGACAGCCTTACGACGTCTCCTTAATAAGGGACTCTTAGTACATATTTTACCATAAAGGAGAAGAGAAAAAGGGGTTAGATGAAAGACAAACATTAGAAAGAAGAGAAAGAACGAGAAGGAGATAGAGCAAGAAAAAGAGAGACGAACGCTGCTTTGTCTTTCACCTAGCTCTTTAGATAAAGAAGAAAAAGAGAGACAAAGGCTGGATTGTTTTACTCCCAGATCCTTCAGAGATAACATATATTTTTAAGAAGAAAGAAAAGAGGAATGAAGGGCTAGTATGTCTTTTAGAAAGAAAATTAAGAGAAGTGAAACGAAGAGCTAATATGTCTTTCAACTAATCCTTCAGAGAGGTAGTAAAGAGAAAGATAAAAAAGAGGAACGAAGGGCTAGTATGTCTTTCAACTAGTCCTGCAAAATAGGCATGATCAAAGAGAAAATAAAGGGAGAGAAGGCTGGTATGTTTTTCACCCAGATCCTTCAAAGAAGAACAATAAAGGAAAAGAGAGAAGGAGAGGAGGGAGAAAAGGGAAGAAAATACACAGATGACAACTTGAAGCTGTCTGTGAAGAAGGAAGAGCGAGAGAGAACACAGCAGACGATGGCTTTATTGCCATTTGTGAAGAAAGAAGGGAGAGAGGACACAGGCAGTAGTTGTTGCCGTATGTGAAGAGAGAGAAAGAAGGTGAGTGAGTACAGACAGCGGCTTGCTGCCATCTGTGATGAGAGAGAGAAGAAAGAGCACAGACAACGGCTTGCTGCAATCTGTGAAGAAAGAAGGGAGAGAGAGAGAAAACACAGATGGCGGCTTACTACCATCTGTGAAGAAAGCCAAAAGAGAAAGAGAAAGTACAGATAGTGGCTTAGCTACCATCTTTGAAGAAAGAAGAGAGAGAGAGAGCACAAACGGTGGCCTGCTGCCGTCTGTGAAGAGAGAAGAGAAGAGAACATAGGCGATGGCTTTAGCTGGCGTATATGAAAGGAGAGAGAGAGAGGAAAAGGAAGAGAGTGGAAGGAGAAGAGGACACACAGACAAAAGCTTAGCTGCCGTTTGTGAAGAAGAGGGAGAAAGTAGAAAGAGAGAGAGAATACA
Source organism: Amborella trichopoda (assembly GCF_054954075.1). Lineage (NCBI taxonomy): Eukaryota > Viridiplantae > Streptophyta > Magnoliopsida > Amborellales > Amborellaceae > Amborella > Amborella trichopoda. Next base: position 21,378,758 of record NC_142340.1, read on the forward strand.
AGGACGGCAGCGAGGCTTGCCAAAAAGTGTAAGCTCACGTCACTGTCCCTATGAGAGGAGAGAGATAGAGAGAGAATACAGAGACCACGACGAAGCCTGCCAAAAAGGGTAGACCCACATTGCTACCCCTATGGAGAGGAAAAGACAGACAGAGAGAATAGAAAGGAATGGAAAGAAGACAAGAGAGAAAAGAAAGGAGAAGAGAAAGAAGGGAAGAGGAAGAGAGAAAAGGAAAGAAGAAGAGAGACAAAGGAAAGAGGAGGAAAGAGAAGGAAATAAGAAGAGAGACAAAGGAAAGAGGAGAGAGAAAGGAAAGAAGAGGAGAAAGAAAAGGAAAGAAGAAGAGAGAGAAAAGAAAGGAAAGATGAGGAAAGAGAAGGAAAGAAGAAGAGAGATAAAGGAAAGAGGAGGAGAGATAAAGGAGAAAAAAAGAAAAGAGAGAAAGAAGAGGGAGAAAGAAGAGAGAGGAAGAAGAGGGAGGAAAAACAGAGAGAAAGAAGAAAGAGAAAGAAGAGGGAAAAAGAAGAGGGAGAAAGAAAAGAGAGAAATAGAAAAAGTTACCTAGGGGTACCCGTCCCAATTTTCTCTCTCCTCTCTTTCTCTCTCTCTCTCCAAGCTATGACCCAAAACTCAAGCAAAAAAGAATTTTTTTAATTGATCAAAGAAGGTATTTTACATGTAGAAAGTACGTCCTTATATAGAAGTGGGCCTCAAACATGAGTGGATGATCATTTTCTAACCTAATTGATGAAAATTAACAAATAAATGAATTAAAGGCAATTAAGAAAATAAATGAAAAATGATAATTTTGCCCTTACACCAACAATCCATAAAATTTTGAATCAATCCCTGTAATGACCATACAATCTTCATGATCTTCTGGGATCTATTCAAGTTCCTTCTGATCTTCATCCGGCTAAGAGATTATTCTTTTCTTGATCGGCTTGGGAAGACGATCATTTTGATATCCTTTTTGAACCATGGATCGGACTCTCAAACCATGATCATGACATGGCAAAACATGAAAAAACGTGCGATCTTAGATTTAGGATTCAACTCATTTCTCAATGTATTTCACCTGTTTCTTTGTTGTATGTGTCGAACATGTCGCCACGATCGTTTTGCAAAAAAAACGGTTCGATTTGGTGCCCGGACGATCGTTTTCTGAATTGGGAAATTTTGGCCGGAGTTTGGATTCTGGTAGCCAGAATTGCAGCAACTTTAGACTCATCGTACATCGAATCTGACTATCCATCACTTACGAGGTTTGGCTCAGATGAAGCTTCTAACCTTGTGCTCGTAATGGGTCTGGTTTGAGGTTGATCCAAAGTGCGATCGTCGTGATATGGGCATTTGATCGAGAGGACATGTCGCTGAAAATTTCCTGCTACTTTTGGAAGTTTTTCGGTGAACTTCTCTCTTCAATTTCTCTCTGCTTGGTTCTTGTTATCATGCATTTCACATATTAAATCGATGGGGCCGTTGAAAGGAACATGCTCCCAAAATTTGGGCTCGATCCGACCCAGGATGAGGGAGATATGACCATGTGAAGTTTGCTCCCAAAATTGAGAACCATAACTTCCATTAATCAAAATTGGTTCATCGAGGGTGCACCGTAATAGTATACGATCTGCCAATTTTTGATAATGTGACCATAACTCTAGAAGTATCCAAATGCGCTGAAAATTGGTGCCCAGGGGTTTTCAAATGTTCTGAATTCAATGGCGATGATTTGGAGACCATTTGACGCTCCAATAGTGGTGTTATAGTTCATAGTCTATTTTCAAAATGATAGAGGCAGAATTTCCAAAACTGTTTTGTCATCTACACTGTATAAAACTCATCGAATTGTAAAGAAACTTAGCAGGTATTCTTAAGAGACTCTTAAACACGATCTTGAATCTTCTTGGGCTATTATAAGACTGTCGAAAATTTCACTTATGAATCAGGGCTTATTGACCTACGGCTTCCATAGTCCACATGCATTTTGATGCGTGCAGACCTAGGTCATGAACTGCTATCTCTTTATTCGCACCGGGGATATAAGTAATGGAAAATGACCTAAAAAATCTTGCCCTTGCCAAATGTTGTGCTTCAAGAGAAGCGAGAAGTGCAACATTCAGAAACAAAATTGTTCCTTCGAATTTAGTTTTCTTCTTGGTAACCGGATCACACAAATATCAAAGGGATAATTGACAAGCTACTTTTCGGAGGGGTGACCAAGGTGCTCAGACGGCTGAGGGCCTTTCTTAAGGGCTTGTAGGCCCAGATGTGGAGACTTTCAGGGGGAGAAGAGACATTTAGAGTCTACACCTCATTGGACGTACAAGGTGTTTTTAAAGTCTTAACCCAGTCGAGCGCTTTTGTTGGTACTTCAGAATGCCTGGTCCGACCAGGGAGGGATTTTGGCGAGGCAACCTTAAAAGGGCACTACCTTGGTTGATGTGGGAAGGTATTTACCTGATTTGATAGTTTATTGCCTTGTTATGGATCTTGAGGGATGATTTTAACGTCTATACCCCGTTGGACATATGACGGGATGATTTTAAAGTCTACGCCCTATTGGACTTACAAGACGCTTTAAAAGTCTTCACCCTTGTCGGATTTTTTGTTGCGTTGTTTGCTACCTCACTAGGTTTGCTTGGCCTGGTTTGACAGTTTCTTGCTTGTGAATGATCTTGTTTTTATGTCCCAATAACATGGTGTTCTGCTACTGAGGAATTTTCTTGAAATGTTGGCTGAAGGCGCCTATGGAGCCAAGCGTTGCATCAACCTGCTTATTGGTCCTAGTGCCCTGATAGGTTTTCACTTGGACAAGGGGAAGTAGTGCCGTAAAGACGGCTAGTACCGACCTCCTTTTTATTAGGCGCTTTTGCCCATGACCTGACGGCCATGTCTACTCTTTTCTCCATTTTTGCTCACGGTGCCCTTTGCAGGTTTTTATCGTGTCCGATTTTTATTTTACGGAACACTCTTACTCATGGTTTCGTGGCCATGCTTGTCTTTTTTTTTCGGGTGTACACCATGCATGTTTTTTTTGTGGGGGCGAGTTTAAGGTCATGCCTCCAGGACCTGGGCAAAGCAGTTTAACGTCATATGGCCAGGACGTACACTATAGTTTTAGGGTCATACAACTGGACCGCGATGGCGATGGATGACGATCCGTGGAGGCTATGGAGTGAGTATGGTGGTGGTTCGACTCACTTTGGGGTAACAACATGAGACCATTTGTGAATGATGGATTATGTTTGGATGGAACATGGATAATGGTGACCCACTGGCTGATGGTAAGTATGGATGGTGGAATGGCTCACTGGGAAATGGGACTATGGATGGTGGTCCAATTCATTGGGGATGAAATGGATGAAAACATTTATGGGCAGTGGGTTCAAACGGTGAAGGTGGGTCCTAGTGAGGGATGGTAGGTAACAACAGACTCACTGGGGATTATGGAGTCAATGTGACTCCTTGGGGATAAAAGATTAGGTCATGAACATGACTCCAATGGGGATGGCGAGATGCTGAGGGTTGAACCTTGCCGATGTGTACACGAAAGGGCCGGCTAGGGAAGGCATGCATGGAGGTGCATGCAAAAGGAGTGGGTACAGAGGCAGCAAGGTTGGTGGCAACGTGGGAACACACATGGCGGCCTGAGCGCTCATGGTGGGTTGCACGAACATGTGCAGGGATCTGACATGTAGGAGTTCACAGAAGATGGTTGAGGGTGAGCACGCACGGCGGCTATTCATGAATGCGAACACTCACGACGGATACTTGGTGACATGAGCACTCACAGTGGCGACGTGAAGCTGTGAATACACATGGCGGCTACGTGGTGTTGTGAACACTCATGGCAGCTACGTGGTGTTCTGAACACTCACAGCGGCTATGTGATGCGACGAACACCCATGGCGGCTTCATGGTGAAATGAACACTCACGGCGACTGAATACAGCACAGGCTTTTTACTCGGGCTTGGTTCAATTCGGCTCGGCCCATTGTTGCTTGGCTTCTTTAATGTCTCGGCCTCTCGAAAATGCCCTTGGTCTTTTTTCAAAATGACACTCAAGTTCTCTTGAGCTTGGATGTCATTTTTGTTTTAGGAGGGGCATGACAGGGAATGTTCTGTTATAAAAAGGGCGTAAAGGATTTTTCACTTTTACCTAAACGTTTTTTGAACTCCTAAGATATCCTTGTGTTACTGTAGTAGCTCTGGCATGAGGGAATTCGGGCAGAAGAAAGAAAATGCTAAAGCAACTGTGAGAAGGCAGTCACGGCCGGAGAAAGGCACTATTGCTGCGACTGTGGTGAGGGTTCTCTTGGTGTGCACGAAGGCTTGGAGTGGGAACGAATATAGAGAGTTTTTCACCTGGTGAGTTCCAGGTTGGTTTACAGTGAGCTCTGGGGAGTTCAAGGGAGAGCCCGATGAGTTCAGCGGAAGTTGCCAGGGAGTTTCCAGTGAGTGCCGGTGAGAACAGTGTGAGGGTTATCGGGACTTCGGCTGTTTGCGCGTGAAGCTTGAGGATTCTCGATAATTTTACGGCGATTTTCTGGTGAGACTCAAGAGTTTCCTGGGGGAGTGACCGAAGGGTCGCAGGCTAATCAGGTTCTCAAGGCTTAGAGACCAGCCTTGCTTGGCGAACAACCTCTCTCTTCATGGATTTTATTCTGTTTCGTCCTCTATAGATATTCCATGGTTGGGAAGTCGAGGGTTCGTTAGAGTCTGAGGGATCGGGGGGTGCGCTCTCCCCTGAGGTCTGTGTCTGAGTATCCTCTTGTGTTAACAATCTGGCGGTTCGAACATCATCTCTTGGGATAGTGCTAGAAGAGAGTGGTCTCCTTGGACTGTTTCTATAATTATAGCTCGAAAACTGAAGCACCCCTCTAAATCGTGACCTCGTATCTGGTGATAAGGGCACCAGAGGTTTTCAATCCCACAAGCCAAATGTCTGGGCTGTCTTAACGACTTTGATGTGATGATCCTCGCTTGAAGCATCATACAAAACAACTCTTGAAGAACATCTGGTGGCAGTTCATAAAGATGATACACTTGCTTGTCTTCTTCTTGAACTGTCACCACGTGAGATGCTTCGATTGCCCCGAATGCCTTCTTGAGGCTATTGAGCTGTATCTTCCCCTTCTGGATTAAAGCTTCAATGTGATCCTTAAGGGTGAAGCAATCTTGAACAGGATGCCCCAACACCCTATGATATGCGTAGTAATTCTTATGGGTGACGAAATCATAATCTTCTGACCTTTTTACCTCAGGCAAGGTGATGATTTGTTGCTCAATCAGCATTCGGAGTAAGGTCGGGATCCACTCCCTGTCGAAGCTGTAGACCTTCTTGTTCTGTTCTTCCCAGTAATATTTTTCATAGAGGTTTCGAGGTGGAGGCACCTTATTGAAGGACTGCTTTTTTTGGCATGCATGAGGTGCCCCTTAGGATTTGGAGGGTTTACCCCCTTAGAGAAGTCCAGAGATTGGGGCAAAGCCTTCTTAGAGTTTGATATAGTGATAGCGGCACTGATCACTCCTTTCTGTTGATTTCCCCAAGCATTGCTATGACCATTACTAGAGCTTCGATTATTTTCCCCGTTTGATGATGGGGCTTGGAGTTTGCCATGATGCTTGAAAAGGCTCTCTCCAAACTGCTTTGGAGATCAGATCCGATATAGAGGTCAGGTTCGACGTTTCAACATGCAGGGAGATTTCCGGCCACATGTTGCGCACACATTGTTTGGATTGCATCGATATCAAGCATGGGGGTAGCTTGATGTGCAGCTAGAACTCTCCATCTTGCTATGAGCTGATTGACCGTCTCCTCTGGGTTCTGGGTTAAATGTGAGAAGTTCAATGGCATGGAATTCTCTCTTGACTTCATAGAAGTGCTTGTATAATAAGCACTCCATTTCTTCCCAGGTCTGCATTGAGTTCGGAGGGAGTCGGGCATAACCCTTAAATGCTGGCCCATCATGAGTCTCAACAAACTGACAAAGAAGAAGCCTCCCATCAGTTGTCGTCTCTTGAGACGCCGAATAGAAGTGAGCGATATGCTGGTGTGGCAAACTCATGCCGTTGAAGTGCGGGAGTCTCCCCTTCTGGTAATTACGGGGAAACGGGAGCTTGTCGATATAAGATGGATAGGGGTTCTGATACAAGGTTGTATCCTGGATGCCCAAGATTTGTTTGCCTCGCAAGCTGCGGATTGAGAGACTTGCTGAGGGAAGGACTGGTCATGCATAAGAGGTGACTGCCTCAAGACTAGATTCATTGGATGAGGAGAATTGGCTTCCTGGTGTGATGAGTTCCTATGGAGCCGGGTACTTTCCATCAAGTCGATCTTCTCCATCATCTTACGAATCATGTCCTCAAACCGTTTCATACAGTCTTCTTGATTGTCAATGCGTTCCTGTGTGAGAGGATTGGCCTCTCACACAGTCAGGGTCTGGCACACATGCCGGACCGGGTGGGGCAAGTCGGTCAGTAGGGGTTCAACATGCCCCGATTGAGCTCAAGCTTTGGACGCTGATCGGGTTAGGACTAGTTCAGGACGATCTTGGGACCACAAGGGCTGCACGGTTGGGTTGTCTTCTACGGCATTAACAACCATGCAGGATTCTTCTATCTCAGGCTCTGCTACAGCCTGTAGTGGACAAAAGGGGTTCTCGGCCAAGGGATCAACCGGTTTGTTTGCCTCGAGTGCCTTGGGTTCTTCTTTTGGCACTATTTGCAGGTCTCGATCATGTTTGGCTCTAAAGCTCTGGCGTACCTCTCTCCAAAACTGAGACTGGGACAGTGATTGAGATTGGTCTGCTTTCTTCAAACATGACTGGGCAGTCTCCATGAGATACGGCAAGGAATGCAGGCCAGAGACGGGAGCCAGCTCAGACTTCTATCTCGGCTTCCAGAGAGACGGGGAACCTTGCCCCAAGCTCTTTTGTGAGCTCCAAAGGTAGGGCCGGTGTGAAGAGGGTACTCATAGGAAAGACCTTCGAGGACCAAGTCTTGAGTGGCTCGTCCGGAGGAGAAGGGACGAACGTGGGAGGAGTCAACTGCCAGTGACCTTTCGGTCAGAAGCTTGGAGTTGTCTGTGGGGGCAGCGCGTGTGTGCCACTTGCAGAAGGGTTCCAGGTGATCTGCGGGTCAACCCGATCTCGAGAAATAGGTTGGGCCTTAGGAGGCCGAGGCAAAGGATTGCGAGCATGTGTTTATGAGGAAGTGGCCTTGTGACCACCCCTCACAGAGTGAGCAGGCATGTGTTGTGAGGGACGATGAGGGGGTCATCTCTCGTGTACTCGGCTAAGCGCAATCAGAGGGCTACCACGAGTAGTGCGATATGTATGCAGTAGAAATACAGGGTCAGGGCCAAGAAGACCCGAACTCAGACAATGGTTAAGGCAGCCTGAGGGTTGCCTTAAAGTGTAGCTCGAGTGGATGGACCACAACCTCAAATGCGTGTGTGGGAGGTGGCGGCCTTAAGGCCTCCTCCTTCGTGTGTCGAGCCTCTTGTTATAGGAGCTCGATGTGAATGAGAGTTGGGGGTGGCCTTACGGCGACCCACAGGAGCACTGACAGCCAGACCACCGCATGCAGGAAGGGAAGGGACGGCCTTTCGGCTGCCCCAAGCAGTTGGACCGACAAGTGACTTGCCAGTAGCAGGCTGCATGCTGTGTGCGGTGGCTAGTGCGCCACCCATGTAAGGTGCTTTGGTGGAGGGTCCACCAAGGTTAGGCGATGAGGAGTGAGGGACTTTTGGGTCCCTCCTCGCACCGATCTAGGTTAAGACCTGGAAGCGTGACATGGGGCCAACGCTCATAAGGAAGGTGGAGAATGACATTCAAGGAACCTGTTCTCGAAACGGAGTCACGAGTGCAGGGATCAAAAGGTCCTCGACTCGGATGAAGGAGTTGACTAACCCCGAAGACATGTGTGTGTAGGGTGAACATGAAATAAAAGAAAGACAAGCCTAACAAGAACGATCCAACTATGGGGTAGCGTGTCCCTAGTAGAGTAGCCAAGCTGGTTAGATGCCTCAATCTTGCCCTCAGGTCGGGATGACCTGATGCCGTTGCTCCGGGTTCGAGATGAACCTGGGACCTGAGACCACTCTCTTGTGAACTGCATTAAGAATACGCGGGTAGGAATACCAATCGGTGAGAGAGGAATTTAGTCGTAAGGCGGGACTTACCTCATGTGGGTCCATGACATGCTCAGGCCAAAAAGCATGGGTGCTCACTTAGATCACGTAGAATGCCCCTAGCTTATGGCCTGGTTCGGAATCGTCTCCCTTAGCTTATTTCTTCCTACATGCAAATACACACACACATTATAATACAGACAAGTGGGTTTGAGGACCCCACCTTGTCATAGGGTGAGCGCACACGTACGTGTGTACCCAAAGGAAAATGGAAAATAACATGATTGAGTCCATGTTGTTTCGGCAGCTTTACGGTGTCTCCTTAACAAGGGACTCTTAGTACATATTTACAGTAAAGGCGAAGAGAACAGGGGTTAGATGAAGAAGAGACATTAGAAAGAAGGGAAAGAAAGAGAAGGAGATAGAGAGAGAAAAAGAGTGACGAATGCTGGTTTGTCTTTCACCCAGCTCTTCAGATAAAGAAGAAAAAAAGAGACGAAGCCTGGTCTCCAGATCCTTCAGAGATAAAATATATCTTTAAGAAGAAAGAAAAGAAGAATGAACGGCTAATGTGTCTTTCAACTAGTCTTTCAGAAAGCAAATAAAGAGAAGTGAAACGAAGGGCTAATATGTCTTTCAACTAGTCCTTCAGAGAGGTAGTAAAGAGAAAGGTAGAAAGGAGGAATCAAGGGCTAGTATGTTTTTCAACTAGTCCTACAGAATAGGCATGATCAACAAGAAAATAAAGGGAGAGAAGGCTGGTCTGTGTTTTACCCAGATCCTTCAAAGAAGAATATTAAGAGAAAAGAGAGAAGGAGATGAGGGAGAAAAGGGAAGAAAAGACACAGACGGCGGCTTGAAGCCGTCTGTGAAGAAGGAAGAGAGAGAGAGAATACAGATGACGGCTTTACTGCCATCTATGAAAAAAGAAGGGAGAGAAGATACAGGCGGTGACTTGCTGCCATCTGTGAAGAGAGAGAAAGATGGTGAGTGAGCACAGAAGGCAGCTTGCTGCCGTCAGTGAGGAGAGAAAGAAGGGAGAACACAGACGGCGGCTTGCTGTCGTCTGTGAAGAGAGAAGGGAGAGAGAGAGAAAACACAAACGCTAGCTTATTGCTATCTGTGAAGAAAGAAGAAGGGAGAGAGAAAGCACAGATGGCAGCTTAACTGCTGTCTGTGAAGACAGAAGAGAGAGAGCACAGACGGTGGCTTACTGCAGTCTGTGAAGAGAGAAGAGAGCATAGATGGCGACTTTAACTGCCGTCCATGAAAGGAGAGAGAGAGAGAGAGGAAAAGGAGGAAGAGAAAGGAGAAGAGGACATACAGACGATGGCTTAGCTGCCGTTTGTGAAGAAAGAGTGAGAAACTAGAAAGAGAGAGAGAATACAGGAACGACAGCGAGGCCCGTCAAAACAGTAGGCCCACGTCACTATCCCTATGAGAGGAGCGAGACAGAGAGAGAATACAGAGACCACGACGAAGCCTGCTAAAAGGTAGGCTCATATTGCTACCCTTGTGGAGAGGGAAAGATAGAGAGAGAGAACATAAAGGAATGGAAAGAAGAAGAGAGAGAAAGGAAAGGAGAAGAGAAAGAAGGAAAAGAGGAAGAGAGAAAAGGAAAGTTACCTAGGGGTACTCGTCCAAATTTTCTCTCTTCTCTCTCTCTTTCCAAGCCATGACCCAAAACTCAAGCAAAAGGGCACTTTTTTAATTGATCAAGGAATGATCTTTTATATGTAGAGAGTACGTCCTTATATAAAAGTGGGGCCCAAACATAGGTGGATGATCAATTTCTAACCTAATTGATGAAACTTAATAATTAAATAAATTAAAAAAAAAGAAAATAAGGGTAAAATAACGATTTTGCCCCTACACCAACAATCCATGAAATTTCGAATAAGTCCCTGTAATGGCCATGCAATCTTCACGATCTTCCAGGATCCATTCGAGGTCCTTTTGATCTTCATCAAGCCAAAGTATTATTCTTTTCTTGATCGGCCGAGGAAGACGATGCTTTTGATATCCTTTTTGAACCATGGATTGGACTCTTGGGCCATGATCATGACGCGGCAAAAACATGAGAAAACATGCGATCTTAGATTTTGGATTCAGCTTGTTTCTCAATGTTTTTCGCCGCTTTCTTCATTGTAGCGTGTCGAACATGTTGCCACGAGCGTTTTGCGAAAAGAAAACCTCGATTTGGGGCCCGGACGACTGTTTTGAAAAATTAGGAAACTTTGGCTGAAGTTTGGATTTCGGTGGATGGAATTGCAGCAACTTCAGACTCATTGTGCGTCAAATTTGACCATCCATCATGTGTGAGGTTCGGCTCAAATGAAGCCTTTGACCTTGTGCTCGTAATGGGTCTGGTTGGAGGTCGATCCGATGCTTGAACGTTGTGATATGGGCGTTTAACCGAGATGACATATAGCTGGAAATTTCCTGCTACCTTTTCAACGAGCTTCTCTCTTCAATTTCTCTAGGCTCTGGCTGTGTTATCATGCGTGACGCATATCAAATTGACCGGATCGATGAGATGAACTTGCTCCCAAAATTTGGACTCGATCCAACTCGGGATGAGGGAGATATGGCCATGTGAAGTTTGCCCCAGAAATTGCGAACCACTGTTTTCATTAATTGAAACTGGTTCACCGAGGGTGCACCATAATAGTGTACGACTTACCCATTTTGGGTAATGTGATCATAACTTACTCCGGAAGTATCCAAATGCCCCAAAAATTAGTACCCAGGGATTTTTGATCATTCTGGATCCAATGACGATGGTCTAGAGACTATTTGGCACTCCGATAATGGTGTTATATATATTAGAGTCCATTTTCAGCATGATAGAGACAAAATTTCCAAAACTGTTTTGTCGTCTGCACTACCTAAAACTCGTCGGATTGCGACAAAACTTGGCAGGTGTTCTTAGGACACTCATAGGCACGATCTTGAACCTTCTTGGTCCATTCTGAGACTGTAAAAAATTATACTTCTGGATCAGAACTTATTGACCTACGGCTTTCATAGTCCGCAGGTATTTTAGTACCTGCGAACCTAGGTCGCGAACTGCTCTCTCCTTATTTGCACTAGGGCTACAAGTGATGGAAAATTACCTCAAACACTGTCAAATATAGTTGAAGCATTATGTAGAGTGATTTCCATCATGGATTGCTTTCTCTAATAGAAAAATATGGATTTCTTTCTTTCCATAAAAATCAACTTATACTTGGGTTTTACACTTTATTGTTGTTTTACATGGGATAGGTTGTTCCTTCTACTACATTACACTTACAACATTTCAATATGCCTAAGGAAAACATCATTTTAAAAGTATATCCTTGGTGGGTGTAAATTTCGGATGATTACAAATCCAATTTTTTTATTTTTTATTTTTATTTTTTAATTATTGGAAGAGTGCACCCTTTTTTTTTTAATTTATTTATCATTGTGTTAAAATTCTACCTATGTTATTCATTATCTAGAGGATTCATTTCTTGGAACTTTGGGCTATACTTTGTATAAGTTTATCTTAATTGTGAAAAGTGCGCCGTCGAGATCATTGTTGTGGTGTATCACTGAACAAGGAACGATTTTATTCATCCAAAATCTTACTCCTATTGCATCTAAGGCGTTGATGATTTCATTTTATCCACTAGATTTTACCTACTTCCTAGAGGGATGTGATTACGGATGTTGGTTTCATGGGTATGTTTATTGGTAAATTGGGGAAATCAAATTAGACAGTAGTGTTTGTCAGAAATTTGCAAGGCCACATTGCTAGAATTTGTGGGAGCATAGAATGGAGAGAGAGCACAATATTTACGTGGTTCAGGATGTTTAGACCGAAGCCTTACATCCATGGATCCAAAGCCCCAACCGGCTACATCTTCATTATATTGGATGAAAGCTTACATCAGTAAGTACCTCTATATATAGAGGATAATCACACAATTAGATAAGATGATTATGGTATGATAACTTGATGACCAAGTAACTTGGTCTCTTTCTTCTAGATACCTAACCTTATCAAGAGACATATACATCCATAATGATGTATATCAATATGAACTCAAGATATCTATATCCTAACACTCCCCCTCAAACTCAAGATGCTTTGACATAAAACAGCTCGAGTTTGAACAATACTAAGTTACCAAAAAAAAAAAATCACATGTTGCCATGGTCTTCCAAGAAACAACCTTTCTTAGGCTCTCTACTTTCTTCTCTGAAGATCTCTCTCTTCAAAGGCTTTTTTTCTTTTTAGAGACTTTCTCTCTCTAAAAGAAAAGGATTTTTCTTTATCTCTCTTCGGAACATCCGAGATCGAGTAACGAAAAACTCGACAATTATCACACAGGATGGAGCAACAGAAAACTCCATCATCAAACAAGATCAAGGAACGAAAAACTTGATCATCAACCAGGATCTAAAAATTCAATCATCTTCATCTCCTCATTTGGACAAGGAACTCTTGATCAACAACTTGGACTGTGAAATTCGACCATCTTCATTTCCTCATCTGGAGACGAAACTCTTGATCACCAAATATAACTTCCCTCTGCATAGTAATTGGACTGATCCAGAATCTGGATTTTCGATCATCTTCATCTCTTCATCAGGAGACGGAACTCTTGATCAACAACCAGGACTGTAAAATTCGATCATCTTCTCATCAGGAGACGAAACTCTTGATCATCAACCATAAAACTAAAATTTGATCATCTTCACCTCGTCATCTGGAGATAGAACTCTTGATCACCAACCATAACTTCCCTTTGCATAGTAGTTGGACTAATTCAGAATCTGGATTTTCGATCATCTTCATCTCCTCATCTGGAGATGGAACTCTTGATCAACATCTAGGACTGTGAAATTCGATCATCTTCATCTCCTCATCTGGAGACGAAACTCTTGATCATCAACCATAACTGTAAACTTCGATCATCTTCATCTCTTCATTTGGAGACGGAACTCTTGATCATCAACCATAACTTCCCTTTGCATAGTAATTGGACTGATCCAGAATTTGTATTTTCTTGTCTACATAGCGGTTACATTAGAGATGTTGACTTCATTTCTACTCGTGTTATCTCCATATCTCCTATACTTCATCTCTACTCATCTCATCTCCATATCTCCTATACTCTCCCCCTCAAGTCGGGTGTAGATGCGAAGAAACACCCAACTTGCAAAATACAATTTTTTTCTTTAAGTACAACCATATCAAAAAAAAAAAAAGGCCAATAAATTGGTTCTAGATTATAGCCCAATCTTAAAAAAATACCACCCATTTTCTTTCTTTTTTTTTTTTTTTTTTTTTTTCTACCTTAGGAAGACATGACAATGACAACAAAAAGAGCCTCGATGAATATGACGAATGTGACCAAGCCACGTCTTTAGTTAAAAAAAAGCAAATAAGAGATCTTATCCTCCTCCCTGATGGCAATACGTCGTTGGTGCCGGTGATGAACAGCGAGGCAAACACAATAGCGGCGAGAGTGGGTTATCTTTCAACACTATGATTGATGGAATAAATCGAGAGTGGGTTATCTCCATTGGCGTGAGTTCTTATGATCCTCTTCGATTGGGTTATTGCATATGATGAAGAGGAATATGGCATTGGTGGGAATGGGTCTGCTTCAATTTTTTGGTAAATCACCATGAGCTTCACGTTGCTTCCGATCAAAGATCTTTCCTTCCAAGATATTTTGGACTGGAGGGATCAAGTCTGATAGTCATTTCGAAATATCGTAGGTATTTCGTGTTCCCATAAAAACAGTCAATCTTAAGCAATTCAATCTTTCAAAAAGAGATGATTCCCTCAATGATCCTCTAATTTATAGCGATACTATTTACAAACCAGATCCCAAAGCTCTCAAAACGATGGTGTTGAAGCAGAGAACGAGATATCCGATGGCTGGTAGGTGAGACCCATTAAGAAATCAATTATGAATCTTTCTGCGTCTTTCTCGGAGGAGCTTGCACCAAAATAGGCGAGATGTGGGCAGCCATTGATAGGTTATGCCCACCTTGGCAAGGTAGACTCCTGAAAATTGTTTACGAAGAATGAAAATTGTTTACGGCAGAGTTTCGAAGAACCTTGCTCTGATACCATGTTTGAATTTGTGGGAGCATAGAATGGAGAGAGAACACAACATTTACGTGTTCCAAGAGACATATACATCCATAATGATGTATATCAATATGAACCCAAAATATCTATATCCCAACACACATGAATGAGGTGCTGCCATAGGAGTCAACCTGTCCCTTTTCGGGCTCACGCTTCATACAATTTTTTAAATGATAAACTTTTTAATGTTAATATACATTAATAATCACACAGAGGCCAACTGGTAATGTAAAAACTTTCTACTTGAAAATTGTACGTTTATGGATAACAAATGTAGCATAGCAATTGCTTCAAACACATTAACATGTTTGCTGAACTTTGTTTTTATTGAATGCTTGTCCGCGTTTTGCAAAGGTGCTTAGTGCTTACTTCATTTGACTGACATGTGAAAGCATTACTCAAAAGTTTCGATGTTTTTTTGAGGTGTTTTTGTTGGGATGATAGGCTATTCTTGCTTAGTGGCCAAAGCATTACATCTGCCATCAGAATTCACTTCGAACCTCATGCCGAGCCTCACTTCGTGTTTCACCCTAAGGCACACTGAACTAGACATACTCGGCCTGATCAATTTTGGGGCTGGACCCGGGCCAGCCCTGGTTCAACCCAATGCAGCCTCAGAAAATTGACCTTTCTACGGACTATATACCGTATACTTAGTCCATTTCCTACACTGCATATAAAGTAATACACAACACTTACTATTGTTAATAGCTATAGGCTAATTCATATTATCTTATATGGTCTAGGTTAAAATGCGAAATCCTAATTTCTCTCACTCAATTCCAAATCCTAAACCTTCCCTCGTCACTCTTGCCTCTCTTCAACTTTCTCTCTCTCCTGGCAAACCCCTTCCAAAAAAAATAAATAAATAAATAAATAAATAAGGAAAAGAATATAAAAAAAGAGGAATGAGCTAGGCTTGGGTCGAAGCCTCAGCCTTGCCCAACTTGGCCTACATCATATTTGGGCTAGGCTCAGGCCTTAATGATATAACTTGGGCCAGGGACGGGTCGCAACCATTGTTAGAAAAACCGGGTGATCTAACTGCTAACCACCAGGTTAGATCGAAACCATCCAGTGGCCGGTTCAGGTTTTGGTGATCGACTGCTATTTAAAAAAAAAGGTAT
Source organism: Amborella trichopoda (assembly GCF_054954075.1). Taxonomy (NCBI): domain Eukaryota; kingdom Viridiplantae; phylum Streptophyta; class Magnoliopsida; order Amborellales; family Amborellaceae; genus Amborella; species Amborella trichopoda. The sequence goes on from NC_142340.1 coordinate 21,394,158, forward strand.
GTAAATTCTCAAAAATAAAGAATTTGATTTGTAATGTATTTTTTTAACATTATTTACATTATGAGAAAGATTACAAATTATTTTTGACATTAATGCTCACTTTAATTAAAAAATCTATTCATTAAAATCTATTTTTTTTCATTTATTTTCAACTTCATTTGTGTTTTCTTTTAATCATTTTTTATATTAAAATCTATTTTTTTCCATTTATTTTCAACTTCATTTGAATGTGTTTTCTTTTAATCATTTTTTATATTTGAGTATTTTTTTTTGTATCTTTTTTATTTTTTCAACGCTTTTTTTTACCGCCCGAGACTTGCCCGGTTATAACAGTTGAATCGGTCGGTTTACCAGTTAAGCCGGTTAAACTTCTTCAGGGCCCATGTTCGGTTAACCGTTCTGATTCGATTTTGCGAACATTGGTTACAACCTTATACATTGTTTTTTTTTGGCTGATACCTAGCAAGAAAATTCAGGCAAGGCTCAGGTCTGTCAGCCACGATTCTAGATGTTTATACTTGAAAATACAGGCAAGAGACTTCGGCCCTACCTTGATTTCAGGTGCAAACATTTCGAAAAGTTGGAAGAGTATGGGTCCCGTCAAATTACGTTTCGGAAGAGAATCAAGTCATAAGACCTTATTACCCTCGAACCGCTGATAAAGCCGGCTTCCCTCTTATTTCAACCTTGGAACTCAACAAGAAGGCTTTTGAAAGGGGTTTGAAGATAACAATGAGATTTTAAAAGAAGCGATTTCGAAAGAAAATAAGAGAGGAAAATCACAAATAAATAACTAAACTAGGGAGATACAGATATACAGAGGTAAATAACCTAACTATAAAAATACAAAAAAAAAAAGAAAGTAAAAAGCATGGGGATAACAAAGCCTAAGCTATTTTCTAAGCTAAACATGTATGGCATAAAATGAGAGAGAGAGAGAGAGAGAGAGAGAGAGAGAGAGAGAGAGAGAGAGAGAGAGAGAGAGTATTAAAGAAATGAGATAGTGAATATGAAGGAGAAAGGAGAAGAGATCCCTATTAATGAGACAAAGACATACGTGCACAAGATGGGAATAAAAGTAATAATACAACATGGAAAAGAACAAAACGAGGGAAAAAGGAAGGTAAACTAATACTAATAAATACATAACATGCAATGAGAGAAATAAAAATAAATATAAAAGAAAGATACAAGGAGAGAGTGTTAGAAAGAATGCTAAGATAAATGAGATAGAGAGAAGTAGAGAATGACACATCAAAAAGGAAGGAGAGAGGAATAGATGGACATGGATTAATGACAAAAGATAATGAAAAGACAAGAAAAGTAAAGACAACAAAAGAGCATAGGATATACTAAGCTATTAAAGAAAATATAAGGGGAATAGATAGAATACACACAGAAGAGAGTAATGAAATGAGAGACATGAAAAAAGGGGGAGATTTAAAAAAAGGGTTGAAGGAGAAAAAGAAAAGGAAAGCAAATATTCGTAACTAAAGTGAAAAGAGAAAAATAAAGGAAAGAAAGCAAGCATTAAATAGAAGATATGAGAGAGGGGGGAGATCTATATCATGAAAGAAACAAGAAAGAGAGAGAGAGAGAGAGAGAGAGAGAGAGAGAGAGATGAAAGCAATAAACTTAACAAGAAATATGTAAAATAATGAAAAATGAAATAGCCAGTAATAAATGGGATGAGGGAGTTGGTTGAGAAGGGAATATCTAGACTACCAAATAAAGAAACAAAAAAGATAAATAAATACAACAAAACAAAATAAATAACTACAAACTAATAAAAAGGTAAATGATCATGCAATGAAGAAGATGAAGGAAAAGGGGAGGATTAAATGTAACTAAATAGGGATAATAAATACTACATTAAATGAAAGAGCAAGGGAATATAAGTAAAATAAAAAATAGAAAATAAGCAAAAATATACCAAAATAGTTGAAAGAGAAATAAATGCAAGAAGCAAAAGAAGAAAGAGGGAAATGATACTTTATTCCAGACCCCTAGGCCCGACGCCTAGAGTCGGCGTCAATTCAGATCGAATGGTTGCACAGTCGATCCCGAGTTTTTGGTTTTAACAGAGCAAATAGAAATAGGTGGAAGAGGGACCAGAAGGTCTAATTATCTGGACCGCCTTTGGTTTGATAGTGTAGTTTGACGGGGCTTGTAACTTAGTTTTGGATTGAAGGGTTTGGATGGAATGGAGATTGCTCAAGTGGGCTCACCTTGGGGTTTTTCTCAACCTCAAGCATGAGCTTGAGATTAAAGAATTCCAGGCCCAAGCATTATATGAATCTGGACATAGTTTTTGCTTAAAACCGTTAGGATCTAGACATTAAGATTGAGGCAAGGGAGACTATTTATAGGTAAAATAGACCCATGACAACCTGTATGTCGGTTTTATGCGATTTTTTTACTATCAGAATTCTGACGACATTTGGACTGACACTAATGCTAGTGAGAATGACGTCACGTCATTGATGCAATAAGAATGATGGTCAATAAATATTCACTGCTCATTAATGCAGCTGATATGGCCCTGTCAGTACTTGACGCTATTGACAATGGTGTCGTTGATATTCTGATTGCCTTCAAATCTCGTTTTGGACATGTATCACATTTTGGTGACTCTGGTTTGAATCTGATGGACCAGTCACAGCTTGAAGCTATTCCGAATGTTGCAGGCAACATTTGGAGTGTCGTCAGATACCAGCTGGAACGCCTCATTGGTTGTACCTTCATCAGTTCATCGGCCAATAGAAATTCGACAACCATAGGCCATATTGACTTTTGATGTGTTAGTACGGTCTGCCATGCCTGTGCGTACAGACTGACGTGTCAGGAAGTCATCTCAATCATGTCGACCAGGCTGTTTCCCGCCTGGAAGAGGTCTTTGGGTCTGACGCTAGTTGGAATGGAGTTGGCCAAACGTCGATTCGTTCTAGAAGGTCATGGGGAGTTCTGGGGTTGGGCGCTAGTTGCACTAGCGATGATCCCATTGGGAATGGTGTAAGGCTTCTTATTTTTCTGACCGCCTACTCAGTGATTGAGGTGCCTTCGGTGTTCTGTCTTCAAACTTTTGGTTGGGCTTTGGTGGTCGTTGGGGCGACATCAGAGCCTTCTCTCTGGGGTGCTTTGTGGTCAGGTTGTTTTGAGTCTGTCTTGCCTTGTCTCGCCTCTTAGTGCCTTTGATCCCATTGGAGCAATGAAGGCTTCGTGGAGGCTAAGTTTATGGAAAAGAGGTTCTGGTGGGGTGAATGATTTAAAATATCCAGTTGGTCTGACTGAGACATTTCAACCTATCTATGATTTTTCCCATCAAGATCAGGGTGTCTATAGTTGCCCCTTTTTGTCGCTTGTCTCTCACTCGAGTGGTGAGACACAAAGCGACAAAGAAGAAGACCCTTGCAGTAAAAGAGTTGGGTGGGGAAGAGAATCTGGGTTCTTCATTCATGGAGTCCTGATCTCAAGAGAGGGGACCATGGTGCTTGATGGTCTCGCTTGGGACCCGGTAGTTAGCTTAGCCCATAGTAAGGGGCGTCGCTGGTTGGTCTCTCCCGGAATCAACGCTTGAGACCCGGAGGTTAAATTAGTCCATCATGAGGGGCATCACAGGTTTGTCGCTCCATTTGTAGGTCGTAGGCTGGTGTACTGCTTCCCCGAGAATTCAGAGTCAGAAATCTTGTTTGGAATGCAGTAGTTGAGAAGGGCAGAGAAATCTTGACTTAATAGATCATAGATGGCCTCATATCCTAGGTGTGTTCCTACGGTTGTCTAAGGCTAGTGATGGCTAAGGAATTGGGAGTTTTTCTTTTTGTTTTATGGCCTTGATGGGGAAGAGGGATGGTAAACAGTTTCTACTTGCTGTAGTTATTTCCCGTTAGATCGAGTGACTATAAGTGCATAATGATCATAATTAACAGAGCCGTTATGATATCATTGTTTTCAAAAATCATTTTTCAAAGTAAGAAAGTTTTGAAATCAGGGACAAAATTTTTTAGAACATATGCTAATGTCGAGTTACGATTTGAACCAAAAAGATTAAGGTTTTTGAAATGACATACACATGAAGGGTTTTGATAAAATTCCTGACCGAGCTCGCCCAGTGTTGGATTTTGGGCTTTTTTTTAGAAGAGAGATATTTTTGAAAGATTAGCAATAGACTTGGTTCATATTTTAAACTCGTGTGACAAAGGAGTCATCCGAGCAGGTTAGCGTCATGTGGTGATGAATGAGGTTAAGCAGTTTAACATCCTACAACGATGTACGAGATTAAGCAATTTAACATCATGCAGGTATGAACAGGTAGTGAAGTGGACTCCCCTTAGTAGGTATTGCCAATATTCGTTTGGATGTTTTTTGAAGGGATGTTGGCTTTGGCCAATCACATAATTGCTTGGGGGATCCAGTATCCGTCCTAGGTCGAATCCGGGTCAGTATGGAGAGTGTAGGGTGTGGTAATTTTGCCAAGGTAACTGATGACACTTCAATTATCTCCAAACGATAGAGGGGTATTTTGGTCATTTATTGACATGGGCCCGTAAGGAAATCATCTATCAAATCCGGCTAGCCCCATTTTAAGCCGATGGGACTTTACTCTAGATCCCCTAGGGATTATTTACAAAATTGTGAGTCATGATTTTGGGTTACAATGGCAATGCCTTTGGCGATATTCTGAATGTCTTCAAACTATCAAATGGTATTTTTGTCATTTGGTGAAATGGGTCCCAAGGGAATCTTCCATCATCTTTGGCTTACCCACTTTTTCAGTCGATAAGACCCATCTCTAATCCCTTAGGGTTAAATTTTGCATGGGGGGTGAAGAAGGTGGGCGACATTGGCAATGTCTTCAAACAATCAGAGGTTATTTTCATCATTTGGTGATGCGGGCCCCAAGGGAATCGTCCATCATCTCTGGCTTACCCAGTTTTTCAGCCGATTAGACCCATCTTTGATCCCTTGGGGTCTGTGGTGGACAAGACAAGTCATGGGGTTTGGCGCCATTAGGAATGTCTGTAGAATTTTCTAGCGGCATTGGCAATGCCTCCGAAACTTTCTGATAGAATTGGCAATGCCTCTAGAACTATTTGTTTTTGTGTCCTAACTGTAATTACTTCTTGAAGCCATTGGGAGTGGAGCTGAAGGCATTGACCATGCCTTCGAAACTTTATGGCGGCTTGACAATGCCTCCATAATTTTCTTTTTGCCTCTTCATTGAAATTACTTCCTGACACCATTGGGAGTGGCGCTGGCAACATTGACAATTCCTTCGAAACTTTCTGGTGCATTGGCAAGGCCTCCAAAAATTTTTCTTCCTGAATGTCACTTTTGCCTTCCAAACTGCTTCCAACTTGGTAGTAATTGGTTATGATCTGCTTCCTTCATTCTTTAGGGGCATTTTTCAATATTTCGAGCTATGCCAAGCAACTTGGGGCTCATGGAGGGTAAGGTGGAGACTTGGCACTTTTGAGGTGACTGGCTTAGGAACGCTACACTCATTCTTCCTCTATAGAGGAGACATCTGGCCCAGTTTTGGCTCCATCTGGTAGCAAGAGGTCCTAGAAGTCGAGCTGCCATAGGTCTACTCAAGTGGGTGCCGGATCTCACCAATTAAGGGACGATCAGGAGGGTTCTTCATCAAATCCATCTCTGAGCAGGCGATACTCCTTTATGTTTCAAACTTGGGGGTAAATGTTATTCAGGCTTTATATGCCTTGTTATGGCTAACTTTTCGTACTTCTCTTTTTGGAATTACGATATCCTCTTTTAGTCACCATATTTTGGATGCATGATTTTTAAGTTTTATGTTAATCATATGGGGTACTCATTGATTGCATGTATACATATGTCATATGTATGTAGATGGATTGATTGACATCAACCATGTGCACACACTTGTTAACGGATTATCTTTCAACTTATTTAAGACATTTCCCTTGTATGTCTAATACATATAAAATGGAGAACGAGTCTTCCCTTAGTTGCCTCAGAAACATGGGCGACCTCTTTTTACACTGGCTAGACTCGTCATAGGCGGGGAAACACCGTTTCCAACAAATGGTAGTTAGCAGTTTAAAGTCGTCCAACCATGGACTACAGGTCCTATCTTAAAAGATTTTTTAAAATGATTTGGATTGAGTGAAAACTGATTTTCAATAATCATTTTAAAACAGGAGTGGGCCTTACAATTTAGACACCCGTGGCCCTTAGGTGGGAATGAAATTAGGTATTTTTTAGGCGTTTAATTAAATCTAGAAACTAGTTTAGGACCCTAGTTTTGAAAATGAATTTTTGCCCCAAGAGTTGATTATTATGAATGATGAAAGACCCATTTTTTAAAGATGGTCAGTTTTTGAAAGGTATTTTAATTTTTAGAGAGCCTGGCTAGAGCCGAGCCAATTCCATCTTAGACCAAAAGGATTTGAAAATCTCAACTATTTTTAGCCTCGAGCATCTCCTTGCGCTGCACATCACTAGATCTTCTTTGGTTTCTCTTCAACCTGTCATCTTAAAAGCCAAAGGAGCGTCTTTCTTGGATTCTTCAAATTTCCCTAGACTAACTGAAAATTGTAGGAGGTTCGTGACCCTTGATCTTATCGTATGCCTTCCTTGGTGGATCACAGCCTTGAATGCCTTTTTGAGGTTTTCATCCATGGCATGGGGTAATAGTGTCCTTTTTGGATTTTCGCCATTCCTTGGATTTTTGTATCGACTTTTTTTTCCCATAGTATTGCTACTATTTCTATCTTTTCCATTTTCACCACTGGTCGGGCCTGATTTATCGTCGTCTCGGGTTGGCTCGATATGGGTGGCCCAGTCGGAGGAATCCTCTCTCGGACAACTGTGTGGCCCACGTGTGGGCATGTGCGTGTGCATGACGTGCGGATATGAACCAACAAAGAGAGAGATTTTAATTGACAAAGAAGGCATCGAGCTCCTGCCTCACCGTTTTGGGTTTCGGGGGCATGTCCGGGCGATTCACATTCTTAGATCATTTCGAAAGTCCTTCGATTGTCCTTGCAGCGCGGTTTGAATTCGGCTTCCTTACTTCACTGCACAGCACTGGGATCTACATAACTAAAAATGGCCTTCAAGGTATACCTTTTGAGATCTCCTACTATTGGTAGTTATATGGTAGATTGGGGGTCTATTCTAAGGGTTAGAGGGGTTGAAAGTGGATAGAGAATAAGAAGTAAAGAAGAGAAAGGAGGAACTGACCTAGAAATCGGGCAGCCTTTTGGCATCACCACTCCCAAGAAGTATTACCAGAGACAAGAAAGATACTGGGCTTGGAGGCCATAGGTATCTTGGGGGATTCAAGAGAGTGTGGTCTGTAGTTCTAGTCTATTGAAAGCTCACTACCGCAAAGGAAGAGTACGGTCAGTAGATCTAGACTTTCACGAACCCATGAGTAACTAAGAAGAAGATGAATAGAGAAATATGAGATGAGATGAGAAAAGAGTGAGAATATAAGAAACAAAAGGCCTCTCAAAACTCAGACATCTTTCCGACATCCCCTCTCTAAGGAGGTAACCTGGAACGTTGGAAAGTTCCCTAGACTATGAGACCAAAGTCAAGAGCACTGTGGAGGATTATAGAGAGTGAGGTCCGTAGTTCTAAACTGTTGGGAAATCACTTCTGAAGCTGGAGAGTGAGGTATGCAGTTCTAGAGTATAGCAAAATCACTTCCAAAGAGCCTTGCGAGAGCTGTCCAAGTTTAAAAAGATAGAGTATGATAAAAATATATTTATAAGAGATGAGAGAGAGAGAGATGAAATGCAAGAAAGTAGAGAGTTATTAAGAGAGGAGAAGAAGGGAGTATAGAAGAAAGAACAGAGTGAAAGAGACAGAAATCGCTCATAGCTCAAACACTATGTGAACCAGTGATTAGAGCAGTCCAAGGGTTAAAACTCTTTTTGACTCAAGAGGACCCCAACCCGAATGATCAAGTGTGAGAGAATTGAATGTCTCTCATGACCCAAAACACTACGTAGACTGATGGTTAGAGGAACCCAGTAGTTAAAGCCCTAAGAAGTAGTTAAAGCCTTAAGAAACTATCTCATGAGGATCTTGGCTCGCGTGCTTGAGTGTGAAAGAATATATGAATGAAGAGAAAGAATAAAGAAATAATGAAATAAAAGATAAGTGAAAGAGAGAAGGGAGAAAGATAGAAGAGATGACAAAGAGAATAGATGAAGATATATGAATGAGGGACGAGAATTAGGGAGAATGAAGTAAGAGAGTGAGAGAGGAGATTTAGAGAGAAAGCGGTAACGCAGACCCTTCTATGGCGTGAGTCCGTGCCTAGGTGGAGAGTAGAGACATTGCAATGAGAGAGTGAGAGACTAGGAGAGTAGACGAACCTGCATATGGCATGGATCCATAGCTTGGAGGCATAAAAGAGAGGTCAAGAGAGAGTAAGATGGAGAGAGAAGGACGAACCTATGGTGCGGGTCTATGACCTGGTGCTGTGAGAGAGAGAGGATGAGAGAGTAAAGAGAGGGGGAGATGATGGACCCGCCTATAGCACGGGTCCGTCGCTTGAGATAGATATAGGGAGCGAGAGCAAAGGGAAAGAAAGGAAAGGAGGATGGAGAGACGTATCCGCCCCTGACCCGGGTCCGTGATGTGGGTAAGAGAGAGGGAGAGATGAAATAGCCCTTAATGCAGGTCCATGTGAGAGAGAGAGAGAGAGAGAGAGAGAGAGAGAGAATGGAAAGTACTAAGCTTGAAGCCTTGATACCCAGAGGGTTTGGGAAGCGAAGTCGTGGGCTTAGCCCATCGGAGAGTCAATAACCCAAAGAGCCTCCATTTTAAGTAAACAAGAGAGAGAAGAGAAGAAAGAATGAAGAGAGAGAAATAGAATAGAGAGATAAGAAAGAGAAAGAAGAGAGTGAGTGGACATAGGCAGGCTAGGGTTTATGCGTGCGTTTGAGGGTCCCTTTTGAGCACTCCTTAGAGAGTTGTCTTGACCTTTGGGGTTAAGTTTAGGGTCAGGGTCTAAGATGAGTGGACCTAAATGGGTTAGGGTAGTGTATGGGATAGGGTAGATGATGATCTAAGGTGACGTCTATGGTGCAGGGAGAAGGAAGTTGGGAAGGCTAGGGAGTAGGAAGTTTGAGGTTCTAGGTTGTAGGGAGTTTGAGGTTTTAGGGAATTGGGAGTTGGAAGTGGGGGGTTTGGAAGTTGGGAGTTGGAAGTAGGAGGTTTGGAAGTTTGGAATGGGAAGTGGGACATTTAGAAGTTGGGAGTTGGGAGTGGAGGGTTTGGAAGTTGGGAGTTGGAAGTGGAGGGTTTGGAAGTTAGGAGTTGGAAGTGGAGGTTCCAATAGCAATTACCCAAAGTGGTAAAATTTTCTCTCTCCTCTCTATTGAAGTTAGAAGCTATGAACAAGCAAAGGATTGAAGGGGGAAAAACCCTTTTTTTTTATTATATTTCAAAACTTCAACTTACAAATGACTAAAGTTCCTTCTATAGAACAACCCCAAAATAACGGTGAATTGCTAAAAACAGCCAAATTTGTCAAAAAATACACATTTCATAAATTCAACTATTAATCCCGTGTTGGACCAAATGATCAAAATACCTTTTAACACTTTTCAACAAATGACAAAACCATCCCTTCATGAGGGTCCTCTTGTCATTGCTAAGCCTCAAGAGCTTTTTCGGATGTTTACGGTGGTAATTCGAGCAATCAAACGTCGTAGAATCGATGCTTGAACTAGTACGAACATTTCGATACCTTTTGATCGTCTTGAAACAGATTTTTAATAGAACAAAAAATCCAGCAAAGTTCCATAAATTGATGATTTTTTGACCACCAATTTAGCACGATCCATGATGTTTACAGACTTCGTTTTGATCATAAATTGAAGCGGATATCATGATCATTTTGCGATAAATTTCATCCATTTTGGTCCCCGTTTGAGCACATTCCAATTTTGGGAAGTTGTCGAAAAATGGGATTCCAACGACCGAAAAAGTATGTCTTCTTCGACCTCAAAATTCGGTGTCATCCGGTCTTCGATCAAATATCAAACTGTAGCTCTTCAAAGCATGGTCGCAACAGACCCGTACTTGCGACGATCTGACATCAGGATCTTGAGCAATGGCCTCTCAAAGAGATGGATGTTCTTCCTTTAAAAATATGAATTTTCATGTTTCGATCTCATCTTCTCTCTAGAAATTCTCTTCTTTTAGGCCACGCTATGATGCATGTCATATGTCAAAACAAGCGGATCGTCGAGATCAAGCTCGTGTTTGAATTTGAGCTTAATTGGATTCAAAACAAGAAAGTTATGAGCATTTGAAAATCATCCTGAAATAAGAAAACATAGTTTCCATAAATGGAAACTGGTTCACCGAGGGTGCACCGCATTAGTATAAAGCCCACCTTTATGGTAAGTTAGGCTCAGAATGGTCCCTGAAGGCCTAATTGGGCTAAAATTTGATATCAAAGGGTTTTCGACGTTTCGAATCCAATGGCGGTGGTTTGATAATATTTTGAGACCCATAAAATAGAGTTATAGTTATAGGGTCTGTTTTCAGCATTATAGGAACTAGATTTTAAAACCAAGTTTCGCTGTTGTCATATCAAAACTCGTCAAAATGCGATGAAAATTTGTGGGTGTCCTTAGGATATCAAAAACTACCCTCACATGAAATTTAAGGTCATTATGACACTTCTTCAAAGGTTGCCAGATATTAGGCTTCTTACTACAGTGTGACTGTGATCTGGCGGCATCTTGAGCATCGGTCGGACTAGGTTACTACCGGCTCTCTCCTTATTCGCCCTGGCGATACAAGTACATAAAAAATAATGTATAATAACTTGTCCCACCGAATGCTACTCTTCGAGAGAAGCGAGAAGTGTAACATTCAGAACAAAACTTTGCCAGAGCTCTTCTTTCGAATCCTTACTAATGTGCTTTTATTATCTCTCAACAATCTTTTTCTTCTTGATCATCGGCATCAACACGATCCTTGAGGGGTAGACCATGCCAAGCTTTTTGCCTGAAGGATGACCGAAATGGATTCTAACTATTAGGAGGCTTTTAAGGGCTTGATAAACCCAATACTGCTAGAATCCATTTTCTGGGGAGCATGCTGACCGGGTGCCTTACTTAAAGGCTTACTTTCCCAACTCAACAATACTTCCGAATGAGCCAAGTGGTGGGTGCCTTTAGGGTTTGATCCCAATCTGGTGGCATTTTTTATTCTAACAACTGGAGGCTTTGCTTAAGAGCTTGATAACCCAATATTATAAGAATCCAGATGTCACCAAATTGTCTTAGAATGACCTTCCTTAGGTAGGCTTGTTCGATGCGCTTGTGATAGCTTCGCATAGTATTGCAAGCTCAAAGTTGCCTCTCATCTAGGCTGAGAAAGGAGGCTAACCGTTCTTCGTGTATTCCATTGTCATCTAAGGCGTGATGAAACATGTCATCTTGAACTCTCTCTCTCTTGATGAGTGACGAACATGTGATCTTCCATGATAACCGATCAACAACTCTCTCTCTCGATTAATGGATCATGGTTTTGGGGGTTTTGATGAAGGTATTTAAAGAGGAAAACTGGGTGAAGAAAGAAGAGGATGAGGAATTGAAATGTGAAGAGAGTTACTCTAGGGTTAAAAGGGGTCTATTTGGTCAGCACTAGCAGTGAAGGGAATGAGAAGCATTTCAAAAGCGGAATGGATTTGCCTCAACCTCTGTTTCTTCTTTCTCTAGAGAGAGAAAATGGGGTGTTGAACTCCTTGATGTTTCTTTTTCTAGAGAGAGAAAATGAGGTGTTAGAAGCAAGAGTTCAGTGTTATTATAAAATTGCATTTTCTGGTGGACAGTTGCCAGGAAAGGCAGCAGCCATGGACATATTTTCAAGTAGGTTTTGGGCAGAGTAGGGGGAATGTCATCTTTCTGAGGTAAGGGTTTGGTGGAGAGTTTCAATGGCGTTGCCGACTTAGAGTGGGGGATCACCCAAAACTTGATGGCATCAATTAGAGAGAAAACTCTACATTTCCTTTAATTTGCACTTGAAAAACTTGTAACTTGTTTGGAATGATGAGATCCAAACTTACCGTTTCTAGAAGAACCTTTCATCTCAATCATTTTAAAACAACCCATAAAACTTCTAGCCTCTTTTGGAGACTTTCTCTCCCTCGATTATTGATTTGGGCCCATAGGATATAAATTCACAAGGTAAGTTCATGACACTGTGATTAGATTTAGGCCCATAGGATATAAATTCAAAAGAGAAGTTCATGACAGTGTGATTATCACCAGTGCAGCGTTCTTGGTGAATTGGGGTCAAAGGTTGACTTGGGCCATTAAAAAGGTAATCTGGGGCAAAAAGGGCAATGGGGTGTTACCTACAAAGGATATTCATAATAATACCTGCAAGTCTGGGTTTTGAGAACTACGGGAGCCGGCATTGTTGACGAAAACACCCCTCCAATTTGGGGTTACTTATGAACCCAGAAAAAGTCTCTCTCCTATCTCTGTCATGCCCTTCACTGCACTGCACTGCACTGCATGGCATTCCATTGACTTCAGATGAAAAGGATATATGATCATCCAATCATTGACTATTCAGCTTTTGCATTGTGTTTCAGATCTCTCCCTGTAGAGGGAAAAAGATCAGAAAGCTGACTGCCATGACCCGAGAAATGATGTTTCCATGGCTAATCTTCTTGTTTCTGATCGGCCGTTGCAGCGCAGATGTTGGAACCGCCACCTTCTACAATCCACCCTATGTTCGTAAGTTCCCACCTGCCCCCTATCTTAATTTCTCTATTCCCACAATATCTAAATTTTAAGTACCCAAAACATTTGAGTTCTTCAAGTTTCTCCTTCAGATTACAGAAACTTTCACCCCATTCCTGGGAAACTCTCTATCTTACCTGATAATTTCATGTCCCCTATTCTTTCTATCAAAAATGGCGAAAACAAGTCGGAACAAAGGTGCTTTCCTTTGTGATAACCAAAATATTTCCACCATTCCTGTAGATCTCTCTCTCCCTGATGATTATTACCAACAACAGAAAAAACAAGTCATGAAAATATCAGTAACCTTTCATTGCCATAACCAAAATTTTCCCATTACTGTTGAGACATCTCTCTATCTCTCTGTACTCAATTTTCATTTGCTTTACACTCATGATGCAGCGACAAAGTGTTATGGGAATGGAACTTTGCAGTTCCCGGCCGACAATTTGTTTGCAGCAGCAAGTGACAGCATTTGGGACAACGGTGCTGCCTGTGCGAGGGAATACAGTGTGCGGTGCCTGAGCGCGGCTGCCTCCTCTGCAGATCCGTGTGTGGCCAACTCCGTTATTCAAGTCAGGATTGTCGATTTTCGAACGACAGGGGCTGCAACTATGTTCCTCTCATCGGATGCCTTCCAAGCCATTGCTCATCCTAACGTGACTGCCACCATCAATTTTGAATTCAAGCAGTAATTCCCTCTCTCTCAACACAGGCACAAAACAATATGAATCAATCTCTGTCAAGTGTCGAATTTCTAGGAAAGGGGCTGGGCTCGTCGTGGTAGCAGCCCCATACGTAGTCACCATCTCCATTCCTATTACTATCGTCAATCCCACTATCACTTCTATCATCAATCCCACTATCACTTCTAAAAATTGAAGTGCTTAATTTACTTAAAATAAAACAAAAATTATAAATAAGAAAAACCCCAAAAAGTATATCTTTTAAACAGCCAGCCTTATTTTTTTCCCGTAATTTTACCCCAAAATGAACTTTTATAGCAAATATTGTCAAAAAGATATTTTTTTTTAACAGAAACGCCTTTTCCCATACATAAGAAATTATGTTGGGCCAGACATATGGACTCACGAACGTAGTGCCGGAGTGAGAGAAAAATGTGTCGTACCCACGTGAAGACATCCTTAGGCAATATAGCCGAAGCACGTCTAGACCATGTAGTCAACATGCCAAACCACCTTTATAAAGTGTTGGACCCTTTTTTCTTTTTCCCATAACCTCATTGCCTGACCACCGCTATAAACTGTCGGACCCTTATTTTTCAAAACAAATTTAGTGCCGGACCACCTTTATAAAGTGTCGTGCCGCCTTTAAAAAATTAGGTCTTGGGTGGAAAAAAGGACAGAGACGTTTTAACTAAGGGGAAGGTATTTTGGTTTTCTTTTTTTTTACTTGATGGTATTTGCTAGATAAGTATGTTTTGTGGTAAAAGTTGTGGAAAAAAACAAAAATCTGTTTTTTTTGCAGTTTTACTCCAAAATGAACTTTTATATACCCCAAATAAAAAAATTATATTTTTTGACAAAAATGCCCTTTCCCATACATAAAAAATTATGTTGGGCGAGACAGGACGTTGACTGACGAAATACCAGACCGAGAGAAAAAAGTGCCAAACCCGAGTGAAGATAGCCTTAGGAGAATATTGCCAGATCGTGTGAACATATACTCTGTGGTCAATATGCTATACCGTCTTTATAAAGTGTCGGACCTCATTTTTTTTCTAGAACCCCATTGCCGGACCACCTCTATAAACCTTCCACCCTTATTTTTCTAAAAAAATTTAGTGTCGAACCACCTTTGTAAAGTGCCGAACCGCCTTTAAAAAATTAGGTCGTGGGTGGCAAAGAAGAGAGACGTTCTAACTAAAGAGAGGGCATTTTGGTCACTTTTTTTTTACTTAGAGATATTTGTTAGAAAAATATGTTTTGAGGTAAGTTTTTAGAAAAAATTAATTAGGAGGATCTCTGTAATTTTCCTTCAAATTAAAACAGCTAGGGCTGGTCTTCTCCACTCAATTACCCAAAGAAAAAAAAAAAAACTCCAATAATCTCTCTCATAAGCGGACACATATCTGCATTATCTCTCTCTCTAACCTTGTCGTGCACACAGGGTTTGAATATTATTTGTGTAGACTGCGACCCGTGATTTGAAGTTGGATGCCATCGCTGAAGTGATTCTTTATTTTGTATTTTAGTGTGCTGTTGGTTTGCGAATTCGTGGGGTTGCTTCTTTTCATTTCTCCAATGATAACATGTAATTTCTCTCCCATCTCATTTTGTATACATTCTCTTTAACTTTGCGCTTGGTCAATAAAATAAATGTAACCATCCAATTTCATATCCAATAGTCAAGATTATTTTTTTTTTATACAAGTTCAAAGTTTTATTGATCAGGAATTAAAGAAATTACAGCGTCAGAGACTAAAATCTCAGATAAGGTGGTTCCACCTTTGGCAAGAGAATCTACCAAACCGTTGGCCTCACAAAAAACATGAACAAAGGAGCAAAGGAGAGGTCTAGTTAAGTCCAAAATTTCCAACTAAAGAGACAGGAGTTCTTAGGGTGGTTTTTGCTCCAACTTACACCACTTGATGACATTAAGAGAATCACCTTCCACCATACAAGGCGTGCCGAAATTTTTAGCAGTGAACAATTTCAGCCCATGAAGAAGAGCCATTGTCTCCGCGCAATTAGCAGTTTTAACCCCCAAAGGTCCAGCATAAAAAAAGATCACTATTCCATTCCAATCTCTCACCACATCTCCAAATCCAGTAGGACCCAAGTTTCATAGAGAACTCCCATCAAAATTTAATTTGAGAACCCCAACCAAAGGTGGTGTCCATCTCCCCTAGGGCCTATAGGTAAAAGATTTCAATTTAAAGATGTTTGAAAAATTCCTTCTCACATCCATCTCAAGAATATCTTTACCTACTTTTGTAATAGAGCAAGAAAGCCAGACGGAATATAAGATCTTATCCAACACACAGCCCACAGACAAACTGATCCCATCAAACACCCTTTTATTCTCTCCTTCTAAATCTCCCACAGAATAATGCCTCTCAAAATTTGCCATAAAACCACACCAGTTGGTGGCAGCCACTAAACTGTTAAATTTGAAATAATCCCTTGTACAGCCGCAGGCATTATCAAAGAACTTCCCAATTGGATAAAAAACCAATGTCAAATTTGTAGTGTAAAAGGACAATGCAAGGACAAATGAGCCCATGTTTCAGCGACATTCTTCCATAACAAACTTATATTTGGCAACTTCTTACCTCGTTTGATGAGATTATCAACCGTGAGCATCTTATCTTGCACAGTCAGCCACACAAAAGCTTTGACCTTGGGTGGTACAGGCCATTTCCACACTTCTGTAATTTCTGGTATAGACCATCTCCATCGGTCATGAAAGAGTAAATTATACATAGATTTAACCGAAAAAACTTCATCAAAAGCATTCTCCCAAATTACCTCATCAGAAGCAGTTTGTGGGATATAGACTTCTTGTAAGAGGGCAAGGAGTTGAACATATTCCTGAAAAACCACTTCTGAGATTCTATTATAGGGAAGAACAATATTCCAATCAACCTGATTTCCCCTTAAGATAAAGATGTCAGATTCAACAACATCAGAATTTTCCATACGCTGGTAAACAAAAGGAAACAAATACTTAAGTGGGATGTCACCATGCCATTTATGATGCCAAAAGGAAATATTTTGCCCACTTCCCAAATTCCATCTAATATCCCTATGAATTAAACTCTTACAAGAATTAATAGATCTCCAACAATAAGACACTCCCCTTGTACTACCTCATAAACCAGCCCACATATGAAACCAGTCTACTCCATACTTAGCATTGATGACTTGATAATATATGAAAACTGTCTACTCCACCTTAAACTTTGAGTTTGGTCGATGGAATAGATGCAGCAACCCAATTTCACATCTAATAGTTAAGATTAATTGTAACCACCTTATACCAAAGATAAATGATCTCATTATATACTTTTCCATACCTATGTATGTGTATTGTTGATGGTAACAAGTGTTGTAAAACCTTTGCTTTTTAATAATAAATCAAAGTCATCTTTTGTGGAAAAAGATGGGTTTATCCTGGGGATCAACATGTGCTCTCATTGTATGTTTCACCACTAATCAAGCATTGAATTTAGGGTAACTATCAAAAGAACAAGGTTTCTTTGAGGCCTACGATTAGATTTCATATGTGGATACTTCATATGTGACCCCTCTTTTTTGTCTATTTTTTAGATGTGTTATGGACCCGATTTTTTGGATATATTATGTCTAATATGGGTATCATTATTATGTAAAATAAAAAATAAAAGCTAAGAATGTAATTTTTTGAAATAAAATTTTGAACCATTAGTTTTTATTCTTTTAAGAGGGACGACACCTCAGCATTCATTTTGAAGATGGATATATGATACCTCGGGGGTCAAGGCCATAGTTACCGAGAGCGGGAGCGGGAGCGGTAGCGGTTCCGGTTCCTGCAGCAGAAGCATGGGATCGATGGCTGCCCGAAGCTCTAGAGCTCAGGAGCGAGATCCGGTGAGGGTAGAAGTCACGGATCGAGGTCATGTTTGGACAGAGAGCGAGATCCCGATACATTGGGATCGAGATCCCTATTTAAAGGGAATGCATTCCATGTATTTACATAACTAGATCCCATTTGAATAGGGAGCGAGATCTCGTTTGAATAAGGAATGAGATCTTGAGACATTGGGATCGAGATCCCTATTCGACAGGAACGCGTTACATGTAAAATGGGATCGCGCTTCCATGTCTATTCGGATCATGCTCCCCTTGACAACAAGAACTATATTCTATTTTATGTTGAGTCTCCCTCCCATCTAAACAATATCATGATCCTATTTGGATAGGATTGAGCTCTATTCATTGTAGGATCGCGTTTCGCTCAACAATGGTCCACGCCTCCATCACAAAACTCCACTTGTATGACGAATCCAACCCCATTACACATGGCTTCGTGCACCAACAAAGCACGGCAGCCCGTTCCTATACGAACGCAATCTCAATTTGGTTAAATTTATAAACAATTGTTCGATCTATCAATGGCCCATGCGGCTAGATCCATGCACAACTAATCATAGATGTCCATGGATTAATTAAATCAGATTATTTTAGTATGAAATAAAGTCTTCTAATGCTATGAACGATTAATGTTAATATTGTTCAAATTCGCATACATGCTACAAAAATGAGCTTTACGTTGGCATTTGTATACATGGAAATATCTTGCCTAGGATTGGGTACCATTTGGATGCAACCTAGCATATATGGTTACTGTTAGGATTGAAATCATGAAATGCATCACCGTTATTTTTTCGTAGAAATAATTAAATGAAAATTTGACTAAAAATAAAATTTTATTTTAGAAGTTTCTTTTGGAAAGTTCTTTGGAAGAATAAATTGGTAAAATAAAGTTACTATTGGAAGCTCAGTGGAAGAATAAAATGGTAAAATAAATTTATTCAACATTTTAAAAAAAATTATTGTGATAGAAATAAAGGTATATATATATATATATATATATATATATATATATATATATATATATATATATATATATATATATATATATATATATATATATATATTTAAATCCAAATCTAGGAACTCATTTGAGAATTATACAGTATTTTATAAGATCAAAGATATAGGAAAAGGTTTATACATGGTTCCAATGATAAAATGTAGAACTAAAGATGTACCCGAAAGATCCATCAGAAAAGGTTGTTTTAATGTTAAAAAAGTCCCTAATTCATCATCGACATCAAGATGTATAACTGTATGAAAACAAATTTAAAATTCTGAGTGCCATAAATTGTGCATCTTGCAACATATTATCTACACCATCCATTTTAGGAATTTTTATATGTTTATAGATCTACATGATTTTAATCATTTTTGGAGCTTAAAAGTATTTAATTAGATATGAAAATATATTTTCAGAAAATCCAAATAATTTTTTTACACAAAAACTACATGACATGATAAAATTTGGTGGTGCGTCTTAATTGCATTATTAAGGTTGCAACCTTATAGAACCACACCCAAGGATATATGAAATTGGAAATAATAAATTTCAAGGTAGGTATGTTAGGGTAGACCTTGATGGATCATGGGTGCGGGCACACTCAACAACTCAACGCGTAATCCAATTTCCATTGCCAGTGGTATGATAGCGTAGACCCTGATGGATCATGGGACCGGCACACTCGACAACCCGACGTGCAATCTAATTTCCATTGCCAAGTAAGGGAATAGTTTAATGTTTGTTATATTTTCTATTACTTAATGACAATTTTGCTCCATCGCGAAGTGAAATAGAATTATGTAGGGAAATTTTTAATAATCTCATTTCATTCCCACTTACTACATACGGGCTGTAAATAATAAATGTCCTTGTAATTTACAATGACAATACAATAAATAAATAACAACCATACAAAAAGCCATAGAGTGTAAGAGAGAAAAGTGTCAATCACTCATTCTTATTCAGGCATGAATTCATTCAAATGTTACATAGAGAGAGAGAGAAACACAACTATAGGTTCATCCGGTTGGGAGCCCTCTGGATGGTTCGCAATCTTTGCGCGACAATCGTCGAAGAAGAAGCTTCACCTCTAGTGGATGGGGTCGCAATCGAAGATTGCACTGAAGTATGGGGTTGCAAACCATGGTCATGATGGAGATGTAAAGGACTATCATTCTCTTCTACAATAGGCGGGAGAAAGGCAAGTCTAGTACGTGGTGGGGGAGAAGCCAAATCATCTTCCACTTCGAAATGCTCATCCATCGCAGCTAAGGCATCTATGTCATCAACAAGATTGTCATCTTTAGGATGAGCATCCCAGTTCTTATAGTTGGTCTCGTAATCAGTCCTCAATCTGCTTAGTAGTCTGTCATTGTAATGAACATAGACCAACGACTCAGATCGATTAGCATTTAGTGGATTACACTTAACACTGTGGATGTAACCATACGTGCTCCAACATCTCTCGGCGCATAAAGAGTTAACGCCTTGGGACAACACCTTAACTGCAACTGAATACAACTCTGATGCCCCACCACCATACAAGTCCCACCACGACATTGATGACATTGTACCTCTGTCAGCTATGGATGTCGGCAGTGAGAAACTCCCCTTGCTGCTAACAAAATCACTTATTTGTTGTCGTACCTTGCTCCACTCAGCCTGATTCCTTACTATCACATCAAGAACACCATGGTAGAACGTAGACACTTCAATATCCTGATGGGCTTCACCCTCCTCTCCCCACCAGGTGTAGGTACTGACAACCATTCATGAGAATAATATTTAGGGGTAAGAAGAACAACAAGACAATGAAGTGGAAGGTTAGCCCTATTCCATCTGGGTACCACTAAGTCCCTGACCATTTGAAGCAACACTAGATCATCATATAGAGCAACCGATATTTCTCCCAACATAGTTTCCATATGCTCGTACGCATCTCCAATTACAGCCTTATCACTATCTGCAAACTTTATCATCCTCCAGATTGGCCTTGTGAACCCTAATATTTTTTTGTTTATTGCTTAGAAATTATCATCCATCACTATTCTGTGAAGTTTAATATGCTCCTCGTCTCTCGGACCACGTATGTGTCCATCCCAATGGTCACTCAAGACGAGGGATGTCAAGGCGAGCCTCACTTCCTTAAGGTGCCTTAACATAATGTAGTGATAACCGAATCTGGTCTTCTTGGCATTTAGAAGCTCGAGTTTCGAAATAGTTTGAAATATGTACAAACACCTCGTGTGGTTGCGTATATATGTCACTACCCTTTTACTCTCTTTGCAATGATCCCTAACAAAAGCAAATGTTATGTGCCTGCTCTTTTTGTCCGCAATATCCTTCATGAGAAGGCTCCACGTGTGAGCTAAGCAGCCTGACCAAAAAATATGGGGATGATGTCTATGAATTATTGAACTAGCTCCCTTGCAATTTGATGCATTGTCAGTCACGACTTGAACAACATTATAAGGTCTGATATGGTCAATGGCCTTTAAGAGTATATCCACAATATTCTGACTAATATGCTCAATTTTCGAGCAATCATAGCCATTCACAAACATAGCCTTATCCCTTGATACATCCATTATGTTTATCAATGATTGATTATTCACATTACTGCATGCATCAGAAATAATAGAAACCTCATAAGTTTGCCATTCATTTCTCAATGCACCTAGCTCACTGTCAATCCGGTTCCTCTCTTTATCTAGCAAACTTGTCCTCAATCTCTCATATTTAGGAGGCATATAACCCTTGGGAGCATTATTTATTGAATATATCATTCTTGAAACTGAAGACCCTTTACCACATTAAAAGGGATCCCGTAAGCATAAAAACATCAAGCGATTACAGCATCGACATCTTCCCTCGCATGAGCATCAAACATATAGGTTATACTACCCCTAGCCCTTTATTTGAACTTGAAGCATTTTGTGTCAACCCTGGTGGCTGCGATAATGAAGTGAATACCATTTGATCAAGCGACCTAATGCTTTCTTTTCGACTCGAACCAACAAATGTTTAGTCTCATACTCTTCTACCCTCAACACATCTCGTTCGTCTTTTGATATTTTTTGGCAAAGAATTATCCCCTTAGACTTCTCCCCCGGTGAGAGGCCCAATAAATGTGCACGCATACGTACGTAAGATCCTGTGAAAGGGGCATCTTGACAGTCGAAATTACATTTCCATTTCCTCCCCCCACCTCCCAATTTCGTATCACCACCTACTAGACTGACATGACGCCACAAAGGCGTTCGAGTTGCTTCATCAACTTCTTCATCTTCTACACCTACATTATCCCCTCCAAAACATTGAATGACTTCATCTGGTTCCATAATATTACAAAATAGGATACATTGCGCAACAAGATAATATTACTTTATTAATCCAATCTCTCAATAGTCAATACATCTTCCTTGATCACGTCTGAATCTTATCTCATTAGGCCTCTCTCTCTCTCTCCCACACACCATTCCACTCTCTTTGTATGCCTTTCCTTCTCTCCCTAAACTTGGTAGAAGATAGACTGGTATAAAGAGGTCAAGAACGTTCATAATTTCTTGCGTGCAACAAACCGTTAATAATTTTTTGCGTACAAAGTAAATGATATAAGTGAATAAAAGTGACGATAATAAATCTAATGTCAATGCGGTAGCCAAATTAAAAAAACCCAAAAATAAAAGAGACAAGATAAGGAGAGATATATAATGCACATGACAAAAGCGCAATCAATAACAAAGTAAAAGATATACAAAAAGATATATATATATATATATATATATATATATATATATATATATATATATATATATATTTATATATATATAGAGAGAGGATGTACATGTTCATTAAACCATAGAGGTTATCAACCCATAAAATAGAGGAGAGAGAGGATAAATTAAATGCACAACAATGTGCAAATAATTAAAGTCAAGCAAATATAAAAAAATTAGAGTAGAAGTGTTCACTCCATGGGCCCATAAAAAACAAGTATGAAAACGACACCCTCCACCAATGACCATGATCATGAAAGCTCCAAGCGCCTCGATCTACAACTGCACGGACTGAGCAACCCCACCCCTCCCCGCCTGCCACCCTCCACCGACGATCTCAAAAAAATAGATAAGCGTTGCCACGATACCTAAAAAAATAGATTATGGTAGACCTTAAGGCTACCATATGCCACTCAAAAAAGAAAGAGGCATAAAAAAGAAATAGGGACGAGGTTGCCAGCATCTAAATGGGCTCGAGATCCTCCAAATTGAAATCAAGGGGTGGGAGAGGTTCGTTAAGGTAGGCTGCGAGCTGGGTATTCAGTTGGACATTTGCATTCACTACCAGTTCATACTCTCGTGAAAGAGCTTGCATGGAATTTCGAACGTCCAGTAGCTCTCTCTTAGCTCTCCCAAAAACAGAACATGAAACATCTAGGACAGCTAACAACTCGACCTGACGCTCTCGGAGGCCCTCGTTCCCTCTAAGGGTCTCAAATAACATATCAGCCAAAGTAAGGAGGAGGTTAATAAAATTAGGGCCTACCTCATAAGTCTACAGATTTCTCGGCATCCTTTTTAGTGCGTGAGGCCTCACCCTGGAATGTGTGGCCACACACAGTTACCGTCGCCTGGAATACCATAGCATGGGGAGGACCGTAACTACGAACTATGTATTAGGGGAGGGGTTTACCACCTCACATTAAAATCTCATGAAGCTTATTTTTAAAAGATATAGGAGGGAAGTCTATATTTGGTGCGTTGTAAAATATTTTCGGTTCAAGGGGGGGAGGAGGGGGGGGCATGCCAAGATGTTCGGGAGTTGGAGGTGGAGGGAGGGTGGCCATATATTGAGCCATATCGGGGTTATAAGCTTCAAGATTATGGAGCGGTGCATTGGAAACTTGAGAAGAAGCGTCACTCATTTTTTTCGTCTATTTTTTACCTACAAAATAACTAATTCTAATAATGGGGTTGGAGCTTCTAATATATAACATAAATATAGAAAAGAAGCACCATGATTCATTTACCAATTAAAAGAAATAGCAGGATGTAGCAATTAATTATTGATGTTAAAAAAAATACAACAGATTAATACGTCAAGAAAATATAAAACACTGGCAGTTATGACATCATGAATAATTTGGCAAACATACAATAGAGTTACTTACTACAAAACACTAATAATGGAGCTTCTAATATATAGAAAAAATATAGAAAAGAAGCACCTTGTCTCAATTTTTCCATTTTCGAAATACCAAGATATAAGTGGAATCAACAAATAAATTTTAAAAATTGTAATGAAACACACCACCTTTGAAATTAAATATACCACAATTCCAACAAAAAGTGTTACATTTATGCAAAAAAATCATAGATCAAAGGAAAGGAAATTAAGAACATTAATAAAACTTAATACCAAAGGTAGCAAAGAGAATAAGAGAGAGGATAGTGTACGGTATAGGCCTCATGTTGCATATAGTATAAGAGGGCGGTGAGTACTCGTTTATTGTCTCATGTAATTTCGGACTGACAATTGCATGTTTGTAAACTGAAGAGCTCATCATAAAACATATACTAAATAAATAACCCAACAACAATAACTAGTGCAGGACTACGGCCAATGACCATAGACCCAACTAGTACCTGTATACTAAGGAACGAAGCTGCTCAAGGCCATCTTCAACCACTTCAAAGTCACGAGCAATGCACTGGATAGTATCCTTAATTTTTGTAAGCCTGGTATTTACAACTTCAAGAGTGGAGCAAACTAGGTCAAGTCGAACCTTAAGGCGCTCATAATCAGACCAAACCCGCAATATATCTTTCATAAGATGATCAAACCTTAGACATAAGACCTCTGTCTTCGACAAAACTTCCTCAACCTAGGAAACAAAGGGCATTTCCTCATAGGGAGGTGGGACGGGGATAATAGGGATAGAGGTTGAGCCAGTAGAGTTTGAAGCCATCTTCTATGTCATATGAGACAAGCGTTATAAGTCAAGCCATATGTCGGAACTTAGAATATACATGGTACTCTTCAAGTTTTATTTTTAACCCGACACTTTAATTAATGAATTTGTGAATGATGTAAAAAAGTCGTGCAGAGTTCCAATGTAACAATTCCTAGATTCGGGGTGAGGAGTCCAAATCCAACGATTTCAAACTCCAAAGGATGCAATGCATGCAATTTTGAATTGGAAATGAGTGAAGTCTAGAATTATTTGTAATAATCTTGTAATCTCCTCCAAGCATAAAAGTGAATAATATTGTATTTTCGTGCAAACATATAGGTCGTAGGTTATGAAAGGGAAAACCTCACTAGAATGGTGGAGAAATAGTCTAGATTATAGAAAGCTCCCAAGTAGTTTCTAACTTTATATATACATGTACTATGTTTTAGTACAACTACGAGTAGAGTAATAAATTTGAGTTCATATGGCCTTTTTATGTGAATAGTACAAATTCTATAAGTAAGCCTTCTTCATCCTTATTATCTAACAGCTTGAGCTTCTTTGGGTTTATTGGAGAGATAAAATGAAAACACTCTATTTTTTCAAATAGAGAGAGAGTACATATAGAGTTTCTAAGCTTTGGTTTTTTTAATGAACATGGATGGGGCTGGAGCTTCTTTGGTTGGGAAGAATACGGATATTGGTTAAGCCAATAGAGTATATACTTTGAAGTCATCCTCTAGGAAATATTAGATAGGACTTAAAAGTCAACCTATATGTAGGAACTTGGACTATACATCGAGTGCTTTTTCTTTGGATTATGATTCCTCACACAAGTGTGTTCGCAAGATAAAAACCCTAATGATTAATCGGACATGGGTCCAAAATCGGTTTAATTCAAGAATATATACTTATACATATAGAAGAAGGAATCTGTGAAATTTCACAAAGAACATCAAAGGAATAACCAATTAAAACATAAAAAGAAATGAAGGACTACACTGCTATTACTATTTGACAACACACAATGAGGGATCATATTACTGAGGGGTGAGTATACATTTGCTCCTAGATAGATGCTTTAGAGGGAGATACCTATCCCATACTGACTGTGGATATCTCATTCTTAGATAACTGATAACCAGTTAGAGAAATAACAATAGACTTCTGACTTTCTAGCATGCATAGCAAATAAAAACTCATTTTTTATCTGTAGTATTTGAATGGTTACACATAAGCCATAACACACTTTATGTATCAATTATCAAACCGCAAGTGAAGTAACTAGTGCAGCAAGCGAAGTGACTAGTGGAAGGAAGGAAGAAGACAATTTCTCCGCACATAAATGTAATAATGGAGCACCAAAAAATTATGCCACAACATGTAATATGTAACATGCTAATATGTAGAGGGTAATATTAATGATTGTGTTTCTTCTTCTAGATGGGTCAATGACCTATTGGGATGATAGGTATGATTCAGAGTACTTTTAGGGCTTAACACACTGTGAAAACAAGTACACAAGCAATACATAATTTCAGATTGTGATAAGAACTTGGAACCCACACTTTCATAGAAAACAATTAGCACAAAAGTTTCAATGATATCATTGAAGTGAAAGGTTAAGCTGCCATACCCAAAATCTAGTTATGCATGAAATCCTGGGTACACAAATTTAGGTATTTGGTGGCTTCTGAGAGAGAGAGAGAGAGAGAGAGAGAGAGAGAACAAAACACACAAACCCCTGTAACAAATCCCTATTATCTCACTAATCTTTGGAAGAACACACAGTTTTAGAAGATACCTTTCATGACATGCACAAAACTAGAAAGAGAAAGAGTACAAAAAGGTTGGCTATTCTTACTGTTTGACAACACAATGGGGGAATGTATTACTAAATACACATTTGCACGTAGTTATATAAGCTTTTAGAGAGAGATACTTATTCCACACTAACTGGGGATATCGCATTATTAGATAATTAATAACCAGTTAGAGAAGGAACAATAGACTTCTGACTTTCCAGCATGCATAGCAAATAAAAACTCATTCCTATGAGTAGCATTTGAATGGTTACACATAAGCCATAACACACTTCATGTATCAATTATCAAACGGCAAGCAAAGTGACTAGTGAAAGAAAGAAGACAATCTCAATGCACATAATGTAAAATTGGAGCAAGAAAGTTTCGAAGACATTTTTCATGAAATAGAGTTAGATAGAGAGAGAAAGAGAGATAGATTGAAAGATAGAAAAAGAAAGATTACCAAACACACAAACCCCGGTAACAACACACGATTTCAGAAGATATTTTTCATGAAATGCACAAACCTATAGAGAGAAATAGTAGAAAAAGTATATCTGGATTGAAGAAACTGCTAAAAAAAGGGGAAAAAAAGCTTTGCAAGGAACTGAACAACAGTAATAAGATTGTAGAATAATGTATTGTTAGAACTTAAACTACTGAGTTTACAACTTTTCATTATAAAATGAAGTTTCAAAAAAAGATTGAACAACAGGATATAGGAATAAGGCTTGTTTTGAGATCACAAGAACAAGATCGTGGAATAATGTCTACTGAGTCTACTACTCCCACAAGAAATTGCAAAAAGTTTATAAAACCATGTTTTGCAAAAGATTAAATTATTGGAGGATTTGAGCGCACTAAGAAAGGAACACTATAAAGTATAACTATAAAGTACAAAGTATAACTATAAATCCTACAGTTAAGGGCTTATACACCACAGATGAAAATCGAAAGCTCAGGTTTCCATTGGAGGATTGGAAGAGGAAGAAGTGACTGTGACTGGAGTAGTAATACTATATAGAAAAATAACAAAAACAGAGTCAAAGAAAATACCTTGTGGTTGTGGTGGTGAATGAGGTCGTGAGGGTTGTGCTGGTATGCTGGACTTGGACTCCTGGTTTGTCACTTTGTCGTTGTCTCTGTCGGTTCACTATTGAGAGAGAGAGGTGGAAATGAGAATATGAGAGAGAGGTGAAATGAGATTCTGATAATATGAGAGAGATGTGAGGGAATGATAAAGAATGGATATTCGGATGGGGTGGGGTCCTTGTGCAAAGGATTTGAGTGATAAAGTGTTAGAGATTTCGAAATGGAGTGTGTGAGAGATGAAATTATATAACATTTTGGGTCAATCTTAGCCCTCCATACATATTGGACGATCTGATAAGTAGAAGTATATACGTGATATGGAAAGCATTAATATAATATTTTACTATTCTAGACATAAATATAATATTTTAATAATAGATGAGCATTAATATGCATGAAATACTTATGAGTAAAAAAATCTATTTGGTAATCTCCTTTCAGAACTACATGCCACGTTCAAGAAAAATCGTGGAACCGCACGACTATATTATTTAATATGGTCTTCAATATAATATTAATTATTATTTTTTTTTCACTTCATGTCTAGATAAATAAATATTCAATTTTATATTTTCCAATATAAAAATAATATATGGGTTTTCCCTTGTACATGCAAAAAAGCATTGAACTCCTGGATCACAAAATTATGTCGTTTCTTACCACTATGCAAGACATGAATATAATATTTTAAAATTAGAGGTGCATTAATATGCATGAAATACTCATGAGTGAAAAATCTATTTGGTCTATAAAAAATCTATTCCGTCCTTCCAAAAATACTCATTTGGTTCTCTCTCTCCAAGCATGCCCCCTCTCTCTCTTTCTCTCTCTCTCTTTCTCTCTCTCTCTCTCTCTCTCTCTCTCTCTCTCTCTCTTTCTCTCTCTCTCTCTCTCTATGCATGGTTTTATACATATTATTTGCCATCTATAATCATTAGAATCTATTGTGGTGGAACGACGGTTTTAAATTTGAATTGGAAACTGTATTCCACATGGCGCTTATAGTATGTAAGTACATATGCAAGAAAAATTTGAAAACACAATTTAGAAAGTATTTTTTTTAGCCAAATTAACATAGGCCATTCATTTTGTTGAGATGATTAGATCTAGGAAAAATTTAAAAAGAAAAAAATGATTTTGAGTTTACAAAGGCTAGATCTTTAAATTCACAAAATGAATAGTCTAGATTCGTTTATGAGACAGACTCATTTTGATCATATCTAAGTTTGAAAATGAACTTCTTTTTTTTTTTTTCTTTGAGGGGGGGTGGGGGGATTGATTATTGAGGTGAAGAGAGTGTGTGCAAAATTTGGGATAATAGTAATACAAATATGATAAACATGGCTTTTTAAAAGTGTTGATGCATTATATTATAACACAACTGTTGCATTGGATCATTGCTCTATGAAAAATTTTGGGGATTAAAGGGAAAGCTCTCTAAGAAATAATTTTTGGTCTCTTAAATACACCAAACATGGTTTTTTAGAAGTGTGGTTGCATTATACTATGATACAACCATTACATTAGATCAATGCCCATGATTAATTTTCACAGTTACGATAAACTGGGAAAATTAAACAAATGTGGTCACCACTTGTCCTAACCTTAACTAGAAACCCTAAAACAAGATATGCCCTAAAGACCACATCTTCTCAAGGAAATGGCTTCATGCAACGGTTGCCCTAAAACAAGATATGTCCTAAAACAAGATATGCCCTAGAAAGTATTGTTTTTAGCCCAATTATTACATGCCGAATATTTTGATATTATTCTCAAGAGAACTGACACTAGGAGACCCTCCCACACCCATGTGAGTAGGACCCCAAAGGATCACCATCAAATTTGGCATAGAACTCTAGAAACATTATCACATGGGTGTAAGACTTGACTTTTCTAGAGATCTACACCAAGTTTGATGGTGATCATTTGGGATCCTACTCACATGAGTGTGGGAGGGTCTCATAGGATCATTACTATAATCATCTCAATAATCAATTTCAAAAGAAGAAGATTTTCAATTGGAACCCTAGACATAGTCGAAAATTATTGAGATTAAGAGAGTGTGTATGCAGAATTTTGGGTCTCTTAAGTACACCAAACATGGTTTTTAGGAAGTATGGTTGCATTATAATATGATACAACCGTTGCATTATACTATGATACAACCGTTGCATTAGATCAATGCCTGTGATTATTTATCACAGTTACAATAAACTGAGAAAATTAAACACATGTGGTCATCACTTGTACTGACCATAACTAGAAACTATCCCACATCCATGTCAATAGGACCTCAAAGGATCACCATCAAATTTGGTATAGAATTTTAGAAACGTTCTCACATGGGTGTGGGACTTGACTTTTCCAAAGATCTGTGCCAAATTTTATGCTGATCATTTGGGGCCCTACTCACATGGGTGTAGGAGGGTCTCATAGGATCATTACTATAAGAGTAATGATCCTATAAGACCATCCCACACCCATGTGTGTAGGAGCCCAAAAGATCACCATTAAATTTAGCACAAATTTTTAGAAAAGTCAAGTCCCACACTTGTGTGATAACGTTTCTAGATATTTGTATCAAATTTCATGGTGATCCTTTGCATGGGTGTGGGAGGGTCTCATAGGATCATTATTCTTATAATAATGATTCTATGAGATCCTTCCACACTTATGTGAGTACATGATCACCATCAAACTTGGCACAGATCTCTAGAAAATTCATATCCCACACCCATGTCATAACGTTTCTAAAGTTCTATCCCAAATTTGACGGTGATCCTTTGCGGTCCTACTCACATAGGTGTGGGAGGGTCTCATAGTTTCATTTTTCATGAGATTAATATCAAAATGGACGGCATGTGTTAATTGGGCTAAAAACAATTCTTTCTAGGGCATCTCTTGTTTTAGGGCAACCATTGCATGAAATCATTTCCTTGAGAAGACATGGTCTTTTGGGCATATCTTGTTTTAGGGTTTCTAGTGATGGTTAGCACAAGTGGTGAACACATGTGTTTAATTTTCCCAGTTAATCGTAATTGTGATAATTAATCACGGGCATTGATCAAATGCAACGGTTGTATCATAGTATAATGCAACCACACTTCTAAAATACCATGTTTGGTGTACTTAAGATACCCAGGTGCCCTATGGGAAAATTAAACACATGTGGTCACCACTTGTGCATATCATAACTAGAAACCCTAAACAAGATATGCCCTAAAGACCACATCTTCTCATGAAAATGATTTCATGCAAAAGTTTCCTTAAAACAATATAAGACCTAGAAAATATTTTTTCTAACCCAATTAACATAGGCTATCCATTTTAATAAGATTCTTAGATCTAGGCCTTAGGAGTAATATTTCTAGGGTCCCAATTGAAATATTTCTTTCTCCCCACATTGCTCGCTCCCCTCCCTCTATTTCACTATCTCGATCCTCATACTTGTCGTAGTACACATCTCTTTAATATTTGCTCTCTCCTACTTTTTCTCCTACACAGTGAACACGTACACATTGGTCCACTGAATTTCATGTTATCACGTCTCCTGTGTACTCTTAACTAATTTTATATCTATTTTTTAAGAGTAATGTATATGCCGTTCATCTAATTCCAACGATTGCCATTTATGTACTTTCACTCACTCTAACCTGTTAGTGCCACATGTTGCTTCCAACTTACAATTGTTTACGATGCCAAGAGAGAGAGAGAGAGAGAGGGGGGGGGGGGGGGGGGGGGGGGGGGAAGAACATGCTCAGAGAGAGAGAGAGAACCCCAAAATTGAGATTACTCTATTTGGGGTACTTTAAGACTAAAAAGATTTTTTTACGTATTTTATGCATATTAATGCACATCTATTATTAAAATATGATATTCATGTCTTGAATAATGGTAAGATAAAAACGAAATAATATTGCAAAAACCTATAATTGATCATCTCACGTTTAGATGTATGAGCACGAAAAAAACAATATTTTGAGTCTTAAAAATTGTGTACATTGGAATACATTATCTAGACCGTTTATTTTCAAGATTTTCATGTATTTATAGATGTACTTGATTTTAACCACTTTTGGAGTTTATACTTTTATAATTAAATTTGATAATAGATTTTCAGATAATCCTAATAATTTTTTGACATAAATTACATGGTATGATAAATTTGGAAGTGCGTCTTAGTTGGATTGTTTAAGGTCACAACCTTATAGAAACCACACCTATTTGTCAATCGAGCTTCAAAGGCTATGGATGGTAGGCTTAGTTATGAAGAATACAATTCAATACATTTTGAACGTTATAAAAAAAAAAAAAAAATTCCTATCCGGTCGGCATATGTATGTTCATTAAGTACAATGATTGACATTTGTGTACTTACATCCTATCCTGTTAACGCCTCCGGGAATACATTTTTGTAATTTTCCCTTAAGATTTAAGATATTGAAACTGATTTTCTAGTGATATCATTTCGATATAAAACTAATTTGTATAACTTGGAGAGCCATTTTAGGCATGTAACAAAAAAAAATTATAACCAAATGAATTGTAATCAAGTGATATCATTTCAATGAATATTTCATTCACCTGGCATTTCATACATAATTGCTTGTAAGATGAGTATAGATTTTTTATAGATCAAAGGTCTCATTACAATCACTGCTCCACCTTGGCCCAACTCTCACATACAAATATTGCCATTTTTAAAATATTCTGTCATGCCCTACCTAGTATGCACTACGATTGAGGATAAATTTGTTTTTTAACTTGCATTTTGTCATGGTGGGGCTACCATGCAAAACCATAAGTTACAAATAAGGGATAATTTGTTTCCCTTGAAATTTCAAAAATAGTGTAAATTTTATCGTAAAGATATATAATCATTAATTTCTAAAAAAAAATAGAAAAAAAAGAGATATGTAATCATTATCACGAAAAATAATAATATTGTCATGCTATCGATTTCAAACATCTAATATAACTATAGAGCAAGTAATCGCATATATCATCCATGACGTATGTAATGTAAAGGTTAATGCAGGTCATTGCATTTAATGCACGATAGTTAATATTTATTGTAAAATCTGATTTATATAATATTATCATGCTATCCATTATTATTAAAATATTATATTTTTTTGATTTATATAATATTGAGAGGAGTCATAATCATGCCGATTTTTTTGTATTTTTGGGAAACGCAATACATATTTTCAGGAAATATACTAATGAAAATTAGGATATGCATGATTTTGAAATCCGAATGGAAAAACAAGTTTATGTACCTGAAGGAGAACAATGCATTATAAAAATTACGAGGGAAAATAATGTTTTATTTGTACAAAAATAATAATAATATAAAAATGCATTTTTCTGTAATCATTTACGAAGAAAAAAATAATAATACCAAGAATTGGATTGAAGACATTGTTATATAACAGGGTATTGCTGTTACACGCTTTTTACTATCTTTAGGAGCATTTAATGGTGGCGTGTATTTCCATTAAAGTCATTCGGGAAATTTAAATTCATGATCATTTAAATCTACAGGCGCCGACGTGTATGAAATTTTTGAAAAAGCATTTTTTTTGGGAAAGAGATATAATTTTGGAAAGATGTATACGCATGGTTTTTTAATTACTCACGTGTTAAGGTAAAACATATTTGTGCTCCCAAATAAGCACAATGCTCTTTAAAACTCTCAAATGAAAACCAATTTTTTCTCAATATATAAAAATAATAATAATATTTTTTTGAAGTATTAGATATGAAGCGAAACATAAACTTAAGAGTTAATTTTTGAAGGTTTTACTAAACATCTTTTTATATATTATGGTCTTGTGGATCTTTAACAAAATGTTTTTTAACCTATTTGATATTTGGCCCTAGTCGCATTTAATGCTGGCTGACTTGTGTTAGATATGTAATGATTACATTTTTGGAAATTTCAAATTTTATTAAAATATTGTCTTATGTGATGTGATAAGTTTGCATTTAACGAACGATCTGGATTCATTTTGAGATACGTTTTTTGACTTCATTTTTCAGGAGATGTATTCTCCATCATGGAGACCATGAATATGAAACAATAAATAAATTTTAAATAATACAATTAAAAATTTTAGTAAGAAAATATTTGGACCCTTAGTTTAATTTGTTTTTAGATAGAAGTAACATCTACTTACATCCATATTTGAGATGGATGATTTACACTTTTTTGTACTGTATATATAGCTATGCAGTCTAGCTCACATTAGTCAATTTTCCTTTGTGGACCGCAGGTGTAGCTTTGCGTACTTTCCTTTATAGGATAAAATATTAGAGTGTCGGGTTTCTATAAAGTTGCAACCTTAAACCATCCAATTAAGGCGCCCCTCTAAACTTTATCTAATTTTGGTGTCAAAAATTGAGGATTATCTTAAAATCTTTTTCAAGATGGAATTGTAAAAGTTTAAACTCCAAAAATGGTTATAATCAAGTATATCTATAAACATATGAATAATCTTGAAAATGGACGGTTTAGATAATGTGTTGCAATATGCACTGTTTCGGGTATTGAAAATATTTTTCTTCTCATATTTATGTCTTGTTGCCGAGATCATCAATTAAAATGTTTTTAAAAACTAAAAAGAATATTTTCCCATGGATTTTTGAGGTGCATATGTAATGATACATTTTAAGGTTTAAATTGTGAAATCTACGTGGGTTACGACTATTTTTGCTAAATCAAAAATATAGTCATCATCGTAATTGTATCAAAATTACATTTATGATAAAATTTAATAGCATGCCTTAATTGGATTGTTTAATTATATATCTATTTTTATGAAAACCACACCCTAACTAATTATATATCTATTTTTTAGGAGCAACGTAAGTAAGTTTATCTAATTCTAAAGATTGACATTTATGTACTTGAATCCTATCCTATCAGTGCCACCTAGAATACATTAAAATTTTAAACATTCAAACTGTTGTTCCTGGAGAGTGTAGATTTGTTGAATATTTAATTCAGTCGGTTTTTAATGCACAATTTTTTTTGCCAATGAGAATATAGATTTTTGGGAAGGGTAATGATCATTATGGGAAATATGTTTAATTCTGGGAAAGTTAAGGATCACTAAAATCTGCCGACGTGTATTAAATTTGGGAAGTTTTTTGGGAAGAGTTATGATCACGTTGTCCTTTGGAGAAAGCAAAATATTTTTCGAAAGAGAATATATGCATGATTTCGGAATTTCTAACGTGTTATGGAAAAACAAGTTTGTGCTCCCAAAGGAGCACATTGGTCTTTAAGATTTTCAAGGGACAACCAAAGTTCTTTCTGAATATATAAAACTAATAATATTATTTTTTTGAATAATTTATATGAAGTGAAATATAAATTTTCAAAAGAAGGTTTTTTTTAATATATTTTTATATAATGTGTTCTTCCGGTTCTTCAAACCTATTTGATACTAGGTCTTAGGTCTTAGCCGCTTATAATGTTAGCTACATATGTAAGCTTTTCTCTTTTGGAAATTAGAGTTTATTCATTAAAATATTATCTTATGTGATTTGATTATGGTAAGTTTCAAACTCGTGATTTACCCGGTTACTATGGGACCTGCCTCGCATATGTAGAAATGCATGCCTTTAAATAAATTTTATTGGGCTAATGTGTGAGGTTTTTATAAGGTGACAACCTGATACAATTGAAGTAAGGTGCAGCCCAATAATGTAGTTTGGGTGCTTCAAAGCCTTGCGCTTGATATGAAAATCTATTTTTGCCCCGATTACAAATTTCGAAGTTCTATAAATGTAGTTTGGCAGCTTTGGCTGCTTCAATGACTTGAATTTTCACTACTTTTTTAGATTATCTCTCTACCCAACCACACCCAGCTTTCACTTGGTAGTCCCTTTTTTTTTTGGGAAAGATTTTTTTAGTCCTATCTAGTATTCCCAAGTTCACAACAGGTAGGGAGAAAGTTCGGGAAAGATTTTTTTCGTTTTTTGGGAAAAGTCATTTGGGAAAAAACGTTTGTGCTCCCGAATGAGCACATTTGGGAAAAAAAGGTTTGTGCTCTAGAGAGAGAATTAGTCACTTAAACAGATGGACATTCTGCCTAGTCACTAGTATGAGAAAGAAGGGTTAATGAGAGGAAAAGAAACGTGGGTTTCTAAGTTCAGAGTGGGAGGGGGTTGGGTGTTTAGTTAGTGTGTGTGGAGACTGGAGAGAGAAAGAGAGAGTAGAGATAAACTCTAGAGAGGGAAAGGGGTAAATCACTTTAAAAAACGCGTTGAAATTCAACGAAGTCAATGTAATTAATGTAGAAATATAGGCCTATAAATAAAGAGTGACGTTTGTATAAGGTGTCCTCCTTATACTGTAGAAACAAGGCGTACCTATAAAATTTACTTCAAGATGTTGTTATGGTGTCAAGAACTTTAGGATAGCTTCAAAATCTCTTTTTATCTTTAGTTATAATTTTTTTATATAAAATGGTACAGATCAAGCTCATCAAGAAACACTTGAAAATTTTTAAAATTTTTTCTAAATGATGGAAAAATATAAAAATGAATATCAATGACTA
Source organism: Amborella trichopoda (assembly GCF_054954075.1). Lineage (NCBI taxonomy): Eukaryota > Viridiplantae > Streptophyta > Magnoliopsida > Amborellales > Amborellaceae > Amborella > Amborella trichopoda. Next base: position 21,429,943 of record NC_142340.1, read on the forward strand.
AATAAATTTCTAATCTTTACCGTAGTATAAAAAACATTAAAATAGTAAAAAAGATGAAGACAAAATTGAGTTATATATAATATAATAGTAAATAGCATATCGGTTAGTGGGTCTAGCCGTCACCTACGTAGTAAATAAATAGTGTGTTTAAGAAAAAAAGCATAAATGGTAAATAAATGGCATGTATAAGAAAAAACACATGAATTTGGAAATAAATGGCATGTTCCCTTATGTATTTGCATCTTTAAATTTCAAAGCATGTGTATATTATGGCAGTTGCACAAGAATTGTGATTCATTAATGCATGGCGGCATGTATTAAAATGGACTATGATTGATGCCGTACTTTTAATCCTGACAAAGATTTTCTAACTATCCCTTTCGTATTCCATCTCTCTTTCGTATTCTGGTTTATTTCTTCTCCCATTTCTGTATCTCTCCCCTTCTCTCGCCTCCACCATGCACTCTCTCCCCTTCTCTAGCCTCCACTACGCACTCTCTCTTTCACCACGCCTCCACTACGCATTCTCTCTTTCACCATGCCTCCACCACGCACTCTCTCTTTCACCATGCATTGTCTCCCTTTATCTCGCCTCCACCATGAACTCTCTCCCCTTCTCTCCCCTCGACCACGCACTCTCTCTTTCAAGCATTGTCGTCTTCCTGCTTCAAAGTTCAAAGTTCAACCGTCTAAGTCATACCCAGGTATTTCTTTTTGTTCACAATGTACTTATTGTGTTATTCTTTGATTTTTGTAATTTTCTTTTGATAATTTATAATATATTATCTGGATTGTAGAGACTAATATGTTATTCTTTAATGTAAACTTTTCATTGTTGAGATTTTTTTTTCTATTTTGTGTACTGTTATTTTCATACTTTCAAAAAAAAAAAACATGCTTTCTTCAGAGTTGATTCCTGTTTTCATTACGTGTTTTCTGGAGGGAAGGTTTTGGTTAGAATCTTATTCTAATGTTGTATGTCAGTTGCTCATGAACTACAAACTTGTGATTGAAATAATGTCACCTCAAGAGAAATTGTATTTTGGGTTCATGGTCGTGCTGTGATTACTCAAAAGTCAGAGTTCAGAACTCTCACATTTTGTTGAATCCATAAGTTTGCATGTGATTTCCATTTTTTCTGTCTAAGATTTGAACTTGTTAACTTAAGACAACACTATAAATGTAGTTAGGAAGATTCATTTGTGACTAAGAAATTATGACAACTTCTTTGTTTTGTTTTTGAAGAAATGGTTAACAAAGAAGTTGTTCTTTGTCATTGGGTGAGAAAGAAGCAGCTGCCATAGAATTTTCTCCATCTATAATATATTATTTAGATTGTAGAGACTAATATGTTATTCTTTATTGTAAACTTTTTTTTGGCGAGATTTTTTTTTATCTATTCTATGTACTGTTATTTTCATACTTTAAAAAAAAAAAAACATGCTTTCTTCAGAGTTGATTCATGTTTTCTGGAGGGAAGGTTTTTGTTAGAATCTTATTCTAATGTTGTATGTCAGTTGCTCATGAACTACAAACTTGTGATTGAAATAACGTCCCCTCAAGAGAAATTGTATTTTGGGTTCATGGTCTTGTTGTGATTATTCTTCTTGCTTTGGCAAATTACATAGAAAAGTTCGGACCCTCTAGCTTTTAGTGGAACTATACAGGTTTTCGCATTTAGCCTTTTCTTTCCTTTTACTTTCAATTAAAATAAATTTTATAGGGCTAACTATAGTCATAGAGCTTTCAGATGAATCAGATCTCACTCATGAGTCATTTGACATCTATACTTCTGAGTTCTGACTTCGTTTCATGTCCAAAGAATGGTTTATGTTATGTCTTTAAGTTCCATTTAGGTTGTATTCACTTGAGATTTTAAATTATTAGCGTCAAGCTTACCTCTATTGCTGCAAATTCATTTATATGCCAACCACACCCTTATTGTAAACGGAAAAAGTTTATAAAAGGTTGCAAGTAGAATTAGAGATGCCCTTCAAAATCCATCAGAAAAGTTGTTTTAATATTGAAAAACCCTTTATTTGGTCATCTAGGCATCAAGATGGATGAATATGAGAAAATAAATAAATTATTTTGAGTCTTAGATATAGTGGATATGGCAACGCATTGTCTAGTCTGTTCATTTTTAAGAGTTTCATATGTTTATAGATCCACTTGATTTTAACCATTTTTTAAATTTATATTTTATTATTAGATTTCAAAATAGAATTCCAATTGGCCCTTAGAGTTTATTCAACCAAAATTTGATAATATATCTTTAATTTGGAGGTGCACCTTATTTGAATTGTTTAAGGTTGCAAGCTTATAGAAACCACGCCTATTTTTTGATAGAAAATGTGATTTGGGTCTTGAGAACACCAGAGAACAACTCCTGCCATTTCTTTCACCTAAATAGAGTTTATTCTTCAGAGTTTATTCTTCTGCAGTTATTTTATCTTGGCTATCCTATAAAGATACCACTGCTACGTAGAAACGGCATGCAACATTGCCAAGCCAAATGATATTATGCACTCATGTGTGTATATTGTATATTTAGTTATTTACATGTTTTTGAGAAATCAAATTTTCATATTTCATTTGTTTCAAGGTATGAATTTTTAAATGGACATAAGTGAAATAGTATGGTAGATACTCCCTTTTTAGCAGTTACATGTTTATGCAACACCTGCCTTTTTAACAGTTACATGTGACCTACCTTCTTAGCTAACTTATATCTTCTTACTTGAAGGATGTTTGTTCAAAGGGTTACTATTCTAGATTTGGAAAAATATGAAATTATTTTTGAAGATGCAAGTGATTTGCATGAATTGCTTCGAGGTACATTGATGAAAACTATCTTTGAATGGGAGACCCAGCTTAATTGGGGTCACTTATCCTTGAAGACCCCTTCCCAAGTTGCCACCCCACAACATCTTCAGAGGGGTCTCGTCCTGGCCTCCTCCATCGGCCTCCCTCAAGTATTACACACTGAATCTTCTTCTGAAGAAGAAGACCTCTCCCCTTAATCTTATAATTGGTTGCGATGGCCATATAGGAAGTTGGAGGCCAAGGGGAAGAAAGAGAAACTGCTGACATCCATGAAAGTGGATTTCACGGGGGAGGTAGTCGTTGTTGAGAAAGCTCTGCAAGTTTTCGAGTTGAACTGGAGCCTGGTACTCAAAAGGAAGTGGCCTCAAAAAAGAGAGGTTCAAAGACTACTCTCCGAACTCCCCAATTAGCAGCTCTCTCCTGGCCCTTCTGGGGTCACCAGGGGTAGGAAAGAATTCCACATTCACTGATGTGATTGATATGCAGAGTTCTTTTTTTAGCTGCCTTCTTCTGCTGCCTCGTTCTGCTTCCTCATTCACTATTGTGTTCGTTAGTTTATCAGTAACTTTATGTTAATATTTTGAACAAGTAGGGTGTTCCCTTCTTTTGCTTGGTTCCTCTTATTTCAATTAATTTACTGAATGGTTATTGCTTATTTGATGTTCATAATCGGTCAACATAGGAAATTTAGGTATTTTCAAATATATTTTGTAAGATATTGAACCATCAACACTTGTTGTTTGATGGGAGACCCATAGAGTTGATGGATCAATCTCTTGGTGATCCATGGACTTCAAACCAGGTTTTGACATGCACATTGGGCTTTTTTGTGTTCATGCAGATGCGACAAATAGTCCCTATATTTATTCAGTTGTAGCCATGTTGTGAACCCTTATTTCTTCTATTGTTGTCATGTTGTGAAATGTTTATTTGAGTCTCAGTATGCCCATGTCCCCGCATATGATTTATGGGGATAGAACCATTACAAGGTCGGAAATATCTTCATATTATAAAGAAGGAAACTCCATAAATGGGTACTATTCATTACAATATTTGGGTATACTATATACCCCGTATTATAATGAATAGTACACATTTCTTGATAGACTATGTAATGAATTATAGCCCAATTTTATAGCACCCAATTTGGCAAGTTTGATGAGTTTACTCCACTCAAATCGTGGGTAGCGATTGTTGACCAATTCACATAGTTTGATGAGTTGACCCCACTCGAATTTGATTGTTTAGAGCAGTGTTTTAAAACACGACGAGTCGAACCGACTCGCCCGGTTCGACTCAGAACACGCGTGCCCGTGCCGAATAAATGGGTACTATTCATTACAATATTGGGTATGCTATATACCTTGTATTATAATGAATAATACACATTTCTTGATAGACTATGTAATGAACACATTTCTTGATAAACTATGTAATGAACTATAGCCCAATTTTATAGCCACCCAATTTGGCTAGTTCGATGCGTTTACTCCACTCAAATCGTGGGTAGCGATTGTTGACCAATTCACATAGTTTGATGCGTTGAGCCCACTCGAATTTGATTGTTTAGAGCAGTGTTTTAAAACACGGCGAGTCGAACCGGACTCGCCCGGTTCGACTCCGAAACATGCGTGCCCGTGCCGGGTTCCAAACGAAAACCAAGAACCTCACATAGTTTGATGAGTTGACCCCACTCGAATTTGATTGTTTAGAGCAGTGTTTTAAAACACGGTGAGTCGAACCGGATTCGACTCGGAACACGAGTGCCCGAGCCGAATAAATGGGTACTATTCATTACAATATTGGGTATGCTATATACCCTGTATTATAATGAATAGTACACATTTCTTGATAGACTATGTAATGAACTATAGCCCAATTTTATAGCCACCCAATTTGGCTAGTTTTATGCGTTTACTCCACTCATGGGTGGCGATTGTTGACCAATTCACATAGTTTGATGAGTTGACCCCACTTGAATTTGATTGTTTAGAGCAGTGTTTTGAAACACGGCGAGTCGAACCGGACTCGCCCGGTTCGACTCGGAAACATGCGTGCCCGTGGCGGGTTCCAAACGAAAACCAGGAACCGCCCGGTTCTAGAGTGGAATGCGTGCCCGTGGCGGGTTCCAAACGAAAACCAGGAACCGCCCGGTTCTAGAGTGGAACCGTCGGTTCCCATCCGGTTCAGCCCGATTCTAGAGTGGAACCGTCGATTCCCATCCGGTTCAGCTCGCGGTTCTAGAGTGGAACCGCCGATTCCCATCCGGTTCAGTCCGGTTTTAGAGTGGAACCGTCGATTCCCATCCGATTCAACCCGGTTCACACACGTAACGCATGACAGACACGTGCGAGCGTGCCCCACGCACACTCACACATGCACACATGTGTCCGAGCGTACGTGCGAGCGTGCCACACACACACTCACACGTGCACACGTGTGTCTGAGTGCATGTGCAAGCGTGCCCACGCACACTCACACATGCACATGTGCGAGCGTGCCCCACGCACACTCACGCGCACACGTGTGTTCAAGCGCACGTGCGAGCGTGCCTTACACACACGTGTGCCACACACATACTCACACACGCACACGTGTGTCCGAGCACATGTGCAAGCGTGCCCCACGTACACTCACACGTGCACACGTGTGTCTGTGTGAGTGTGCGAGCATGCCCCATGCACACTCACACGCACACACACTCACACGCGCACACGTGTGTCCGAGCACACGTGCGAGCGTGCCCCACGCCCACTCACACATGCACACATGTGAGCGTGCCCCACGCACACTCACACATGCACACATGTGAGCATGCCCCACGCACACTCACATGTGTGTCCAAGCGCACGTGCGAGCGTGCCCCACGCACACTCACATGCGCACACGTGTCCAAACGCATATGCGAGGTTGCCTTAATATTTTTATGTACATTTTATAATTCAGATTGCATAGGTATTTATATACCAAATTTGAATACCTATCTTTCGATGTGGGATAATTCCCAAACATCATTAAATGAAAACGAAATGTAAATATAGTCTATTAATCAATAATTTATAATCACATGTAGTTAGATGGCTTGATGGTTATGACTTTGAATTTTTCACTTGAGGTCCCAAGGTCGAATTCTCTTGGGCATGTGTTGCATTTGAATCCCCTTGGGCATGTGTTGCATTTTTTGTTGTATATATAGTGGTTGGTATAAATATTTTTGTTGTTTTCGAATCCCCTTGAGCATGTGTTGCATTTTTGTTGTATATATAGTGGTTGGTATAAATATAAATATTTTTGTTGTGTATATAGTGGTTGGTATAAATATAAATATTTTTGTAAATAATATAAAAGACATAAAAAAATGAAAAATAAAAAAATTAATTTTTTATATAACCGTTAATTTTTGTTGTATATAGTGGTATAATTATTTTTGTAAATAATATGAAAGGTATAAAAAAAAAAAAAAAAAAAAATTTATTCTATTTGAAATCTCCATCTTTCTACTAACAATCTCTTTTACTAAATTTATTATAGAAACCTAAAAAAATAAATTTTTGAAAAATTGAAGTGTTATTTCCAAAATTTATACGCATTTTATTAATTTTTACATTGAGAACCAAATCTTTTATTTTATTTATGAATTTTTACTTTATAAATCATGTAATGTACTATTTTTCTTACAGTTGTCAATAATACATTTTAAATTAGATAATATTATAAAATATTTTTTATTTGTTATTATTTGTCTAATAAAATAAATATAAAATACAAACTAATAATTATAATTTCAGTATATAATATTATAATTAGTGAGGTTGTAATAATTTTGGATTATAGTTAGTTAGGCTTTAATAGTTTGGGTTTTTTTAGCGGGTTAGGGTTTTTCGCCAAAACGAGATTTTAGTGGCCATTCTTTCATTGATTAGTCTACTCTTTATAATAGTCCATATATAATTATATATTTTATCCATGATAATTCTATGATTTTTCTTTTATGTGATGCAAATTTAATAGTTAAAATAAATTTATATCGAGAAAGAACATCTCAATATTCACAAATTGATAAAAAAAATGAAAGTTAATAATGTAGTACCCTCATTTTTTATTGGATTCCTAAAAAAAAACATTTATAATAAATTTTAATAATTTTTTCGGATTTTTTTGAAGCTTTAATCCTACCTATTCAGCCGATTCCCGATCCGGATCGCCGATTCGTCGATCCGGATCGGTTTTTGAGGTGCCCGATCCGGGTCACCGATCCGTTTTTAAACCATTGGTTTAGAGTATCAGCTCTATATAAACTTTTTCCTTTATATATGACTCAATTCTTTGTGATTTTGAAGCAAGTCTTGCATACTTTTAGCCACATAGTTTGTGATCTAGTGACCGATAGTGAATATGATCACCTTGTATCAAAAAACAATAGTCTTTTGAGATTTTTCACCTTTTTTCAATTCTTCCAAATCCTTATTACTGGGTTCAATCTCTCCCTCTCCCTCTCTCTCTCTCTCTCTCTCTCGACTCTCTCTCTCTCTCTCAAGAAAATGGGTTGCCAGTAATCACCTGGTTAATACATAAGGGACTGACACCTTACGTCAATAGTATAAGGTTGACACCTTATACAAACCTCACCCCTTTTTTAATGAACTACAAAACTTTATGTAGTTATCCTTCCAAACAGTTCTTACTATCTTTTTATATTGGCATCTGAGAATATTGCGATTTTGGGTACATCCAAACTAGTTCTTAGTCTTTCTAAGTCTTGTCTTCTTCACTCTCTATATCTGAGTCTTCTGGGCTTTGTCTTTTTCACTCTCTATATTTGAGTGTTTCTATCTCCAAGGAAAACCTCTAATTTTTGTGTGTGCAGTGCACTAGCTTATGTACCACAAATTGTTTTGGTAGAAAAGTCTATTGCTAGACCCATTAATATTTAGGGAGATATTTGATGAATGTAGTGACACCCTCAGTTGTACTAATAATTTTGTATCTTGCAACACATTATCTAGAGGGAAAGCTTTATATGTTCCCCCTACAACATAGAAGTTTTATCCTCCCGTACCATCCAGCCGTCCACTTTTATCAAGAGAGCCACTCACCTTTTGATCTTAGATCTGATGTCTCAAAGTTTATTTTTAGTTTTTTTAATATAATTTTTCTGGATATAAAATTTAGTATGTGCCATCTTCTCATTGAGGCGCACCTACAAGAAAATATTAACAATAATTTTTCGATAAAAATAATGACCAAAATACCCCTTGACAATTTCAGGGGTATTATGGTCATTTTATTTTATTGAAAATATGTTTTTTTATATTTTTCGTTAGTGCGAGTTTAATAGAGGAATGGATGTCCAAAATTTAGTATCAAAAAATTTTATAGAAAAAATATTAAAAATAAAACAGTGTAGAGACGTGACATTGTGATTGGGGCAATCTTAGCCCTCCATTGAAAAATGGATGGTTCGATAAGGGGGAAGATAGAACTTCTATGTTGTGGGGGGAACATAGAAAGCTTTCCCTCATCTAGACTGTCCATTTTCAAGATTTACATAGGCTTTTAGATCTATTTGATTTAAACCATTTTTGGAGATTAAAATTTTATAATTGAAAATGGAAATAGAGAACCTTATACTTTCGGGATCGGGATCTACTTTCCTCGTTGGCTAGCTCCATAGATTATAGGATATCCTTGTTAGGTTAGTATCTAGTTCCGAGAACGTTGGGATCACGATCTTCAAATTCTTGGAATGGGGATCTAATTTGTTCAGGAACCACATCTATAATGTTATGGAACGAGATCCGTGAAGTAGAGGGAGCGAAATCCGTTGTGTATGGGATTGAGATCCGTGCTTTAGCGAGAGCGAGAGTGAGATCTGTTGTGAATGGGATCGAGATCCATGAAGTAGTGGGGAGCAAGATCCATGTTTAATGGGAGCAAGATCCATGTTTAATGAGAGCAAGATCCCTAAATTAGGAGGAGCGAGCTCCATTGTTAACAAGATCAAGAATCCTAAATATTGGAGCGAGATCCCAAAAAAATGGAAACGGGTTTCGAGCGAGATCCCGACTAGGGAGCGCCTGAGCTGGGTCAAGGAGCGGGAGCGCGATCCTAGTAAGGCGCTCCTGGTAACTATGGTCAAGGCCACATTCGAAGCACTAAATACTTCTAAATCAAGTTGGAGCTTGTATTACCCACTAATCTACCAGAAACAAAAAACAAAAAAAAATTGATACCTCAGGGGACATAAATGTAGAATTACGTCCCCGACTACATTTGGATTATCAAAAATATTTTTTCTCTAAATTTGCAAAAATATCCAAATTACTTAAAAATCTATTTATGTACCTATTTTTTTCACCATTTAATTTTTTACCTAAAATTTCCTTTACGGATGTGTTAGGGCCCTAAAAAGCCACGTCCAAGGACCATGCCATAATAATCATAGTTCCGGAGTGTCATGCGGTAATATAAAGAGCATCACAATGGATCCATGATCTCCCTTTGCCCCCTAATGGAATCATTCCGATCAATGTTGGAAAAATCGAACCGAAAAGGTTAACTGGACATGGGCCCTAAAGCGGTTCAACAGGTCTAACCAGTAAACTGGTGGGTTCAACTGTTCTAACCACTAAAGTCCCGAGTGGTCAAAAAAGTGTTGAAAAATACAAAAAAATATCTATTAAAATATAAAAAGTATATTTAAAGAATAATTAAACAAAGCACATCCAAACGAAGTTGAAAATTAATGAAAAAAATAAATTTTAAATAATCGATTTGTGCCCAAGAGTATTTTTAAAATTGTCAAAACAAATGGGAAAATATAAAAAAATTAATGGCCAAAACTAATCCTATTTTTGCCATGAAAAACATTAAAAAATACATTACAAACAAAATTCCCTTTTTTGAGATTTTGAATAATTTTTTAATTTTTTTTTAAAAATACCCAACCAGTCACCAAAATCAGTCCAAACTAGTTCAATCGAACTAGGAAGTTAGCGATTAGAATGGTTGATTATTTCAACAATGATTTCGAGAAAGCAATCTCAAATCCTGGTTTCACTAGAAACCTGAGATACATGCCGTCAGATCATCTAGATCCGGAGGGTGAGATCGAAACACCTAACCGACTTGGTGACTCCACTGAGGATTTACTATCCCTTAGTCCGTTTGCTCTTGTTTGACCAATATCCTCTTTTACTTTTGCATTTCTTTCTATGGTTCTTGGGTTGTTCAACCCATTTATCCGAGTCGGTGATTTTCTCATCCCCACACTCGTGACTATCCCAGGGAAGCAAACTACTTAAACTTCCTTCTCTACTCTCCTTCTGAGTCAGGACTCACGGTCCGGCTCTCAGGTTCTTGCCTAGGTTAACACGAGAGGGGACTTAAAAGTCTCTGCCTCCTTGCTTCCTCACCTTGGTGGACCCTCCACCAAGGCCCCTTGCATCGGTGGCACGTCTGCCATTGCACACAGCACACACCCTGCTACCGGCAAGTCCCTTGCCAGTCATATTGCTGAGGCACGCCTGAAAGCTGCCCCCATCACTCTTGCGAGAGGCAAGGAAATTTTCGTTGCTCCTAAGGTTTTCTACAAGGCAACCCCTTATACTCTTTCACCTCTCTGAACCTCTAGACTTAGAGGCTCGACACACCAAGGCGGAGACCCTGCAACCTCCACCTCTTGCACAAATTCAAGGGCTCGTGGTCCATCCACTAGAGCCACACCTTGAGGCAACCCCCACTTTGCCTTGATCTCGTATTAAGGGCTAGGCCTTCTTGGGTCGAACTCTGCGTGTGCCGTGCATTCGCTTTCCACAGCTCGGGGCAGCGCTAGCTGTATGCCACCTTGAGCACATGAGGGTCGACCTCTTCATCCTCCCTCCCAGCACACACGGCCCCACTCTATGAGAGACGAGCTTCTGTCTCTTCCCTCACAAATACAAGCTCGTGGGTCTCGACCTCCCAAGGTGGAATCAATTGACCAAGCTCTGGTTGACCCCTAAGTCACCCGGACGGCTAACCCTAAAGGTCCACACACACCACCCTTGCAGGTCCCTTCCCGACCCCAACTCAGACGGAGTCATGAACCAGCCCCTTCCCCTGCTGTTCTTCCGACACCAGGCAAGCATCTCGAGCCTTGGTACTCAAAGGTCTTCCCTGAGAGTACCATCTTGAGCCAGCCTCAAGTCAGCCCCTCACATGGGCCCCACAAAGGAACTCGGGGCAACAATCTGATGTCAAACAAAGGCCTCTAACCTTCAAGGCAGAAACTCAGGCTGCCTTCTGTCTTTGGACCCCACTCCCTGCTCCAACTCATTGACACAACCCTTGCATGTTCAAAAAAAGGCGGGGCAGTCCAGGTCTCAGGCTCGATTCTGAAATGAAGTCCACATCCGTTAAGTAGAAGAGAGGTCTTCAAATCCTGACTAATGAAGCCTCCAAGGTAGTCGAGGTCGCTACCCTTGATGACCTCCTGCCTCGTAACCCCTTTTTCCCTCTTCAAACTCCAGAACTTGAGAGAGTCTAAGAGTATTGCTGGGTCGTCACTGCCAAGAAGTCACGGTCTTAAGACTGTCGAGAACTGGTCCTCACAAGATCGGCATACAAGGATCGAGTCCAGTCGGGGCAAGCTGAGCCTCTGCAGACTGACCTGCTAGCCATGACTCGTCGACCCTGGCGATTCGATCCTCCTCCTGCATCTGACCTCTTAAAGGAGACGTTCAGTGTCATGGTGATCAATGACCCTGATGAAGCCCAGGAGGACAGAATGACCAGGTTCGAGGTAATGATACAATCCATCCTTGAAAAATAGAACATCTAGAAGCCTCCAGGTCCACTACCTATCACCATGAGATCGATTCCCCGATCGGTGAGGACACAACTTCTAGGAACACTCCCCCACCAGTCTCCCAAGACAGTTCTGCCTCCTGCGGGGTCTCCCAAACCAACATAGATGCTATGGTGGCCCATAGCCTAAAAAACAAGGTCCCAGGCATGTAAGAGGTGCCGCTCTACCATAAGCCATAACCTTCGTACATTGACCAAGTACCCTTCCCTCCGAACTATCAAAAGGGGAAGCTTCCCCTGTTCACCGGTATTACGTCTCCACACCAACATATTAGATCACTTCCAAGAGGCCTACCGAGAGATGGCAACTGATAGACGACTCCTCCTCTGCTAAATGCTGAGACTCTTGAAGGGCCAGCCTTTTAGTGGTATGCTTGGCTGCGTCCCAACTCGGTACACACGTGGAAAGAGATGGAGTAGTTGTTTTACCAACTCTTTTATGAAGTCCAAAGGAACATGGAGACCATCGAACTCCTCACCCTGATGCAAGACCCTAGTGAGCCGGTTGACAAGTTCATCACCCAATGGAGAGAGTTAGCAACCTTTCACGCCACTCCCATGACTGAGAAGGAAGCGGTCCAGACCTGCATACGGAACATGCTTCTTGAGATCGCCCTGCATGTCGAGGCATCCAATCCACCCTCTATGTTAGAGCTCATCTCTAAGGAAGTTCGTATTGAGGGGTTGTTCAAGCACCATGGTAGCCCTCGTCAGCAACCCTCCGGCCCAAACTCTCGCTCCTACAATCAGGGCAACTAAAAAGCAGTGATCAGCATGGCCATCATCATGATTGACACAAAGAGCGCAGCCCCTCAGACTCTAGACCTCTTTAAGACATAGATGCCTCAAATCGGAGGCAAGCAGCAGTCTTACAACAGCATCCCGGCCGCTAAAAATGCTAAGCGAAACGATTTCTGAGCCCAGCACCAGAATAAGTTTTACCCCATTGACAAGGCGTGGACTCCTGCACTGCTTCGACTGCTTCTAGAACAGAACATGATCCAGCTGCTGGAGGCCAATATTGCAGAGTCAGTTGGGTAGGAGATGAATGAGAAGTACTGCGCCTATCACAGGAGAGTAGGCCACCTTACTCATGACTGCTATAAGCTCAAGGACACTATCGAAGCCCTTATCAACAAGGGTCAGATAAAACTTGAAGAGTTGAAGAAAGTGTTCGGGGCAACTGAGGCTTCTCACATAGTACGATCCAAGAGGGTGACAAGGCACTTGCTATCCTCCATGCATTTTTCTCCATAATGCTCGAAGAAGGACTCGTCACTCCCAAGCTGACAAGACAGCCTAAGTTCTTGGGATCGAGAACCTCTGATGCGCATATCACCAAATTTGAGGCCATGACATCAGCGAATGCACTAGCTTCCACGAGATCTTGAAGCAATGCCAAGAAGCTTATGGTAACCTAGAAGGACACCCTCAAGTCCCAGCTCCACCTGTGCAAGAAGACCTTCCAGCGCAAGACCAAGGAAACATCGAGCAAGACCCTCTGCAGGCCCTCTTCAAGGTAATGCTTTGACAGGGTCTTATCTCTCCCAAGCCTGCCAAGCAGTTGAGGCGTCTTGCCCATATCACCAAGTATGGGGCCACGAACTCAATGAGTGCACTGGGTTCGAAGCTATAGTTGTGGAGAAAGTCCAGCAAGGCCACATCATTTGTGCGGTTCTCCCAGAACGCATCCAGGCCGTCGCGCCCGTTCAAGAGGAAGTCAGACTACAATCTCCTCGTGAGCATACACTGGACTCTTCAGAGCCCTCGACCTCTCAGCCTTGGGATGTCTACCATGGGAGAAGTAGGCTCAAGTCCTGGAAGCGTGAGGCAGTCCATCAAGCTAGGACTACTCACTAGCCAAGGAGGGCGGTCCAAACACCCCCTCATGGATCTAGAAGGAGACGGTGAGTACCTAGGTCAGCCCGCCGAAGGAATCCCATCCCTTAGCCACCGGTTGAGGAAGAATTCTTCAGACCCCTTCCTCCACTGCGGACCTTGCAAGACTTCATCTCAAGCGCAGCTCGCCCTATCCTTTCGCCCAATCAGGCGGACATCCCTGAGCCACCAGTAGCTCGGGATTCCTCTAATATGGGTGATGATGCTATAAGCACCCCACAATAGTCAAAGTTGGGCCAAGACTTAAAATACCCCCTATAAACATCTAATTCTGGTGACGACATAAAAAGCCGCCCGGAACGTTCTAACTCTTCTTCATCTCCCTCTTCTATTTTCTCCACAGGTATAGATCGACAGTGCCCAGAGTTCGACACTCTAAATAGAGAGTTCGGCGGCACCAGCCTCACCTGGCCACAACAAGAGTGCATCAAAGAGATGTTGGCCCAGGCGGCTGGAATCTCGACTGTCGCCGATGCCCTATCCTCCCGAGCCAAAACCGAGTCATCTTCAAGCTCTTGTTCCAAAGAGGCCTCCCACATGTGCATATCTTGGAAGTATCAGCTAGCACGGGGCAAATAGGTATAAGATCGGGAAAGAAGCGACAACCCACACCTAAAAAGCTCAAGGCCCTCAAGTTTCTTGATCCTTCGCTTTCCCTTAAACCGCAACCCCAAACCTCTACATCCCTAATACAAGCCCTTATTACCTCCCCATAAACCCAGACCACACCGGCCGAGCAACAACGTCAGCCAGTGCCACAAACTAAAACTCAACCAAAGCCTATTCCTAAATGTACCCTACCACCCACACCAGTGGCTGGATCAGGAACACAGAAGACTAATGAGGATAAAGTGAACTATGACGTAATTGGGCACTTGAGAATGCTTCCAGCCTTACTAAGTATCTATGATGCCCTCATGTTGTCTAGAGATTATCGTATGGCCCTGGTGCAAGCTCTTTCTAACCCAGAGGAATATGAGACTGAAGTGGAGCCCATGGAGGTTGACCCAGCCATAAGTGGGTTCTTGGCAATCTGTTTTTTCGAAGACGACCTTCAGTTGGAGGGTAAATTCCACAATCACCCCCTCTTTGTGAATGGTGAACTCCACTCCTGCCCTATCAACTGGATCATGCTGGATGGAGGGTCAGCAGTCAACCTGATCCCATGAAGGATCCTCACTCGATTGGGATTAGGGTCAGACGACCTCACTCCGACTCGCATCACCGTTCAAGGTTTCAACCAATCATGAGAGAAGCCAGCTGACACAGTGCGCCTTTGTCTCAAGATCGGTGACCTCAATGATTATGCTCAGTTCTACGTAATCGACATCGATACCTCTTACAACGTCCTGCTTGGTCGTCCTTGGCTTCACGATCAGGGGGTGGTTCCTTCCACGCTCCACCAATGCTTCAAATACAGCCTAGATGGGAGACAACACACGGTCTATACTGACAAAAGACCGTTCCCTATAGCTAAGACTCACTATGTCGATGCCAAACACTATTTCACAGACTTTCTAGCGTTAGAAAAGTCAAAGGATCATGATTGGAGGCTTGTGAGAGAGACGAGACCTTTGTCCCATGATGACATTGAAGATCTGGGACGAATGATCATGAACATGTTAAAAAAGGAGGAAAGATAAGGCAAGATCATCCCTTTAACTCTGATCTACCCGAGTATACCTTGACACCTCTCCGAGGTCATGGTATCCTCTCCCAAAGACAAACCTTCCCCCTCTACTTCTAATTCGCTGGAGCAAAATGGCGAGCTAGAGGCAACTCTTGAGCTTGAGGAAGCTTTAGAGGTAGACCTTCTAGCACCACGGGTCACCTATACATCGGACCAGGAAAAGGTCATGCATGTCCCCATCACTCTTCTAAAAGCAGAACTGGCATACCAACCACCAAGGAAGGTACTCCAAAGTCCATCCTCCTTGAACAAGGGGATCATCAGCAGCCAAAAGAAGGTCTTACACTTCTCAGGGGTTGTTGAAGAAGTACAGGCAGACGAGAGTCATCCTTCTGGCTCTCAGGAACAAGACCCCATGGCAGAGCTGAGAAGTGAGGTTCGTAACCTCCAGAGTCAATTGGAGGTTATGCGCGTCGCTTCAAAGTACTTAAAGGGGTTTGTCCCTGAGACTAAGACTTATGACGAGTTCAAAACCAATATACCTCGAATTGAAGCCAAGGCTCCCCAGACTAGAGCATTTACAGCAAGCAGGCTCATCAAATCATGAGAACCATGAATTATGAGCCCTTGTCCAATCAAACACTAAGGGGTGAGGAAGCAACTGCTCCCCCATTCGAGATCATTGAAGCCACAACTGGCTGCCACAAGACGAAGCAAGGAGTGGGCTATTCTTTTTTGTCTCAAACTGTGAAAGGGCGAAAGTAATGAAATAGAAAAAGAAGGAAAATAAGAGACACACATTGCATAGAAAGAGAAAAGAGGTTCTTCATTCATCAATCAAAGATTGTTACCAATGTCAGTAAAAGGTAAAAGGGGACATTTTACTACTATTACTGACAACTTGTATACAAGGAGTTATAAATTAAGGTGTTCACTCAATTCTCAAGACTAAGCCTATAATGGTCCTGTTGTGTCCACTTAATTCCATCTTTCATAGCCGCCGCTTGAAGAAGCACGAACTTTCTAAGCAAAGGAGGGTTTTCCTCACGTACCAACTAAGGAGAAAATTGGTCTTTTCCTACCTCACGGGACTGACAAGCAAGTCTTGCAAATCGTTGATGCTCAGCTCGAGAATCACCATGTCATCTTCATTTTTAAAACATGCGATTTAGTTAGATATCGAAGTAACCTCCGAAGGCAACCTCTCAAAATCCGAGTGAATGAACTGTCGCATGAGCAAGTTGGTTTTAAGGTTACCCAGGTGCGCCGTCACAGCATGAGCAACAGTCAAAGGCCTAGGGAAGAGTCTAAGTAAATGTCTAACAGAAGGATGCTTCTAAATGGAAGCCGATTCTTCTAAATCCAGAACTACCATAGCTTGTTGAGCCACTTCAGTCACCTTCTCTTTGAACAAGTTTGCACAAGGGATGTCAAAGTCTATGAGGTTGTCCATCAGCCTCTTCATCAAAAGCGCGAATGCGATCAACTTGAAGAAAGAAGCTTGACTGAAAAGTTGATAAGTGGCTCTGAGAAGGTCACACCCATTGTCCTTGGAGACATTACAATGATTGAGCTTAGTAACCTGCACAAGGAAAGGCATCTTGGCCTGTGATATGATAAAGCCACTGTGAGTGTGCCAAATGAGAGGATGAACAACTTTCCCCGAGAAAGAAGTGACTACAAAAGCTCCACCTATGATAGGTTCCCTTTGAGCAGGAAACATAAGTACCCCTCTCAAAGTTGCAAGAGAAATTGCCTTGTTGCCCGTTACTATCAGGTCGTAAAAAGGCGCTGGCCCAGCTTTGCCCCTAGAAATAACAGGTTGAGATGAAGGATGTGGTCTGTTCTCAGCAATGGGAGGCTCCTTGTCCTCGATAACGATAAGGTCCCGTTTTGAAGAGACCAGCATTTTGGGAACTTTCGAAGCCTTGACCGACTGTCGAGGAGATATTCAACTGAGAGACTTCTACCCCCCCTATGGCTACACGCAAACAAAAAATAGAAAGCCGGATTGTCGATGTCTGCACACTAAAATGGTATCACCGTCTTGCGACCAAGATGTGTTAATGCTGTGCTCCAGCTGTCAAGCAAGCACCACACATGCGTTCCCCGAAATACAGACACAACGCTTGACACTTGCGACGTGACATGCCACCGCGCGTGCGGATGGTGACCATTCGCTGTCCCACGACCCTTCGTCTCTCGACCATTATGGCCTCGCAACCCTTCAAGTGCCCACCGACGTTTCCCCTCTTCATTGGACATTCACTTCCGACCACCGGAAAAACCCTTCCCCACCATCTATTCATTACCAGAGTCAGCGAAAAGCCACCGAAAATTCTCGAAAGCTCCCTGTGACCCTGCGGATCTCCCTTTTCCACTTTAGCAAGTTCACCACAAACTCACCGGAATTCCGCTGAGTTCCCGGTGAGTCCACTGCTCCTTCCTCTCCTCCTCTAATAACCAGAGGATTGATAGAGCCCTCTGAACTCTCTACAGAACTACCATAGGAGCATCCAAACGCCTGCAGGGCACCTCTGCAAACTTGGCTAGGGTCCCGAGATACCTTGTTCCTTGCTCAAAGAGCCTGGGCAGTCTCCAAGGATGTTCACAAGCACCTCGCGAAGGCCTACAACCCACTGAAGCTCTCCAGAAAGAGCTCCCTCTCTGCTGCCGATTTTGGCTAGGAAATTCTAGCTGGGAAATATCTCCCTAGAAGCTCAAGCCCTCTCTCTCTCTCTAAGAAATCTCTTCAACTGTTTCACACTTCAGTAAAATAATACAGAGTGGTTTTTCCCCCTCTTATACTCAACAGTACTGCAAACTAACCTCGACAAAAAAGAAATGATGCTCTAGTCCCTAGTTCTTGATAGCAATAAGACCAAGCTAGGGGAGGTCAAGCCCGAGAGCCGAAAGGGTTATCGCTGTTCGCTTCACCCAAAAACTATCGTCGCGTGCTTTGTTAGGGGGCTATCACCGCGCACTTTGTCAGGGGGCTATCTCCTGGTGCCTCGTCAAGACTATTGTCGAGCGCCTCGTCAAAAAGTCATCACCTCATGGCTCATCAAGGGATACTATCGTGCGCTTTCATCAAGGGACCTAACACTGTGCGCACATCATTTAAGATTAATGCCGCATGCACCATCCAACACTTAGTGCCACGTGCATACCATGACACAGGAACCTGGACCTTTGTCCTGCATTCTTAGGAAGTTCATTCCCTGCACCACATTCTCACTCCTCAGGGAGTCCAATCTTCAGTGATGGCTCTATTCCCCATGGAGGCGCATTCCCTTACCACACTATGGTCAAGATTCATGACCCTAAACTACATGATCAAAACTATATGACCTTAAACTGTAGTGGAGGTCTAGTTACACAACCATAAACCACTAAGTCCTCGTCACACGACTCAAAACTGTACGACCAAGGTCCAAAGTACATGACCTTAAACTGTAGCGAGGGTCCTAGCCGCACGACTTTAAAACTGCATAGCGATGGTTCAAGCATGGCTCAGAAGCATAACTTCAAACCGAGAGATGGACCACCTCTTCACTAGGGTGTATTTCATCAACATCTTCGGTGGAGTTAGATATCTGCAAAAGGTTATACCTACCCCTTTAATCACCAATGAGTTCGTTTCGCACCGACGTTCTAGTGAGAGTCACACCGTATTGAGACCCACTATCCCCAGGAGATTAGGTCCATGCTTATCTTCTCAACCCCTAGCAGGGTTACGCTTGCACTCCAAACTGTCATCCCCAGTGGAGTTACATGAAGCCCCATCATTATCCCCATAGAGTCACACTGGCCCTCTTAATCCCCGATGAAGATTTGCTTCTGCTCACCACTCTTCGTAGGGCCACCATCTTCATCTAAATGCTCTCCGCTTGTGAATAGTCCTAACTATTTTATCCCCAGGTAGCCAGATTTATATTCACATACATACCCCCATAGACCCTCATCCACGTGGCAACCCACGTCATGGTCCAAACTATATGACCTTAAGTTATAGCGGAGGTCTAGTTGCACGGCCTTAAACTGCATGGCCCTAGTTGCATGACTTTAAAGTGCATAACCATGGTCCATGCTGCATGACCTTAAACTGCATAGCCATGGTCTAAACTATATGACCTTAAACTATAGCAGAAGTCTAGTTGCACGACCTTAAACTGCATGGTCCTAGTTGTATGACTTTAAACTGCATAACCATGGTCCATGCTGCATGACCTTAAACTGCACAACCATGGTCTAAACTATATGACCTTAAACTGTAGCGGAGGTCTAGTTGCACGACCTTAAACTTCATGGTCCTAGTTGCATGACTTTAAACTGCATAACCATGATCTATGCTGTATGACCTTAAACTACACATTGTGGAGGTCTGTTGCACGACCTTAAACTGCACGGTCTGAGTTGCATGACTTTAAACTACATAACCGTGGTCCAAGCTATATGACCTTAAACCATAGTGCACGTCCTGACCGCATGACGTTACTTGCTTTGCCTAGGTTAAGTAGGCATGACCTTAAAGATGCTCCCACATACGCGTGCACCCCCTTTTACGTGCATCTTCACGCACGTCCTCCCCAACCGACCCGTTTGTGTGCACACACCACCTCCATTACCTCTCAAGTGAGACCACACATGCGCACATGCTTTTTACGTGCATCTTCGTGCATGTCTTCCCTAACCAACCCGTTCGTGTGCGTGCACCACTTTCATTACCTTTCCAATGAGTCCATTCATCATTACCATCTTTCACCATTCCCTAGTGAGTCTTACCCATGCTCACAAAACGACGAGCCATCTTGCTACCCATACTTGCTGTCAGCTAGTGGGTTACCATTACTCACCCACCGCCCATTCATCATCAACTCTTCACAAGCAACCTCATGCCATCCTTAGAGTGAGTCAAAGCCATGACCCTACTCACTCATCATCACTATGGTCCAGTTGTATAGCCCTAAACTATAGTGCATATCCTGGCCGCATGATGTTAAAAGGCTTCGCACAGGTCTCGAAGGCATGACACTAAACACGCCTTCGCACAAAAAAAAAGGGGCATGGTGTACACCTGGTCAAGGGAACGCCATGAGTAAAAATGACGGATGGGCTTGGTCACAAAACCATGAGTGAAAGAGTTCTATGGAAAACAAAACCCAGGAACGGCGAAGACCCCAAAAGGGCATCGTGAGCAAAAATGAACAAAAAGGGTGGACATGAGTGCAAGGTCATGGGTAAAAGAGCCCAGAATTAATAGAAGTTGGCGAAAACTGTCCTTATGGCGCCACTTCCCCTGTTCAAGTGAAAACCCGCAAAAGGGCACTTGGACCGACGACATAGGTTGACGCATGACTAACGCCTCAACCGACACTCAATTTCTAAACAATCACAATGCTAATGAGGTTAACCTAAAATCGTCAAATGTCAAACATCAAACAACACAAAATGGCTCATCAGGGAGTAAGAGTCGCATAAGATCTCTCACATTTCAACATCAACAACAACAAGAATTCTTGAGGGTGAGGAGGATGACCAAAAGATCCCTCCGGAATGCTAAAGACCATCACAAAGGCAATAAACCGATGAAGCCAGGGTCTAACCTACCACAGGCTTCAGGGTCTTCCTCACTAAATCCCCTAGCCTACATGAGACCAGACTTTCGAGAAAGGTCAGCAGCCCCCGACTGGACCCCACTAAACGGGACCTACATAGGTACCCTGAGCATCAAAAGCAAACCTGGTGTAGCAGCGAACAATGCCGACCAAAAGGTTCTTAGTACTTCACCTCCAAGTGGGCATCATTCTGTCTGAGGAGGTCCTTATAAAGGCCTCACGCTTCAGAATTGCAAATAGTCCCTTGAGGGTGAGGACTTCAACATGATCCCTCAGGACTGATTTTGTCCGAGGAGGTCCCTATAAAGGCCTCATGCTTCAGAATCGCAAATAGTCCCTTGAGGGTGAGGACTTCGACAAGATCCCTCAGGCCTGATTCTGTCTAAGGAGGTCCCTACAAAGGCCTCACGCTTCAGAATAACAATTAGTCCCATGAGGGTGAGGACTTCGACAAGATCCCTCAGGCCTGATTCTATCTAAGGAGGTCCCTACAAAGGCCTCATGCTTCAGAATAACAAATAGCCCCGTGAGGTTGAGGACTTCGACAAGATCCCTCAGGCCTGATTCTGTCCGAGGAGGTCCCTACAAAGGCCTCATGCTTCAGAATCATAAATAGTCCCTTGAGGGTGAGGACTGCGACAAGATCCCTCAAACTTCTCGAATGATTGCACTTCTTGATTCTCTTGAAGCACAACATTCGGCAAGGCATGCTGTTGGAAGATATTTTTCATCATCATGGGGCCCCCGCTCAATAAAAGCCTAACAAAACAGTGGAAAATCATATAGTCTCAGAATAGCCTTGAAACTGGTTAAGACCTTCATGAGGTCTCTCAAAAGTCTCCCGCCAAGTTTCGTTACATTTCGACATGTCTAAGGTAATGCAGACAAAGAAACATATCCGAAAAAATTGGCCTCTAACACCCTAAAACGGCCCCTATAACTAGAGCGACATTTTCGGCATCTCAAATTGCTTTGGGACATTCACCATTGGATCCGACACTGTTGAAACCCCCCAGGGGTCAAATTTTAGCTTGAATGAACACTCTAGGAAAACGTTTTAAGAAAAAGAGTGAAACAAAAGGAGCCGCACGCTATTCCCGTGCGGCCATCCTGCAACTCCACACCATTGAAGGGACAGTCACGAACAGTGACTTTCGATGCTCATATCTCACCCATCTCAAGTCGGATCACTCTCAAATTTGGTGAGCATGTTCGTCATATCAAGACAAGTGATTCGACATGTGGCATGCCCCATGATCATACCCAAGCACGAAGTAAAGCTAGAGAAAAGTTGCTGATCTGTGAAGAAAGTGCAGGAAATTCAACAGCGTTGTGCCTCGCTCGAATAGCCAAATCACGCCGCTCATGAGCCCGATCAATGCGAGACCAATTCCATCGCATGCGTAAGATCTCGGGCCATCTCTGACCTAAACCTCGTATATGATGAACAATTGGATTCTGTATACAAAGCCAATGAAGCGACTGCAATTCTGTTGTCGGAATTCTAGATTCCGACCAAAATTCCAAAGTTGCAAAATCTTCGTTTGGGCATGAAATCGAGCTGCGTTTATAGCCCCACGATCGTAACGACATGATTAGTGTGATCTACAAAAGAAATCATTGAAAAACGTCAAGGAATGAGCACACGATAGATTCGAAGTTTCAAGATTCATTAAAATTTCAAGGCACATGATCGTGCACTAAAAATACTATCATGACTCGAAGTTGGTATCAAATCAATCGCCATGTCGAGCCCTACAAGAAAACAATCATCTTTCGATCGACCGGGCACCAGAACAACCCCGGATTATCCATGAAAAATAATGCATGTTCTAAGGCAACACATGGACTGTTATGGAATTCCACAAATTGTTAAGAAGGGGCAAATATGTCATTTTTCTCCCTATTTTCTAATTTCTTTTAAATCATTTTAATCTTATTTTTTAGCAATTAGGGTTACTTTTGATCATCCACCCATGTTTGGGGAAAATTCTATATATACGTAACATCATTGTATGCACAAAAGAAGACAGACTCAATCCCTCACAAAAGAGAGAGTTTTTGCTTAATACAGTTTCTCTTTCTTACCATTGTTGGGTCACCTTTGGAGAGAGAGACCAAGGTGAGAGAAACTTTTGATCGGTACCCTTATGGTTGAGGTAGATCTTCTCTCTCTTCCTTTTATTTTCTTCTCTCTCTTCTTCTTCTTCTTTCTCTTCCGCTCTTTCTTATTCCTCTTCTCCATCAAAGTTCCTCGCGGAGGCCATGTGCGGCAGTGGCAGTGTTGTGCATGCCTCTCCCGTGGTCTCACAGGTCGCTCAATGGTGATGGCAGTGCCATGCGCAAGTCTGTTCATCTGTTTCGCTCTCTTAGTGAGGCCTGCAGACGGCGCTGCTCATCACCGTTCATAGACGTAGCTTCGACGTCTCAGTGAAGAGCTCAGATGGCGAAACTCATTACCGCCCGTAGGGGTCTTCCCCTGTTGCGCGCCTATTGCAGACGGCGATACCTATCGTAGCCTGCTAGAGGCCTCGGCAACACTTATCGTTGTCCGCGAGCTTCCTTCGCGGACTCGGTGCCCATCGCCATCTATGAGCTTCCTCCATGTGTTCGGTGCTCATCGTCATCCTTCTTGTGTCCCACGCCTGTCGTCGTGCGCCTCATGAGAACTATCATCGCGCGGTTCCCAAATGGCTGTCACCGCGCACTCCATGAGAGGCTATTGCCGCTTGCGCAGGGGCACGTTACCTTTTAATGTTGCCAACGACGATGTCTAGCGTCGTTCATAGTCCTCTACTCACCCTTTAACTGTGAGCAATAGCATCTAGGGCCGTTCCAAGGCCGTGACACTACCACTCCACAATCATGGGTGGCAATGCGTAGTGCCGTTGAGACCCTATGCCCTCTGCCGTCTTGCTCTCTTTCTTTTCTCTCTCTTTCCTTCCGTTCACTCTTTTCTCTCCTCACTTGATTGAGGTGGACTTAACCTAGCTTCGCCACATTTGTCTCAGTTTCGAGTAGTATTGCTGTCGTGCTGGTGCTGAGTACCATGTCCATCTTGTTACCACTCTGAGTCTGTCACTGTTCGACTATTGAGCTAGTCTCGTCCCTTCATCAAGTTTTCTTCTTTTTCGACCTTTGCTCAAAATTTCCACTTCATCACTCTAACCCCGCACATTCTTAGCCACGAGGATGTGCAATGCCCTAAGACAAGAGTGGGTCTCTTCGACCCAATTATCTTGCAAATTAACCATAGTAGTATTGTGTAGAAAAACAAGGAGATTATAGGTCAAGGGTGGCGATTCCAAACCAACTAAAGCAGCTGGGGGGCTTTTTGACATGATCTAAGAGGGTGCCCACGTGAGCCAGCCGGAGTAAATCCCGAACCCACTTTAAATTCCTCTCTCATCGGTTGGTATATATGTCTTTATTCTTGAGCAAGGTTCCGAGAAAGCGATCTCAAATCTCAGGTTCACTAGAAACCTAAGATACGTGCTGCAAGATCATCTTGATCCGGAGGGCGAGATCGAGGCACTTAACCAATAAGTTGTGTGGACCTGTAAGAAATGAGCGGCTTTAGTTAGTCGGTCCACAATGACCCAAATACTGTCATGTTCGGAACCTGATCTAGACAGGCCAGACACAAAGTCCATAGTTATGTGCTCCCACTTCCACTCTGGCATGATTAATGGCTATAATAGTCCAACAGGTTTTTGATGTTCAACCTTTACTTGTTGTCAGGTCAAGAACTTGAAAACAAATTTTGCTACTTCTCTCTTCATATTATTTCACCAAACGACCCTCTTCACGTCTTGATACATTTTTGTACTCCCTGGATGCACTGTATAACGGGAGTGGTGTGCTTCTTCCAAGATAGCCCTTTTAACATTCTCGTCATTAGGGACGCATATCCGACCCCTAAATCTTATCATTCCATTACTGCCCACAGAGAAATCCTCCTATCCTTCTAACTTCATCTCCCCAAGAATTTTCATGAGTTGAGGATCTTCCTTTTATGTCACTCGGATCTGCTGAAAGAGTTGGGGCTCCACCCTTATACATGAAATTATTCCCACCTCATTACTAAGTTGTAGAGTTGGGTGCCATTCAATCGCATCTTCCAATAATTTCATCTCTTGGACCATCATGTGAGCCATTAACACCATGGGCTTCCTACTCAAGGTGTCTGCCATGACATTTGTCTTACTAGAGTGATAGTTAATGGTGCAGTCATAATCATTCAATAGATCCATCCATCTTCTTTGCCTCATGTTCAGTTCTTTCTGAGAAAATAAGTACTTAAGGCTCTTATGGTTGGTAAATACTTTAAATTCGATCTCATAGAGATAGTGCCTCCAAATTTTTAGGGCGAAAACCACAGCTACCAGTTCCAAATCATGGGTGGGATAGTTTTGGTCATACGACTTTAATTGCCTAGAGGCATAAGCTATGAGAATTCCCCGTTGTATTAACACACGCCCAAGCCCTCTATGGGAGGCATCAATGTAGACTACAAAATCTTCACTCCCCTCAGGCAAGGTCAGTGTCAAGGCCGTAGTTAGTCTCTTCTTCGGTTCCTAAAAACTTCTTTCGCAGTCATCTGGCCATAAAAACTTTACTTCCTTCTATGTTAGGCGAGGCAGGGGAAGTGCTATCTTTGAGAAACCTTCCACAAAACGTTTTTAGTACCCCGCCAGTCCCAGAAAACTGTAGACTTCAGACACATTTATTAGTCTTCCCCGTTTGAGCACAACCTCAATCTTGTTAGGGTTAGCTGCAACCCCGCCCTTGGAAACAATATGCCCGAGGAAATCTACGTTTGGGTGCCAGAATTCACTATTACTTAGCTGGACATATAGCCTTTTAGACTTTAAGGTCTAAACGACCATCCTTAGGTGTTATTCATGCTCGTTCATACTCTTTGAATACACTAGAATGTCATTGATAAAAACCACCACAAAATCATCCAAGAAGGTCTAAAAACTCGATTCATCAAATCCATAAAGACAGCTGGTGCATTGGTTAACCCAAACGACATCATTAGAAATTCGTAGTGACCATACCGAGTCTTGAAAGCAGTCTTAGGAACATCCTCTTCCTTAACCCACAGCTAATGATAACCCGATCAGAGGTCAATCGTAGAAAATACTTGGGCTCCTTTAAGTTGATCAAATAAGTCATCAATTATAGACAATGGGTACTTATTCTTTACCGTAACCTGATTCAGCTGTCTATAATCAATGCATAGCCTCAAGGACCCATCCTTCTTCTTTACAAACAAAACCTGTGCGCCCCATGGTGATACACTAGGTTGGATGAACCTTTTATCCAATAATTCCTAAAATTGCTTCTTTAGTTCTTTTAACTCAGCTGGGGCCATCCTGTAAGGGGCTTTAGATATAAGTGCAGTACCAAGGGCTACCTCTATTTCAAACTCAATCTCCCTTACTAGGGGCAGAGAGGTTAACTCTTTTGGGAAGACCTCTGGATATTTTCTCACCACTGGTGTGTCTTCTAACTTGGATTGGACATCCCGATTTTCTACTACATAATCCAAGTATTCCATACATCTCTTGGCCAACAGGCACGAAGTCCGAAGGGCTGAAATGATGTGTATAGGGGAAACATCTTTGATACTCATAACCTCAGTTTAGGCTGGTTCGGGCATCTAAAAGTTACATTCTTGTCATGGCAGTTTACTATCGCATAGTGGGTGGACAACCAGTCCATACCCAAGATGAAATCAAAGTCTTGGATGTTTAGGACTATTAGGTCTGTAAGTAACATATGGCCCTTAAGCACAATCCCATAATGTTTATACACTATATCAGTTTCTATAGATTCTCTCATAGGTGTGCTTACAACCAAAGTCCAATCAAGTTGTGCAGGCTTAGCATTCAAGTGGCATGCAAAGTGTGGTGCAACAAAAGAATGGGAAGATCCAAGATCAATTAAAATGTTTGCTTCATTTCCACAAACAGAAAGTGTACCTCGAAGAACAGAGGTCAGCGCCTTAGCC
This sequence comes from Amborella trichopoda, assembly GCF_054954075.1. NCBI lineage: Eukaryota > Viridiplantae > Streptophyta > Magnoliopsida > Amborellales > Amborellaceae > Amborella > Amborella trichopoda. The sequence goes on from NC_142340.1 coordinate 21,456,782, forward strand.
TTTGTTATGTCAGAGCGAAAACCCATCCTTGGGTCCTTGGTCGGTCCTCTGGCCCTTTGACTGAACAGTCTTTCACTAGATGGCCTAGCTTGCCACACCGAAAATAGGCCCTGGTCTTCCTGAAGTGCTCAGCTGCCGTATGGTTACTCAGACCACAATGAGGGCAGACTGGGCGCTGATTGCCCCTTACATCACCTTGAAAAGTCCTCTGAATCTTGACACTACCCTGATCTTTCTTACCCTTAAATTCTCTCCTTGGAAGGGGTCAGGCTTTCCTCTTAAAATTCTCGGGTTGCGTTGCCCCCAATCTCCCTTCTTTCCTCAAATGAAAATCTTCACAATCTCTTTCTATTTTTAGAGCAAGATCTACTAGTGGAGAGAAGGTCTTGAGATTTGCTGAAATGATCCTTCCTCGTATATTGGGTATAAGACCCCTCTCAAATTTACTTGTTTTTTGCACCTCAGTATCAATAATATGCGGTGCGTATCTTGAGATCTCAACAAATTTTGCTGCATACTGCTCCACAGACATCTTTGCCTGTTGCAATTCTATGAATTCTACTTTTCGTAAAAATACTTTTCGTAAAAAGCCTCCAGGAAATTCTCCCAAGTGGCTACAGTTCCTGATCTCTCCCAAGACTGCTTTACTGAGCTCGACCAGTGCTCAGCTTCTCCTTCAAGCATGAAAGTGCACAGTCTCACTTTCTCTTCATCTGTAAAGTTTAAGACTTCAAAGATATTCTCCACCTATCTTCTCCATCTCTCTGGTTTTCTACTCTCCCTTGCCCCACAAAGGTCGAAGGTGTTAGCCTCCAGAATCTCTCTATCAAACCAATATCGCTCTGGTTAGTGGTATTGATTCCCTCATCATTTGTGTCATGGCCCCTAGAGTTTTAAAGAATTCACCGAAGGCCTTGCTATTCTCGTTGTTTGAACTAGCATTGTTGGCACGAGTCCTCGGCATCTTCAACCTAAAACACAAGCACCCAGTTACAAGCATATCCAAGAACTATCCTAAAGACACTTCTAAAAATTCTTAGGCTAAGAATTCTATCCTGACTGCTCTAATACCATAACTGTCACGACCTTGCCCCTTGACCCCTACCATACTTTACTGGAGGGCGACAGAGCGCGGGATCACGACAGGAGGTCGCGAACGTCACTCAGGTAGGAGTGGGTCAACGTGTGTTAGAAATGCGAAATCAAAGAAAACCATGAAAATAAAACTAAAATTCATTTCATGGGACAGAAATTAACCCAAAGCAAATCCATATGTATGTATATATATATACATATATATATATATATATATATATATATATATATATATTCATTCATCAAAATGCTTTACAATAAGTTCAAGGCACTACTGGCCCACAAAACAGAGCTACAAAAGCATCTCAATGACACCGCCACTAATACCTACTATGAAAAACTTCTGCATGATCCTTTCTCCAAGACTACAAGCTTCACACATTCATCACACAAGCCCGTTGTTTGTTCTTCAGATCGAGACTATCACGCTAGAATCATGGGAAATAAAAATAGAATGAGCTAACAACCCAGTAAGAAGATCTACACCCTTGCATTTCAACTCTATAAACGTTGATAGTGGTTAACAGTGCTCACAAATTTACAGAGATATCAAGAAAGTTCCTCTTATTATGCTCTTTAATACTTTTCACAGTATAAAGATAAACACAGTTCAATAATCAGGAACATGTGGTGCATAAATTATAAATCATTTTATTTTAAGCAGACAGTAAGATTAACAGTTCACAGTTCACGCAGTGAGAGCTAGAGAAGCCTACTCTTGAAATAGAGGTTCCATTGATCAGGTCAAGCCAATCCTGTAGCATGGAACCTTTACCCTCATTCAGTAGGGAGGACAATGACAAGTGGGTGCCCCACTTCATAATACCCTCACACACACACACGCATCCCCAGTGCGCTTTGGGGTGTTCGATAGGCAGTGGCCTTGCAAGACATGACCCTCTCCTTAAGCCCATATGGCAAGAGAGCATTACACTACTATTGAGTGACCCAATGCGTAGTGCTTATTATAATTAGGGGGTTCGACCCACCCAATTACTCAGTTTCACTTCCCGATCCCAGTCCTATCATTGAGGTCGAGGTACAATCAACATTTGTCGACAAAAACAGTATCCAACTACCAATGGGTGACCCATTGCCTAGTGGTCAGTCTCATACATATCATAGTATAACAGTCTCACAGTTTGTCACAGTATAACAGTTCCCACTACCAATGGGTGTCCCATTGCGTAGTGGTCAGTATCATAATGGCATACATTATCAGTATCACAGTAGTATAACAATTCCCATTACTAATGGGTGTCCTATTGCGTAGTGGTCAGTATCACATCAGTATCCCAGTATCGCATTATAACATTTCCAGTATCAGAATATCAGCGTCACATTATGACGATATCAGTATCTCAGTATGACAGTAGCAATATCACAATATGACAATAGCAGCATCACAATATGACAGTAGCAGTATCACAGTATGACAGTGGCAGCATCGTAGTATAGCAGTAACAATATCACAATATGATAGTAGCAGTATCACAGTATGATAGTGGCAGTATCACAGTATGACAGTAGCGGTATCACAGCATAACCGTAGTAGTATCATAGTATGACAGTGGCAGTATCACAGTATGACAGTCACAGTATCACAATATTTAATTTTTAGTATCATAATTCACATTTCCTGCCATTTCAAACAGTAATGTCCGATTATAAAGAGGGTCATAACTTTTGATCTATTTGAAATTTGGAGATAGTTTGAAAAACAATTTTACACTAGACATATATATCTATCAAATGGGGTGGTTTGAAAGTATTTGGACCTCCTTTGACTATTCAAAAGTTCAAAGCAATAATGGTTCACTATCTGTACCTTGCTATGTATCTGAGACAGTGACATACCTCTAATTATAATTGTATAACTTTTAATCTAGGAAGAATTTCAAAATAATTTCTTCATGCAACTTTAAGCCCACTTATAGATCTTTCAAATAGCAGTGGTATAAGGGCGATTGGCATTCGTTTGTTTAGTGAAATGGCAACTGTAATGACTGTTAAAATACACAGGGAAAATAGTTGACAGTAACATGCTTATTGATATTGGAATATAACTTCCCATTTATAAGGAATTTAAACAATAGGCAAACATAAAAATTTTATTAGACTCACATGTCTTTCAAATGGTAGTGATTTAAGGTTATTTGGACCTTATTTGGCTGTTCAAAATCCTATTACAAAAATATTTATGTTCTTGAAATTTCATAGTGACACTTAACATGCTTCATGAACATGCTTCATAACTTTCAATTCTCAGTGAAGAACATCATAATAACTATTCCATCTCATTACACACACACACACACACGCACACACACACACACACACACACACACACACACACACATATATATATATATATATATATATATATATATATATATATATATATATATATATATATATATATATATAATTTGGTCAGCATTAGATTCTTTCTCAACATCAAAGTTCATCATGTAACAAAGACACCATTTCAGTTAAACAAGGCATAGAATGGCTACAATACATTCACTCTTGTAGATATTTAGTTTCATGCCTTCTCATAACATTGGTGTAATGGTCGTTGATCCACTTACCTAATGAGAAAAGTTGCCCCCAAAATCTCCTATCACAGTCCCCTTCGAGCTCCTCACAAAATCCAACGTTGTAGTCACAGTAAGCTCACAAATGGGTTCTAAGTGTGCTCTAGAGAGAGAGAGAGTGGGAAAAATGAATGGCGTGAGGGAGAGAGAGCTTAAGTACTTGCTGACTTGGTGGCAGCCCAAAGTTGGGCAAGTGATAAGAACCACACATGCACAAGGACACGTGGCATGTGTGGCAGCATGCATTTGGCAGATGGAATCTATATCATGCGCGACGATGACCTGCACAATGCTACATGCACGACACTACATGCATGGTGTTGCAGCTCTCTCTTCACAAACGATGCTGCCCTCTCTCTTCACAAACTACGCTGCCTCTCTCTTCAAAAATGGCACTGCTCCTCTCTCTTCACAAACAGAACTGCCCCGCTCTCTTCACAAACGATGTTGTTCCTCTCTCTTCACAAACGGCACTGCCTCTCACTTTTAACGCGCAGTGATAACTCACACTGCGCTGACTTTTCTTTCTCCTTCTTCATGTGCGACATTACTCTTTTTCTCTCTCTTCATGCGTGGTGATAACTCTCAGATATGCACGATGGTAAGCTCTCCCCCTCACCGCCGTGCGTGCTTCTTCTCTCTCGAAATCCTACCGCTGCCTGTGTTTCTATAGCCAGGAAATATTGGTCCTTACATAGGCTCACTAGGCTTAGTGTGATCCCTAGGGCTCAGAGTTATAGGTTTCTAGGAATTCTTTTAGTCAAATTTCGGTTGGGGTGTCTACACCTATTGCTTCAGTAAATTTAATTTGGAAATTGAAAACCAATCAGGAAATCGAATTAGGGTGCTTAGAAGTGGCAAGTAGCCCAAGTACACAATTAATTGGAGAGATTAAAGAAGATGTCACACATAGAATTAGAGCTTGGTGGGTGAAGTGGTGATGTGCAACTGGAATTTTATGTGATCGTCGTATACAAATGAAGCTGAAAGAAATGTTATATAGGACAACTATGCGACTAGCTTTGCTCTATGAGGAGGAATGTTGAGATTGCTCTCTCGAGAACCTCTTTCGAGAACGGGGGCAGGTGTTACCAACCAGTGAGAGAGGAATTTTAAGGTGGGTTCGGGACTCACTCGGGTTGGCTCGCGTGGGCGCCCTTTCAGATCACGAAGAAAGCCCCTTAGTAATAAAATTGGTTCAGAATCGCCTCCCTTGGCTTGTATTCTTCTTTTTTTCTACAATCACACACACATATGGCAAAGTTTATAACGCAGGTGGGTCAGACCTCACCCTTTTCTACTTTGATGAAAGTACACAACCATGCACATTCAAAAATACGAAGAGAAGAAAGATGGGGGAGAGAAGAGTTCGATTGAGCGAGAGGACTAAGATGGCGAGTAATTGGCTTGACGTGGTAGCAAAACGGGCTCGATAACTAAGATCGGCTCATAAGATCACTACTAGAAGTCATTACCAATACCAACTAGCTAGGCACGATGGTCAATCTGTCGTGGCAATAAAACGGGCGGGCCAAGTAATCCTGTCACAACAACATTACGACTAGACGACAGGACTACCATGAGAGGCTAATCTCAATCCCACTTGGTTGAACGAAAGAGTAGCAGAGTGATGGTTACAAAGGAAGAGAAGAAGGGAACAAACAGAAGGAGGGAGAAGAAAAGAAGAGGAGACGAGCGGATGAGAGAGAGAGACAGAGAGAGAGAGGAAAGGAAAATACAGTCGTTGCTAGGTATTGCCGACTGTGTTAGAAGAAGAGGGAGAGAATGCAGTCGACGCTAGGCTTTGCCGATTGTATCAAAAGACAAGAGAGAGAGGAAGCAGTCGGCGCTAGGCTTCACTGACTGTGTCAGATGAGAAGAGAGGAAGAGAATCAACCAGCGCTAGGCTTACACTGGTTGCGATGGGAGAGAAGCAAGGGAGATAGATCAAGCTGGCGCTAAGCTTCACCGACTACAACAGAAGAGAGAAAGAGAAATCCAACTGGCGCTAGGCTTCACCGATTGTGATAGAAGAGAGGAGAGAGAAATCCACCTGGCATTGAGAATGAAAGAAGAGGAGAGAGAACACCCCAACCGACACTACTAATGAAAGAAGAAGAGAGAGAAAGCTCCACCTGATGTTGGGAATGAAAGAAGAAGAGAGAGAAAATCTCACCCGATGCTAGGAATGAAAGAAGAAGAGAGAAAAACCCCACTTGGTGCTGGGAATGTAAGAAGAAGAGAGAGAAAACCCCACTCAACATTGAGAATGAAAGAAGAAGAGAGAGAGATAGAGATGAGAAGAAGAGAGAAAGAGATAGAGATGAAAAGAAGAGAGAGAAAAAGATAAAGATGAAAAGAAGAGATAGAAAGAGGAGAGGAGAGAGAAAGTTACCTGCTTGAAGGGTACCGACCCTTTTCTTATCTCTCCTCTCTCTCTCTCCAAGACGTACTCAGCATGAATGGAAATTTCTATTGAATGATCAACGAATGAACCGAGTTCTGTCCGTTTTTGTTACAATGAGGTAATGCCTGTTTATATAGAATTGGGCTCAAACATAGGTGTATTCCCAAAACCTAGCTAGAATTAAAGATAATTACAATTTAATTGAATTTAAAGAAGTTCTAAAAATGGGTGCAAAAGGACTGTTTTGTCCAACCTAACAATGTGTGGAATTTCAGAACAGTCCCTACTGCTGCCCGAGAATTTGTGTGATCTTCCATGGCTGACCCAGGTTGTTTTGATGCCTGTTGGATCAAAAGATTAGTGTTTTCTTATAGGGTTCGCATGACGATCGTTTTGATACCAACTTCGAGCCATGAATCATGTTTCAAACCACGATCATGAGACTTGAATTTTGGATGAAGCTCGAAAACTTCAGATCGAATGTGTGCTCATTCTTTGATGTTTATTCATGAATCACAGTGAGCATGCTGTCACGATCACATTGCAGAAAATGTCGATTTATTTCGTGTCCGGATGAAGATTTTTTCATCTTGAGCTTTTTACTAGAATCTTAAAATCTGGTTACTGGAATTTACAGCATCTTTGACACCTTTGTGTGTGAAATCCAACCGTCCATCATACGCGAGGTTCGGACCAGAGATAGCCTCAGACCTCACATACATAATGTAATTGGTTTCGTGCTGATCCAGTGGGCGAGCGTTGTGATCTGGCTGCTTGAACGAGATGTACTGCTGCTGAATTTTCTGCAACGTCCTTCATGGATCAACGAATTTCATTTAGTTTTTCTCTTTACTTGGGCATTGTCACGGGGCGTACCATATATCGAATTGATCGTCTTGATGAGATTAACACGCTCACTAAATTTGGGAGCGATCCGACTTGAAACGAGTGAGTTATGGGCCCCAAAAGTGACTACTCATGACTATAAAAACAACAATTTTTAATGGTGTTTTGATGCAGAGTGGCCACACGATAATAATATGCGGCGTACCCCTTTTTGGTATTTTACCCATAACTTTATCTTGGAGTGCCCGATTAAGTCGAAACCTGATCCATACGGTTTTCAATCGTGACGGGTCTAATGGAAGTGGTCCCACAGCTGGTTGACGTGCCAAAAGTATGGCTCTAGTTACAGGGTCCATTTCAGAGTACAAGAGACTGATTTTGCTGAAGTTGTTTCTTTGTGTTCACTGCCTTAGACATATACGATTGCGATGAAACTTGGCAGGTGGTCTTTTGAAGTATTGATGAAGATCTTGACCAATTATGGGGCCATTATGAGACTGTCGAGAATTTCCTTTGTTTTGTAGGCTTTATTGACCTTCTTCCTATTTATTCCTAATTAGGGATCAATGGTGCTGAAAAATATGTTCAAACAACTTGCCCTGCTGAATGTTGTGCTCCAAGAGAAGCGAGAAGGACAATCAATTGGAAAGTTTCCTTCAGCGTTTACTTTTTTTCTTCTTAGCCACTGAACCACGTGAAGCAGAGGAGATTCATGTAATGGTGTGACTAGGCTGCTCAGACGTAGGGATGCATTGTTCGCGGGTCTATCTGTAGAGACTTTAGGGGGAGAAGAGACTTTTTTGAGAGATCTTGTCGAAGTCCTCACCCTCGTGCGGACTATTTGTGATTTTGAATCTGAAGATTTTGTACGGACCTTGTCAGTTAGAATGAGGCCCATCTAGCAAATGAGTGCCAAGTTGAAGGGAATTGTTCTCATTTGGTCTGAGTTCATTTGTTTTCTTTGGTAGGCGTTGTTTGCTGCTACACCAGGTTTTCTTTTGACATTCAGAGTATCACTTTGGGTCTCGTCTACCGAGTCCAGTTGGGGGCAAGTTCTGTTAACCGATCTCGAAGGTTTGGTCTTGCCGGCTAGACAAGATGACGTCTATGACAGGTTCTTCCCTTTCTTTGTCAATTTATTATGTTTGTAATGTTTGTCTATAGAGTATGTTTGTGACCTTATGGGAATAATGTTCTTCCTCATGAGATTTGTCTTGTCGTCTTGGCGAGTCTTCTGGCTTTTGAGTCCTTTTGCAACTGGACTTAGACTGTCGGAATCTTTTCCTTGAAGCTCATATTTTTGGAGTCCTGGATTTATGTTACTAGGGATTTTCTTCTTTTGAGTGTGGGTTGAAGCGGCCTATTGAGACGAGTGTTGTATCAACCTATTTATAAGTCCAAGAGTCCTTTACGGATTTTCACTTGACCTTGGGAAGCGGCGTCGTAGAGACGGTTTTCACCAACTCCTTTTTATTTTGGGGCTTTTTTACCCATGACCTTTCGGCTATGTCCACCCCTTATATCCATTTTTACCCACGATGCCCTTTCGGGTTTTCATCGCGCCTAGTTTTTTATTCACAGAAGTCTTTTACTCATGGTTTTGTGACCATGCCCGTCCGTCATTTTTACTCATAGCATTCCGTTGTTAAGGTATACATCATGCGTGTTATTTTTTGTGAAGGCATGTTTAGGGTCATGCCTTTGGGACCTGTGCAAAGCAGTTTAACATCATGTCGTCAGGACGTGCACTATGGTTTAAGGTCACACAACTGGACCATGGTGGTGATGAATGACAGTCCGTTGAGGCCATAGAGTGAGTATTGTGGTGGTTTGAGTCACTTGGGGATATGGCACGAGGCTACCTATGAGAGATAGATGACGTATGAAATTTGAGCGGATGATGGTGACCCACTAACTTACAACGAATATGGATGGCAGGATGGTTCGCCGTTTTGTGAGCGCGGTTGGGACTCACTGGGGAATGAGGTTTGGTGATGAAGTGAAAGGGCACACTAGGGTGATATGAAGGTGGTGCACGCACACTAACAGGTAGGTTAGGGAAGGCGTGTGTGAAAGTGCACGTAAAGGCGTGTGCGCATATGTGGGGGCAAGTTTTCATGGTCATACCTCTAGGACTTGTGCGAAGCAATTTATCGTCATGCAAGCAGAACGCATACTATGGTTTAAGGTCATACAGATGGACCGTGGTTATGTAGTTTAAAGTCATACATCTAGGACCATGTAGTTTAAGGTTGTGTAACTAGACCTCCGCTACAGTTTAAGGTCATATAGTTTGGACCATGTAGGTTTAGGGTCGTGCAACAAGACCAGGGCTGTGCAATTTAGGTTCATGTAGCACGGACCATGGCTGAGTAGTTTAGGGTCATGAAACAAGGATCGTGGCTGAGCAGTTTAGGGTCGTGCAGCTTGGACCGTGCAGTTTAAGGTCGTATAGTTTGAACCATGTAATTTTAGGGTCGTGCATCATGACATTGTGTGGGTCACCCTATAGGTGAAGCTCCATGGGAATAGGTCCGTGGATGGCAATCTGAATCCATGGGGATAAAATGGCTGAGACCATTCACAAACTGGGGGCTCAAATGGAAATGGTGACTTGATGAAGGATGACCAACAGAGGTGGACTTCACTAGGGCTTAAGGGGGTAAGTGTACTCTCTGGGGTGAAAGATCAACTTAACTTTTTAGGGATAAGGTAGCTTAGTATGAAGCTGACCCACTGGGGACTGTAAGGGTAAGAATGACCCAAAATCCACTAGAGATAATGGGCTTCAGTATGGGTGTGACTCCTATTGGGCGATGAGGGACTGCTCTTGACTCCATTAAGAAGGTCACAGTTTGGGTGCAATGGCCCGGGTGCAAGTCCACTAGGGATGACACGTCACGACTTGGGTACAATGTCCACTGTGGATGGTGGTTGGACATACATGGCTTGAGGCTAGAGTTGGTAGCAATAGGTCACTTGTGGTACATCTGGCGCCTAGTGTGGCGATCATGGTTTCTTGGGAATGTCCAACCGCCACTGAGTTCTCAAAAATGCAACCGGCGTTGGGTTGTTTGAAACTCAACTGGCATGAGCTGTGATATTGTTTGGAAATGACCGACAGTAAATCAACTGGCGCTAAGGTGGTTTGAAACTCACTCGATGCTAGTCAACCGGTGCTAGGGTTGTTTGAAATTCACTCAGCACTAGGCAGCCGACGTTAGGGTTGTTTGGAATTCACTCGGTGCTAAGTCATGGATCGATGAGAGTTACCTCGGGCCTCGAGTCAAAACCCGATCCGGCTAATCGTTGCTTGACTTTCCTTGGACGCGATTGGAATTCCCAGTTTGTGTGGGGGATTTGAGGGCAATGTAGTTTATATAAGGGGGTAAAATCTTGTTTTCCCTCATTTTTCACCAAGGGTAAAAAAACTTAAGCATAAGTTTTCTTTAACAGTGAGGAGAGGGTGCTCGGTTGCAGTTCCAGCGAGCAATGAGATTTCAGCAACAACTTTCAATGGAAGGTTCTTCGACAGACAATGGGATTTCGGTGGTTTTTGTAGGGAAGACCTTCAACGGTCAGACTTCGCCAAGAATTCGGTGAAGTTGCAGAGAAAGTTTTTAACGTAGAGGACATTCTGATGGAGGGAAGAGCTTGGACCGTGGAATTTTTCTTGAGGTGGAAGAGGCGGGAAACACCATGGCAAGCATTTTCGTAGGTCTTGGGAGTTTTTTGGGGAATTCTAAGGAGTTTCCCAGTGTTTTGTTTTATTTTTTTTTCTGGTAAAAGAGGCGGGAAGTGAAACAACAAACATATTTGCATATCTTCAGGAGTTTTATGAGGATTTTAAGGAGTGTCCAGTGTTGTCGCCACTTTCTGACATTGCTAATGGTGTTGCAAAGGTTTCTGGGAACTTAGGGAAGTTCGCAGAAGTTTCTGGTGAGGTTTTGATGACAGGCTAAAAACACAGGAGGGAAATTTTTTCAGTGGGTTTCTAGACGTATAGGAGAAGTTCCGATGGGAGACGCACGGCCACAGGAGGTGGGCTGCACGGTTGCAAGAGGTGAACCGTCGTGGGGAAGTGTATGGCTGCGGGAGGTAAACTGTCATCCATGTAAATCGTGTGACCATTAAGGAGGTGTGGAAACTTAAGTTTTGAAAAACGAGGAGTCTCGGGAGGTGAATAGTCGCGATAGGGCCGGCGCTAACAAAAGTCAATTGGCACTGAGACAACCAACGTTGATGATTTGAAGTGCTGACAGAATAAGCACTGACCCTCAAGAAAAGCTGCCGGTGCTAGAGGTTAGGAAGACAACCGGCGCTGACCTTTGGAGGACCTAGCTGGCACTGGCTTCAGTTAGCACTCATCAGCACGTGTGGCCTATCATGATGTGGAGAATGATGCTCGCATGTGGCGGTAAGTCACGTGCGGTATCTGCAGCGTTCTGCGATGACCTATATACAACGACGCTCATGGACTGGCAAAAGCCACGGCTTGTGGTATCTTGTATGTTTGATATACACATTGAATGAATCATACGTTGTATGTTCGATGTACAAGTCATGTGAGATACCTGACTTGTATGTTTGACATACACATCGGATGGACTGAGGCTAACTTCTTGGAGTGGCTCTGTTTTGTCTTCTGGCCTGTAACCATCCTCTTACTTGTCAGATGAATTAAAGCTGACTACCCAAGTGGTTTTGCTTCTTTTTCATGGGGGAATTTTCTTTCATGGGTTTTGCTTCGTCTTCTTGAGAAGGGCCTTCCTTTCGTGGGCTTGCTTCTTCCTCATGGGACAGGCATTTGTTTTGGCTTGTAACCGTCCTCTTATCCTCAGATTGAAGGTCGTAAGTACATGTTTTGGTTTGTAAACGTACTCTTATCCTCAGATGCATGATACTTGTAACCTCCCTAGTAATGGGCTCTTGTAACTTGTAACTCATTTTTATTACAATAAAAAGAGTTAGAATTTTGTTTGGACTATCTTGCTTACTTTCGTGTTGAGTCCCTTTCTTCTTAATACCTATCATAGATAGTGCTTCTTTGGGTATCACCCGTTGTAGGGGGCATCGCCTCCTCTCCACCAGGATGTGTGAGTATGTAGGCTCCGTTGGGCGAGACCTTTTTTATTATAAAGGGACCTTCCCACTTAGGCTCAAACTTCCATTTACACTGGTCACGCATAACAATAGGCCTCTTGATAGCTAAGACTAGATCACCACAGATGAATGAGTGGATCTTGATAGACTTGTCAAAAGCCCTCTTCATACTCCCTTGGTTAAGTTCGAGGTTCTGCTGAGTCTCTAACCTTTTTCCATCGAGTGCATCCAATTCTTGATACCAGAGCTTGAATCTCTCATCTTTGGTTATTCCTTGGTGAATAGTGATCGTAGTGAAGGGATTTGTATTTCAAGACGTAAAACTGTTTCACCCCCATAGACCGGATAATAAGGAGTAGAATCAATAGAATTCTGCGTAGCGGTACGATACGCCCACAGTGCTTTAGGAAGCTTCTCATGCCAGTTCTTCCTTGTTTGTGATAATGACTTTCTTAAGACATTGCATAGAGTCTTATTGAAAGCCTCAACTAACCCATTCGCCCGAGGGTGGTACATAATCTAGTACCTCCATTCGAGACTGAACCGGTTGACTAAGCGATCTATGATGACTCCTAAATTGAGGGCCATTGTCAAATATAATCCGGTCGGGCACTTCAAAGCGGTATATGATATGATGTTGAACGAAGTAGGCCACCATTGTCCCAAGAACCTGCTTAAGGGGGACTGCTTTAGCCCACATAGAGAAATAATCTATTGCAGCTAGGATAAAAACATGGCCCAATGCGAAAGGAGGGTCAATAAGCCCTACGATGTCCTTACCCCATTGTGAGAAGGGCCATGATGCAACCGTAGGGTGTAGAGGCTCTGGAGGCTGGTGAACCAGGTTGGAGTGTATTTGGCACACTTGGCACTTTTTAGCGTAGCTTAAGGAATTGGAGATCATGGAAGGCCAATAATATCCCAACCTGCGTATTCACTCATAGAGCTTAGGATCGGATTGGTGTAGTCCACAGATGCCTGAGTGGACTTCTTCTAACACCTTAGTTGATTCTTGGATATCGACGTAGCTAAGAAGAATGTTGTCAAATGACTGTCTAAAGAGAGCATCTCCTTCGAGGAGGGTATACTTGGTGGGCATTCGACATATACTGTTGTGTTCGATATGATCTTCTGGGAGCCTGCCATTTTTTAAGAAACTGGTGATGGGCTCTTTCCAATCTTCTACTTGCTCAATTTCTACACACATTGAGTCAAAGAATTTTGGTTCTTGATTCTGACCCTTAGCTCCTTGAATCTGTGCTATTGCTTGTTCAATCTTGATTACTTTTTTGGCTGGTAGAAGTGCTCCAAATGGATAAGGAGGGCACTCGGGGAATATCCACATCGACCCCGGTTCTTAGTTCGATGTGTCTCCATTCTGCCACCCAAACAAGCATGGGTTCTGATGAGGAGAACTGAATTGTAGCGCCGAGTTTCGCAAGTGCATCAGCCTGCGAGTTTAGCTCCTGGGGATGTGACTCAGGGATACATCTTTGAACTGAACTATATATGATTTTTGCAGTGTCGTGATAAGGCTTGAGAGTGTCTTTACTCACATCATAGATTCCTTTGAGTTGTCGGATAACCAACTTAGAGTCACCATAGACCTTAAGCTGCTCCAAGTTGAGATCGAAGGCTATTTCCAGTCCGATTATGAGGGCTTGATATTCTGCCTCATTATGAGAATCGACTTGAGTGAGAGTGATAAAAAGAGGCAATACTCCTCCTCTCGGAGTCAGAAATACTACTCTGGTGCCTCCTCGGTTTGATTGGAATGCTTCGTCGAAGTATAATTCCCACACATGAACAAGGTCAGCATATAATACTTCTTCATCAGGGAGGTCACATGATAGAGGAGATTTTGCCGATACAGGGCGTGCCGTGAGAAAGTCAGCTAAGGCCTGGCCCTTGATGGCCTTCTGCAGGACATACGCGATGTCAAACTCTTTCATCAATAGTGCTCACTTAGCAAGGCATCTCGACAAGCATGGGCTTGTCATGAGAAACTTTACAGGATCAACTTTTGATATAAGTTTTACTTCATGGCCAAGAAAGTAATGGCAGAATTTTTGCACTGCGAAGATCAGGGCCAGACACATCTTTTCTATCGGGGGATAATTCTTCTCAGCCCCTTGCATCCTACGGCTGAGGTAATAAAACACAGTCTCTTTTCCCTCTTCATTGTTTTGTGCTAACAATGCTCCAAGTGATTCGTCTAAAGCGGTCACGTATAGAAGGAGGGGTTTTCCCAATACTGGTGTAGAGAGTACTGGAGGGTTGAGTAAATAATGTTTGATGCCGTCAAGGGCTGTCTGACATGCTTCATCCCAGATGAATGGTGTATCTTTCTTTAGCAAGTGTGTAAAGGGTTTACAATGACGTGAGAGGTTTGAGATGAACCTGCGAATGTAAGCCAGTTGCCCTTGGAGGGAGCGCAGTTCTTGAAGTGTGGTCTGTGATGGAATTTCTTGGATTTCCTTGATCTTGACTGGTTCAACTTCAAGCCCTCGATGTCTGACGATGAACCCCAAGAATTTTTTGGAGCGTACGCCGAAAGCACATTTTAGGGGGTTCATTTTAAGTTGATGAAGACGCAACTGCTTGAATACCTTTTCAAGATCTCTCATATGGGTATCCTTCTCTTTGGATTTTACCACCAGGTCATCCACATAACACTTCACCACTTTGTGCATCTTGTCTTTGAAAATAATAGTCATTGCTCTTTGGTATGTGGCGTTAGCATTCTTTAATCTAAAAAGCATCATTGTGTAACAGAAGACCCCTTTCGGAGTTAAGAATGTTGTGGCCTCTTCAACTTCAGGAGCCATCCTTATCTGATTATACCCGGAGTATTCGTCCATGAAGGAAAAGATTAAACAGTGAGTTGTAGCGTTGATGAGCATCTTGGTGAATGGCAACAGGAAGTCATCCTAGAGACAAGCAGTATTCAAATTGCAAAAGTCAATACACATGCTAATTTGACCATTCTTATTCTTGACCGAAGCGATATTTGCTAGCCATTTTGGGTACTTGACTTCACAGATGAAACCTGCTTGTTTGAGTTTAGTTATCTCAGTGTCAATCTGCATCTCAAACTCAGGCTTGAACCTTCTTGATTTCTGTTTGACAGGTTTGACAGTTGGATCAATGCCAAGACGGTGAACAACGACTTGAGGGTCTAAACCAGGCATCTCATGATAATGCCAAGCAAAGACATCCCAGTGTGCTCTCAAGAAGGCAGTGAACTCCTCATTCTCTCCTGGAGGCATATTTGCTGAAATGAACGTAGGTCTGAGGTCCGCTTTTCTCCAAGATTATCTCTTCGAGTTTGTCAGTTGTGGCCTGACCACCTTCTTCCCATTCTTTTGTGGCTTCTTGCGACTCTTCCTCGTTGTTCTCAGAGCCCTTTTCATCAACTTCATGCTCAGAGACCCATGACCCCGACATTTCTGCCTCCAATAGGGCTTTAGGGGAGGTCATGCTTCCTGCGTTTTTCTCGAACTGAGTGACAGGAGGGTTAACCTCAAACTTGGAAAACATGTTAAGTTGGAGAAACTTGTCTTGAAAGTTAGAGGGAAATTGAGGTTCAGCAATTGTAGCTCAAGAGGTGTGCCGGTGCAGATCACACGGTATTTGAGCGACTATCTGCAGTGTTTGGCATGTGCTGGCTGGTACCTCACAGACTTGTATCATGTGGCAAGCCTCCTGAGAGTAGAAACGTTTCCCCGTTGATTCTCTCATTGCTCAAAGTCAGTCTCAGGGGGCCACTGGGGATTCTTTGGCTTCAACTTCTTGATCTTCTTTGAAGAAAGTGGCTCTGCCTTGGCTTTAGCTGCCAGGGCATCAACAACTGTTAGGAACCCTGCTGCCTGCATCAAGGTCTTTCTCAATCACTTTTGCTACGTCCTGCTTATATTGATTCCTTTGAATTCTCGATTGAGGGCCTTGAAGTCCGGACATATCAAGGTTGTACTTGCAGGGGACATAAAAGAGGAAAAATGAGAAGCAGGAGAAGAAGGAGGAGAAGGGTTAGAAGGTGGGGGACTTTTAAGGTCCTTCCCTTCATGAGACAGATCTAGGCAACTTTTTATCTCATCGCCAGTGTTGGACGGTTGCAGGGGGTCTTTTAGGTCTTTCCCTATCTTAGACTGCTGGGGAGTGCTTTTAACATCGTCACCCTCCTCAGACGTATGCTGAGTGAGAGATGGAATGTGAACGTCTTCTTAACAGGATGAAGAATGAAGAAGGATCGTGCTAGGGATGAAGTCCAGTAAAGTTGGCAGTGGAGGGAGGGGCCTGAGAAATTCCTGCTCGACTATGGGTTGAGCAGTCTTCTTTCTCTGGCGAGCAGCCCTTGGTGCCCGTCTCTTTCTGGTTTTCTGAAGTTATGTTTGATTCGTCTTGCTGGGCTGACAAACCACTCTAGCTTGGAGCACCGCTTCTTGCCTCAAGGACTTGAGTCTGCTTCGACCATGGTACATTATCAATGGCTGGGAAGTCGAGGGTTCCGAAGAGTCTAAGTCATGGATAGAAAGGTCTTGCTTTGTGAGATCTTCTTGCCCCGATGGAGGAGTGATTTGGAGATCACTTACGGGGAGGTTATAAAATTCTTGACACTCCCGCATCTTCTTTGTGAATATATAAAGGAAGTTGTGCATTTTGCATGTAATGACCTTTTATCTGATGGTACAGGAACCAACGATCTTTAGTCCCCTTAGCGAGGCAACGGGGTTTCCTTGCCTACTTTGGCGTGATCATGCCTTCCTGAAGCATTATAATGAAGAAGACATAGAGGATACCAGGCATTTCATCTTCCTCTTGGATGGTTACGGCTTTATCTGAACCTTTTGAATCAAGGCCTCAACAATATCCTTTAGTGTGTAACAATCATCTGTGAGATGATTAATCCTCCGATAGTAGGCACAAGGAACTTGGTTTTTAGAACTTGGTTAGATTGCTCAAGGAACTTGGTTTTTGGAAGCTGGATCATATTCTGTTCCAATAATAACTAGAATAGCGTAGGGACTCATTCCTTCTCGAAGGGTTAGACCTTGTTCCTATGTCTGGCAAAATAATCACCCTGGTCAAGGTTGGCTAGTGGACGTACCCGATTGTACGACTGTTGTTGCTTACCAGCCTGTGATGTTACCTTTGTTGTTCTTACCCCTATAGAGAGGTCCAAAGTTTGAGAGGGATCCTTCTTTGAATCAGTGACCATGACGGCTGCACTGATTACCCCTTTCTGTTGGTTTCCCCGTGTGTTATTCCAAGAGCTAGCATTGCCCCGGTTGTTTATCGAACTTGTAGATGGTTGTGGTGCGATAAACTCTCTATGCAAATTGATTTAGAGATCAACTCTGACATGGAGGTTGGATTAGAGGCCTCGACATGTAGAGCGATTTCGGGTCGCATGTTCCGCACGCAAGTTTGGACTGCTTCCTTTTCAGGCATAGGATTAGGATGCCGGGAAGCCAAATTTCGCTATCTTGATATGAACTGATCGACGGGCTCATCAGGGTCTTGAGTTAGGGTGAGAAGTTCGATAGTTTTAATCTCTCTCACGACCTCATTGAAGCTTTGATAAAACAGTTTATCCATCTCCTCCCATGTTTGCACCGAGTTTGGAGGAAGTTGGGCATACCATTGGAATGCTGGGCCATCGAGGATCTCAACAAATTATCGGAGAAGGAGTCTCCTGTCAGCCGTTGTTTCCCGACATGTTTCTTGGATGTGAGCAATATGCTGGTTCGGGGATGTGGTTCCACTAAATAGAGGAAACTTCCCTTTCTTATAGTCTGAGAAAAATGAGACCTAATCAATATAAGAGGGGTATGGTTTTTGATAAGGCGTCGCACCCTGCATCTGTAGAATTTTTATGTTCTTTAGGCTATGGGTAACCATAGTATCAATATCCGACTGAGAGATTGGATGAGGGACAGAATTGTCCTGTGAGGTAGAAGGAGGAGGCTGCCATGGAGGTGCACCATCAGAGTGATGGAATTGACCTCATGGTTAGCTGATTGGTGTGCAGCATCCATACGATCGATCTTTTCCATCATCGCGTGCACCATATCCTCAAACTTGTTTATGCGCTCCTCCTGCGCATCATCAGGCTCGCTTACAACCATTACGCTGACCGTTTCTCTAAGGAGGTCAATGTTAGTGGCAGCTAAGGACTTGCGAGTTTGACGGGTCGTACATGGTAGGTCAGTCAACATGGGGCCAGCATGCCTTGACTGAACTTGATTCTTATATGCTGATCGTGTTTGGACCGGTTCTCGATGGTCTTAGGACCATGGCTGCTGAGTAGCAGGGTTTTCTTTTGTGACAATCACCATAGCATAGGGCTCATGGAGATCTTCTTCAGGCTTCATCATTTGAAGGGGGTTAGAAGGGATTCAGGTGAAGAGGGCCATCAGAATTGGCTGTTTCGATTGCCTTGGTCACCTCCCTAGTAAAAAATCGCAAACCTCGATCATGTTTAGCCTTGAGGTTTTGAACTGCGATCTAGGTCGTGACTGGTCAGCTCTTCTTTTATGGGAGAGAGTTATCTTCATCAGGTGCGACAGTGGATGAGGGCCAGGAACCGGAGTCATCTTGGGCCAGGGAGGATGAAGGACTCTATCTTCCAACAGGTCCATTCCCCGAACTTTCTTATGAGCTCTAGAGACACGATCTAAGTGATGGGGCTTGTTCAGGATGGTACTCTTGGGGAAAACCTTCGAGTACCAAGGCAGAAGGTGCTTACTCGATGAAGACGGAGTAGGCAGCAGCAGGGTTGACTCATGAGGAGGCCTGAGTCGAGGGCGAGGGGACGTTTAAGATGGCGACACGTGTGCGTCCCTTGAAGAAGAATTGTGGGAGATTTGAGGGTCAACCCGGGCTTGTGCAAGTGATCTGGCCTTAGGAGGCCGAGAACTACAAGCAAGTATCTGTAAGAGAACAAGTGTAGGCCTGTCGTGCGCTTGTGTGTGCATGGTAGGAGGATGAGGAGGTCGTGTCCTGTATACTTGGGTTGGCGCAATAAGGGCGTTGGCTCGAGCAGTGAGATGCATATGAGTGGCGTGTGCAAGACCGGGCCTTGGAAGGTTCGATCTTGGACACGGTCTCGAGGTAACAGAAGGGTTGCCCCAATGTATGGCTCGAGTGAGTGGCCCACAAGCCTTGTGGTGTGTGTGAGGGGTGGAGACAGTGGGGTTTTCGTGTCCAAGTGTTGAGCCTCTAGGAATAGAGACCAATGATGCAGAAATGTGGGGGGAGCCTTATGGCGACCCACAAAAGCAATGACAACTTGCTTGCCTCTTGTAGAAAGGGACTGAGCAGCCTTTCGGCGTACCTCAGGAACATGACCGACAAGTGAATTTTCGTTGGCTGGGTGCATGCTGTGTAGGGCAACAGAAGTGTTGCCAATGCAGGGTGCCTTGGTGGAGTTTCCACCAGAGCGAGGAGATGGGGAGTGAGGCACCTTAAAGTCCCACCTTAAGTCGGTCCAAGGTTAAGACATGGGAGCTAGACAAAGGGTCTTTGCTCAAGAGGATGGTCGGGAACGAAATCGAAGGAACTTGTTCCCTAGGGACACTCTCAACTATGAGGATAAGAAAATCCCCGATCCTAATAAATGGGCTACAGAACCCAACATCCATAAGTGAAATGTTAAAAGATAATGAAAGTAGATCATAGTAATAAAAGAAGAAACTAGCCAAACAAGAATGGTTCGACTAAGGGGTAGTAAGTCCCCAGTGCAGTCGAAGCTGGTTGGGTGCCTCGATCTCGCCCTTCGGATATGGATGATTGGGCGGCACTCGTCTCGGGTTTCGAGGGAAGACCCGGGATGTTTTTGAGATCGCTCTCTCGGGAACCTTGTTTGAGAACGGGGGCAGGTGTTACCAATTGGTGAGAGAGGAATTTTAAAGAGGGTTCGGGACTTACTCAGGTTGGCTCATGTGCGCTCCCTCTTAGATCACGAAGAAAGCCCCCCAGTAATAAAGCTGGTTCGAAATCGCTGCCCTTGGCTTGTATTCTTCTTATTTTTTGCAATCACACACACATATGGCAAATGTTATAAGACAGGTGGGTCGGACCTCACCTTTTTATTTTTTGATGAACGTACACAAGCATGCGCATTCAAAAAGAAGAAGAGAGATAAGACGGGGAAGAGAAGAGTTTGATTGAGCGAAAAGATTAAGTTAGCGAGTAGTTGGCCTGACGTGGTAGCAAAACGGGCTCGGTAACTAAGACCGGCTCACAGGATCACTACTGGACGTCATTACCAATACCGACTAGCTAGCCACGATGGTCAATCTATCATGGCAATAAAGTGAGCCAAGTAATCCTGACAAAACAACATTGCGGCTAGACGGCAGGACTTCCATGAGAGATTAACCTCAATCTCACTTGGTCGAACGAAAGAGTAGCAGAGTGATGGTTATGAAGGAAGAATGAAGTAAGAGAAGAAGGGAACAGACAGAAGGAGGGAGAAGGAAAGAAGAGGAGATGAGAGGATGAGAGAGAGAGAGGAAAGGGAAATGCAATCGGTGCTAGGCATTGCCGACTGTGTTAGAAGAAGAGGGAGCGAATGCAGTCGGCGCTAGGCTTTGCCGACTGTATCAGAAGACAAGAGAGAGAGGAAGCAATGCTAGGCTTCACCGACTATGTCAGATGAGAAGAGAGGAAGAGAATCAACCAGCGCTAGGCTTGCATCGGTTGCGATGGGAGAGAAGCAAGGGAGATAGATCAAGCCGGCACTAAGCTTCGCCGACTGCAATAGAGGAGAGAGAGAAATCCAACCGATGCTAGGCGTCACCGATTTTGACAGAAGAGAGGAGAGAGAAATCCAGCTCTTATTAGTGTTCGTCGACTGTTAGGGAAGAGAGGAGTGAGAAATTAACCCGGCATCGAGAATGAAAGAAGAGGAGAGAGAACAGCCCACCCGATGTTGGGAATGAAAGAAGAAGAGAGAGAAAATCCCACCCGATGCTGAGAATGAAAGAAGAAGAGAGAAAAAACCCCACCCGGTGTTGGGAATGAAAGAAGAAGAGAGAGAAAACCCCACCTGACACTGAGAATGAAAGAAGAAGAGAGAGAAAACTCCACTCGATGTTGAGAATGAAAGAAGAAGAGAGAGAAAACCCCAACCGGTGTTGGGAACGAAAGAAGAAGAGAGAGAGAGATGAGAAGAAGAGAGAAAGAGATAGAGATGAAAAGAAGAGAGAGAAAGAGGGGAGAAGACAAAAAGAGGGGAGGAGAGAGAAAGATAGGAGGAGAGAGAAAGTTTTCTACCTAAACGGTACCGACCCTTTTATTCTCTCTCATCTCTCTCTCTCCAAGACATACTCACAAGCTCAAGCAAGAATGGAAATTTCTATTGAATGATCAAAGAATGAACCAAGGGCTCTGCCCTTTTTTTTTACAATGAGGCAGTGTCTGTTTATATAGAATTGGGCTCAAACATTGGTGTATGCCCGAAAACTAGCTGGAATTAAAGATAATTAAAATTTAATTGAATTTAAATAAATTCTAAAAATGGGTGGAAAAAGACTGTTTTGCCCCTTCCTAACAATGTGTGGAATTCCATAACAGTCCTTGCTACTGCCCGAGAACTTGCGTGATCTTCCATGGCTAACTTGGGGTTGTTCTGATGCCCGTTTGATTGAAAGATTATTGTTTTCTTGTAGAGCTCAGCATGAGAATCGTTTTGATACCAACTTCGAGCCATGAATCGTGTTTTGAACCACGATCATGAGACTTGAATTTTTGGACGAATCTTGAAAAGTTCGAATCGACTGTGTGCTCATTCCTTGATGTTTCTTCGTGACTTCTTCATTGAATCATAGTGAGCATGCTGTCACAATCACGTTGTAACAAACATAGCTTGATTTCGTGTCCGGATGAAGATTTTGTCATCTTGAGTTTTTTATTAGAATCTTGAAATTCGGTGGCCGAAATTTACAGCAGCTTTAACTCCTTCATGTGTGAAATCCAACTATTCATCGTAAGCGAGGTTTAGACAAGAGATAGCCTCGAAACTCATGCACATAATACAATTGGTTTCGTATCGATTGGGTGTGTGAGCGTTGTGATCTGGCTGCTCGAACGAGGTGTACTGCTGCTGAATTTTTTGCAACTTCCTTCATAGATCAGCGACTTTCATTTAGTTTTCTCTTTGCTCGGGAGTTGTCACGGAGCGTACCACATATCGAGTTGCTCGTCTTGATGAGATGAACACGCTCACTAAATTTGGGAGCGATCCGACTTGGAACGAGTGAGTTATAGGCTCCGAAAGTGACTGCCCGTGATTGTAAAAACATCCATTTTTAATGGTGTTTTGATGCAGCGTGGCCACATGGGAATAATGTGCAGCCTACATATTTTCGGTATTTTACCCATGACTTTGTCTTGGAGTACCCGATTAAGCCGAAACCTAACCCATAAGGGTTTTCGACCTTACCGAGTCTAATGGCGGTGGTCCGATAGCTGTTTAACATGCCAAAAGTATAGCTCTAATTACATGGTCCATTTCAGAGTGTTGAAGACCGATTTCACAGAAATTTTTTCTTTGTGTTTACTGCCTTAGACATGTTTGATCGCTATGAAACTTAGCAAGTGGTCTTTTGAAGTGTTGATGAAGATCTTGACCAATTATGGGGACATTTTGAGACTGTCAAAAATTTCCATTGTTTTGTAGGCTTTATGACCTGCTTCCTACTTATTCCTAATCAAGGATCAAGGTGCTGAAAAATACGTTCAAATAGTAGGTCCAAAAAGACATGGTTAGAAGTAGTGAGAAAAAATATGGGGACTTATGGCATCACTAAAGGTATGACCCTCAATAGAGTAGAATTGCAGATCGAAACTCGTATAGCCAACCCCAATTAGTTGGGAAAAGGCTTTGACGATGATGATAATTCTCATAGTTACATGGGATTCGTTGGCAGAAAACAAAGTCCCATACTCCACAACAAGGTTTAAAAAATTGGATCGGTGACTCAAATCAGCCTCACCCATACCCGTGTCGGATCAAAGAATCGATGGATTGGATCGGACTTGTCTCAAAAGTTTTGTAAAAAATCACTATAAATCTTTAAAAATAGTGTCATTTTAGTTTCTAAATGTAATTAGAAGTGATGCATTATGTACTTTCATTACTTTGTAAAAATAGGTGACTACTTCGATGCTGTTTTCCTATCTGGATGGTTGTATAATTACTACTTATAATATAGTATTATAATATTACATTAAAATAATTTAAAATATTTCCATATTAAAAAATTAAAAATAATAGTTTCCCATATAAAGTGAAATTAGAATCACATCAAAGTATTAAATATTTATTAATTCACTTTATTCATCCAAAATTACGACAATCTAACTAATTATATTATAATGAATTTGAATTGTTGGTTTATATATTATAATTATTTTATTATACAAATACGATCAAATCTAAAATGTCTTATTCTATCATCTAAATTTAAAAAACTATTATTTACAACTATAAAAAAAATAATACATTACATAATTTATAATGAAAATAAATTAATAAATAAAATACAAGATTTGGTTATCAATATTTAATTATAATTATAATATAGTAATAAATATGATTAAAAAATTGTTAGAAAAATTCTTCCATAGCATATGATTAAAAATAAAAATAAAGCCCCCAATAAAATTTAATGTTATGATATTAAAAAAAATTCAAAAAACATTTACCCAAAAAAATAAAACATAAAGATATCAAAATTCAAAAAATAAAAAAATGCCTATCGGCAACATGTACATTAGCTACAAAAATGAAGAAGAAGGTAATAAAATCTACCGAAAGAACCATTTTACGAATAAATAACAATAATTTTTATATGGCAGTTTTTAAATTTAGCATGCTAATTAATTCATTGAATTTAAAAATATATTGATGAAACTCATTTAATATGACACGCTAATTTGGAAATATGACATAGTAAGATTTATAAATTAATTGACACGCTCATTAATTTGACACACTAAGATTCATAAATTAAATGGCATGGTAAGGCTTCGATGTCACGTTAGGGTTTATCATACGATGCTCATTTAAGATGTACACGATAAGGTTTATTATATGACGCTCATTTAGGATGAATGCTCATTTAAGAAGCATGTTGAGGTTTATCTCATTAAGGAAGTATGCTAATTTAATGCAGTTGACTAACCCACTCAAATAAATCGACAAAAAGTAGTCCCACATAAAAACTATTGGAAATGTTAAGTTAGTATAAAATGAATGTTACCAGATCACTTAGTGTAAGCTTAACGTGTGGAGGAGCCAACACTGATGACCTCGCGTGATTAATTGGAACCGGTGATGTGTTTGAATCATGCCATCATAAATCCGAGTCTTGACGTCATCAACCTCGATTCTTATAGCAAATTGTCTGGATCCCGTTTTATTAGTGGATTCAGAACAGTGTCACTGATACATAGGAACCGGTGATGTGTTTGAATCATGACATCATAAATTCGAGTCTTGACATCATCAAGCCTGATCCTTATAGCAAATTGTCTGGATCCGTTTATTAGTGGATTCGGAATAGTGTCACTGATACTCAATCTGGATTGCCCGATTTTGGATCGGAACAGTGTCACTGATACATAGGAACCGGTGATGTGTTTGAATCATGACATCATAAATCCGAGTCTTGATGTCATCAAGCCCGATCCTTATAGCAAATTGTCTGGATCCCGTTTATTAGTGGATTCGAAACATTGCCACTGATACTCGATCTGGATCGCCCGATTTCAAATCAAGTCGACGATTTTTGAAACACTACTCCACAGTAATATGGAGTTGTAGAGAAAAAGAGTCGCACGTTATTTATATGGTGTTGCATAGAAAAGGAGTCGCACACTATTGGATATTATGATGTCCATGATTCCATAAGCAAGTATGTGTTTGTGCTCCTAGGAGATGCTCTATTATCTTAAATATGGTTCCTTCAAGGTCTGTGCATAAAGAACCCTTAAGTGTTTGCTGACACCATATGATTGATAATGAGCCGAATTACAAGTCCATAGTTAAATCCTCACTTGGTGTTTTGTGATTTCTAATGGGTATGCCCTAGAGTTTGAAGCGGGTGACCCAAGAGTATTTGAATCATTGGATGAGGAATTATTTGGTCTTGGATAAGGGAAAAGTTTATATAAAGTTGGATAAGGGAATTTAAATTTTTTAATTAGGTATAAAAATAGATTTTAAGATAATATTAAGAATTTTTTATAAGAAAATTACCTGTTATGTTATGTTAAAATTTTAAGGTGCGCCTTTATTGGATTGTTTAAGGTTGCATCCTTATAGAAACCGCACCCAATAGATAATGGCGAGGAGATTCTATGTTAGAGTACAATGGTAGGGTTATCCCATTGTTGTTGACGACAGTGGGCGCAAACCACCATTTATTCATGATCCTCGTAAAAGTGCATGGGTTAGAATTCCATGGAGATGCTTTGAAATTGAAGGGAAGGTCTGACTTATATCCCATTGATGAGTATGAATCGGGATCATATCTAGAAGCACTGAGATCGTTTGTTGCAGGAAATTTATAACAATGGACTATTAGATTAGTTCTATGAAGAAGAATCGAGTCTTAGAACTTGTTGTTGGATTTTGAATCCAACCCTTCATTGACGCAAGGATGTCCATGAAATTCTGGACTTGTTAGTGGCAGAGAGAAGAGATATGGGAATCCCATGTGATATGATATTTGTAAATGAGGATAAAGTTGAATTGAGGGAACATTGTTCAAAAGATGTAGAATACCGCTCTTTTTGGATAAGATTACCATGTATATTTTTTTATGAAATTGTTAAAGAGAAAGAAAAAGTAGAGATTTTTCTCAAGGATGTACGTATCTCTACAAAAGGATTTCTTTCTCTACCAAAAAAATCTCCCCTCTCTCTCTCCTAGTTTTCTCTCTCTAGAAGCCTTAGAAAAAAAACTTATAGGGGATCCAAGAACTCTCGAGCATTTCATCAAAAGCGTAGGATTTGCTCAGTTTATACAATACTGCCAGTTCTAATAATCGATTATTGGCTTAGAGATGCGAGCATCAAACTCTCGAATTAGAGGATCGCATCAATTGTATGGGAAGAATTGGATATGAAAAAGGTATTTGATTTCCATTCGATTGAAAATAATAAGGCATTCTATCAGGTGTTGGACTAGAGGTAACCAAGGTTTAAAAAAATGGACCGGTGACTCGAATCGGTCTCACCCATACTCGTGTCGAATCGGTGGATTAGGTCGGAGAATCAACTGAATCGGCAATTTTTGTCTCAAAAGTTTTTAAAAAAATTACTATAAATTTCTAAAAATAATGTTCTTCTAGTTTTTAAAAGAAATTAGGAGTGGTGCATTATGTATTTTCAATACTTTGTAAAAATAGTTGAATACTGAGATGTTATTTTTTAGTCTAGATGTCTGTATAATTATTAATTATAATAGAGTATCATAATATTGTATCAAAATAATTTAAAATATTAGAAACACTTCCATATTATCAAATTAAAATAATAATTTCCTACATAAAGTGAAATAAGTTTCACATCAAAGTATCAAACATTTATTAATTGGCTTTACTCATTCAAAATTATGACAATCTAACTAACTATAATAATATACATAGAAATTGAAATTGTTGGTTTATATTTTATAATTATTTTACTATACAAATAAGAATAAATCTAAAATGCCTTATAATATCATTTAATTTTAAAAATATTTACAACTATAAGAAAACTAATGTATTACATAATTTATAAAATAAATAAATTAATAAATAAAATACAAGATTTGATTATCTATGTATAATTATTCATTATAATACTATAACAAACATGATTAAAAAATTATTAAAAATATTTCCATGTCATATGACTAAAAGAAAAAATAAAACTCCCAATAAATTTTAATATCATGATATTAAAAAAGTATAAAAACAATTTGTCTTAAAAAATGAAAAATAAAGATATCAATTTTTATTTTTTTTTAAAAAAAACTCTAAGCAACATGCAACTGCTACAAATAATAATAATAAAGGAAATTATTGCAAATATACCTATATTTTTGCAAAATTGGAAAAAAAAAAATCCAAACTTTCGAAAACCTCGTTTACACCTTTTCTCACTATTTTCGGATTTTTTTGAACGAAAATACCCTTCATGGTAGTCTTTCTACCATTATATATGTTGCAAGTTTTATGGTAATTAAAATACCATAAAACTTTTAAGTAATATTACGGTACTTTAAGTATCGTAAAACTCTGGCCATCCATGAAGCCAATTTAAGTGCCGTATAAACTAAAACCTATTATACGGCATTTTAAGTAACATAAAAACTAACCAATGTTGTACAACACTTAAAATGTCGTAAACCCTTTTCTCCTTCTTTTATAGTTATCTCTTTCATCTCTAATTTTATCTCTTCTTTCTCTCTGATTATTTTTAATATTTATCTCTTCTTTCTCTCTCTCTAAGTTTTTTAATATTTATATATTCTTTCTCTCTACAATCTCATCATCATTTCTTTAGATAATATTTATCATCGTTTCCTTAGATAATATGTATCTCTTTTTATGTTTATCTATTCTTTCTCTCTCTATTTTTTTTAATATTCGCCTCTTCTTTCTCTCTCTAATTCTTTTTTATCTCTTATTTCTCTCCCTACAATTTCATCATCATTTTCTTAGATAGATCATGTCCTCTGTTTTGCATAGTTGAAGTCAGTTTTTGATTACTCAGATGAGCGAATTTGAATGCGGCGAAATATCCCAGTTAGGGACAGAAAAGATTTAGAGAGAGAAAGAAGAGATAAAAAAGAATTAGAGAGAGAGAGAGGAAACAAATATTGAAAAGAATTAAAGAGAGAAAGAAGAGATGAAAAAGATAAATATAAAAGAAGGAGAAAAGGCCTTACGACATTTTAAGTGCCGTATAACATGGGTTAGTTTATACGGTACTTAAAATGCCGTATAATGGGTTTTAGTTTTTACGGTACTTAAAGTACCGTAATTGGCTTCACGGTATGGCCAGGGTTTTACGGTAGTATTACTTAAAAGTTCTACGGTATTTTAATTATCGTAAAATTTACAATATGTATTATGGTAGAAAGACTACCACGAAGGACATTTTCATCCAAAAAACCTTAAAATAGTAAGACACTGATAATAAACTTAAAATTGCACTGACATTAAACACAAAACTAACAATTTGGCACTGATATTTTTCTCAAAACTACATTAAACTTAAAGCTACACTCAAAACTGACACTTACAACACTAACGTTAACCACAACAAAACTTAAAACTGCAGTGACATTAACTGACAACAAAACTTACAAAACTTAGACACTGACATTAAACACAAAACTTACAAAACTTAGACACTAACATTAAACTTAAAACTGCACTCTCCTGACTCATGGTTCTCATGGTTCAACAAAACTAACAAAACAAAACTAACAAAAAAATTGCACTCTCCTGACTCATGGTTCTCATGGTTCAACAAAACTAACAAAACAAAACTCACAAAATTGCACTCTCCTGACTCATGGTTCAACAAAACTAACTCAACAAACTAACAAAACTGCACTCTTCTGACTCATGGTTCAACAAAACTAACAAAACCTAGACACTGACATTAAATTCAAAGCTGCACTCTTACAAAAACAAAACTAACAAAACTTAAACACTAACATTAAACTTAAAACTGCACTATTACAAAACAAAATTGCACTCTTACAAAGCAAAACTAACAAAACTGCACTCTCCTGACTCATGGTTCAACAAAACTAACAAAACTTAGACACTGACATTAAACTTAAAACTACACTCTTAACAAAACTTAGACGCTGACATTAAACTTAAAACTGCACTCTCCTGACTCATGGTTCTCAAAACTGACACTGACATTAAACTTAAAACTGCAAACTGCACTCTTAACAAAACTTAGACACTAACATTAAAACATTAAACTTAAAACTGCAAACTGCACTCCTAACAAAACTTACACACTGACATTAAACTTAAAACTGCACTCTCCTGACTCATGGTTCTCAAAACTGACACTGACATTAAACTTAAAACTGCGCTCTCCTGACTCATGGTTCTCAAAACTTAGACACTGACATTGTTCTCAAAACAAAACAAACAAAACTTAGACACTGACATTAAACTTAAAACAACACTCTCCTGACTCATGGTTCTCAAAACTGACACTAACATTATACTTAAAACTGCACTCCCAAAACTCAAAACAAAACATTGACACTGACATTAAACTTAAAACTGCACTCTCCTAACTCATGGTTCTCAAAACTCAAACTTAAAACTGCACTCTCGTGACTCATGGTTCTCAAAACTGACATTGACATTAAACTTAAAACTGCACTCTCAAAACTCAAAACAAAACTTTGACACTGACATTAAACATAAAACTGCACTCTCCTCACTCATGGTTCTCAAAACTCTCCTGACTCATGGTTCTCAAAACTTAGAGACACTCATGGTTTTCAAAACTATAAACTTAAAACTGCACTATCCTAACTCATGGTTCTCAAAACTTAGACACTCTCATGGTTCTCAAAACTTAAAACTGATTGGGGCACTCTCTACTGACATTAAACTTAAAATTGCACTCTCCATTCTCCTGACTCATGGTTCTCAAAACTTATACACTCATGGTTCTCAAATCTCAAAACATAAAACTGATTAGGGCACTCTCCTGACTCATGGTTCTCAAAATTGACATTGTTCTCAAAACAAAACAAAACTTAAACACACTCATGGTTCACAAAACTTAGACACACTCATGGTTCTCAAAACTTAAAACTGATTGGGGCACTCTCCAGTGACATTAAAATTACAACTGCACTCTCCACTCTCCTGACTCCTGGTTCTCAAAACTTACACACACTCATGGTTCTCAAATCTCAAAACTTAAAACTGATTGGGGCACTCTCCTAATCATGGTTCTCAAAACTGACATTGTTCTCAAAATAAAACAAAACTTAGGCACTAACATTAAACTTAAAACTGCACTCTCCTGACTCATGGTTCTCAAAACTTAAAACTGATTGGGGCACTCTCCTGACATTGTTCTCAAAACTAAGACACACTCATGGTTCTCAAACTCTCAAAACTTAAAACTGATTGGGGCATTCTCCTAACTCATGGTTCTCAAAACTGACATTTTTCTCAAAACAAAACAAAATAAAACTTAGACACTGACATTAAACTTAAAACTGCACTCTCCTGACTCATGGTTCTCATAACATAAAACTGATTGGGGCACTCTCTTGACATTGTTCCCAAAACAAAACTTAGACACTGGCATTAAACTTAAAACTGCACTCTCCTGACTCATGGTTCTCAAAACTCTCCTGACTCGTGGTTATCAAAACTTAAAACGAATTGGGGCACTCTCCATGACTCATGGTTCTCAAAACTTAAAACTGATTGACTTATTGGGGCACTCTTCTGATCTCAAAGCTTAAAACCAAAACTTAAAACTGATTGACTGATTGGGGCACTCTCCTGATCTCAAAACTTAAAACTTAAAACCAATTGACTGATTGGGGCACTCTCCTGACTCATGGTTCTCAAAACATAAAACTGATTGACTGAGGCACTCTCCTAAAAACTGATTGGCTGATTGGGGCACTTTCCTGATCTCAGAACTTAAACTGATTGGGGCACTTTCCTGATCTCAAAACATAAACTGATTAGGGCATCCTCCTGACTCATGGTTCTCAAAACTTAAAACTGATTGGGGCACTCTCCTGACTCATGGTTCTCAAAACTTAAAACTGATTGGGGCACTCTTCTGACTCATGGTTCTCAAAACTTAAAACTGATTGGGGAACTCTCCTGACTCATGGTTCTCAAAACTTTGACATTGACATTGTTCTCAAAATTGATTGAGGTGCTCTCCAGACTCATGGTTCTCAAAACTTAAAACTGATTGGGGCACTCTTCTGACTCATGGTTGGCACTCTCCTGACTGACATTGTTCTCAAAATTGACTGGGGCACACTTCTGACTGACATTGTTCTCAAAATTGATTGAGGCACATTTCTGACTGACATTGTTCTCAAAATTGATTGGGGCACACTCCTGACTCATGGTTCCCAAAACTTTAAACTGATTGGGGCACTCTTCTGACTCATGGTTGACACTCTCCTGACTCATGGTTCTCAAAACATTAACACTAGCATTGTTCTCAAAACTGATTGGGGCACTCTAGGGACTCATGGTTCTCAAAACTTTGGCTCTTCAAAACTGATTGGAGCACTCTCCCGACTCATGGTTCTCAAAACTTTAACAGCACTGTCCTGACTTGACTCATGGTTCTCAAAACTTTGATTGCACTCTCCTGACTCATGGTTCTCAAAACATTGACACTGACATTCCGAGGACTCTTGGTTCTCAAAACACAGACATTGTTCTCAAAACTTTGACACGGACATTCTAACTCGTGGTTCTCAAAACTGATTGGGGCACTCTCTTGAGCAAAACTGATAACTCCTGACTCATGGTTCTCAAAACTTTGACACTGCCAAAACTGATTGGGGCACTTTCCTGAGCAAAACTGATCAAAACTTTGAGATTGACATTCCGAGGACTCATGGTTCTCAAAACACTGACATTGTTCTCAAAACTACTTGGGGCACTCTCCTGACTCATGGTTCTCAAAACTTTGACACTGACATTCTGACTCATGGTTCTCAAAATTGATTGGGGCACTCTCCTGAGCAAAACTGATTGGGGCACTCTCCTAACTCATGGTTCTCAAAACTTTGACACTGGCAAAACTAATTGGGGCACTCTTCTGCGGAAAACGAATTGGGGCACTCTCTTGACTCATGGTTCTCAAAACTTTGATACTGACATTGTTCTCAAAACTGATTGGGGCAATCTCCTGACTCATGGTTCTCAAAACTTTGACACTAACATTCTTACTCATGGCTCTCAAAACTTATTGGGGCATGGTTCTCAAAACTTTGACACTGACATTCTGACGCATGCTTCTCAAAAATGATTGGGGAACTCTCCTTCTCATGAGAGAATCAATCAATCAGGAGATCTCAATTGAGAATCAATCAGGAGGACTCATGGTTCTCAAAACACTGACATTGTTCTCAAAACTGATTAGGCACTCTCCTGACTCATGGTTATCAAAACTTCGACACTGACATTCCAACTCAGGGTTCTCAAAATTGATTGGGGCACTCTCCTTCTCAAACCTTTGATACTAACATTCTGACTCATGGTTCTCAAAACTTTGACACTGACATTCCAACTCAGGGTTCTCAAAATTGATTGGGGCACTCTCCTTCTCAAACCTGTGACACTAACATTCGAACTCATAGTTCTCAAAACTGATTGGGGCACTCTGCTTCTCAAGAGAGAATCAATCAGGAGCTCAAAACTGATTGGGGCACTCTCCTTCTCAGGAAAGAATCAATCAGGAGATTTCAGGAGAGAATCAATTAGAAGAATAGACCACTCATGTTTCTCAAAACTTTGACACTGACATTCTTGTTCTCAAAACTGATTGGGGCAGTCTCTCTAAACTGATTGGGGCACTCTCCTGACTCATGGTTCTCAAAACTTTGACAGTGACATTGTTCTCAAAACTGATTGGGGCACTCTCCTGACTCATGGTTCTAAAAACTTTGACACTGATATTCCGACTCGTGGTTCTCAAAACGTTTTGGGGCACTCTCCTGAGAAAAACTGATTGGGGCACTCTCTTAACTCAAGGTTCTCAAAACTGATATGGGTACTCTCCTGACTCATGGTTCTCAAAACTTTGACACTGACATCCCGACCCACGGTTCTCAAAACTTATTGGGGCACTCTCCTTCTTAGGAGAGAATCAATCAGGAGATCTCCAGAGAGAATCAATCAGGAGGACTCATGTTCTCAAAACACTGACATTGTTCTCAAAACTAATTGGGGCACTCTCCTGACTCATGCTTCTCAAAACATTGACACTGACATTCCGACTCATGGTTCTCAAAATTGATTGGGGCACTCTCCTTCTCAGGAGAGAATCAATCGATCAGAAGGACTCATGGTTCTCAAAACACTGACATTGTTCTCAAAACTGATTGGGGCACTCTCTTGACTCATGGTTCTCAAAACTTTGACACTGACATTCTGACTCATGGTTCTCAAAACTGATTGGGGCACTCTCCTTCTCTGGAGAGAATCAATCAGATTCTCAAAACTGATTGGGGCACTCTCCTTCTCAGGAGAGAATCAATCAGGAGAATAGGCGACTCATGGTTGTCAAAACTTTGACACTGACATTCATGTTCTCAAAACTGATTAAGGCCCTCTCTCAAAACTGATTTGGGCACTCTCCAAAACCTTGACACTAACATTCTTGTTCTCAAAACTGATTGGGGCACTCTCCTTCTCAGGAGAGAATCGGCATTCTTATTCTTAAAACTGATTGGGGCACTCTCTTTCTCTTGAGAGAATCAATCAGGAGATCTCAAGAGAGAATCAATTAGGAGAAGAGTCGACTCATGGTTCTCAAAACTTTAACTGATTGGGGCACTCTCCTCCTCAGGAGAGAATCAATCAGAAGCAGCGACGACTCATGGTTCTTAGAACTTTAACTGATTGGGGCACTCTCCTTCTCAAGAGAGAATCAATCAGGAGAAGAGACGACTCATGGTTCTCAAAACTTTGACAGTGACATTCTTGTTCTCAGAACTGATTGGGGCACACTTATGTTCTCAAAACTAAGCAATCTAAACTGACACTGACACTCTTGTTCTTGAGTCTCTCAAAACTGACACGACACTCTTGTTCTTGAGTCTCTCAAAACTGACACGGTTCTCAATCTAAATTGACACTAACACTCTTGTTCTCAAAACTAAACTTATTGGGGCACTCTTGTTCTCAAAATTAATCAATCTAAATTGACACTGACACTCTTGTTCTTGAGTCTCTCAAAACTGACACGGCACTCTTGTTCTTGAGTCTCTCAAAACTAACACGGTTCTCAATCTAAATTGACACTGACACTCTTGTTCTCAAAACTGATTGGGACCGCAAGCATACCTTGTCGGGAAAATGAACATTGAGAATCAATCATGAGACGAGACTCATGGTTTTCAAAACTTTGACACTCGTGGTTCTCTAAACTCATTGGGGCCGTAAGCATATCTTGTCGGGCAAACGAGCATTGAGAATCAATCAGGAGAAGAGACTCATGGTTCTAAAAACATTGACACTCATTGTTCTCAAAACCGACTAGGCCCGCAAAATCAATCAGGAGAGAGACTCATGGTTCTCAAAACTGACACTCTTGTTCTCAATCTAAACTAACACTGACACTCTTGTCCTTGAGTTTCTCAAAACTGACAATGTTCTCAATCTAAATTGACACTGACACTCTTGTTCTCAAAACTGATTGGAGCCGCAAGGATATCGACAAGATATGCTTGAGAATCAATTAGGAGACGAGAGTCATGGTGCTCATTGTTCTCAAAACATACTGTTCTCAAAACTAATTGGGGCCGCAAGCATATCTTATCGGGCAAACGAGTATTGAGAATCAATCAGGAGAAGAGACTCATGGTTCTCAAAAATTTGACACTCATTGTTCTCAAAACCGACTGGGGCCGTAGAATCAATCATGAGAGAGACTCATGGTTCTCAAAACTGGCACTCTTGTTCTCAACACTGAGGGCCACCTTGTTCTCAAAACTGATTGGGGCCGCAAAATCAATCAAGAGAGAGACCCATGGTTCTCAAAACTGACAATCTTGTTCTCAAAACTGAATGGGGCCGCAGAAACAATCAGGAGAGAGACTCGTGGTTCTCAAATCTGACACTCTTGTTCTCAAAACTGATTGGGCCGGATAATCAATCAGAAGAGACACTCATGGTTCTCAAAACTGACACTCTTGTTCTCAAAACTGATTGGGGCCGCAGAATCAATCAAGAGACTCTCATGGTTCTCAAAATTGACACTCTTGTTCTCAAAACTGATTGGGGCTGCAAGCATAGCTTGTTGGGAAAACGAGTATTTCAGACACTCTTACACTCTTGTTCTCAAATTAGTGTCAAAAATTCTCGTTTGCCCGACAAGATGTGCTTGAGAAGAGACTCATGGTTATCAAAACTTTGGCACTCATTGTTCTCAAAACCGACTAGGGCCGCATAATCAATCAGGAGAGAGACTCATAGTTCTCAAAACTGACACTCTTGTTCTCAAAATTGATTGGGGCCACCTTGTTCTCAAAACTGATTGGGGCCACAGAATCAATCAAGAGAGACACTCATGGTTCTCAAAACTGACACTCTTGTTCTCAAAACTATTTGGGGCCGTAGAATCAATCAGGAGACACTCATGGTTCTCAAAACTGACACTTTTGTTCTCAAAACTGATTGGGGTCGCAAGCATATCTTGTCGGGAAAACGAGCATTTCTGACACTCTTGCACTCTTGTTCTCAAAACTGATTGGGGCCGCCTTGTTCTCAAAGCTGATTGGGGCCGCAAGAATCTTGTCAGGCAAACGAGCATTCTTGACACTCTTGTTCTCAAAACTGATTGGGGCCGCAAGAATCTTGTCGGGCAACCTGAAAGACGATCTTCAGGTGGCCCACATTCTTCGAAAGGAACTATCAGTCTATTGCTGGCTTTCACTCACTAGGTGCCCTTCTTTCAGCTAGTATTTTTTATATTAGCATAAAAATTAAAAAAAAAGGGAATAAAGACCCCTTCGTTTAGAGCTTTGCTTTGAAGTTAGTGCTAGCCTGCTTTTTATTTCTAAACCTACCTACTATCATTTCAGAGATATCCATGCTTGCCTCTCTTATTGTCTTGCTTGCCTAGAGTAGAGCTTAGTAGAGTCCCTTTCGCTGAGGTCTATCTTTATGAACATGCGCATACCAGAGAATAACTACAAAAATTCTTCCTTCATCACGTAGTATCCCTCACTTTACTCAGGCGTTGGCTTTCTTTATTCAATATAGGAATTGAACCACTGACCGTCTTTCTTGTTAATTCATTAGAAGGACTCCCTGGCTTTAATGAGCTTGCTTTCTGGTCTGGTCTGCCTTCCCTTAAGCGGTACTTGGCTTGCTTGAGTGAGGATACTCTTTATGAACCACTCGAATAACTCAGTTAAAGTGTTCTTGCTTCTAGTTCTTCTTGCTTTGAGAAGCTTACTTATAAAATACTATCTTTCTCTTTATCCTTCTTTCTGGCTTCCAGCCAAGTCTGGTTATCCTGTGGTTGTATTGCATTCAGAAGAGGGTTATCCTGTTGTTGTCTTGCATTTAGAAGTGGACTGTTCTGATTGATTGAATGAAATAGCTTACGAGTCTGATCAATTGCTTTCTTTAAGAAGCTATAAGTATGTCTTCACGACCTATAAACACACGTATTGCAAACTAACTAAATCTGCATGTTGAGCTTTCAGTCTGATTTCTTAATTGAGAGCTTTGCATTGGTACAAGATATTCACTAGAAAGAACTCCCTTGCGTAGAGTGAGAATAACTGGGTGCCTCTGGTATGGCTCTATGGTTGAGGGCAGTATGGATTCTGATGATGAATACTCTTTTAAAAGAACTCCCTTTTAAGCTTGCCTTACCTTACTTAAAAGACATCTAGCATTCAAGAGTAGCCTTTCTATGAACAACTAGCTTACAGTCGCTCATTAGAGTCCTATCATGTCTTTTTGGCTTGTTTGACTATACATAAAGGGAAGATTGACTTCATCTTAAGAATGAGCTTTCCAGTCTTATAGCGAGCAGTCATGAACTTATTCATTCACTGACTAGTCTCCTTTCTTCATTGCTTCCGGTATCCCTAAGACGATTGTTGAATACATTCTTACTTGAATAAAGGATGCGAACTCTCATTCTTTCTTTAATCCCGATCTGCCTTTCTTAGTGGGTTAGCTTTGGTTGGTACAGGATCAGAACTAGTAGGTTAAAGCTGCTTAGTAGCCTTCCTTTAAGCATGTCTTACCTTTTTCTATCTGATATCCTCGTCCTTGCTTTCTTGCTTCGGCCAGTGTTTATAGCATACTAAGAACTCCCTCCCTTCTTTCTGCATGCTTGATCTTTCTGATTGTGAAGACTATTGAATCAAAACTGCCTACTGGAGTATTGTCATGAATGAGCTTAGTGGTATCCCTTTCTAATTAATAACTACTCGTATTAAGGAGTTAATAAGAGTCTCGCTTGCTGTGGATACTCTTTCTCAACTCCACTCCCTTGCTTACATACATACAAGAGAAGAACTCCCTGACTGGCTTAGACCTTTGCTTTGGTACAAGAGGAACTGCCTTGCTTGGGGAAGTGTTAATACCAAATCTGATCTCCTTTCCTTGCTTGGATCACTGCTTAGGGCTATTTTTCGAATATGGAATTAAGGAGAATCACTCTATAGCTTGGAATGAGCTAGCCTGACTACTATCATTAATGAGCTTAGTAGCCTTCCTTGGCCCCCCTTTAAACAACCTGTGTCTTTCTCACATTTAAGACTTATTGAAGAGGAACTCCCTTTCTTAAGTCCGTTTCATCTTTCTCATATGGAATCCTGAATAAGAAGAACTAGCTTGAGTGATCTTCCTTATTATAAGAAGATTGGTGCTTCTTTCTTTCCTTTCTTTTCTTAACTTACGGTGCTTCTAGCTTTCTTATTGTTGCTTTGGGTAAGATACTGGTTACTAGTCTCCCTTGCCTTAAGGTATCCCTCAGGCGATAGATTAGGTTCTTCGATTATTTCTGACTCTTGAAGTAGATTGACTTGCTTTCAGGATTGAATATAGGAATTGAACTCTAGTGCCGGCCTTACAACTATAA
The DNA here is from genome assembly GCF_054954075.1 of Amborella trichopoda. Lineage (NCBI taxonomy): Eukaryota > Viridiplantae > Streptophyta > Magnoliopsida > Amborellales > Amborellaceae > Amborella > Amborella trichopoda. The sequence goes on from NC_142340.1 coordinate 21,494,699, forward strand.
CTAAAGAGAGCTTGAAGTGCTTCTTGCATTGATCGCTGCGGTCGAGTTGTCTTGTCTTGAAATTCTTTATGATTTTCGAAACTCAACTAGCATGAATTAGCTTCCTTGGGAATCACTACTAGCAATAGTGAATACCGAAGAATCACCACTCGAAAGAATGAATACAAGAGTCCTTCCATCCTTGCTAAGAGCTTTGATTTGGTCAAGCTAGCCTGCTCTTGAATCGAACTCTATTGCTAGTTGGACTCTCTTTCTTTGTTCCCTTGCGCTTAGTGGGTTAGGGTCAAGTATTCCTTGCTTGCTTAGAGCTTAGCTGTGGTACCGGATATCATAAGAAGTAGAAAGACAGAGAATACTATTGAATTTAAGAAGAGCTAGCATGAAAGAGCCTCGGTAAAGATAGCTTGCAGCTATTTGTGTTTCTATAAATTCATACTTAATAAGAAAAACTCGAAAGAAGGAGCTCAGTTTCCTTGCTTACGCCCTTGCAGAGGTCTGTCTTTCTTCTAAGAATGCTTACTAAAGAATCACAACTCGCTTAAAGCTGCTTAGTAGCCTTCCTTTTTCTAGCTTCTTCTTTCACTTCCTTGATAATAACCACTACCTTGGAATGAGCTTTCAGTTAGAGCTTTTGATAAACTAGCTTACATTAGCTTCCTTTCTCAGATCAACTCTATGGCTTACAATCATCAAGTGGTGTTCCTCCCTTTTGGTTTGTTTTTCTCATTATTATTACTATTTAATAATTACTTTATAGCTTCCTCTGCCTTTAGTCTAGCTTTGTTTCTGAACTTGCTACCTTTCGAATAACCACTCTATTTCATTCGCTTATTCTTTCGTTGAATAGTCTTCCTTGTCAGGTTGTGTTGTTGGTTTCCATTTCTTCTTGGTAGCATTAAGAGCAAGAAGTTCTAGCTTGCTTGGCTTAGAGCTTGTCTTGCGGGTTTAGTCTTAGATGTCGAACCTCAATGCTCAAACCTTGTCCACCAGAGAATCCTAGTTCGCAGGAGGATCGATGGAAAAGACTTGAAACAATACCTAGCTAGGATCTCCTTGACCATTAAACCCTAGGAGTTATGCTCTAGTTAGGATATGAGCCAGATCAAGGCCTAGGGATATTCGGCCAGGGCATCACTAAGCGTATACGTGCCAACCTTAAGGTGAGAGGATGAAAAGGATTGGGATGCTTCCTTAAGAAACGAAAAGCACTCCATGGGAAAGCAAAGCCTCCTTTAACTTGGAACCTATCCACTCATGTTCTGAAACACCCAATTCTTGACCACCAAAAGGCAATATATCTATAGACTTGTATCGTGCCCAAGGAAGACCATCCATATGCAACCAGGGACAACCCGCTAAGCAAAAGAAGGAATCTTTCAATGAAGATAGGGATTCACAACGAAGGAAGCGAGACCACTGGAAGAAGGAAGCGATCCAAGCAAGGATAGGTTATTCTCTAGGATTCCAGCAATCAAAAAGGGACTTAAGCAATAGAGTTCCTCTTAACTATGCATTTAAGCAAGCTAGTGTATCTTATCCACTAATAAACAAAATAGAAAGTATACCTCCACAAGTGATCAAAGCAATAAGCACTTTATGCAAGTACGAATTCAATACTAGTATGCATGTGTATACACAAAAAGCCCTAAGCAATGGACGGCTACCACTTGAAGACGGGAAAGGGATACCGGAAGGTAGAGTCTAACTAGCTCGACCGGAAGGAAGAGGTACTGGAAAGCAAGGAACGCCAGGTAGATAGGTTACTACGAAGCTCATTCATGCTAGTTCTTATTCTGTTGTCTACAGCGATTGCTAGTGGACTTTCTCTAGTAAGCAAGTATATAAACACTACAGACTTCTATCTAATTGAAAGCTCCATATTCGCCTGGTAACCCCCATCAAGACGTCAGCAAGTTTATAAACACAAAGCCCTCTTGATATTGTAGTCCTGAGCTAGCAATGGAGAACACCTACCTTTCTTACCCCATGTAAGGGAGCAAGCAAGCGAACTCTTTCCCTAACCTCTAAGCAAAGCTATAACTTAAAGCGAATGAATGCGCGTGGTTATTATCAAGTAAGCTAACTTACAACTAGTAGTTCAATTCTTTTATTCACAGAAGAGAAGAACCTAATCAAATTAATGATAGTGGAGATGTAGACACCGACTGGGAGAGGAAGCGATAAGGCAAGACCTACAGGAAGAGAGATAAACACAAGAGAGTTCAGAAAAGAGATAACATTAAGGCTAGAAAGTAAGAAATCTAACTTTCTATATATTGTTAGAATGAGATGAATATAAGGCTGAGGGGACTAGTACCCTTCATGCAAGAAATAAGAAGGATAGCTCATTCATCAGCTACAAAAAGCAATAGCCATAGAGTCCGGCAAGAACAGGAGTTACAAAAGCTAGTAGTGATTATCCACTATGTCAGTCTCATTTATATACAAACCATAGCCTAAGAAAGAGAGTCTGTTCTTATAGTGTGAAAGAATGAGAGTAGTTCAAGTATTCAATCCATAATAAAGATAGTTCTTCAGCTTGTATGCATGTTAGTTAATAAAGAAAGCCAAGAAAGGAGACTACATTCAAATTGAAAGCAAAGCACTTAGAGTTGTAAGTAGTCCGGTAGGCAACAAAACAAGGAAACCAAGCAATAGAGTTAGGAAAGAAAAGGGAGTGATCCTCCTGGAAGAAAGGAGACTACTATAAGAAGCAAGCGATAAGACAGGAAAGGAATCTCATTCAAGCAAACAAGCAAGCGTACTATCAGACTTCCAGCTCTTTCTTTCTACTTCTTCTTGAGGAATATAAACAAAAGTACAATGCCCGATTACAGGGAGGGAGTCTACGATAAGCACTGAGTGCCAGCTGTATGCTAGTGGTTATTATCTGGGAGAAAGAAGAAGCGAGGGACACCTACAGGAAAGGATGCTATTGAATTACGAGTAGTCAGGTAGAGTCGGGGATTCTTCAAAGCAGGTTAGTTCTTCTTCTCGTATATGCATTTAAGCAAGGGAGATCAGATACATTATTCCATCCATAAAGGGAGCAAGCTAGTAATGGAGAATACCTACCTTACGAATCCATGATAGGAGAAAAAAGAGGAAGCAAGGGATTAAGAATTCATTATTGTAAGCCAGCTGGCAAGGACTCTACTAAGCGAAAGATTGATAGTGCATATGATCCTGTATTGAAGACTTCCCTAAGTAAGCGAGGGATATGACTAATAAGAGAATTCATTAGACTGCTTCTTATTCAGTATACATTATATACATGAATGTCCTCTAGCAAGTAAGACCAGCAAGCAACAGGGGAGACTTCACCTAGCCCGATACGCAGGGGAGCAAGGCAAACAACAAGCACCAAGAAATAGATGGATACTACTGGAATAAGTAGGAGACGTTAAAGATATGACTCTTTTTTATTTATGAAAACTAGCCCAAGAAAGAAGCCAGGGAATTTTCAAAGGGAGTTGTTCATTCGAGTTAGAAGGTTGGCAGTAGGAAAGTCGAGTGGTTCTTAGAAAGGCTGCTCATTCATGCAAGTAGTAATTATTCATTAAGCAATATCATACAATATCCTCCGAAACTACTTCTTCTCCAGTTCTGTTAGCGAGTGGTACGGTAGGTAAGCACTTATAGCAAGTGAGTTTGATTCTCCGCCATCCATTCCATCCAGAAAGGAAGCTCAGTTAATGAAAGCAAAGCAAGGAAGAAAAGCAAGTGTTAACCGTAAATTTGATTAAAGATCTTCTTAATTATCTTATGAGCTGATGATGAATCTTCGAGAAAGAACTTCAAGTTTAAGCTTCGCTTGCTTGCTTATAGTAGTCTCCTTTCTTCTGGATGGAATATTAAGGATCAAAACTCCTGTCGAGCTAGTCTGACTTACCTGACTGACTTTACAACTCGCATTCATTAGTGGAAAGTATGATAGCTTCTTTTTCTTAGCTTCTTATCTTAAAGAGCGAGCTTTTATTCACTTCCAGTATTCTTGCTTCGCTTCTCTTCTTAATGAGCTATAAGTGCTTCTGTCTTGCTTTTTTGTATATCCTTATTCTACGATATACCTCTTGATGGTTATGCTGATTACTTGCTTGTATTGTATTGCTTGCTTGTTTGCTATGCATGGTTGCTTGCTTTAATTAAGTCACTTGCTTCCAATATGATAACTTTCTTTCGGGATGGAATAAAGGATAAGAATAACCTCTATTGCTTCTTGCTTGAATTAAGGACTACCATCATTCAAGAGGTATCAGTCTTCCAGTGGTATCCCTGAGATAGGGCAATCTTTATATACAAGAATACTAAGGATGAACTCTATTACTTATGGATGGAATACAAGAGAAAAACTCTCTGACTTAACTTTTTTACGTTGGTACTGGATAAGAAGAAGAAGTCGAACTCTATTGCTTTAAGTTAAGTTCTTGGTAAAGTCCTTGCTTGCTTCCCTTGTGGGTCAGGGTCAGGTGCTTGCATGCTTAGAGCGTTCAATGCTTATCGAATAAGAACAACTTGTGGAGGGCTAAGCTTATGATTATTCATACTTCATCATAACAACTCGAATGAAGCGGCTTCTTAGTCTCTCCCTTCTGGCAGTTGACCTCCCTATTCGTTCAATACCTTCAAACCCCAATCATTCCAAAGATTAGGTTATTCGATGATGGATTACGATTGAAAAAGACTTCCTTTCTGATATTGCTTACTTAAGAAGAGCTTCTCTCTTTCTTTTATCCGTACTAGCATTCTTCACTCCCTTTCTTTGGGTGGTCTTCCCTTCTTTCTTCTTAATTCACTATAACTTCAAGTAGTCAGGTAGTCATCTGGTCTTCCTTGCTTGTAGGTCTTCCTTGCTTAAGCAGGTATTGTGTTTCTTATATGAACATAGTCGTTCAATATAACAACTAGCTGTCAGTGATTGCTATAAGAGACACGGCTTCCTTTAAGCGGTTATTTTCTTTATATTACTGCTTACTTAATCAAAACCACTAGCTTCATGCCTACCGGATCAAAACTGCCTTCCTTGAAAGACGTTATTAGGAGAATCTATTATCTACTGGATTGAATTAAGGAGAATCACTACCTTTAAGCAGCGGGCTTTCTTTCTCTTATGGAATCCCATAGAACCAGAACTCGAACTCTTAAGCTTCCCTACTTGAGTCTATGACGTGCTTCCCTCTCGAGTTTGCCTTTCTTCTTTCTTGATTGAATACAGGACTACTGACTACTCGCTTAGGGCTGCCTTGCTTCTGATTTCGTTCACTAGTCTTCCTCTGCCTTCCGGTCTCCCTCAGACGATTGTTAAGGTTCTTTGATGATGGATTGAATACAGGATATCATAACAACTCTCATCCTTTCTTCCAACCTTTTCACAATTCCCGGACCAACAGTTTTTCCATCATCCAATCCACAACAAATCGAATGAAACCAACGAGAATGAGTTACGTGAGCTTAATAAGAGCCTATGAAAACTAGTTTGTTAGGTCGATTGAGAACGAGTTACGTTTAAATGAGTGCAGTTCTACGAAATGAGCCTAAAAGGAAAGGAAGGAAGTGTGTAAGCACTGAGCGAGCCATGAGCGAAGCAAGAGGAACGAGGCTAAGCGGCTCCACACCTTTGCTTCGTTCCACTTCGTGGATGAAAGAAGATTGAATTGCTTTGCTTCACTAGCGCGAAGCTTCATGGTAAGCTTCATGTTTCTTTTTCTTCAAAGCCCCAATCCCTTCCTTTAGCTACTTAGATGTTTCAGTTAGCTAAGTTTTCAAAGTCCAAAGAGCACAGACTAGCCAAGGAGCTTGTATACGGTTTCCCGATCTAAGATCCATGGATCATAGATGGTATCTCCTTATGGTCTTTCGCCTCTTCAAGCTGCCTTCCTTCTCAATGCCCGGGCATCCATTTAATGCATTGGGTACACTGAACACCAACATAATCTCGATGCAAGCAAGGTCTAATGGCTAGGCTTTTTTCTATTGCAAAGCAAAAGCTAGGAGGACATGCCAAGTCTTGTCAAAGCCAGCAAACTACAACTCGAAAGCAAGAAGCAAGGGGGCACGTTAGCACATCCTTTTTCTTGCTGGAGTACGCTAGGGCCCAGCAAACTACAATGCGAAAGCAAGAAGTAAGGGCGTGTTAGCGCCGATAGGGCATCCATTTTCTTGCAAGAAGCAAGAGCGCATTAGGGCCGCGCATCCGTTTTCTTGCTTGTCTTTGGGTCAAAAGCCTACGTGCATGCTAGCGCACTACGTTTTCTTCGCAGCTAGCATGCACTGTAGTTTTCTTCACAACTAGAGTGCCCAACAAGAAAAAGAATGCGCTACTGCGCAATGGCTTTCGCGCTAGCGCGCTCTTCCATTGCTTAGTGTAGCTTGTTTTCTTCATGTCGTTTTCTTCACTTCAACAACGAGGGCTTTGACAAGACTTAGCTTGGCCAAACAAAACTCAAAATACATCAACAACCCAGATTCCTGAAGTGAACAACCGCTTTCTTGGAACTAAGAGGGGGTTCAACAACTACATCCTTGGGTCATAAACACAACTAAACCCAGTGAGTGGAGTGCATAAGTACGAAGCGAGCCATGAGCGACCGCTTTCAGTTCAAGTTCATTATAAAAGGCTGGCTTGTGTTTGTTCAACAACTACACCAAGGGCTTGATGTTCACTCTATAAGCTTTGAGTGGGCTTGTTTGTTCTACTGAAATACTGAAGGTCGCTTGTACCTAAGAAGTACAAGTAGTCGTCCTACGAAGTACAAGTGGTCGCCCACTCTTTAAAAGAGTAATCGCCCTTTGTGCCAAAGGCTTACGACTAAAGTAGGTACGTGCTTACATACTCTACTGAGAATTTTGTACCTTGGGCTTCGGCTTGCGTACAAAACTACACTTTCTACTTAGATTAGATGACATTTTAGTTTGTTAGTTAGCTTAGGCGAAAAATTGTATTGTTGTGAAGAGTAGTCCAGATCTCATGAGTGTAGGGAACTGCACCATAATTGCGTTAGAAAGGGAGGAGTTGAAGCTGATCCTTACATATCTAGTCCTCATATGTTGAATTTAGAACTAATGGACTACTACAAAGACATTCTTTTCCAGTTGCCTTCAATCAATTGTGGTGGACTCGACCATCAATCGAGCTGTCGTTGACTCCGAGGGCAAGACTTGCTCGAAGAAGCAAAATCCTCATCTTCATCTGCGAATACAGGCCGATGCATATAAATCCACATTTGAATACCCATCTCCAGTAGAATCTGCTTCATAAAGGGAGATACCCTTCTCCTAGAGTTTTGAAAACAAATGAACGAGGACCCTCCAGCCGACACGAACTCCGAAGCAAAAGCGTACACTTCACACGTTTATAAGGTTGTGGTTGCTTTTCCAAATTAAAGGTATTAGGGATGAAAGGCCCATGAGATAAGGTTTAAACATTCTCTCTTTAAGAGGGGGGGCTCCTACTTTCCTGTGTGTGTGTCTTCCTTCCACCTCGTACTACACTTGGTTGTTCAGTGGTGATGCTCCTTGCTTGTGTGCTGCATGTGCAATGTAAGTTGTGTGGTTGCTGAGGCTTCGCGTGTGGCACGATGTGTTTTTCAATTCTGCTGCTGCCATTGCCCCTTATGGTTTGACGTCAATCCTTGATCCAGTTGAGTTGATCGATCACATTTTGGCTGACCCAATAACCAGGAATTCTCGCTTCCTAGAGCCAAATCCCCCATTTGCGTAGGGAGAGGTCCTCCCGATTCCTCAGTAGCATCAGCTGAACCTTCGCTTTTTTATTCAATAAATTAAAAGTGATTGCACATGTAAGTGGGGAAGGAAGCCACAGCTGGGCTCGCAAAAAGGTCTCAACAATTCTCTTAGAATCAAGGTTGACGACATTCGGAGGTTGGTCCAAAATGAGATGAGACTGAGAATTTCGAATGATATATTATCTATAGATATCTGGTTGAATAATCCGACAAAGCGGGCTCAAGACTAGAAAGTCAAGAATGAGAATGTTTCAGTAATCTATTGTGTCACGACTACTCTACACTTAGTAAGGTTTTTCTGTCCAACTGTCGGAAAATCTTGGATGAGGGGTGTTCCTTGAGAGCTATCGGTATATTCTGCTAAGGGAGTTATACTTAAAGGCATAATATTTCATCTGGGGTCTCCCCGGTCGAAACGAGCATTTATGAACAAGAAGATGCCCATTGATGAGAAAGGTTTCCATTGTCTCCCAGATCAGCTGTGAGCTTTGTGAGCCTAGGGATCAATTGACAAATAATGTAGCACTTACAGTGGCTGAAATTAAAACTTTATTATTTGTATAGATACCTGGCCCTGTCCAAAAGATGCCTTCTATGATGGTCTACTATACTATGATAGCATCTATTCACCGAGAGTCCCAATCTATAGAGAGCGGAGCTACTCCTTCTTTAAGAAACCAAGATGTTTAAGCAGCTTCGAGCGCGCCTGCTAATGTAATGTCTCCGCTTAAGAATGAGCTTGAAAGCAATGAGAGAAACATGAGTCATACATGGATCATCCAATCCTATAAAATACCCCAAAAGGCTCAAAAAAAGGAAGAATTGAACCAGTAGGAGCACCAAAGTTTCATTCAGTAGTTCCCTTTCCTAGCTATCAATTTGAAAATAAAATTTCCAATTTTCCATTTATTATGAGAAGCATGTACCAAATTCTACTCGTTAAATCGAAATAAGGAAATCCCCCTTTTTTAGAGCAAGTTGCGCTTGGAAATGCCAGATGAAAAATTCCAGCAATTAGATTGAAATAACCTTTCAGATTTTTCCAAATCTATGAATTGCTTAATCCCAATCTACAAGGGAAATTTGAAATAGGGAAATTCTTTTTTTAAGATTCCCGGAAGAGCATGTGTTGGAAATGTATGCGTGGAGGAGTCAATCTGAACTAGCACCCTTGCTCCCCCTGAGCCCCCGCTTGCAGCTTTCTCGTTCTTCCTTTCCTGCCTAACTCTGCACTACGTTCACTAATACTCTCTTCACAGGCACCAGTGCTTGTTTCTCTATAGCACGCTTGTTGACTAAGAACATGTGATCTAGAGATTCATGAATGTGGCTTTTTGTTATCATTGTCGGGTCTTCTTCATTCATACTGACTAAGTACATGAGATCCTCATTATGAAGCTGACCAGATACTCCGCGGTCTTTTCGCTGTTTACTTGATGGGCTTTCTCCTCTCCAGCCGACCCGAGGCCCCCTTTGGGGATTCTTGTTTTATATGTAGTCTTTCGACACTTGATTCCATGGTGTCAAGCTCATTTTGCTTTGATGCTTCGATTAGCACTACTACTCCTAGATATTGAATTCTTAAGTGCATGGCTATGGGTAGCAGGTCAAAAGAAGGTCTTTCTCCACTAACACAAATCCCTGTTTGGATGAACATGTCATGGGATTATTCCAATATTGAGATAGCGAACTAGTACGCTGCCCTCTATTCTTAGCCTAAGGGAGCCCTCATCACTTATTTCTGGTGATTATGGATTGGCTTAGCCACACCAGTCATGGGCTATTTTCATCATGTTTGGGAGATTGCTCAGGAGAGATTCTTCAGCAGAATACTCATAAAGGGATCCTGACCAGGCCAAAAACCTTTATGATATGAATTCAGGCGCTCGTGCTTCCTTTTTCGCTTCGTTGAATTAATAGATCTTGAAACAACTAAGAATTTTTTTCTTGGTCTCAAGCCTCATCTTCATACTCGACACATGCCTGCTATATCGTTTCGAGTGCTCTTGCTAGGGAAGATTTGAATGAGAAAATTCGGCTTAAGCGAGTTCCTCTGCTGAACAAATAGTTGGAATTGAATCCACAAAGACTTCCTTTGATCTGTAATCTTATATAAATAAGATTGAAAGAGAGGCCCATTTTTATGTGGAAATCTGTGCCCCAAAGAGGGCACGCGCCCATCCTTCAAAGTGTCACTTCTTCTCTAAGAAAAAGAGATTCTAACCTGAGTTTTTACCGTTGAATGTGGTCAACCATTAGGCTTGGATTAACTCATCTTCAATGGCGGTCCTAACTAAAGAAAGAGCAATCCGCTGTGCTAGTGAGACTGATTGGGAATTACTTAACAATCTATCTAGTTTGAGCTTGTGCTTTGTTACTTGAATTTTCTACTTCTGCACTGGGACCCTCTTCTAGGCTAGAGCCCCTTGTATACTAATGGTAGCAAAATGAGTATTGAAGTGAGGGGTGTGTACAAAACAAAAAAGCGTAGCAAACCGTTGGTTGGCCTTTAAGAGTCAATTATTCAGATAGATAGCGGAGCTTTGGGATGGGGTACATCAATCGACAGTACCCACTAGGGTTTCCAAGCCCACTTGATGAGCTTGCGAAAGGATGAATGAGACCATAAAGCTTTGATCAATAAGGCTACAATCAGCATAGAAGATTTGTTGCCGGCACCAGACTGCTTTGAAAATGGAGTCAAGCTAGCCATCAAATAACTACAAGAGGTTAACCTTGGGACACCAGAGTAACCGAGACCATCATTCATTGCTGCAAGCCTTCCGAAGCCCAAAGCCCACAATCTTGTCAAGTTTTTACGAGAATACAAAGATTTCTTTGCGTGGACCTACAGCGAAATGCCTGGCCTCAATCCACAGGATGTAACACACTCGCTTGCCGTCAATCCTGATCACCAGCCACGCAAACAACCACGACGAAGGCCACCTCGAACTCCAAATCAAGGATGAGATTCATAAGCTATTCAACGTTGAGTTTATCGAATCAGTACCGTATCCCTAGTGGCTTGCTAATGTCGTCCCAGTCTGCATGAGAGGGGGAATCAACCTAGGGGTGAGGAGCGATTATTTCTCTTTTTATATAAAATATTTACCCAATCTGCGAATCGAGCGAGCTTCCTGCTTTTGAATTCACTGAAACGCTTGTTATTGTAGACTGTGCAATGTCCTTCTCATTTGATCACCCTCTATCCGATTCGAAAAGTTCGATCCTTAATGTCCTATCCATGACGGCTCATGTGCTGCCATAAATGAATCAAATCGCTTGTATCAAAAGAATTGAAATCGGTAGAGGAAGGGTGATCAAAAAATGGCTTTTCATCAGACTGAAGAAGCCTATTTCCATGAAAGAAAGGAGTCTAAAACCATAAGAAGAGAAGAGGAAGGGCAGAGTAGTTTCTTTTCCAACAAAGTATGAAGCTGACTGATAGCAACGAAAGAAGGAAGGGGAGACATTGGTTCTATGGGGTAAGAACTCGTGTGAGTAGGTTTCAAGTATAACTTGCCAAGCTCACACAATGCAACAAGAAAAAGGGACCGCGATGTCTGTGCTAGGTTTGTTCCAGTCATCTATGAAACGAAGGACTATCCCAGGCTAGTCCTACGAAGTCTTCTCCTACTAAAGCAGTACTCCCATTGTGAGGAAAGAACAATAGCAAGACCATACAGATGGCATCGCGACCTTTCCCTCGCCGATGTAGTTGGTCACACTACATTTAGACTTGATCATGCCTACAAAGCGATCTAAGGGGGGTGAAGTTTGGGCTGACTCAAAGACACCCGTGTGGCACACCTCTTTCAAAGGGGTTGTAAGTGTAACTTAGGCAAGGTATTAGAAGTATGATCTCTGACGCTGTAGTCTAGTCTTCTGTGTGCTTTATCTTCTTCCGCTTACCTATCTTAATCTTCCTTGCTACGAGGTTGACTGGTCCTCTGAAACCGTGTCTTTTTTTTCTTACCATGTTTGCCTGCGTGATTCCCTTAATTGGCGGGAGGTAATGGATCGACCTCAAATCGAGAATGCCCTCATAGGAAAGTCTGCCTCAAGAATGGCCTGGCTCTAATAAGACCCTAAGCTTTGCTAAGCCCGTAAAAATACCCCTCTCAAGACCTCATCTTTTGGTCAACGCCAAATAGAAAGAAGCGATCTCTTCGTGCTTCATTGGAGTGATACCTTCGCTTCCTTCCACACAGAAGGCTTAGCAGCCATTTCAGCTCTTGATTTCCAGCATGGTTTGCCTACTTCTAAACAGAGGGCGTCAGCTTAACTCAGAGCCTTCCCTTCCCAATGAAGTTACTAGGGCGAAGAAGTGCTCTTTTCAGCCCTTTTTCTCATCTCCTTACATTCTTAAATCCATTTCAGCTTGATGATTGCGCTACTGGCTGATCAAAATAACATAAACAGAGCTTTCTTCGTTAGTCGTGAATAAGCATACCAGTATCCGTGCCAAAGCGGATTTGTTGATAGATAGAAGGCTAGCCAGCTAAAGCTCATACCGAGGATTTTCACTTAAAATGGAGGGCGGTGGGAGAGACGAGATAAGTAAGAGTTTTTCAGCTTGAAGGTAAGAGGGCAAAGTAGCTAGAGTTTTTTCCATTACTCGAATTGCCCCACCCTCCACCCATATTCGATGCAGGAGCCTTGTCACGTCAGGATAAACCAGGATAACCCGTGTTCATGTTGTCCAAGTTCAAAAAGGGGTCCAAATGGAGGTCCTTTTCGGGTAGCTCCTATATATTCTACAAGAAGGCTTATGTTTTTCTTCTATCAGGCGCATGATCTCTGGCAGAGCTAACTTCAGTCCCATTATATATATATATATATATATATATATATATATATGAGACGTACTTCCTTTTCTTAACCTTGGGCTTGGAAATCGAGAATAAAGTTAAAACCTGGGAAAAGGATACCCGGACCCTGGCATCCTTAGATCTTTCGTTTGGACCAAGGAAGAAGATGGCCGAGGCAAAGCCAAAGCAAAAGCCTTATCGGAGACCTAGTCTATGGCTTGAATAAGATTTTGGGGATCTTGCCTTTCAACGGGGACAACTCAATTTGCACCAACCAAGTCTCTTTTAGGTTGAGAGAGTTCTACCAGAATAGGAATTTTCCCTGAAATGCGCTTTATTCATTCGCTCGCCAAAGCACGAACCCGCAGATCGATGCACCGGCCAGTCGTCATGTCCAGTAGTAGCCCTATGAGGTACCACTCAAGCTAAGTAGTGTGGTATTTGGGAACAAGATTTATCTCTCCGAAGAAAAGCTTTATTCATTCATCCCTGCGGGCGAACTGATTTAGTTGAAACGTAAACTACATTTCTACCCCATCCCTAACAACCAACCTTGATGCAGCATCTAGATAGTTCTCATTAGGAACCATTGTAACGAAGTAGGTAGACCATTTCGCATGTTTCCTCTCAATGCTTGGAAACCCTATTGTTATTCTTTCTTCACTATCTTCCCGATCAGATGCTTTAAAAATCAATTTTGGTGGCTATTATGTACGATTGGAGAATCATTCTTTGAAAAAATCATATGAGCTATCTTCCCCACTGCCACCCGCCCAGACTCTGATTCTTCACTCTTGTGCTATGGGCTTTGTTGCTTATGCGCACCTTCGCATGCGCAATATTGCCTTCCTAACTAAGCTAAGTAGAGATCATGCCCTGTCATATTGTTCGGTCCTCCCTTCTCTAACACTGCACTAATAAAGCATGGGGTTATTAAGATGTAGAATATGTCCCCTATACTCTTTCAATCTCTTAAGATTTGGAATCTAAGCCATACTCCCCATCCTCCATTGAATTAGGTCTATCTTTTGATTCTGGTCTTCCCTTCACTCATGGGATAGGGTTCTTCTTTCTATTCTGATTTGGAATGGAATAATTTCCCCACCTCACTACTCAACCGTAGCTTTCTACCTTTTGATTATGGGTAATTTAGTCCTCATCATACAACACCCGTGCCACTTTCACCTGTAGTTGCAACAACTGTTTTGCTTTCTTTTATGGAAGAAGGAGCAAGCAACGGAAGAGTGCGCTATCGCTAAAGCCATAGCATGATAGCGCATATGTTTTATTGCTCTAATCTGCCTTTTCAAGCTTCCCATCTGCTGATCAGGTGAGTGAGGTCGAAAGACCTCCTAGGATAGGGGGTTTATCAGGATACCTTATCCATGCAAGAATGCCAAATGACTTTCTCTTTATAACGAGGAAGGGAAATGGAATTGAGTAAACGATGTATAATAATAAGCGGCTTTTGAATGAGCAATGGAAATTGAAAAGACAAAAGTTAGAGAGGAGAAGCAAACAACACAGCTAGCGAAATAGATATTAGCTCGAGAGAAGAGACGGACATGAGCATGTAAAGCCCTAGCTAATGAACGAAATAGCACGCGTTACCTTGCTCTTGAGTTAGGCTGCATGCTTAGAACTAGGAAAGGCGCAAAGGCTCTAATCAAGTAAGCACCCTAAAAGAAAGCTTTGAAAGCAGGCAGGTAGGGCAGTAATGCACCTTCTGGAGCTATTCCTTTTACTCTCAACTAATACTTAAAAAGAGGAAAACACATTAATAGTACTACTGAATAGAGGGTTGAAGGAGAACAGAAAGAAAACTTAAGTAAGAGAGACTTTATGACACTGCCGCTTGACAACTAGAATGGAAAGCAAAGTTGGCCTTTCTACAAACCTCCTGGTATGGATTCTGATAAGAAAAGAAAAAATCTGAACCTGACTCTAAAAACTTTGCTGGCTAGTCTGCATTGCTTTCGTCCGCCTACCAACCCTGACTCACCATCCCCTGCGACGTATGAGCGTGACAGCTGCTCAGGTTCAAAGTGGTCTTTTAAGTAAAAATTGAAAACTTAGTTACGGTAGAGGAACCTCAACAAGAGAGCCGATTCTAGGATCAAAGACTCTGCTCACCTCTAAGGTGGCCCAACACATTCCAGGAAGACGACAGGGAGGGAATCAACAGGGGGATATCGCACCGATCTACATGTTGTTGTGCGTCGCATTCACACTCTTATGATTTATTATGAAATCACCACTATAACCCCATCACGAGTTCAGCCTAGTCAGTTCTACAACTGGATCAACTAGGACCATTTATCCCCTCAAAAACTAAGCCACACACAACTTAATTGAAGACACAAGTAGTTTACTTTTGTTACGGACCAGATTTATGTAACCGAGAAGTAGGCGCTTCCCCTCACCGCCGCTATTACCCGCGCGTAACAAAGTCAGCCCATCCTTCACGCAACTACTTGCACTGTTGCTTACCTCTCTTCTACTCTCTCCACACTCTCTTCCTTCATTCGCTGTTTTATTGCGCGCTGCAGAGCGCTATTGAAAATTTAAGTAAGTCATATTGAGCACCGTGCTAAAGCATAAAGCTTCTCCCTATTCTTGCTCTTACTATTTGAAATCAGTAATTGTTCCTCTGCACCTACCGGCAATTCATCTTCTAATTCGGGGTAAAAGGGATCTGTAGGTTTGACTAATCTTGAATCCCTAGATAGAGGGCCCAAAAAAGTCCCTTGTTTTCATTCTTTGTCCGAGACAAACACCTTTAGTTGTGCTCTCTTGCTTGCTTTCATTGCTTGTTTGTTGAACATAGACGAAAGAGATCATTAGACTCGTCTAATCGAGAAGATCAACACCCTTCTCTTCATGCATAGGAGAAGCAAATTCAAATCCCGTCTATACATATGATATAAGAAATTCCTTTTGTTGCCCGCTCGCTCGAATCAAGAGCTAAGACTTTATGCTCTGCTATGCCTGCTATACTTTGAATTTTTACCTGATCTCGACATAGCGCTTTGCTTTCGATTCTTTGAAGGCAAGACCACCACCCATCTTCCTTGCTTATGTGCTTGGAGCCGAACAAGGCCTGCATAAGTAAACCTTTCTAAATGCACGCACTTTATTGTGCGGACGGCGATTAATGTCATAGCTAGAATAAGACAGCTTCGCAGACGAATAATGCTATGGTGAAGGATCGGGCTATGAGCTCGAACTGGAGGAGGAAGATGGGTGGGGTCAGTTAAGTTAAAGCTTTAGTGCCTCCTTTAGAAGGAGAGTGTCGGGGATGAAACAAACGATGATCTAACAAATAAGTAGGGAGTTCAAAATCAAGTTCCAAAGCGAGGTCAGTTGGTGGGGAAATGAATTAATTCCTAAAACATCCAGTCTCATGTCAACCCTTAACTGATCGAAGGCCTAAAAGTGTAAAAAGCAGGAAGGGGACTCTCATCGATGACCTCTTCGACGATACATCTCTTTCGGTTGGTTTGTGCTATAGAGAGGTACTCTGATCGATCGGGTTCTAATTTTTTAAATCGTGTAAATAAGGGGATTCTTTCACCTATTGCGTGGTATCACATGGAAGAAGATAGTTGTGGCACCCACCTGCGCTGGGCTACATCTGACTATTGTTCCCTAGCTAACATTCCATTCTCTGAACTGAGTTTCCTCTAGTGTCATTGATTTTTTCGTACCGTAATAGATGAGGTCTTCTGAGCTCTCTTTTTCTATGAAGAAGGGTGGCTAATATAGAAAATAAGATTCCACATTCTAATCGGTAGGAACACAAATCAATTACATTAGTCAGTCAAAGAAAGAGGCAAACTAACTGATGAACATCAACCGGTCTACCAGGAGCAAAAAGCTCACTTAACCTAGAGAATTCACTCCCCGGATGTAAGTCCAGTCAGTCAGTAGTGGTAAAATAGTCTGATTTCCTAGTGAAGGAAGCCTTCTCGGAAAGCCCTCCTGCAACTGCCATGCAATGATAGCATAATTCAATACATTTTGGCCCGATACCAGCCTAATTTAATCTACTTTTTGATCAAATAGAAAAAAGGATGGATTAAAACCATCCATTTCCTTTCGGGAAAATGGATTACAAAAGAGAAATTTATTAAAAAGCACGAAAAGCTGGAGCAATGGGTGAGGAAGCTCTTGATGGAGCCTACCTCGGATACCAAAGAAAGAACTGGCTCACTCCAATAGTCGATGCCTAGCCATAGGGACCCAAAGAAGAAGCACTCTTACGCGGATGACCCCTACGGCCCTAAAGGGCTCTCTCATTTAAGAGTCAAGAGAGCCCTTGATCCTAAGGGGAAGAAAGAGTGGTTGTTCCAACGAACAAGAGGGTGGTGAGAGGAAAAGTAAAAGTGAAGAGTCATTTGTAGAGGCTAACAACGAGGAAAGATATGACGAAAGACAAGCAGATCGATCTAGTCTAGCTTTTCTAGACGATGAAGCAAAGGTTATTTCAAATGCAGAAGAGGTTTGATACAAGAGAGTAAACCCTTGATACGGGAAGAAAGGCTTTTCTAATGGAACCATGGACGAAGGACCTTAGCTCTTTTTGATTTCCCAATGCCCAACAGCCATATAGAACAAAAATAGGTTGGGGAGACGGGGACCCATACTCCAATTTCGAGGCGAGCCTAACCTGATTTGATGAAGAACAGAGTATACCAACCTGAAATGAAGTTAAAAGGTGTCTTTTTTACTCGATAGTCAATGCTGCCATTCTCACAGGGGTATCATGAATAAGGGAGCGGTAGGTTTTGTTCTGATTGAGACTTTGTAGCTATTGCCTACCAAACAAAGGGGCTATTGGACAGTCACAGGCGAAGCTTATGATATGAGGATTTAGCAGCTTCCGATTCTGTTAGTGATGAGTCTTACGTCTTGTTTAACTGACAGGCTTCATATAAGATGCTTTACGTTCTGGTTGGTGTGAAGATTATCGTACTGTATTCGAAAAGAATGCATGTTATGTTCACCTGGGCATAAAGAAAGGTACGTTTGAGCAAGCTTCGAGTAGAAAAGCAAGGCGTGGAAAGTGAGATTGTTGCAACCTAATTAAGGTACCATTGGAAAAGCTGCGTCTAGCTCCCTTTTGATTGACCGAGAAAGATTCAATTGGTAGAGCTTCATTCTGCACTGACCGTCAACACGTGATAATTAATGATTCCCAAAGCAGCCAATCAGTCATCCGAATCTTATAAAGTGCTAATGTTGGGGGCCGTCCAAGCTTTCTCGATCAATCGACCTGTCCAATTTCCCCTCTCCCCGATCCATGCTGTCTTTCGAATCCTTTCATCTGGGGCCCAGGAGTCTGCATTGAAGAACCTGTAGCTATCTCCAAGCCAAGCCCTCGAAAGAATCTAGTCGTTATGAACAAGGTAAAATTGACTTGACAGAGAGGTAGCACTTAGAATTGATGATTTCGCGCACTTGGATTATGATTTGGAAGGATCACCTAAACCTAGAGTAGCATCATCTCTCTGACCCACAATAATGGTTATCCCCATTTTCTTCTTCATCCCACTCTTCCATGGAAAATGGGAAATGTCGAATTCGGAAGGCGGGGTCAACAAAGTACATAGACCCTCACGATAGTCATTATCCATGTGTACCGGTCCCACCTTCGCAACACATAATTCCCTTTTGGGTACAGTAATTCGAGCAAGATGGAACCTCCATCCTTAGTTTTTATGGCTGTGGGCCATAAATGCGGTAGAGAAGGTGAAGCCCAAGCATGTGTGAACCTATTTGCAAGCACTCCTCCTGCGGAATGAGAACAAATTGAATTAATGCGGATGGAAATGGCATGGAACCGAACGAACTAGGAAAGCAGCATGGAGGCCCGAAGTTGAGCCACAGGTTGGATTGGCTTCCCTTTCACTCGACCTGGCTCACAAACACAAACCCGTGTGAATCACACGAATTGGCCCGAGATATTTTCTAATTGTCGGGGACCCGAAAGATGAAATGGCTCAAGCCTCATTTGCGAGAGTAGTCGAAAACACCGAAGCTCAGGTCCCCGAGGGTTCGAGGCCAGAAACCGGTCGCCTCACCTTGCGGCACAAAATCCTTTGCAATCATCAATTAGAAGGTAACTTGAACTATTAGACTGGTGTAGAAAAAGTCAAATGTTTTAAGGCTACATTTTCTACCCCACTCGCAACTGATCTATTCTATTCGAACGTATCGGCAAGCCTCGGATCTGAGAGACAATCGACGTTGTCGATGTATGCTAATAATAATATGACAAATTATTGAACCTAAATTTGTTTGATAGCAGTCTGATATACATCACAACCATTGTCATTCCTCTATTAGGATGGGAAGAAATCGTGAGCCGGATCTACGGTGCCTCTATAAACATCTAAATCATCTTACGCAGGAGAACCCTATTTTTTGATTAGGGTAGTGCGTAGATCCATTTTTGGATCTCAAGGCCCAGTTAAGTTTATTTTATCTCAAATTAGAGCGTATGTAGAAGCCTTCAATCACATGGAATCCTTTTTTGTTTGAGTATTAGAACAGATCTGTAATACGCTGTCAGTTTGATTTGTCATGCATGGCCGGTCGATCCTGAAGCTACACCTTGAAGATCCTTGATATCAAAGAAAGAGCATATGTGGACTCACTAATCTAGATGTCTATCTAGAAAGACGAGACCAAAATCAATGAATTGGGAAATGCAACGAGCAAAGCCCCTAGCGGAGCGAGTCAAAGAGCGCCGCTTTGTGAGTGCTTTACGTGTATTTGAGAATGAAAAGATAGGGATTCAGTCTCGCCGCTCGCTTGCTTCACTCACAACTATGGATTTTGGGCAGCAACAAAAATCCCTCTCAAACGAGTGCTTTTATGTTGAGCATTTGAGAGTGCTTTTCCTTTTGACCAGCAAAAAGCCAGCAAGCGTGGGCTCGAAAGCAAGAAGCAAGGGCTAGCCTAGCGCGACGCGTTAGTGCATCCATTTTCTTGCAAGAAGCAAGGGCACGTTAGCGTCGTGTATCCGTTTTCTTGCTTGCATTTATTGGTTTGCTTTTTTATCCAGCAAGAAACGTATGCACTACCGGGCAATGGCTTTCGCATTGGTGCGCTCTTTCGTTGCTTGGTTCTCGCACGCATCGCATCATCCCATTTTCTTCACTTCTAAAACGAGGACTTTTTGCTCTTGCTTTGCCAATGGTAGCAAGGTCTAACTATTGGCTAGGATTTTTGTTCTTGCAAAGCACTCTCAAACTTGTGCTTTGCTTCACCTGCAAAACACTCTCAAACAAAAGCTATTTTTCTTTTTGCAAAGCCAACCCTCTAAGTAGCAATTTTTGAGTGATGGAACTTCATCTTCGAGCGGTGAGCGAGAAAGGCATCAGGGAGGTTGAATCCTTCTTGAGGAACAACCTGATGTGAAAAAAAACCAAGATGCTTCTCTGGAATAGCTAATTCAATTATATCACAGCCGATAGCCCTAGCCAGATTCCTAGGGCCAAAGGAGAAAAGCCTAAATTCGACTCATTGGTTTTCGATTCGACCGGGTAGCGTCGTTCAGAAGGACCAGGGAGTGAGGCTAAGAGGGGGATTTTGATCAAAAGGGTAGAAAGCCTAGGGGACGTGAGCGAGCTTTCCTCGAAGAGAGGAGGGCCCCCTGAAGGATCTATAGTGGATGATAAGGGTTAATTGCCGGGGGCGGTGTTAAGCAAGGGTTCTTCAGCTTAAGGGCGGTGTTAAGCAAGGGTTCCAATTACAGAGAAGCAGCCGTTATTATTGGCTAGGTAAATATAGGGCGCTCCTGTACCCCTACCCATTTGATTCAGGGAAAGGCTGTCCGCTCATCAAGGGTTATCTATCAGTAGATTAAACAACCTCTCTCTCCGTAACCACCCTTGGCACCAACCAGCAATCTCTAACAGAGGGACGAGACTTTCTTGGTAAAAAAAAAGAGAGACCGTTGTACTCTAAAGGCTGACGGGCAAGGCGAGAGGAGTTTTCCCATGGGCGCAACGAAACTTCACCCATGATTCATTTTTGATGATCAATCAAAGGGGAGTGGGCAGGCCTACTGAACTTATACTGAAACATAAGGTTAGGTGTGTCGAACTACGACATGCTGTGTGAGCTGATCCGTGGCCCCCTCCATGCTGCACCTGTCTTGAAGGATAGGGTGAGAGAGGAGTGCTGAGGAAATCGAGGCTTGAAGCCTTGCCTTGATCAAGCCAAAGGGATTCGGCCGGCATAAAGAGACTCCGGAATTGGAACAAAAATATGGAATTATATAATGAATCTAGGCCCAAACAATTTTCCTAGCCTAACGACCATCCTTCTTTGTATTTTTATAAGTATAAAAACGAGTCGAAAGTCGTTCGGGAACAAACAACGACTGCATTGGAGAGACCATGGCGGACAAAATAGGAATGCTCATATGTGGTGTGGAACAAGTCTTTCTTCATTTCATAACTAGTAGATTCTTTCTTTTCGCAATCAAATGGTATTCTTTCTTATGGGACAGTTTATACTGGCATAGCGACCGACATCATTCACAAAAATGAAAGTCTTGTATAATACTCCAAAAAAACATGTTTTTTTTTTTACCACAGAAAATATCTTGTTGCGAATGAATGAGATATTGAGGAATTGTCCATATGCAATATCATAATTTTTTATACAGGCCTTTTCGCATAAAAAGGGAATATTTTGTTACAATTACAATAGAACCAAAAGTGATGTGGATTATTCAAGAATCAAAGACGATTTTCTTTATAAAGAGAAGATATCAATGAACTCCTATGAAAGGGTTTCACAGGATTCAGCCAATTGTCTCGATCGTGGGATATCATTGAGAAATAGGAATCCGTGTTCTCAAAGGATTTCCCACGATTATTCCTAGTATGGAATGAGTAAATCATCCACTTTGATATCTTATTGAACCAAAATCGTGCTATTGTTCCTCCATTGATTAATAATTTCGATCTATACGAAGTATCATGATCATATAATAAGAAAGGTTTCAATTTGTTCAATTGAACGATTTGAACATCTATTGATTCTAACAACTTATTGCAGAGTTGATCATTCGGACCTCTCAATTCATAGATGTGGATCTCGGACCTAAGAATGGGGATATTCCCGATACTCACAAAGAAAAAAGGAAGTGACTTAGACAAAAAGAGAAGTGACTTGGACAAAAAGAAATGAAGTGACTTAGACAAATCTTGTTTATCGATAACCTCGGACCAATCAATCAAATGTTGATTAATACATAATCGATCAAACACTACTTGAAAACGATTCTTCTGTTCAGAAACAAAATGTTCCAAATGTTCTTGGAAATTCTTGCTCCCATTGGACCATTTGTATTTACATGCATTAGGATCCTTATTTATGGATCTCTCGGTTCGAGAAATAAGAGGATCGAACTATTTCTTCTGACTCTTTATCAAATTCAATAAATGTTGGTTGATCGTATATTTCATTATAGTTATATGAATCAGAGTATCATTTCCTATTTCATCTTCTTGAATTCCATATTCAAAGTTGCGATCGGATCTATTCATTAAAAAGAATCTCTTCGATAAATTTCTTATGTACACATAGGTGCTATATTGGATCTGAATCAGATTTCAGATCAATCTATATTGATTGACTGCCTCCATTATGTTGTTGCTAGAAAATACTGCTATTTTTGGATCTTCTAAACCATTATTGCTGGAGATCCAGACCGATTTTGTTCTGATCCTTCGATAAAAAGATTCATTCTCTTCATAGAAAATATGAGGTAGACCAATAAAGATTTCTTTTTCGATTCATCCCTGGAGTTGAATACCTCATTCAATACTTTTATTTGATCCAATCCTTAGGAATCAATAGAAATGGTAAATCCCTTATGATACATCAGATCGGGCTCGGTTATTGATAGAGTGAATAGATCTGCCCTTTCTTGAAATCTCTCTTCTGATTCAAAATCGTGGTGTAATGTGTATCCACCGTTGTTCCGGCCATAGGATAGGTGGAACAAATCACAAAATGGATTTTTGTTCAAGAATGAAATCTTATTGGAGCTGTCCATATCCGGTTCATCCTTCAGAACCATATCACATCCTGAATCTAATGAAATAGGATGAATTGAGACGGTATTTTGTAAATACGTAATTATCTTGAATATGTCAAACATTGCTTTATTTTTCGATCGCCTAAAAGGGACAAAAGAAGCATCTTGTTGTTTCTTCAACAATTTATAATATCTAGTGGACCTCTCAGTAGCATTCGACCCCAGATGAAGTTATGACCATCTGTCAGAGAAAAAAGAACGGATTGATCTTGTAGGATTCCCAATAAATTCTTCGATTTCTTCCGGAAACAGATGATTATTCATCTGCTTCTCACGTTCCGTGAATAGTCGAGACATTGAGAAATTTGATTGATTGATGCGAGTTGATTTTCTGTTACGATGGATTGATGAAACAATAGCTAGGCCAATAGCTGCTTCAGTGGCTGTAATAGCTATAACGAAGATCGAGAAGATGTCTCCCTTTAATTATCGACTATCAAATGAGAAAATGTTACGAAATTCATATTAAACAGCATTCAGTATAATCTCAAGGCACATAAGTGCTCTAACCATGTTTCGACTTGTGATTAATCCATAGATACCCATAGAAAATTAATGACTACTTAAAACAAGTGCATCCTCGAACATCAATGACCAACTCCTCATCAATCTCAATTTATTTCAATACGAAGAAAAATTCAACCAAATTGATTGGCTATAAATATAGATAAAAGATGTCGAATAAAATAATAAGTACGATACCAAGACCAATGAAGGTATTGGTAATAAAATGGATCAAGCTAAACTAAAAACTTTTCTCTATGTCATATCTTTATATGTAACATGAACAAATAGCAGACCCATTGGGTTTTTTAGACCCATTGCCGATTTTCAATAGCAGCCACAAATTTGTATCCATGCTTTATTGCCTTTTGTGCCTATCTCGAATACGATGCCTTCAATATCTGTACATACAAAGAACCCACGAAGTATTATGGACTAATAAGAAACCTACCTATGTCATTTTCAATCCTTGGGCCTCAATTCTTTATACCATTGTGCTAACAAAGAGCTATTTTATAGGTCCATAATATAAATCCTAACTAGATGTTTTGAAAATTTTAATGGGTATATCCTAGGTTATGAGTTTGAAGAGGGTGACCAAGAGTATTTGATTCCAATGATGAGGACTTCATTAGTCATGGATGACGCTACATCTGTGTAAGATGCTAACATCTCAGATAAAGAATGTTGAGGAGATCCATCTATTAAAGGAGTATTCCCATGGTTTTTTATGACTGTGGGAGCAAACTACCATTGATTCATGATCCTCATAAAAATGCATGTGTCATAATTCCTTACAGACGATTTCGAAATTGAAGGGGAAGGTTAGACATGAACTTCATTGATGAGTATGAATCGAGTTCATAACACGAAGCACTGAAATCGTTTATTGCTTGCACTTTGCAATAACAAACTAAGATATTTTTTCTATCAAGAGAAATCGAGTCTGGGAACTTGTAAAATTTCCTTAAAGTGAAAGGCTATCAAGAACAAGGGCATCGTGGAAAAAAAGAGAAAGATTGATGGGACCATAGACAAGCACAATGCCTGATAAGCAGCAAAAAGGTCCACTGAATTAAAAGTGTGGAAAATGATGAGACATTCTCCCTGGTATTAGATCAGAGGTAACTTATTGTTTCAATAGATTTAAGTCAGATACTGTGCGCCAAACATGAAAAAGAATTATGGTTCTCAGGACAGACATGGGGCACAAGTAAAAATCTAATTGTCAAGGACAATTATCTCGGGATTATGGGATCCATCAGTAGGAAACAATGACTTGCACTCCTCAATAATATGATGATGTAGAGCATAGGAATCGTACCCTATTCGACATTGTGATGTTCATGTTTCCACAAGAAAAGTTTGGGTGTGAGCTCCTAGAAGATGATGCACTATTGTCTAATTTGTGCATCTGGATTAGGGTGCCTTCAAGATCTGTGTATAAAGAACCGGTTAAGTATTATGGACCAATAATAATTCCCATCTAATCACTGTCAGTACTTGCATTTATACCATTTCGCTAACAATGAGCAAAATCATAGATCAATAATATAAATCATAACTAGATGTTTTAAGAATTTTAATGGGTTTTGTCCTTGGTTATGCATATGAAGAGGGTGACTTCATAATATTTGAATCTCTAATGAGGACTTCAGTGGTCTTGGATAACTTTACATCTATGTAAGATTATAACATCTCAAATGGAGAATAGCGAGAAGATTCTTCTACAGAAAATGATAACTGGATTATTCCTATTGTTGTTGTGGGCAATGAGAGTGAACTATCATTGATTCATGATCCTGATAAAAATACATGTGTCAGAATTCCTTGGAGACACTTTGAAATTGAAGGGGAAGGTTTGACATTCACTTCCTTGATGAGCATGAACTAGATTCATATAAGAAATCACTGAGATCATTTGATGTTGGAAATTTCTAATAACGAATTTTCTAGCAACAATGGACTAATAAATTAATTCCATAGAGAAGAATTGAGTCTGCAAACTTATAAAACTTCTTCGAAGTAAAAGGATATCAAGAACAAAGAGTTTCTGTTAGAAAAAGAGAAAGTCATTGGACGACAGACAATCACAACACCTAACAAGTGGCAAAAAGGTCCACTAAACTGAAAGTGTAGAAATGTTGAGAAATTATGCTTAGTGTTGGATTAGAGGTAACTTATTATTTCTTTAAATTGGAGATTCAGAACCAATCGGGGGAGAGAATTATGGTTCTTAAAACTAACATGGGATGCAAGCACACATCTTATTATCATGGACAATTCTCTTAGGATCATGGGATTTGTTAGTAGAAAAATAATGTCTTGTACTCCGTAGGAATATAGTGCTGCAGAGAATTACAATCGTACCCTATTAGACAACAGGACTACCATAAGGGGCTAACCTCAATCCGTCTTAGTCAAACGACAGAGTAGCAGAGTGATGGTTATGAGGAAAGAATGAAGTAAGAGAAGAAGGGAACATACAGAAGGAAGGAGAAGAAAAGAAGAGAAGGGACGAGAAGATAAAAGAGAGAGAGGGAAGGAAGATGCAGTCGGCATTAGGCCTTGCCGACTATGTTACAAGAAGAGAGAGACAGAGCAGTCAGCGTTAGGCTTCGCTGACTGTCTCAGGAGAGAAGAGAAGAAGAGAACCAACCAGCATTAAGCTTGTGCCGGTTGTGATGGGAGAGAAGCAAGGGAGAGAGGTCGAGCTGACGTTAGGCTTCGCTAACTGCAATAACGGAGAGAGAAATCAACTGACACTAGGCTTTGTCAACTGTGACAGAAGAGAGGAGAGAGAAATCAACTGACACTAGGCTTTGTCAACTGTGACAGAAGAGAGGAGAGAGAAATCCAGCTGGCACTAAGCTGCACCGATTACATTAGAAGAGAAGAGAGAGAAATGCACCAGATGTCGAGAATGAAAGAAGAGGAGAGAGAAATCCAACTGGCACTAAGCTTCACCGATTACATTAGAAGAGAAGAGAGAGAAATGCACCCGATGTCGAGAATGAAAGAAGAGGAGAGAGAACCCCACCCGGTGCTGAGAATGAAAGAAGGGAGAGAGAAAACCCCACTCGATGTTGGAATTGAAAGAGAGGAGAGAGAAAATCCCACTTAGTGCTGGGAATGAAAGAGAGAAGAGAGAAAACCCCACCCGACACTGGAAATGAAAGACAGGAGAGAGAGCTCCACCTGATAATGGGAACGAAAGAAGAGGAAAGAGAGAAGAACCAGGCAGCACTAGGCTTACGCTAGTTGTGATGGGAGAGAATGAGAGACAGATGGGAAGAAGAGAGAGAGGGATAGAGATGAGAAGAAGAGAGAGAGAAAGAGATGAGAAGAAGAGAGGGGGATAGAGACGAGAAGAAGAGAGAGATAAAGAGGGGAGGAAAGAGAAAGTTACCTACTCGAAAGGCGTCGATCCTTTTCTTCTCTCTTCTCTCTCTCTCTCCAAGACCTACTCACAAGCTCAAGAAAGAAACCAAAATTTTATTAATTGATCCAAGAAGAATGAATTTGTCTTGTGTTGTTGTTTACAATGAGGCAGTGTTTGTTTATATAGAATTGGGCTAAAACATGGGTGCATGCCAAAAAACTACCTAGAATGGAAGATAATTACAATTTAATTGAATTGAAAGAAATTCTAAAGATGGGTGCAAAAGGACTGCTTTGGCCCTGCCTAACAATGTGTGGAATTCTGGGACAGTCTCTGCCGCTGCCCGAGAACTAGTGTGATCTTCTGTGGCTGACCCGAGGTTGTTATGATGCCTGTTTGATCAAAGGATTATTTTTTTCTAATAGGTCTCGGCATGGTGATCGATTTGATACCACTTTTCGAGCCATGGATCGTGTTTCGAACCATGATCATGAGACTTGAATTTTGGATGAATTTTGAAAACTTCCTTGATTTTTCTTCATTATTTCTTCATTGAATCACACTGAGCATGCCATCACGGTCACGTTGCAACAAACGCAGCTTGATTTCGTGTCTGGATGAAGATTTTGTCGTCTTGAGTTTTTTACCAGAATCTTGAAATTCGGTGGCCAGAATTTACAGCAGTTTTGGTACCTTCATGTGTGAAATCCAACCATTTATCGTACATGATGTTAGGGTCAGAGATAGCTTAGACCTCACGCACATAATGCAATTGGTTTCTTGCTGATCGCGTATACGAGCATCGTGATCTGACTGCTCGAATGAGGCATGTTGCTGCTGAATTTTCTGCAACTTCCTTCATGGATCAGCGACTTTCATTTAGTTTTTCTCTCTGCTTGGGCGTTGTCACGGGGCGTACCATGTATCGAATTGCTCATCTTGATGAAACGAACAAGCTCACCAAATATGGGAGCGATCCGACTTGAAGTGAGTGAGTTATAGGCTTTGAAAGTGCCCGTGACTGTAAAAACAACCACCTTTAATGGTATTTTGAGGGAGTGAGGCCACACAGGAATAGTGTGTGGCCTACCCCTTTTGGTATTCTACCCATAACTTTGTCTTGGAGTGCCCGATTAAGCCGAAACTTGACCCGTAAGGATTTCGACCGTGCCGAATATAATGGCAGTGGTCCCACAGCTGTTTGACATACCAAAAGTATGGATCTAGTTATAGGGTCTATTTCAAGGTGCTAGTGACTGATATCACTGAATTATTTCGTTGTGTTCACTGCCTTAGACATGTTTGATAGGGATGAAATTTAGAGGTTATCTTTTGAAGTGCTGATGAAGATCTTGACCAATTATGGGGCCATTCTGAGACTGTCAGGATTTTCCACTGTTTTGTAGGATTTATTGACCTCCTTTCTACTTATTCCTAATCAGGGATCATGGTGCTGAAAACTACATTCAAACAGCTTGCCCCACTGAATGTTGTGCTTCAAGAGAAGCGAGAAGGATAATCATTCAGAAAGTTCCCTTCGGCTTTTACTTTTTTCCTTCCTAGCCACAGGACCACGTGAACACCGAGGAGAGTCACGCAATGGTGTAACTAGGCTGCTCAGATGTAGGGATGCATTGTTCGCGGGTCCGTCCGTGGAGACTTTAGGGGGAGAAGAGACTAATTTGAGGGATCTTGTAGAATTCTTCACCCTTGTGCGGACTGTTTGTGATTCTGAATCTAAGGATTTTGTACGGACCTCATCAATCAGAATCAGGCCCATTTGGAAATTGAGTGCCATGTTGAAGGGCAATGTTCCCATTTGGTCTGGGTTCGTTGGTTTGCTTTGGTATGCAATGTTTACTACTACACCAGGTTTTCTTTTGACATCCAGAGGACCACTGTGGGTCTCGTCTACCGAGTCCAGTCGAGGGTAGGTTCTATTAGTCGATCCCAAAGGTCTGGTAGTGCTGGCTAGACAAGCTGACATCTCTGGCAGGTTCTCCCCTTGCTTTGACAGTTTCTTACCATTGTAGTGTTTGTTTCTAGAGTATGTTTGTGACCTCATGGGAATAATGTTCTTCCTCATGAGACTTGTCTTGTCGTCTTGGCGAGTCTTCTATCTTTCGAGTCCTTTTGCAACTGGACTTAGGTTGTCAGAATCTTTTCCTTGAAGCTCATATTTTTGGATTCCTGGTATTATGTTACTAAGGATTTTATTCTTTTGATGTGGGCAGAAGCCGCCTATTGAGATGAGTGTTGCATCAACCTGTTTATTGGTCCAAGCGTCATTTGCAGATTTTAGCTTGAACTTGGGAAGGGGTGCCATAGAGATGGTTTTCACCAACTTCTTTTTTATTTCCGGGTTCTTTTACCCATGACCTTTCTGCCACGTCAACCATCTTCGTCCATTTTTACTCACGATGCCCCTTGGAGTTTCCATCGCGCACTCTTTTACGCATGGCTACGTGACCATGCTCACCCGTCATTTTTACTTATCCTTTTTTTTTGTGAAGGTGTGTATAAGATCATGCCTTCGGACCAGTGCGAAATAGTTTAACATCATGCGGCTGGGATGTGGACTATGGTTTAAGGTCATATAGCTGGACCATGATGGTGATGAATGGCAGTTCGTGGAGGCCATGGAATGAGTACGGTGCTGGTTTGACTCACTTGGGGAAATAGCATTAGGTTACTTATGACGATGGATGATGTATGAAATGTGAGTGGACGATAGTGACCCACTAACTTACAACGAATATGGATGGCGGGATGGTTCGCCATTTCGTGATCGTGGGTGAGACTCACTGGGGAATGAGGTATGGTGATGAAGTGAATGAACCACTGGGGCATTATGAAGGTGGCGCGCTTACACCAACAGGTAGGTTACGGAAGATGTGCGTGAAAGTGTACGTAAAAGCATGTGCGCGTATGTGGGGGCGAGTTTATGGTCATGCCTCCTGGACCTGTACAAAGAAGTTTATCATCGTGCATCCAGAATGTACACTATAGTTTAAGGTCATACAACTGGACTGTGGTTATGCAGTTTAAAGTCATACAATTAGGACCGTGCAGTTTAAGGACGTGCAACTAGACCTCCGCTGCATTTTAAGGTCATATAGTTCGGACAATGTTGCTGAGTCTTTCATCATCATGTGGTTAGGACATATACTATGATTTAAGGTCATATAGCTGGACCGTGGTTATGCAGTTTAAAGTTATACAACTAGGACTGTGCAGTTTAAGGTCGTGCAACTAGACCTCCACTACAGTTTAAGGTCATGCAGGACGGACCGATGCTGAACAGTTTAGGGTCATGCAGTATGGATCGTGGCTGAACAGTTTAGGGTCATACAGTACGGACCGTGGCTAAGCAGTTTAGGGGTGGTATGGCCGAGGCTAAGCAGTTGAGGGTTATGAAGTATGGACCGTGGCTGAGCAGTTTAAGGTCATGTAGCATGGACTGTGGCTGAGCAGTTTAGGGTCATGCAGTATGGACCGAGGCTGAGCAGTTTAGGGTCATGCAGCACGAACCGGGGCTGAACAGTTTAGGATCATGCAATTAGGACCAAGGCTGAGCAGTTTAGGGTCATGCAACTAGGACCGAGGCTGAGCAGTTTAGGGTCATGCAGTATGGACCGTGGCTAGGTCACCATGTAGGTGGAGGTCCATGGGGATAGGTCTGTGGACGGTAATCCGACTCCTTGGGGATAAAAATAGTTTAGGCTAACACAAGCTAAGGGCTCAGATGGAAATGGTGACCTGATGAAGGATGACCAATAGAGGCTGACTTCATTAGGGTTAAAGGGGGTAAGCGTACTCTCTGGGTTGAAAGAAGAGACTAACTTCCTGAGGATAAGGCAACTTGGTATGAAGCTGACCCACTGGGGATTCTAGAGGCAAACATGACTCCAACTCCACTGGGGATGATGGGCTACAGTATGGGTATGCCTCCTACTGGGGGCTGCGGGATAGCTCCTGACTCTATTGGGGAGGTCAAGGTTTGTGTGCAATGGCCTAGGTGCAAGTCCACTAGGGATGGCTTGGGTGCAACTCCACCTGAAATAGTGATAGGACATACACGGCCTCAGCCTAGAGTGGCTAACAATAGGTTATTTTAGTGATTATGGTTTCTTTCGAATGTCCAACCGACGCTAAGTTCTCAAAAACACAACTGCCACTGGGTTGTTAAAGAAAAACTTAGCTAGTGCAAGCCATGACATTGTTTGAACATGACCGGCGCTAAATCAACTGGCACTAACGTCGTTCGAAACTCACCCAGTGCTAAGTCAACCGACACTAGGGTGGTTCGACACTCACTCGACGCTAATTCAACCGACGCTAAGGTGGTTCAAAACTCACCCAACGCTAAGTCATGGATCGATGAGAGTTACCTTGGGCCTCGAGTCAAAGCCCGACCCGGCTCATCATCGCTTGGCTTCCTTTGAACACGACTGGAATTCCTAGTTTGTGAGGGGCATTTGAGGGCAGTGTAGTCTCTATAAGGGGGTAGAATGCCATTTTCCCTCATTTATCACCAAGGGTAAAAAAAAAAATTAAGCAAAAGTTTTCTTTATGAATGAGAAGAGGGTGCCCAGTTGAAGTTCCGGCGAGCAGTGAGATTTTAGCAAAAGTTTTTCAAGGAAGATTCTCGACAAATAGTGGGATTCCAGGCGATTTGGCAAGGAAGACCTTCGATGAGCAGACTTTTGCCAAGAATTTGGTGAAGTTGCAGAGAAAGTTTTTAGCATAGAGGACATTCCGGTAGAGGGAAGAGCTCCGACCGTAGCATTTAACTGTGGTTGAAGAGACAAAAAACGTAGTGGTAAGAATTTTCGTAGGTCTTGGGAGTTTTTTCGAGAATTCTAAAGAGTTTCTCGGTGTTGTTTTCTTTTGGTAGCAGAGGCGGGAAGTGAAACAGCGAGCATTTTCACACATCTTGGGAGTTTTTCAGGGATTCTAAGGAGTTTCTCGGGGTTGTTGCCACTTTATGACACTATTAGTGGCGTTGCAAAGTTTTTCGGGAACATAGGGAAGTTTGCAGAAGTTCTCGGTGAGGTTCTGGTAAAGTCCAGGCCAAAAACCTGGGCGGGAAAGTTTTTTAGTGGGTTTCCGACCGTATAGGAGAAGTTCCGGTGGGAGATGAATGGTCACAGGAGGTGTGTCGTACGGTTGCAGAAGGTGAACTGTCATGGGGAAGGAGTACGGTTACGGGACGTGAATCGTCGGTTGGCCTCACTCGTGTGTCAGGTGGCGCCGAAGGACGTGGCGACGATTGTCAGTCGGCACAACTGAGTTCGAGGTGTCATGACTAGGATTCGTGGAACGTGTGAGAGATTTTCTCACAGCCGGTGCTGGCCTTTGAAAAGCTCAACCGGTGCTGGGTGTTGGCAATCTCAACCGGTGCTGAGTGTTGAAAGACTCAACCGGCGCTAGTTGTCGGCACTCAACCGGCGCTGGGCATTGACAATCAGCACTGAATGTTTGAAAAACTCAATCGGCGCTAATCATTGACACACAACCGGCGCTGGGCATTGACAAGCTCAACAAGCACTGAGTGTTTGAGAGATTCAACTGGCGCTGAGTGATGGAGAGGCTCAATCGGCATTGATCCAGTGCATAGCAACTTTTGGGAGTGAACCACTAAGTTGCTTTATAATGGTTGGTTCTTCTTACCAAATCCCTTATGTGAAGAGGCTTCCAAGGGAAGGAAAAATTGTCGTCCATGATTTTACAAGCAAAGTTTTATCAAGGGGTGAACCCATTTGGCTAACCCAGCCAGTTTGTGTTGGTCCCCTAGTGTCACTTTCATTACTAACCCGTATATTTCGAAGTACGAGAGGGAAATGATGGCAATATCAGTACAGAAGAAGGGATGGCAGTTCTTTACTATATGCATCAGAACATAGCTTCTGGGGAGAACTTGCCTACTTTAAGGAAGCAGATGGTATAGGCAGAGGGACGACTAAGGTGATCAGCAAAAGGCCTTCGAATTCAGGGGGAGCACTAATACCTGAAGGGCTACTCATCCTGGACTGCCAAGGTATTAGCGTCGTACAGAAGCACTCTTGAACATGCTTCACTATTAGCAGCGGTTCAGTGTTCGGGCAGCTACTACGATCATTGCTCCAATATAGTAAAGGTATTGCTGGAGACATGGAGCCATGTAAGCAATACTTGGCTTCTTGGTCATGGAGAAGCAGGAATCTCTTTACTAGATCCTCACTTCATTGGAGGTCTCCCGATGATCGGGGCTATGTTTAATGAGTTGTGCCCCCGAACTCAGTCATCTTTGATGGTGCTAACTTGGGGGATGAAGTGTCGCTGATTAGTAATCAAAAGATCTTTGAGGCCTATCAGTCAATTGTCGACCGATCTAACAATGGCAGGGTCACCTTTACAGAATGGGTGAAATTCGTTGTGGGGGCTATCTTGAGGGCGGTCAGGGTACTCTGAAGGGGAAAGGGAAGGCAATTGCAAAGGAAACGCCTCTCGCATATCAACTTGAGACTGGTGATGACCATGTCTTTTTAGCCGCCTATCTGGCATTATTCTTGTGGAAATTCGTGTTGCCTGGGTGGGGGGATGACATTCATCTAAAGGTACTGTATGTGGCATGCAACATGGCTAGAGGGCATGAGTATGCCCTTGCTCAGCCAGTCCTGTGCAATATATACCATGGTTTAGGGGTCATCTCCCGTGGAAAGGCCTACAAGGGCAAAGAGGGAGGGAACGACATCATAGGAGGAGAAGCTTTCCTGAGGATTTTAAAACCCCATTCCCTGTGCATTACGTGTACAGGTGGCTAGGGGCTTATTTCCCCGACACCTACGTCAAGCATCAGTGCTCGGGACATAAACTGTGGCCCTTTATGATGAGGATTGCCAACGAGAGGGCCGTCTTCCATTCCCCAAGGGAAGCTCGGGGTCTATTTGGTAATGATTCTTTGAACATGAGATAGGTCCCCTTTCTGGCCGGCACCTTTATCGACCGTGCTTTCATTGATGAGTTGGGGAAGGATCTGGATGGTGATCCCTCAACAATTAAGGAACTCATGTTCATGTTAAGCATCAGAGGGGGAGTCTTACCTTATCGGACTCCGCACAGTGCACGGTCAGATGGGTATTTCCCCCACAGCTTCACTCGTCAACACAAGCTTGATCAAGGCTGCCCCTTCTCGGTGTTTTTCGAGAAGCGCTGGAATAAGGTGAATAAGGGGAAGGAGGAAGAGTTTGGATCTTTTCGAGAGCGCTGGCTGCCAGAGCATATACAAACCGCTTAGTCTATGTGTCTTGAAATGACAGAAACCAGCAAATATGTATTACCTCACTTCGGCAGAAGAGATTGAACAACCAAGGTGGAGCATCACCAGTAAGGGATATTGGGATAAAGATCACACCTGGAAAGGGGTGGATGGTAACTAGCACCAAGACACCAAGCAAAGGAGGCTGGCAGATTCTCCTTCTCTTGAGGCGGTATTTGTCTTTGATTATCCCTTTAATTGGGGAGCTTTAGGGCTTCCACACGAGATAGCAGCTGATGAGGCCTCATTAGAATTTCTTGCAATGAAGACGAGGTCTGAGAGTGTCTTTGATAATCTTAGCTCGATCTATGAATGGGATGAGAGGCAACAAGTCCCTGGTTATGAGAAGCATCCCCATAGGACTTGAACGCCCTAACCGAGAGCGGTCCCCACAGTAAATTGGCTAGAGGGCCATCTCAAGGAGGGGGATCCGAGGTGGCAGATCCTACTCCAAAAGGGGGAAAGAAAAGAAAGCGCCCGACTGTTTCCATCACATGTGCACCGTCTTCAGTTAGTGGATGTACACGGAGACGCAAGAATGACAAGCTTCCTATGATGTCAGAACCAGGAGGTAGCCCTTCCTCTTATGATTTTTTAGGAACTAATCCAATATCACCCTTTGTGCTCTCTGGACCACCTTTTTCTTCTGCTGAATTGTTTTTTTTTTCCTTAGAAACTGAGGCAGACGACTCCAGCCACTCTGAGCCTACTGACATTGCTTCTGATTGGGAGGTGACTCCAGATCTTAGGGAGGCGCCCTTGAGTCCCGGGATAGTTCCTAAGTCAAAGGTGGCTCGGATAAAGACTGTCGAGGATGAAGGTTCAGAGGGAACTGTTCCAGATAGGGGCTCTGATGTTGATGTGGCCTCCATGCATGAGGCGTTTAGTGCCCCGACCGAGGCACAGACCATGACTCAAGGAGAAGAGCCTGAAGTTAATGACTTGCCTGAGCACCAAGAAGTTGCTGCCCCCATGGTCCCAAGTCATGAAGATGAGGGGACTCAGCTCTTCGTGGCCGAGGTTCTGGCTGTTGAAGGTGAAGGCCGAATGGAGGAAGCCACTGCTAGGGATGAACTGGCTGGAGAAGGCCAAAGAGAAGAGGACGTTCCTGAACTTGCTGATGCTGAAGCGATAGTTCAGGAGGATGAAGAGCAAGTAGAGATCCTCATAAGGGAGGGTAAGGACAACGAGACTGGCACTGAAGAACCCCAGCAAGTTGAGGCTGGGGCTGCCTCTGTGTCCGAGGGGCAAGAAGCTTTAGGCTGTGCCCATGTTTCAGAGGAGCTAGTGACTCAGATGGCTATCACTTCAACAAGCCCGGTCCTTGAGGTTGAGGTTTCTTCAGCACTAGTGGCCTCAACAGCACCATCTAGGCCTGTTTTTTGTGGTGTTTCTAGCATGATTGCAGGCATGCTTAGAGCAGGCCTTCAGGGCTTGAGGGAGCTACCTTTCAATGAGTTGGACGAAGCTTTGGCAAGGCTGAGGGAGTTCTCTACGACTACTACAGTCGGGACGATGCCAGAAGTGCTTCCCATTTTGATGCAACTCGAAATGAGTTGGAGAGCTGGCGGTCGGGAGTGCTACGTCATGAGGGAGAAATTAGCAAGCTAGCCTCCTTGGAGGAGTCTATCTTGCACAGTCGTGAGAAGATAGATGCTTACATTGAGAAGAAGGCCATGATATCTGTCCGCCAGAGGCACAAGGGAGCTTCAAGAGAATGGTCGAAATCAGAAAAGAGATGTGAATACTAAAACAGGAATTCGTGGGCCTTGAGACGGAGATGGTTCAGAGGAAGCTGAAGGCGGTGGCGAAGCTGAAGGCGTGTGTTCAAGGCACCGAGACTTCTCCTGAAGCACAGAGTACAGAGATCAACAAGATGATTGATCATTTTTTAACATGTTATTTCCTCTTGTCAGTACTTGTAAAAGTTTTGACTGATGAATAAAGCGCTCCTCTCTCTTGATTGACTTTGCTGCATGATTTCATTCTCACCTTGCTTTTGCTGATTTCTCTTTTCTTGTTTTTTTGTATGCCTCTCGATACTTTTATTGCCCTGAGAGGCTAATACCCTAGGCCTTGTTTAGCCCCATGGTGGGCTGTCGTGGCTTGGATAGCTTCGAAATGGGGACTCGTTGCTTTTTCTCCTCTCAACGTTTGATTAGCCAAGGGCTCATAGTTCATTTTCCTCATGATTTGGTGAGCCTGGTTGCTATAGATTGTCCAGTCAGGAGGGGCTTCGGCCTCCATTAGTGGCAAGTTCATCATAGCTTTTGGTCTTCGACACGAACTTCCTGAGATGTTTTGAAGTGACACACATAACCTCCAGCTGACTCTGGAGACTGCGAACTTTCGTTCTTGAGTTTGTCAGGGGATCCTACCCTTGAGGGGAAGAAAGTTCCTCTTTATCGAGCTACTTTCCTCCTAAGAGGTTGGGGAAAAGTAAAACTTTTAACTGGTCAACAGTCTGACGAGCATGCTCTATACTTATAGCAACCGGATTTTGAAAAGCTTTTCGCAGCGGATGTCGCACCGCTTCGGCTTTTAAGAGCGCAATGGGGATATGTAAGATTTTCTGCTAATCCGGCATATAGGTGATCCTTGGAGCCAGGAAATCTATCCCCATGGTTTGCTCAATTTTAGGAATGGCCTCTGGTTCATCTTCCGACCAAGGGGATTCAGAACTGAGAGCAGAGGGCAAAGACTTCTTTTCAAGAGAAAAAGGAGTTTCTTGAGGGATGATAGTTGGGGTGTTAGAATGAAGGGTGGTTAGGGGTAAAGTCTTGCCCTGCCTTTCTTCTTCTTTGAACATGTTCATCAGTGTTCTCCCAACATCCTCAACATCTTCATGAGACGAAGGCCCTTTCCTGATTGTAAACTTGTGATCTCCATTGTTTGTCTTCTGAAGAGAGGCCCGATCCGTGAAGTAATATTTAGCATCGACATCGTGAGTTTCAGCCACAAAGAATGGTCTTTTGTCAGCATAGACCGTATATTGTCTCCCATCTCGACTATACTTGAAACAATAGTGCAATGTTGATGGAACCACCCCCTGATCATGGAGCCATGGCTGACCAAGGAGAATATTGTAAGAAGTATCGGTGTCGATTACATGAAATTGGATGTAATTGTTCAGCTCACTAATCTTCAAATGAAAGCACAACATGTCAGCTGGCTTCTCTCCTAATTGGTCGAACTTTTGAACTGTGAAGTGGGTCGCGATAAGATCTTCCAACCCAACCCTAACCGACTAAGGATCCTCCTTGGAATAAGATTGACTGGCGACCCTCCATCCAATATAATTCTGTTGATGAGGCATGCATGTAATTCTCCAGTACCAAAGAGAGGGTGATTATGAAACTTTTCCCCTAGCTGCAGATCATCCTTTGAAAAGGTGATTGGCATACATTCTTGTAGAATCATCGGGTCTACCTCAATAGGTTGTACTTTGGTTTCGTACACTTCTGAGTTAGAGAGAGCTTGAACCAAAGCCATTCCGTAATCCTTCGAGAGCATGAGGATGTCATAGATACTGAGAAGGGTCAGAAGCTTTCGTAGATGCCCTATCACATCATATCTCACCTTTTCTTAATCAAGGCCTTGTGCTCCGGGTCCTGCCATTAATTTTGTCGGTATATTGGGTTGGCGAGTAGGTTTGGGTAAAAAAGGTTTATTTTGGCTGGCTGACTGACTTGATTGCATAACGAGCTTAGTTTGAGTGGCGGAAGTTTGAGGTTTTGGAAGAGACTGAATACATGGGATAAAAGGGGTCCCAAGAAATTGGATGATAGGTGAATTGTTTGAGGTATTGGGATTAGGAAGGAGCCCAGGGAGCTGTAGGATAAGTAGACTAGTCTTTAAATTAGAAAGTAGTGGTGGATTGGGGAACTACAAGGTGCCCGACTTCTACGGTGGAGGCTGCAGCGTCTTCCCTGATTTGAGATTTATCTGCCCCATGTTGGGCATTGCTCCTGAAATTTGCACCATGTGGCAAGCTCCCTGAGAATA
This sequence comes from Amborella trichopoda, assembly GCF_054954075.1. NCBI lineage: Eukaryota > Viridiplantae > Streptophyta > Magnoliopsida > Amborellales > Amborellaceae > Amborella > Amborella trichopoda. The sequence continues at coordinate 21,532,566 of NC_142340.1, forward strand.
GAAGCTTTTCCCACTTAGACTCTCTCAATATCTGTTGAAAGTCCGGCTCAGGTGGCTATTGGGGTTTCTTTAGCTTTGACTTCTTGCGTTTCTTTGAAGAAGGTGGCTCTACCTTGGTTTTAGCTGCCAAGGCATCAGCAACTATTAAGAATCTTGCCGCCTACGTCAGGGTCTTTCTCAATCGCTTCTGTTGCATCTTAGTTATGTTCGATCCCTCAAGTTCTCTATCGAGAGCCTCGAAGTCTGGACATATCAAGGTTGTACTTACAGGGGACATAGAATAGGAAGAATGAGAAGAGGAAGAAGAAGGAGGAGAAGGGTTAGAAGGTGGGGGACTTTTAAGGTCGTTCACCCCATCAGACCGATCTGGGCAGCTTTTTATGTCATCACCAGGGTTGGACGGGTGCAGGGGGTCTTTTAGGTCTTTCCCTTGCTTAAACCGTTAGAGAGTGCTTTTAACGTCGTCACCCTCATTGGACGTTTGCTGAGTGAGAGATGGCACGGGAACGTCTTCTTGACAGGATGAAGAAGGAAGAAGGATTGTGTCAGGGATGAAGTTCAGTAAAGTTAGAAGTGGAGAAAGGGGCTTGAGAAATTCCTGCTCGACTATGCGTTGAGCGGTCTTGTTTCTCCGGTGAGCAGCCCTTGGTGCCCATCTCTTTCTGGTTTTTTGATTTGATGTTTAATTCGTCTCACTGGGCTTGCGAATAGCTCTAGCTTGGCGAATCGCTTCTCGCCTTAAGGACTTGAGTCTGCTTCGGCCCTGGTGGATTATCCATGGTTGGGAAGTCGAGGGTTTCGCAGAGTCTGAGTCATTGATAGGAAGGTCGTGCTTTGTGAGATTTTCTTGCCCTGATGGAGAAGTGATTTGGGGATCGCTTACGGAGAGGTTGTAAAATTCTTGACACTCCTACATCTTCTTTACGAATATATCAAGGAAAGTTGTGCATTCCGACAAGTAGTGATCTCTTATCTGATGGTATGGGCCCTAATGATCTTCAGTCCCCTTAGGAAGGCGATGGGGTTGCCTTGCCTTCTTCAGTGTGATTATTCCTTCCTAAAGCATTATAATGAAGAAGGCGTAGAGGATACCAGGCATCTCATCTTCCTCTTGGATGGTTATGGGTTGGCTAGCCCTAGCTTCCATAAAGGCCTTCTTTAAATCTTCGAGCTTTATCTGACCCTTTTGGATCAAAGCCTCAATAATATCCTGCAGCGCGTAGCAGTCATCTGTGGGATGATTGATCCTCCGATAGTAGGCACAATAATTTGCCTGAGTGTTAAGGCCAGATTGCTCAGGGAACTTGGTTTCTTGAAACTGGATCATATTCTGTTCCAATAATAACCGAAACAGTGCATGGACCCATTCCTTCTCGAAGGAATAAAACTTGTTCCTATGCCTGGTGAAATAATCACCCCGATCAAGGTTGGCTGGTGGAGGTACCCAATTGTACGATTGTTGTTTCTTGCCAGCCTGAGGTGTTACCTTTGCTGTGCTTACTCCTTTAGAGAGGTCCATAGTTTGGGAGGGATCCTTCTTTGAATCAATGACCATGACGATTGCACTGATTACCCCTTTTTATTGGCTACCCTGTGTGTTAATCCAAGAGCTATCTTTACCCTCGTTGTTTACTGAACTTGCAGATGGTTGTCATGTCCCACCATGGTGGCGTGATAAACTTACTATGCGAACGGCTTTAGAGATTAACTTTGACATGGAGGTCGGATTAGAGGCCTCGACATGTACAGCAATTTCGGGTCGTCCGTACACACGTTTGGACTGCTTCTTTCTCAGACATAGGATTAGGATGGTGGGAAGCCAAGTTTCTCCATCTTGATATGAACTAATCCACTGGCTCATCAGGGTCTTAAGTTAGGGTGAGAAGTTCGATAGTTTGAACCTCTCTCTCAACCTTATAGAAGTGTTGATAGAACAGTTTCTCCTTCTCTTCCTGTGTATGCACCGAGTTTGGAGGAAGTCGAGCATACCATTGGAATGCTGGACCATCGAGGGTCTCAACGAACTATCAGAGACGAAGTCTCCTGTCAGCCACTGTTTCCCTACATGCTGCTTGGAAGTGGGAGATATGCTGGTTCAGGGATGTGCTTCCACTGAATAGAGGAAACTTCCCTTTCTTATAATCTGAGGGAAACAGGACCACATCAATATGGGAGGGGTATGGTCTTTGATAAAGCGTCGCACCTTGTATCCCCGGAATCTGTCTGTTCTTTAGATTATGGGTGACCATAGCATCAATATCTGACTAAGAGACTGGATGGGAGAAAAAATTGTCCTATGAGGTAGACAAAGGGGGCAGCCATGGAGGTGCACCATCAGAGTGATGGGAATTGACCTCATGGTTAGCCGATGGGAATTGTTCATGCGCTCTTCCTGCGCATCACCGGGCTTGCTTATGACCATTACACTGACCATTTCTCGAGGGAGGTCAATGTTAGTGGTAACTGAGGGCTTGCGAGCTTGACAAGTCGTACGTGGTAGGTCAGTCAGCCCTGACTGAACTCGAGTATTTTATGCTGATCCCACTTGGACCGGTTCTCGACGATCTTTGGACCGTGGCTGCTAAATGGTTGGGTCTTCTTTTACAACAGTAAACACCACACAGAGCTTGTGGAGCTCTTCTTCAGGCTTCATCGTCTAAAGAGGGTAGAAGGGATCCAGGTGAAGAGGGTCGTCAAAACTGGTTGTTTTGACTTCCTTGGTCACCTCCCTAGACAAAATGTGCAGACCTTTATAGTGTTTAGCCTTAAGGTTTTGATGGACCTCGTGCCAAAACTACGATTTAGGTCGCGGCTGGTTAGCTCTTCTTTCACATGAGAGAGTTGTCTCCATCAGGTGCGGCAATGAATGAGGGTGAAGAACTAGAGTCATCTTGGGCCGGGGAGGATGAAGGACTCGATCTTCCATCAGGTCCATACACTGAGCTCTCTTGTGGGCTCCAGAGACAAGACCTTAGTGATGGGGCTGGTTCAAGATGGTACTCGTAGGAAAAATCTTCGAGTACCAAGGCTGAAGGTACTTGCTCGATGAAGGACGAGCAGGCAGGAGCAGGGTTGACTCATGAGGAGGCTTGATTCGAGGGTAAGGGGACACTTGAGATGGTGATTCGTGTGCACCCCATGAAGAAGGATTACGGGGTACCAGGGGGTCTATCGGGGCTCGTGCAAGTGAACTGGCCTTAGGAGGCCGAGAACTACGAGCAAGTATTTGTAAAAGAACAGGTATAGGCCTGCCCCTTATAGGGTGTGCTTCTGTGTGTAAAGTAGGAGGACGAGGAGGTCGTCTCCTGTGTACTCGGGTTGGCGTAATAACGGCATTGTCCCGAGTAGTGAGATGTATATGAGTGGCGTGCGCATGATCTGGCCTTGAAAGGTTAGATCTTGGGCACGGTCTCGAGGTAACAGAAAGGTTGCCCCGAGGTGTGGCTCGAGTGGGTGACCCACGAGCTTTGTGGTGTGTGTAAGGGGTGGAGACCATAGGGTTTCCTCCTCGATGTGTTGAGCCTCTAAGGATAGAGACCAATGGTGCAGAAATGTTGGGGGTAGTCTTATGGCGACCCGCAAAAGCAATGGAAAATTGCTTTCCTTTTGCAGAAAGGAACTGGGCAGCCTTCCAGTGTACCTCAAGAACACGACCGACAAGTGACTTGCCGGTGGCTGGGTGCATGTTGTGTGGGCAACAGAAGTGCTGCCAATGAAAGGTGCCTTGGTGGAGCTTCTACCAGAGCGAAGAGATGGGGAGTGAGGGACCTTCAAGTCCCACCTCACACCAGTCCAGGTTAAGACCTGGGAGTTAAACCTTCAAGTCCCACCTCACACCAGTCCAGCATGGTCGGCAATGAAGTCGAAGGAACTTCTTCCCTAGGGACACTCTTGAATACAGGGATAAGAAAATCCCCGATCCGGATAAATGGGTTACAGAACTTGGCAGCCATAAGTGAAATATGTAAAGATAATGAAAGCAGATAATAAAAGAAGAAACTAACCAAACAAGAAAGATCCGACTAAGGGGTAGTAATTCCCTAGTGGAATCGCCAAGCTGGTTAGGTGCCTCGATCTCGCCCTTCGGATCTGGATGATCAAGCAGCACGCGTCTCGGGTTTTGAGTGAAGACATGGCTCGTTTCTGAGATCACTCTCTCGAGAACCTCATTCGAGAATAGGGGCAGGTGTAACCAACCGGTGAGAGAGGAATTTAAAGGTAGGTTCGGGACTTACTCGGGCTGGCTCACATGGGCACCCTCCTAGATCATGAAGAAAGCCTCCTAGTAATAAAACTGGTTCGGAATCGCCACTTTTGGCTTGTATTCTCATTATTTTATGCAATCACATACATATATGGCAAAGGTTATAAGATAGGTGGGCCAGACCTCATCATTTTCTTCTTTGATGAATGTACACAAGCATGCGCATCCAAAGAGAAGAAGATATGAAAGGTGGGGAAGAGAAGAGTTCAACTAAGCGAGAGGATTAAGCTGGCAAGTAATTGGCCTGACATGGTAGCAAAACAGGCTCGATAACTAAGATCGGCTCACATGATCACTACTAGAAGTCATTACCAATACCGACTAGCTAGGCGCGATGGTCAGTCTATCATGGCAATAAAGCGGGCCAAGTAATCCTGGCAAAACAACGTTATGGCTAGACGACAGAACTACCATGAGGTGTTAACCTCAATCCCTCTTAGTCGAACGATAGAGAAATCCACTTGGTACTGGGAATGAAAGAAGGGAGAGTGAAAACCCCACCCGGTACTGGGAATAAAAGAGAGGAGAGAGAAAATCCCACTCGATGCAGAGAATGAAAGAGAGGAGAGAGAAAACCCCCCCGACGTTGGGAATGAAAGAGTGGAGAGAGAGCTCCACCCGTTGTTGAGAATAAAAGAAGAGGAGAGAGAGAAGAACCAACCGGCGCTAGGCTTGTGCCAGTTTGATGGGAGAGAAAGAGATAGAGATGGGAAGAAGAGAGAGAGGGATAGAGATGAGAAGAAGAGAGAGATAGAGATGAGGAGAGAGAGGGATAGAGATCAGAAGAAGAGAGAGATAAAGAGGCGAGGAGAGAGAAAGTTACCTATCTGAAGGATATCGATCTTTTTCTTCTCTCTCCTCACTCTCTCTCTCTCTCTCTCTCTCTCTCTCTCCAAGATGTACTCACAGGCTAAAGCAAGAAATCAAAATTTTATTGATTGATCCAACAAGAATGAATTTGTCTTGCGTTGTTGTTTACAATGAGGCAATGCCTGTTTATATAGAATTGGGCTAAAACATGGATGTACACCCAAAAACTACCTAGAATTGAAGATAATTACAATTTAATTAAATTTAAAGAAACTCTAACAATGGGTGCAAAAAGACTATTTTGCCCCTGCCTAACAATGTGTGGAAATTTGGAACAGTCCCTGCTGCTGCTCGAGAACTTACGTGATCTTTTGTGGCTGACTCGAGGTTGTTCTGATTCCCATTTGATCGAAAGATTACTGTTTTCTTGTAAGGCTCGGCATAGCATTCAATTTGATACTAATTTTCAAGTCATGGATCGTGTTTCAAACCACGATCATGAGACTTGAATTTGGATGAATCTTGAAAACTTCAGATTGATTGTGTGCTTGTTCCTTGATGTTTCTTCATGATTTCTTCATTGAATCACACTGAGCATGACGTCATGATCACATTTCAACAAACACAGCTTGATTTCGTGTCTAGATGAAGATTTTGTCGTCTTGAGTTTTTTACCGAAATCTTAAAATTCGATAGTCGGAATTTACAACAGCTTTGGCGCCTTAGTGTATGAAATCCAACTGTTTATCGTACACAAGGTTTGGGCCAGAGATAGCCTAAGACCTCAAGTACATAATGCAATTGATTTTGTACCGATCGGGTATGCGAGCGTCGTGATCTGGCTGCTAGAACGAAGCGTATTGCTGCTGAATTTTCTACAACTTCTTTCACAGATCAGTGACTTTCATTTAGTTTTTCTCTCTACTTGGGCGTTGTCATGGGACGTACCACTTATCAAATTTGAGAGCGATCCGACTTGGAATGAGTGAGTTATATGCTCCAAAAGTGACTACCCATGAATGTAAAAACAGCCACTTTAATGGTGTTTTGATGGAGTGAGGCCACATGAGAATAGTGTGCAACCTACCCTTTTTTGGTATTGTACTCATAACTTTGTCTTGGAGTGGCCGATTAAGCCGAAACTTGATTGATAGAGGTTTTCAATCGTAACGGATTTAATAGAAGTAGTCCCACAGCTGTTTGACATACCAAAAGTGTGGTTCTAGTTACAGGGTCCATTTCAGGGTGCTAGAGATCGATTTCACTGAAATTATTTATTTTCGTTCACTGCTTTAGACATGTCTTATAGCAATGAAAATTGACAGGTGATCTTTTAAAGTGCTGATGAAGATCTTGACCAACTATGGAGCCATTCTAAGACCATCGGGATTTTCCATTATTTTGTAAGCTTTATTGACTTGCTTCATATTTATTCCTAATCAGTGATCAAGGTGCTGAAAAATACGTTCAAACATCTATATGTCAGCTCCCGAGACATACTCTGTTGTCTGCTAGGCATGTCTTTGAAAGGGTACCTTCTAGATCTATGTATAAGAAATCCCACTTAAGTGTTATGAACAATTAAGAAATCCCACTTAATTATTGTAAGTCCTTGTGTGTTAGACATTTATACCATTTTGCTGGCAATGAGCCAAATTACCGATCCATAACAATGGTAGGAGTATTCCCATGGTTGTCGAGGATAGTGGGAGCGAACCATCATTGATTCATGATCTTCATAAACATGCATATGTCAGAATTCCCTAGAGATGATTTAAAATTGAAGGGGAAGATCTGACATGCACTTCATTTATGAGTATGAACCAACTTCATATCAACAAGCACTAATATCGTTTGCAACTGGCAATTTGCAACAATGGACTGAGAAGTTAGTTCTATGGAGAGGAATTGAATCTCGGAACTCATAAAACTTCCTCCAAGTGAAAAGACTATCGTAAAACTTCCTCTAAGTGAAAAGACTATGAAGAACATGGGTTCTTGAAAAATCAGAGATAATGGGATTTTAGACAGACACAATGACCGATTAGTGGTGAAAGGGTTCACTCAATTGGAAGTGTAGAAAATGATGAGTTATTCTCCCTGGTCGTGGAAATGGTTTCAATTCACCTTATATTTTTCCATTATAGCAAGTTAGGTTCTGAAACTTGACCAAATGGTTTGTAGATGACATCCCTTAACAAGGATTTGTCAATGAGAATAGTGGGAGTTCTATGATCTTGATGGTATTGGATGCTAAGATCCTAATGGCAAGAAATGACAAGGACATAAGCGATAAAACAGAGGTGTTGTTGTCTTCCAATTTTGACTTGTAGAAAGTGGGCAATGTGCATTGTATGCTTGATGTTGAGATCAATCGCACTCATTCTAAACCTTGGTAAGTCTATCTTATTATTAGGAAAATCTTAAAATGATTTATGGTACACGATGGTGAATCCATTGATACTCTTGTCCGATAAGGTCATATGCTTATTCTGAATCGTTGTCGTGGATGTTAATAAATGAAAAAGATGAGCTAGTAGATTAAGTAATTGTATATGTGCATGTTATAAACATGAAGGGATGTATCATAGGACTTGTCAAGTCGTTATCAAAGCAATCTAGGTCTGAGAAATTGACACATTATGAATAATATACTCTGATATCTTTGGAGAATTGTAGACTACTCGTGGATCTTTGTAGGAATTGATCTCCAATTACAAGGGTAGAATAATTTCGATTGGATTAGTGACCTAGATTATTAATGGTTGACATCAATGGATCTCCAACTACAAGGGTAGAGTAATTTTGATTAGATTGGTGACCTGAATTATTAATGGTTGACATAAGGAAATGTCTTCGCTCCAAGAGTAGGAGTGATTTTTTGATGCAACAAGAAAGTAACATGAGTAGCATGTCCAAAACAGAACCGGAGTATATGGATTATTGTGCGGCCTTGCATGAGGACATGTGGCTCATGACTATTCTACAAAGCTTAGGGATCATATTGAATGTTATAGAGCATGTGAGCATTATCTATGACAAAGGATCCCAAGTATCATGGTAAGACATGGGATAAAAATTGGGTATTTCTATATGCAAATATCATTGGATGTCATGATGTATAATCCCACTAGCAGGATAGTATTAGAACCATGATTAAGCCTATAGCTTGAAAGAATTATAAGGGTCATGCCAAGGCATTAGGACTTAGGATTCCCTAATTTGTTATCTATTCCATCATCATTATTTTCACTCTTCCTATATATGTTTGTCGTTTTGTATTGACTTTACAATTTATATGAGAGGTTCATGGTATTGTGCTGTGTTTGATGCACGTACACATGATTTGATCACACATTCACACTTGTGGATTAGGATGCATATTCATTATGAGATAAATCCTCAGCTGGGTTGGTCCAATTTTCTTGCATAGCATTGAGTACCCTCAATATTGACGATATTAGAAGATGAGACACACACAGCGTATGTGACTACTACCTTGATAAGTAATCGAGATGAGATTCCACAGTTGGGAATTGACATAATATATATGGCATCCCACTAAATCATATAGCTTATATGGTAAGCCAATTGTGAGCATCAATGATATTCAAGTTAGTTGCTTGGATGTGACACTGGTCGCCTTAGTTGTGAGAGGATACATAGTTATGACTTTGCGAGATCACCATTACTTTATAGAGATGCGTATATGATTATCCTTATTTCCTATTACAACATGCAAGAAATAGCCGATTATGCAGTGATTGTAAGTGCTTTTGTAGACCCTAAGACTATATTAAGAAGTGGAGGCTTGATGTCGCTACTTTAGTAGTTCCATTGCCATGGTCATATATGATTCGGCCAGGTGGGAGTGGAGCTAAGAAAGCAATCAGGGCAAAGCATAACAGTAGGAGGGCTTAGAGAAGATCATTAGCATTCGCCTTGAGAACCAATGTACACAAAGATACTCAAAAGCACATCGAAATAAAAGTTTTACTAAGAATGTTCTTTTGCAAAAAACAATTTTAAAAATCCATAATATAACATAATATATTATTTGCAAATAAATTTCTTGGCTTAGCATGAAAGCATGAAAACAAAATTTTATTGGATGAGTTGGACATGTCTGCAAATAGGGGTTGTATAGGAGTTAGGTAAATGTGGACAAAGAGGTTGTGTTGTCCTGAGCATAGAAAATCATGAGGAATTAGTTTAAGATACTCAATCCAGTACGGCCAAAATAGCCAATTATAGTTTGGGGCATTTTTTATAAGGGAGAAAGGATGTTCCACGTTAATTTGTTGGAGACTTAATGTGGTTCTCTCTATAGAGATTATTACTCTTTATGGTCTCACGGCTAGTTTCAAGATATAAGAGAGTTCTTGTATTTGATGTATCACTAGATAATGATCGGGATTGATATCTTTTTATGCACTACAAGACGAGTGGAAGATATTGATATGGAGTACACCCCTTGTGGTTGTAAGACCTCAATGGAATTTTCTATGTTCTTGTAGTTAATAGAGAGAAGAATTTCCAATGTATTGTAGGATTTATTCATGGTAGAGAGAAGCGAAAAGGGAATGCTATGTGATATGGATTTATCATTAAAATTGCTAGAGGGAATGTTACCCAAAATAAAAAACACAATGAAGAGATAGAAAAAGTAGAAAAATCTAGAGGGATTTCACATGCCTCACAAAAGAGAGCCTTTCTTTCCCCACCAAAAAGCGGATTTCATATGCAAAAGAGTCTTTCTTTCTACACCAAAAATCCGTCTCTCTTTCGCTCTCTTTCTAGAAGTCCTATAATAACAAAACCTATATTGGTGATTCAAAAACTCTCGCGCCTTCTATCAAAAGCTTGGAGTTTGTATTATGCATGTTATCATTTTAGTTCTTGTAACTAAAAATCAATCTAAGGTTGCCGGCATTCAAAAATCTCTATACTTATATTTTGTATTTCCATTGTGTTGAGATTAACTCAATGGATCCAACGTTGATAAACCATCGAGTAGGAATACAACATATTAGAAGAGTAAATCAGATCGTGGATAAAATCATATTAATATTAGAACAATGATTTCATGTAACCGTTGCATTTATCCATATTAAAATTAGAGTAATGATTACATGCAACCGTTGTATTTATCCATATTAATATTAGAGCAATGATTTCATACAACCGTTGTAGAGTAATATGATGCAACAAATTTAAAAATCCATCTTATGGCCATTTGTTTGATTCAAATTTTGACATATACACTCTTTTTATTGTAATGAACAATTACAAAAAAGAAAATTTTGAAAACACAACCTAGAAAGTATTTTTTTAGCCCAATTAACATAGGCCGTTCATTTTAGTGAGATGCTTAGATCTAAGCTTTAGAAGGATTTTTTGATTTCCAATTTTTTTTTATGCCTTTATTATCATTAGATGAACAATATTTTTTTAAAAAAAATAATTTCAAATTTATAAAGGCTAAGATCTTGAAATTCACAAAATAAATGGTCTAGATTCATGTTTTGAGGGAACTCATTTTGACCATATCTAAGGTTCAAATTGAATTTTTTTATTTTTATTTTTGGAGGATTGATTATTGAAATGAAGATAGTGCGCAAAATTTGAAGCCATAAAAATACCACATACGTGGTTTTCTAGAAGTGTCGTTGTATTATACTATGATACAACCGTTGTATTAGATTATTGCTCTTAATATTAAGTTGTCAATGAAGTATTTATCCATGGTACATTAAAGAAGCTTCTTTTCATTATCGCACAGTACATTAAAGAAGCTTCTTTTCATTATCGCACAGTACATTAAAGAAGCTTCTTTTCATTATCGCACAGTCGCAGAAAATACCAGATCGACCCAGTACATATATCCTCTCAAAATCGGGCTCAAATCCTTTGCATCCTTTGGCTCCAAACAGCACAAAATCTCTTAAAAGAAATCCGTTGTGTGAGAGAAAATCTCTTATTACATCAAATATTTTGAGAGGCAAAATTTTTATTCAAAATAGAAGGAAATCATAGCTTCATCAGTACATTCAGAACTTCCTAACATGGCCAACTACAAGGAAATGAGGTTGCCTTGGTCATTTTCTAAAATGATTCGATCACTAACCTGTTTCTAAATATTTTTAAAATTTAATTGACTAAAAAGTCCTTATACACAATCTTAGTGTAAAATGACACACGTACCTCTATTTTTAATTTTAAGAACACCTAAAGCTCGATTCAAAATTTATACCGTCTGAAAACCAACACAAAAGCTGGCCCATCGAGAATATATGTTAAAGAGTGGCCTTTTGTAGCTAGGTTAGATGAATGGAAAATATGCCTCCACTCAATTGGTGAAGACCTTGGAGCCCTTGTTGTTATCATCATCATCATGAAAGCCTTTATCTAATTTATTTGAAGTCGGCTACACGAATCGTGATCCGTCAAGTGAGACCATAAGTCTATGTCTTTTCCCATTACTTCCAACCATGTCCTTTTAGACCTAAGCCTCAAAGCCTCAGTATACATTAATAATCCCAGATAAATTTAATAAATCAAAAACAATACTGCATGTTTGAGCCACATCAATACTGCATTTTTTGGGCCTTTTGTATATAGTAAAACACAATTTAATAAATAATATGAAGCATTAGTTAAACCTGCTCACTATACAATGTTTCACAGTTCACAGCACTGAATTTCTAAGTGTTGTAAGGGCATGAGCCAAAATCCTAGCAACTATTGCTCCACACCCGATTCAGATTCAATAAAACCTTACAAAAGCATTCAAATCCTGCAATTTGCGAGTGCAGCATCACGTAGGAATTCATTCTATTTTCTTTCCAATAGAAAGCTTGATGGTTAGCATGTTCACAATTGCAATGCAGGCCTGCTTCCTACGGATTCCACTGCTAACCGACCCAAAAATGAGGATATACAGAACCATGTATCAAGGTTCGGACTAGTGAATTTGTCTCCAGCATTGAAGATTTCAAAAGAACAATGGATTGCTCCTCCATTGAGGTTCTTATACTATCATGGAGCTGTCACATAAACATCGTATTTGTATTAGGCATGGTCAAGCTGAGTTTAAAATAACACCAGAAAAAAGATCAAAAGATAGCATGAATGATCCACATACTATTTACATAAGCTATTGTGACATGCCAGAAATAAAAACAAGAAAAAAAATTACAATGAGGGAAGTTGTCATGCATCCTCCCTTCCGGACAAGCCATCTGTAAATGCCAATTGACAAGCCAAGGCAAGGTGGTCACTACCCCATTTCTGCAAAAAGACATTTACACATTTCCCAATATATAAGCGATATAGTCAATACTAAATTGGAATCCACATTTTGTCATGCCGTATACTCATATGCGGAGGTCATATTTGAAGGGCAATAAGCCAAGTTAGTCACCTTGTTGTATTTTCCCAATATTCAGTGGTAAATAATCACCAAAACATGACTAGTGCTACTTTTCTAACATACAAATTACTTGTGAGTTATGACTATGCTACACATATGTCAGTTTAAGTTGTCCAGTTCACTTCCTCAGCAAGTATATTCTCATCAAATTTTGACTAGCTGACTAGTTCATTGCAAATTCCATGGATTAAAAATATCGCAACTCGATGCCCCTTCCCAAATGCACCATATATCCATCACTCATGCTCTCAACCACCCTGAACTTCAGCATTCAAAAGGAAGAAGTGATTTCAAGGTTAATAGCATCACAACAGATCCTTTCTTATTCTTTCAATGCAATTTAGGTTTCATCCTATACTAATAATGCATTCAAATCCTGTTAACTGTAATTTCACAAAAACAATTCCTGAAACCATATAAATAAACAATTTAGATGGCATGTCATTTGTCCTTGGTCCAGCCAGTGGTCACAAAAATTCAATGCAAATCAAATTCGGATAGAAAATAATATTAACAGGCCAAAGAAACCACGAAAATGCAAATTCCAGAGAAGGTATACCAGTCGATTTTCAGAAAATAAAAATTATCATTTTGCACTTACAACATTCAAAGTATACGGTGGCGCATTGCAGTTTACAGACAGCAAATTGCATGTCACAACAACAGTCCAATGTTGACAGCAGACTGATAGTGTTAACCATTACATGCTTATTGCCTGCTTTGGCAGAGGAACGTTCATCTCAACCATCCATTATTGACAATGGACAGTTCATGTGGCATACAATTCATAGTTTATGAACTACAAACATCACTGAACACGAGCTCACATTTAAAACAGTATTAATCATACTTTATTGCATGTGAAATCATATGGAAGAACATCCCTTACGTTTAGACCTCTTTGGATCCCATATAAGTCACTGAAATGGCCAAATATATGCATGGGCCCCGTGATGAGGAATTTCATTTGGTACATTTTTTACCGTTACGAAGGCCATCATGCACATTAAATAGGAATCATACTGGACTGAAGTAAAACTCCTAAAAGCTGTTTTTCTCCATTCAAGATAACACCAAGATTGCATGGTTTGAATCCCATGCTTCCCAATCATCAAAAGGAAAGAGGGGGGAAGGAGAGGTGGGTACAAACATGTGTACGTGCACACCCACATTTGCAGATACAAATACGAAAATCCACAAGTAAATTGTCTTGGGAAGATACACTTCGTTTCCTCCAACACTCATCGGGCTTGTACTTATGCATTGACTGCAGACTAGCAGCCATAAGCATCACCAAGCAAATTGTAAAACAATAACCAGAAAATACTAACTTATGCTTAATATGACCATTGACCTGACCTGATAATGACTTCAGGTTATGTAAGAAAGTGAAACAAAAGATTATTTCATATACCTGAGTTGGAAAACCTCTAGTCCGCTGTAGAACATGTTTTGGCAGAGTACCCAAAACTTTGACAGTTTGGAGACCTTCTGAGCACCTGTTTAATGATGAAAACATTCCATGTCAACAGCATATGTGATGCAAATGCATAAGGGAACTATAACCACAGTTCAATACCATTCATCAATGAAACAAAGTATCAGCATCAATGATCACTGTGAGTGTCTAGATCAGTAATCCAACATCCAAATAGAACATAATGATGAATAGCCAAGAAACTTTAATGCTAAAGGCTTCTTTACTGAACATTCATAATGTTGGAGTTTGCATTATAAGTAGAAACATCAGCTAAAAGTAAAAATACAAAGGACCGGTAGAATTCACTGACCAAATATAATCAACTGTTCCCATGAATCGCCTATTATAGCTAGTAACTTGAGGCTCCCTGCTTGTGTCTTTTGTTCCAGAATAATCCTGCAAAAGAAGAATCAGAACTTTCAGGTCAAATATTTACAGTTTGATCGGCCATATACATTTCTGCATCCTCACCTGAGCCAACTATTTACATTTCAATGTGCTATAAATTAAAGCGAGGGATCACTAATAAGATAGCCATTGGCCCATGGCAACTCTTAAGTAAAACCAAGAGGAAGGCTCTGAATAATGGTGTAGCCTCAAATGGTTCATGAATCACAGAATGGAATAATTTATTAGGGAATTCATACGGATAATACCCGTAAAACTAGAAAAAATGGAACATCTGTAAAGTTGCTAAACATAATAAAACCATATCCTTTATATCAAGAGTTGTTTACTACATGAAGGACACTTCAAGCATTACCTCAAGAAGCACACCATGAAGCAACAAAACCTTTCCGTAGCTTGTGACGATACTTTCCTATATTGTTACAGTACCAGAGAAGCCCCAAGATCACCCTTCCTATTCTTGTCATCTTATGCATTTGATGATGTCATTGGTAATTTGGCATGACAGTCATAAATAATGTATTCTTCTTTCTATAGACCTAAGGGTTGCCCCTCAATAATATATAGGCCAAGGGTGATAATCTCCTTTTTCTTAAGCGGGTTGGTACGAGTTCAGTCAATAAGCTACACAAGGCTAAGGGAACGAGTTCAGTCGTTAAGCTACACGAGTCTAAGGGAGTGGAGTATACTTTTTCAAATATGATATAAAAAAAATAATACACTAGGTGAATCAGCAGTTCTCCTCGCCTACTCTATAGTTCTAGTCCGCCTACTCGATAGTTCTAGTCCTCCTACTGAACGGAGGAAACATAGATTATACCACAGCTTGCTTCGAGACTGGAAGGAATGAAACATCAGTCATAAATAATGAAATTCATAGAACTCTACTCTGGGTTGTGAGAACATCGTGCCTGTTGCGATTGTGTGGCTTTTCCGCATGTAAGGAGCCCCCTATGAAGAAAGAAACTATAGGGTGGTGTAGGAGATTTCCACGTCTGAGGGGGTGATACTAACATTATCACTTATGGGTGATAATGTCATTTTAATAGATTAACTCTAAACCATACAAGAGGGCATGAAACCGAAACTTGAAAACCCTTGTTTTTCCCCCTGTATTTTCCTTTACTCGTTTGAGATGAGCTTCAATGCTCTGAATGCAAATAATATCACATTTTCAGAGGGTTTGTGTTTGTGGAAGAACAAGAAGAAGAGAGGTACACCCCATAAATTTTTCACTTATTCCATATTTGGACAATGATTAGATTACATAATATTATCTTTGTCTTCCCTCACATAGCTCTAACTATCAGACCCTTATCCTTAGTGTCAAATGCAAGCACTAATGACAATTTGCAAGGACCCATAAGCTACACGCTCTTGTGCTACTTTGGGCAGTTCAGCCATATATCATGACAGATCAGTAACTTAATCTGACAAACCTATAAGAGGGAATATGTGCCTTCAGCCTTGACTGACCTTGGGTGGAAGCAAGGCTAGTGTGCATGATGCACAACATGCATGCACATATGGGCCGGTAGCTACAAACCCTTGGAGCGAGAACTTGGACAAGTGGTGCAGAGAGATGGCTATAATTGGTATGACACGGTGAATCACCAAGACCAATAAACACATAGGTAGGAACATGACAGGACATGGATTGGACTATGTGCAAGAGGCGGCTAACCATACCCTTGATTAGGCAGGTTTATTGATCTCAAACAGTCAAGTGATATATTTGAATTGGAATTTGAAATATGTAACTACCCCATGCATGTCTTTGTGCAATTGTCATGGAGCCATGTGTGAGTGGTGAGCACACATTTGGTGTCATGGAGCCATGTGAGAGTGGTGAGCACACATTTGGTGGCCTAGGTGGGCATTAAGAGTAGTGTAATGACCATGCATGGGTAGCAATGACCTTAGGAGTGCATTGTCAAACAATTCACCCTTAATGAGCCATGAGGACACTCATTGAAGGGTACGGCTTGGGCTAGTGTAATTGCCACACAAGTTGGTGGGCAGCATTTTGATGCATGCTTAATGGCCAATGTAATGAGGGTGAATGTGTGGGCATATACTCTAGGCTATATAAACCCCTTGCTCGGACCCTTGAGGGACACCCATACCTTCACATGACCAAGTGTATAGATCAATAAGGGTGGATAGGGCTCTATCTTTAACTTGTCCATGCCTTGTGTGACTACTTGTTCCTTTCTCATGTGTGTGTTTGTGTTGGGGTTAGTGCTTGATGAGGTCGTAGAAATGCCCAGGGTGGTTGGCCAGGGACTGTGTGACCCCTATGTGCGGTGGTTGATCGGAGAGGACAATGGCCAAAATCCTCATCATGGCTATCGAGCAACATTATACTAGATAGTTGTCCAGAAAACAACCCTTTGTGGCATACCGTGTACATGTGCAGATGAGATGTCTTCCTGTAATGCTGGATTGTGTACAAAGGTCCTATGAGAGCATGTGAGCCAAATGGGACCTGGACTTATCCTCAGGGAGAAACCTATAATTCATGGGCCAGGATCGTGTTTCCTTCATTTATTGGTTGACTTTGATGGACCAATCATGACTCTCTCGATGGGTTGAGGGTCATGGGTTATGTAAAGTCACTTTGAGAAGATGATAGCGTGATGCGGTTTCTAGAAGGGATGGAGTGCCTCAGTATATTTGTGTTATCCTTGACTCTTTGGATCCAATTCCCATCAAAATTCATTTTAATATATTTTAGTATGTCTTAGTTGAATTATTGAATATTAAAATGAATTTTTAAAAGCCTCTGGATAATTTAGTTTAGTTAAAAGAATTTTATATAGCTGAAATTGAATTTTTTGAATTTAATTCATTCATAGAGAAAATAAAAATACTTATTGGGCTCTAAAAAATCATTTTACTCAATTTCTAAAATTACTAGAGGGTGTGGGAGGGCCATATTTGGTTGGGGCCATCCTTGTCGAGCCCATTTATTTGGGGGCGACGAGCCCACATGGGTGGCACACCCCACCTCCTTAAGGTCTCTCTCTCTCTCTCTCACATAAAGTAACTTGAGGGGGAAATTTCCTATGGATGGAATTGATTTTAGGCCTAGCGATAGATCCAGACCCCCCGGGTAGACCCGACATGGGTCCGAGTATGGATCCAAAACTTGGACTCCACGGGTCGGGTCCGGGTCCAGGTCCATTTAGGTAGACTCAAAACGAGTCTGGGTCAGGTATGGGTCCCACTGATTTATTATATATTAATTAATATATATTTTTATATTTCAATTATAATTAAATAATAGTCAATTGTCTATTAATAAGTTATTAACTAATTTAAAAAGTCATTAAATAAATTAAATATTACGAAATAGGGGAGGCAACAGGTCGAGTATGGATCGAGTCTGGCTGGAAGAAACCCGGACCCTAGCGCACGACTCAAGACACATGATTGCCATCGTATACCTTATGTCTATGAGTCCAGATCGACCCGGACCCGGACCCGCACCCGCACCCGAACCCGAATAGAATTCGAGTCCAAATTTTGGACCCATACCCAGACCCGAGGTGGGATATACCTGTCGGATCCCGAGTCTAGTCGGGTACACTGCCATCCCTATTAGCTAACAAACTAAATAGATATTGGATTAAATTAATTCATTAAGCTTAAGCCCTAAATCCCTTATCCCTAATCCAATTCATCAAATCAAACCAGCGAAACCCTAAGGTGCAAGCTTTGTGCCTCTGCGTCTCCCTAAGCTCTCTCCCTCTCTCTCTTCCAACCCCAAACCCTAGCCACCTCCTTTATCAACATCAGTAGGAGGAAAGCGCATTAGCTCAATAGCTTCGAGGCTGCAGGAAACATCAATGAAAAGTCATGTGAAATCCCTCTCTCCCATATGTTATCTTTCTCTCTCTCATCTGTTATTCTCATTCCTTAAGATTTTCTGTCCCTCTGTCTTCCCCTCTCTCTTTCTCTCTCTCTCTCGCTCGCACTCTCTCTCTTGTTCTCTCTCCCTCTCTTTCTCTCTCTCTCTCTCTCTCTCTCTTTCTCTCTCTCTCTCTCTCTCTCTCTCTATATATCTATATATATATATATATATATATATATATATATATATATATATATATCTATTAGGGCTTTTTCTAAACCTCCCTCTCTCTGTGATTTTTGGCAAACCCTCTCTCTGTCTCTCTCACCCTAATTTTCTCAGCCCATTTTATGATTTTCTCATTTGCAGCAGAGAGGCCCTGGAAAAAGGAAGATTTCAAGATTCACAACAGTGTTATAGCTAGTGCCTCTTTTCATTTGCGATTCCTTATGTAATTGTTAATTGGGAGGTGATTGACACATAAATCAGGTGCTTTGGGTGTTGATGTGGTTCCTTGTGCATCAAAGCAACCTGTTCCTATGTGGAAGAAGCAATTTGTTAAATGGATGAATGACCTCTATTGCCATCGAATTTTTTTTATAGTCATCTCTCTTAGATTTTATTATTTTTTTACCTCATCATGTGGTATTTCATAATTTTTACCTAAAAATTATCGGGCATGTGTTTAATAGGTATTGTTTTGAATTTACGGGTTTTTTTATTGAATTTTTAGATGTTTTAAATTATCAGGCGGTGTTTCAAGTCGGGTCAAGGGAACCGGAATAGTTTCAGGGTCGAGTACAGGTCGGGTCCTAGGTCCGAGGTCCCAAATGCTGCTCTAGGTATGGGTAAGGGTTTGGGCACTCTGGACCTAGTCGGGTCCGGGTCTAATGCTAATTAGGGCGGCCTGGGTTCATTTCCTGCTGGACCAAAACCCAACCCGCCTGTTTCCACCCCTAATTGATTTCTTTTGGAAAGTCTTTTAATTTACTGAAATCGATATTATGTATTACTTTAATTTTTTTAAAAAAATATTATATATTACTTTATTTTACATAATTAAGTATTTGATGGGAATAAAATTAAGGAAACTGAGAGGTAATGGTTCTAACACATTCTTTTTAATCATGATGGTTAATCTAAGGAATGTAAACCTAAGATCTATTCACCCCACAACTATTCAAGATCTATAGCCGAGATTGAGTCTCCATAATGATTGCAAACCCCAAAACCCTTGTTTTGCACTATAAATACCCCCTCTTGGGAATGGATTCTACACACTTGGGTATATCTCTCTCTCTCTCTCTCTCTCTCTCTCTCTCTCTCTCTCTCAGTCTCGGCTAGCATGCCCCATTCATTCTCTTATTTCTTCTCTCTCATCTCTCTTTAGGGTTGGGAAATAAAATAAAGAGGGGGCCACGCCCAAGCCATAGAGGGGTGGCAAGCCCTAACTATAGTAACCCTAAGTTATGAAGAAAGACCATATCCCATGTTATCTCATGCACTCTTATCTTGAGTAGGGTTTTGCTTAGGTTTCCCTTACTGTGAGACAAGGTTAAGAGGCCATGATCCCGTGCACCATCGTTGGAGGAGACCCTGTGTGGGGTGCTGGAAGTCCTTGGGGATAACCCTTGGCAAAGTATTTGGTATCTGATACATGGTTCAGAGGTTGTGATACCGTGCACCATCGGTGGAGGAGACCCGATATGGGGTGTTAGACGTCCTTGGGGATAACCCTTTGCAAGGTATTTGGTACTTTAATGGTTCCATGTTTCTTGATTCAATTTCACACACTGCGTTTTATTTGAGTGCAAGAATTGTAATGGCATGCAAGTGAAGATCTTAAATTGTATTAGAGTTAATGTTTATGAACTAATGTTGGATACTTGGGCAAATGTAAGTGTTATAGCTGGAATGAAAAAAAGAAAGAAGAAAAAATTTTAATTGTATATACTTGACTAAATCACATTGTCTACCTTTCATTGGTATTAAAAGCCTTCTTGCTGCCATATTTTTTTTTATTTTATATATATATATATATATATATATATTAGGGCAATTTCTAAACCTCCGTCTCTCTATGATTTTAGGCAAACCCTCTCTCTGTCTCTCTCACCCTAATTTTCTCAGTATGATTTTCTCATTTGCAGCAAAGAGGCCCTGGAAAAAGGAAGATTTCCGGATTCGCAACATTGGTAGTGCCTCTTTTCATTCACGATTCCTTATGTAATTGTTAATTGGGAGGTGATTGACACATAAATCAGGCGCTTTGGGTGTTGATGTGGTTCCTTGTGCATCAAAGCAACCTGTTCCTATGTGGAAAAAGCAATTTTTTAAATGGATGAATGACTTCTATTGCCATCGAATTTATTTGTTATTCATTTCTCTTAGATTTTATTATTTTTTTACCTCAACATGTGATATTTCATAAATTTTACCTAAAAATTATCGGGCAGGTGTTTTCTAGCTATTGTTTTGAATTTACAGGTTTTTTTATTGAATTTTTGGATGTTTTAAATTATCAAGCGGTGTTTCAAGTCAGGTCAAGGGAAACGGAATAGTTTCAGGGTCGAGTAAAGGTTGGGTCCTGGGTCCCAGGTCCCACATGCTGCTCTGGGTATGGGTAAGGGTCTGGGCACTCTGGACCTAGTCGGGTCCGGGTTTAATGCTAATTAGGGCGGCCTGGGTTCATTTCCAGCTGGACCCAAACCCGACCCGCCTGTTTCCACCCCTAATTGATTTCTTTTGGAAAGTCTTTTAATTTACTGAAGTCGATATTATGTATTACTTTAATTTCTTAAAAAAAATATTATATATTACTTTATCTTACATAATTAAGTATTTGATGGGAATAAAGTTAAGGAAACTGAGGGATAATGGTTCTAACACATTCTTTTTAATCATGATGGCCGATCTAAGGAATGTAAAGCTAAGATCTCTTCACCCCACAACTCTTCAAAATCTGTGGCCGAGATTGAGTCTCCATAATGATTGCAAACCCTTAAACCCCAAAACCCTCGTTTTGCATTGTAAATACCCCCTCTTGGGATGGATTCTACACACCTGGGTATCTCTCTCTCTCTCTCTCAGCTAGCATGCCCCACTCATTTTCTTATTTCTTCTCTCTGATCTCTCTTTAGGGTTGGAAAATAAAATAAAGAGAAGACCACGCCCAAGCCATAAAGTGGTGGCATGCCCTAACTATAGTAACCTTAGGTTATGAAGAAAGGCCCTATCCCATGCTATCTCATGCACTCTTATCTTGAGTAGGGTTTTGCTTAGGTTTCCCTTACTGTGAGACAAGGTTAAGTGGCCATGATCCCGTGCACCATCGGTGGAAGAGACCCTGTGTGGGGTGTGGGAAGTCCTTGGGGATAACCCATGGCAAAGTATGTGGTATCTGATACAAGGTTAAGAGGTTGCGATACCGTGCACCATCGGTGGAGGAGACCATATATGGGGTGTTAGAAGTCCTTGGGGATAACCCTTTGCAAGGTATTTGGTATTTTAATGGCTCCATGTTTATTAATTCAATTTCACACTGTGTTTTATTTGATTGCAAGAATTGTAATGGCATGCAAGTGAAGATCTTAAATTGTATTAGAGTTTACTTTTATGAACTAATGTTGGATATATGGGCATCTGTAAGTGTTCTAGCTGGAATGAATAAAAGAAAGAAGAAAAAATTTTAATTGCATATACTTTACTAAATCACATTGTCTACCTTTCATTGGTATTAAAGCCTTCTTGCACGCAATATTTCTTTTGATTTATATATATATATATATATATATATATATATATATATATATTCAATATTTCTTTTGATTTATATATATATATATATATATATATATATATATATATATATATATATATATATATATATTAGAGCTTTTTCTAAACCTCCCTCTCTCTGTGATTTTAAGCAAACCCTCTCTCTGTCTCTCAACCTAATTTTCTAAGCCCAATTTATGATTTTCTCATTCGCAGCAAAGAGGCCTTGGAAAAAGGAAGATTTCGGGATTCGCAACGGTGGTATTGCTAGTGCCTCTTTTCATTTGCGACTCCTTATGTAATTGTTAATTGGGAGGTAATTAACACATAAATCAGGTGCTTTGGGTGTTGATGTGGTTCCTTGTGCATCAAAACAACCTGTTCCTATGTGGAAGAAGCAAATTTGCTAAATGGATGAATGACCTCTATTGCCATCGAATTTATTTGTTAGTCATCTCTCTTAGATTTTATTATTTTTTTACCTCATCATGTGGTATTTCATAATTTTTACCTAAAAATTATCAGGCAGGTGTTTTATAGGTATTGTTTTGAATTTACAGGTTTTTTTATTGAATTTTTAGATGTTTTAAATTATCCGGTGGTGTTTGAAGTCGGGTCAAGGGAACCGGAATAGTTTCAAGGTCGAGTACAGGTCGGGTCCTGGGTCCCAGGTCCCAGGTCCCACGTGCTGCTCTGGGTGTGGGTAAGGGTCTAGGCACTCTGGACCTAGTCGGGTCCGGGTCTAATGCTAATTAGGGCAGCCTGGGTTCATTTCTTGCTGGACCCAAACCCGACCTGCTTGTTTCCACCCCTAATTGAAGGTGCAAAATTGTGGGTTTTAGGTTTCAAATGAACCTAAAACCCAAAAGAGCTATTTTAGAGAGAAAAACCCAAAAAAAAAAAATTTACTGGGCCGCACGGGTTCTGGCCGCCAGCCTAGACGCTGGGCGGCCTGGACCCCCTCGACCGCCTAAGTGCCGCCTAGCGCTTTTTGAAACACTGCATATGAGAGTAGTACCTCCATGCAAAATTTCAATGGAAGATCATGTGGGTATTGGGAGTTATGTAATCATCATTAAGAGGTGTCAATTTTGATCTCACAGAATCCAGGAGCGGTGTACTACGTTCCAAGAATTTTTTCACCAAGTAAATGTTCTTATTTTTTAAGGGGATCTGACTATTATTCACCCATTTTGAAGGGGAGATATGGTCGTTTTATTGAAAGGTGCTCAATCCTATTTTTCTGCTACGTTGGATGTTTCTGTAATGTGAGTGTCATGGTTTTATATTCTTTCTTAGCAGAATTTTTTAAGGCCCACATAAAGTTTTTATACTGCCATTTTGATTCTACTTTCTAACAAAAAAATGCGAGATAGAAACTCCATGGGCATTAAGAGAAGATCTTGCTTTATTGAAGAAGGGTCATTCTGAATTTTCTGCAGCCTGATCTGTTTTGTGTGACATGATTTATACCCAAACATAACAGAATGATATGGGGCCCACACAAAGCTATTTGTTGTAATTTTGAATCTATTTTTAAACAAAAAAGGTTTGAAAGGGAAACTCCATGTAGATAGGAAACTTACTGAAAAGTGCTCATACTGAATTTCTGTAGTAGAATTTATTTTGTGATGTGAATGTCACCGATTTATCTCCTTGTAGAAAAACTTTATTTGGGGCTCACATCATGATGTATTGTGGCTTTCTAGTCTAGTTTTCAGAACAAGAAAAAAAAAAAAAAAAACCTTGAGGGAGAAACTCTTTGTGGATTGAGAGAAGTGACTATTTTATTGAAGAACCTGTTTTCTATTGTTTGACCTGAACTATGACGTGAATGTATCCAATACATAGACCCACTAAATGTTTGCTTGGGGGCTGGCACTAAGTTTTATTTTGTACTTTTGAATCTGTTTTTAGACCAAAAAAGTTGGAGAGAGAAATTATGTATGAGTGTTGAGAGAATGTATTTTCATCAAAGGATGCTCATGTTCTATTCTGTTGTAAATCGAAAGGTGTGACATGTCAAGTCACGTATTTTACTCGTGAATGAAAGCCATTTCAGGCTTATTCTAAGTTTTTATAGTGTGCAATGAGTATAGTTTACGATATTAAAGTTTCAGAAAGAGGTGATGCAATGTTGGGGAGATATGACACCCTATGTGAAGGGTGCTCAGTCTGGAAACTGCAGAAAGTAGAAATATGCAATACATGTCACATTTGTAAAAGGCATCTTGATTTCTCTTAGTTTCGGGCAATGAAGGGATCAGTAGAGAGACTTGGTGGCAGCCTAGAAACCCCAAGAACAGTGGCAAAATCAAAAGTGTCAACTTTGGAGTAATGGTATGGAGAAGAGTATTTCCTTGTTGTAGGAGTAAGGGAGAATCCAAAGGCCGCAGAATTAGAAGCTTCAACATGTGTAGATGATGACCAAGTGATTGTTCATCAGTTGTATGCTCTTTCAAGACCACATAAGTTCATCAACAAGCACAAGCAAGTATTGAAGGAGGCCCAGTACCACACTATATGGCTTGAGCAGTCAAAAGGCATAAAATTTACCCTACATTACATGATTAGGTTATATAGGGAAAGAGGATTCAATAACTAATAGCCTTTTTGAGCCTAACCTGACATTCATACTTTCTTTTTTTAATATCTTGTTTGGTTTTGGGTATATGTATAGAGCGCAAGGAAATTAGCTGATAGGTGCTACAAGTTTGAAAGTGCCGGGTTTAAATTTTAGATATATGTGCCTTCTTATGTGTCAGCTACTTAAGGTAGTAAACATAAGGGGATGTTGTTTTGGTATTTTGATCAAGGTCTATGGCTTAAGTATTAAACAGTAGAGATACATATGCCTCATTCAACATATAGAACAAAGGGAGTGATGCACCCATTTTGTATGCTTTGACAGAACCCGGTTTTTATTGTTTTTCCTCCCGGTAATATCCAGTGATATGTTGTGTTGCAATGAGATGAGGATCTCATCTTAGGCTCTCCAAATTGCTAAGAAAATGTGTATTTTTTATATTTTTCAGGTTTTGGTAACCGTCTATTTTAGTCGTGCTTTTGTTTTCGATAAAATCATAGATGGGCTTTTGTGACTCATTTATGGCTAGTACAAGACTTGGTGAAATTAAAGTGAATGTGGTAAAATGATTTTCAATTATTAAATACTTGTCTTTTTGAAATTGAATTAGGTAAGGGCCTTTGGTGTTGAAAAGACTAGACCAATATGATGTGTTTTGAAAGACCTCTTAATCTTACAAGGTCCACCTAGTTTGTGAAAGTCATAACAAACCGTCGAGTTATTTTAAAACTATTCCTTGTGAAATTATACCAAGTCCAGAGTTTTAATAAAGGGAAAAATATTGAGTTTTGAAAAAAAAAATTAATATAAATGGGAGACATGATGTTTTCGATACCCATAGTGTGTGACCTGACAGTTAGATAATTAGAATCCTCAACAACCTAAGACCAGGAACCATAGCGGATGTTGCAGGATGCCATCATGCTTGGCTTCCTTGACATACATTGTGCGGATAAGATCACTTGGTTTTGTATGGATTAACAACCAAGAGACGCGTGTGGTTGACCCCACTGTTTGGAAAAATTTTGAATATTGTAAAACCCAGGCAAGGGATATTGTGATATAAGGCTTGTTGAACAAGCTCATGGTGTGTGACCATGAGGGACATTTAGAGAGTACCTAGTGCATACATCTTTGGTTTTGAGTGGGAGTTGGTGCAGTCCCACATTTACATTTGGATGCTCGGATGCTTAGATATACAGGAATTCCATTTTGAAATGCCAAAGGCATCAAGCTGACTTAATATCCCAGTAGAAATAGCTGTTTATGGTTAATGGGGCAGCCAAAATAGGGTATTCTGATGGTGCCCACGAGAAGCCCAAACATGTGGTTAGGTTGTCTAGCCATTAAAGAAGTGGCATGATTGAAGAACTTCCTCAAGCTGCTGACGTATGACCCCTTGCAACGAGGATGCATGAAGATCTTCTACGACAACGAAGTCCGTGATTTGTGTTACTAAAAGGTCATATTTGTAGAAGAAGACCAAGAATGTCAAGATGGACTACTGCCATGATCGGGATGAGATCTGAGCACCAAAGAGAGAGGCTTTGTGTCTCCCACATAGGCTACATCCGTGAAACCTTAATGAAAGGATTGATGGCAAAGGTGTCCACCAAGTTTTGTGTAATGTAATGGGCAGGAGAGAGTAAGTGAGATATACTTCAGTAATAGGGGATGAGAGTGTGTGAGGAAGAGATTGTAAGGCCTTTACACACCAAGTGGGATATGTTGGGGTTATGTGGCCATTTAAAAGCCTTCTGAGAGCATTTATTGAAAATCTTTATATATGATATGATGGCTTCAGTAGGAATATGGTTCGGATGGACAGTGTGGCATTGCTAATGCCATGACTCACCTAAGTTTCAAGGGGCTAGGCTCGTGTGCATATTGAAAACCCACAGAACTAAGTATATGGCCCAACCGATAAGGATTTGTAAGGTCATCCCTTGATGAGGTCGGAGAAATGCCCAGCGTGGCTGGCCAGGGGACTGTGTGGCCCATGTGTGCGGTGGTTGGTCGGAGAGGATGAGGGCCAAAATCCTCATCATTGCCATCGCACGACATGTATACTATATAGCCATCCAGGAAGCAGCCCTTTGCGGTATGTCATGTACATGTACAGAAGAGATGCCTTCTTGCAACACTGGATTGTGTTGGACAATCCTATGAGAGAGTGTGTGAGCCAGATGGGACCTGGACTTGTCCTCAGGGAAGAAACTAGCTAGGATCGTGATCCCTACATTCATTGGCTAGGCTTTGATGGATCAATCATGAACCCCTGCGATGGGGGGTAGTGGGCTGTGCATTCGGTTAGGTCAGTTTGAGAGGATGATAGAAGGATGAGATTTCTAGAAGGGGTGGAGTGCCTCAGTATATTTGTGTTTTCTTTGACTTTTTGGATCCAATTCCCATCAAAATTCATTTTAATATATTTTAATGTATTATTTGAATTTTAGAATTTTAAAATGAATTTTCAGAACCCTTTAGATATTTTATTTTACCTCAATAATTTTTTATGTAACTAAAGTTGAATTTTTAAATTTAATTAATTTAGAGAGAAAATAAAAATACTTATTATTTGGCTTTAAAAATCATTTTATTAATTTCTAAAATTACTTGAGGGTGTGAGGGCCTATATTTAGTTGGGCCCACCATGTGGAGCCCAATTAGGGCGATTGGGGCCCCACATGAGCGGCATGCCCAACCTCCTTAAGGTTTCTCTCTCTCTTTCTCTCTCTCTCGCAAAGTAACTTGGGGGGACATTTCCTATGGATGGAAGAGAAAAGGGTGGTTGATTTATTTTGGCAAGTCTTTTGATTGATTGATTGAAATCAATATTATGTAATACTTTATTTTACATAATCAAATATTTGATGGGAATATGGTAAAGGAAACTGAGGAATAATAGTTCTAACACATCCCTTTTAAACATGATGGCTAATCTAAGGAACGGAAGGCTAAGATCTCTTCACCCCACAGGTCTCTAAGATCTATGGCCGAGATTGAGTCTTCATAATGACAACAAACACTAAAACCCAAAACCCTAGTTTTGCATTATAAATACCCCTTCTTGGGAATGGATTCTACACACTTGGCTCTCTCTCTCTCTCTCTCTCTCTCTCTCTCTCTCTCTCTAGGCTAGCGTGCCCTACTCATTCTCTTATTTCTTCTTTCTTATCCACTCTCTCTAGTGTTGGGAAATAAATAAAGAGGGGGCCACGCCCAAGCCATAAAAGGGGGGCACACCCTAGCTCATAGTAACCCTAGGTTAGGATGAAAGGCCATATCCCATGTTATCTCATGCTCTCTTATCTTGAGTAGGGTTTTTCCTAGGCTTCCCTTACTGTGAGACAAGGTTAGAAGTTTCCTCTCTCTCTCTCTCTCACAAAGTAACTTGAGAGGGAAGTTTCCTATGGATGGAAGAAAGAAGGGTGGTTGATTTCTTTTGGAAAGTCTTTTGATTGATTGAAATCAATATTATGTATTACTTTATTTTACATAATCAAATATTTGATGGGAATAAGGTTAAGGAAACTGAGGGATAATGGTTCTCGCACATCCCTTTTAATCCTAGTTTTGCATTATAAATACCCCTTCTCGGGGAATGGATTCTACACACTTGGCTCTCTCTCTCTCTCTTTCTCTCTTTCTCTATCTAGGCTAGCATGCCCTACTCATTCTCTTATTTCTTCTTTCTTATCCTCTCTCTCTAGTGTTGGGAAATAAAATAAAGAGGGGGCCACACCCAAGCCAAAAAGGGTTGGCACGCCCTAGCCCATAGTAACCCTAGGTCATGAAAAAAGGCCATATCCCATGCTATCTCATGCTCTCCTATCTTGAGTAGGGTTTTGCCTAGGCTTCGCTTAATGTGAGACAAGGTTAGAATGTCGTGATCCCACACCATCGGTGGAGGACACCTAGTGTGGGGTGTTAGAAGTCCTTGGACGTAATCCTTGGCAAGGTATTTGTATTTTAATGGCTCCATGTTTCTTGATTCAATTTCATGCACTGTATTTTATTTGATTGTAAGAATTGTAATAGCATGCAAGTGAAGATCCAAGATTGTATTAGGGTTTATTTTTATGAATTCGTGTTATAATTTTAGATGTCTGTAAGTGTTCAAGCCAGTATCATCATTGTCAAAGCCTTTTCCCAACTAATTGGGGTCGGCTACACAAATCTCATTCTGCTCTATTAAGGGTCATACTCTCAATGAGGCCATAAGTCCCTACATAATTTGGCTACATGAAAAGTTAGCCACCATGAAAATTGGTATCAGAGTGTGCTTCAGTGACCATGGTTGGTGATGTTGGACCCTATAGCATGTCAATCACCTAGAGGGTTGGATTAAATCACGATGAAAGGGGTCCAAGATGGTCATAGCTTGCTATTAAGCTAAGTTCCTTAAAACGAATTGTTTAAGGACCCTAAGTATTCTTTAACTAATCATCGGTGTTGGTTTCAAATACAGGTACCCTACCACCTTGGAGGCTCAGATCAATAATGGAGGCCAATGTGGAAGAGCTATGTAAAGCCTTTGATGCCCTTACTGGAGGGAGGGTTCATGGACGGGCACAAATCCTTCACAGTCACCTACAAGGTGAGTCTAATAACCCTATAAGATGACATGGCCTGTTTTAAAAAGGTATGGTATAACTCCACGTGTGGCCTAAACACCAACCCATACCATTAGGGTTCCACAGCTTAAGGTATTCAAAGCAATGTTCTTTGACATGGAATTGTTGGGGTTATGTGGCCATTTAAAGGCCTTACAAGAGCATGTAAAATTATGACTAGCCATATGATAACTCCAGTGGGAGTACAGTCCAAAAGATTATGGTCAACAGGGACCGAAGTTGGCAATATTGATGCAAAGACTCAAACTAGGCATGATGAGCTAGGCCACTTGAGTATTAAAACTTAAGATACTTGGGCACAGAGCACAACTACGAAGGGTTAGCAGGATTACCCCTTGATGAAGTCGGAGATGCCCAGGGTAGTTAGCCAAATCCTCATCATGACCATCACACAGCATGTACATATGATAGCCGTATTGGGAAGTGAACACCATTAAAGGTGTTGCATATACATGCACGATAGATAACCCCCATGCACCAATTGCGCTATATGTGCATAGGTCTGTGCGACCCAGGCCTGTCCCTAGGGGGAACTTGTAATCCATAGACTAGGATTATGTCCCCTCACTCATTGGCTGGCTTTGGTAGCCCAATCATGAACCTCTGTGATGCATTTTGGGTCATGGGAACTACTGAGCCAATTTGAGAAAAAGAGAGTTGTTCATGGTCTCTAGTAGAAGATAGAATGCCTCAGTATTTTCGTATTTTCTTTAACAAAGTTGGATCCAAATCCCATAATTAACTTAAAAATAATTAATTTGACTATAAATGATTTTTAGATTGATAAAATCATTTTTTAATAGTCAAGATAGTTTATTTTCTGAAAAAAGATTTATAAATAGGCTTAATCTGAACTTTCAGTATTAAATTATTCAGAGAGAAATTAAATAGTAGACGTTTTCTAAAAATCATTTCATTAATTTTAAAAATATTAATACACATGGTGGCCCAATATACTCCATGGCCCCCACCAAATTAGAGCATATGGGGAAGTGCATGGGGACCACTAGAGGCCCCATCGATGGCACACCCCACATTGTCCATAAACTTCCCATTTTGTTAAGACATGCAATTTGTCATTCAATTGATTGACTTGAAAAGGGAAGTTCTCTGAAATGAAAAGATTTTTTGACTTTTCAAATAGGCATGTGTAAGAGTATAAAGAAAATAAAAGGAAAGAGTATTGCATTCTTCTCTAAACTATATATTTGATGGGATAAGGTTAAAGAAACTGAGAGATAAAGTTCTAGCACCTTCCATTAGATCATGATCGTTGATGTATGGATTGTAAGGAAAATATCTCTCACCCCATAGGTCTCCATTGATCAATGGTCAAGATCGAATCTCCATAAGGATGGCTAAACCCTAGAAACCCTAACCCTAACCCTAACCTAAGGTCTATAAAAGATCTCTATGGCGGACCATCCCTCTACACGCAACAAGACTCTCTCTCTCTTTCTCCCCTAGATGGCACACCACCTTCTCTCTCTCATCTCTCTATCTCTCAAGCTCTCTAAGGAACCCAAGGGAGGGGGGGGGGGCACACCTAAAAGGGGCATGCCCCTTACATTGAGAAAAGAAGAGAGCCAGTGTTCCACATGCTCTCATCCATTGTACGGTTTTAGCATTAGCTTCCCATAGTTTGTGAGATCTAAGAAGAGACCATGATCCTGTGCACCATCAGAGGAGGAGACCCGTAGTAGGGTGTATCAAGTCCAATTGAGGTAATCTTTTGGAATCTTGTTCAATTTACTGCACTTTATGTTTCTTGCTCACAAGATCAAGTTTACACAATTTTTGTTTGCATAATAAAGAATTGTTAAAGTGGCAGCTATTGAGAATCCTTGGCATTCTTTGTGTTTTTATTGATTTTTATAATGTATTTGGATACTTGTAAGTGATCCTGGTAGTGAAAATAAGAAAAACAAAGGAAAATTACAATTAATATGCACTTGCACAAGTTACATACTACTACTTTCATGACAGTGGCCAAACCAATGACGTTATTAGTCCAACTAGACAGGCCTGACAGAATCGGTTCACCTATCAAACAGGTCATAAAATTTGAAAAAGGGGAAAATACAAAAAAAAAAAGAGGAAAAATTAGAGAAAATATGGAAAGAGAAAGAAAAATATGGATATTACAAAAAACATAAGGATATTATTAATCAAAAGTGAGAATGGACCTTCATGTTCCAACAGTGAGAGAGTGATGCAACATAATGGGGTTAGACCGAAAAAGGGGGCTAGGGAATATCCACCTAGTATGACTGGGGAGAAGAGGAGATTTGGCAACTTGCAAGAATACTGAAGGTATAACTCGACCTGTGGTAAGGCTAGAGTGAGACCCTCCTCCTGAGAGCCACATGAGGAAGCATTCGTCATGGTGATTACGTGGGACATGACAACCTAGCCAAGTATGGTGGAAGTGGCAAACTTGACTATGGGAGCATGTAGTGTTTCAAAATCCAACAATGTGGATGGGGAAATGCCGATCCGAACCATTGATTTAGACTACGAACCAGTCCAGACCATTGTTCAAAAAAACGGACCGCCCAACCCCTAGGCGGTTCAGAAGGCCTGAGGGCAACCCCCAGGCTTAGGCGGCCAAACTGGGCGGTGGTCCCTGGGAGCACCTAGGCGGTTCTGAGCCTAGGCGGCTGCTCAATGCTCAGACCTAAGCGGCCGCCTAAGGCTTAGGTCCCGCCCAGAGCCGGAAAAGTACCTTTTTATTTTTATTTTGTTTTTCAAGATATAAAAGTTTAGAATGATGGGTTTTAGGTTCATTTGAAACCTAAACCCACAAGAACCCCTTTTAGAGAGAAAGAAACATCCAAAAAACTACATTTCATTGGATCGAATCATCGAAGTGTTTCTCAAAGTTTGGAGTTCGAATAACTATAGTAAGTGCATTTTTTAGATTGCTTCTTTTATTTTGAGATGTCTTCTTCAGGAGTTAGTCAGAGTGGAGATCCGGGTTGGAAATATGGATACAACACGAATCCAAATGAAAAAAATTGCGTTAGATGCAATTTTTGAGAAAAAGATACAAAAAGAGGAATAAATCGATTTAAGAAACATCTTGCCAGTATTAAAGGGGATGTTGCCTGTAAGGACCTAGATCTTCCCGGCATAGTGAAGTGCACGGCGAGAGAAAGAAGGAAAGAGAAGGAGCGCGGCAGTAGGCGCGCACGGCAGTAAGCGCACGTGGCGGTAAGAAGGGAACGTGCACATTGGTAAGAAGAGAAAATGCACGATGGTAAGAAGAGAATGCGCGCGGCTGTAAGAAGAGAGAAAAAGAGTGCCACCAGGCGCGATGCCGCCGAGCCATGCATGCCCCTTAGGTGCCATTTGTCCTCTGCATGCTATTTCCACTCGCTAGTCCTATTTGTATGAAACATGTGTGCCACCTGGCCAACTAAACCTGCCATCTCCCATCCTAGAGATATATAAGCCTTTCTCTCTCTTTCCCCCACGCCATGCTCATTTCTCACCCTTGAAAGCCAACTTCCAGCCCTTTTTAGCCATTGTGGAAGAACTTGGGGTGAACTTGAAGGGGGACTGTGTGAGGGATTTGGGGACACCATTGTACACCAAGTAAGTGGATCAAACACCTTGCATGTCTTTCGTTATGCAAGCATGAAAATAAGCTTGAGGTTAAGATTGAGTATACATGTGAATTGTGAAAACAAATGTGGTTACATGTGTCTTGTTTTTCCAGAAAATTTGGGCTTCAATTGCATGATAAAATGAGCACTGAAATTCTTTTCGTTGGCCATGAAAATTTGTGAAATGGTGTTCCTATGCATCTAATGTAAGATGAAAAAGGTTTCATGTTGATAACTATCATAAATTGAAAGTATTCGATTGTTCTTTGAAATGTGCAATGACTACAGTGTGAATTTCCAGGGAAATTACAAGTTTTTGTAATGAACTTTTGACTAATCAAATGATATCCAAATGGCTCCAAATCACATCCATTTGAAAGATACATGTGTCTACTTTGATTTTGGTGTTTAAGCTCAGTTGAAATTCCTGCTAATTTGGAAGCTATGCTTCGATTTGTGAGAGCATGTCACTGTTATCAGATTTCAGCAGATTTCAGAATTTCATTCCTGTTGTCTTGAGATTTTGACAGACCAAATGAGGTCCAAATGCCTTCAAACCGCTTTTATTGGAAAGATATGTGTTTCCACTCGAACTTTGGTTTTGAAACCATCCCAAAATTCCCCATAATTTGGGAGCTATACTTCTGTTGGTGTGGTATGTCACTGTCATGAATCGCTGCAATTTCCAGAAACTGTTACTCCTATTGTGTTGAGCTTTTAACTGGTCAAATGAGGTCCAAATGCTCTCAAACCACCTCCATTTCAAAGATGTGTTTACTCAAAAATTGGTTTTGAAACCATATCAAAATTCCATATAGGTTGGAAGTTACACATCTGTTTATGGAGACATGTTACTGTAAGAATTGCAGAAATTTCAGAACTGTAGTCAGCCCCTTTTGCACTAAACTCATGATTGATCAAATGATGCTCAAATAGCTTCCAATTTCCTTTGATTAAAGGATATATAGATCTATTTCACGTTGATGTTTAAATTGAGTTGAAATTTCTTATGAATTGGATACTATACCTCCATTCGCATATGTATATCACCGATGGGAATGACAGTGAATCCCAAACTGTTGTATGATTCATAAAAAGTTGTGCACCGATTCATATGTTTCTGAATAAAACTTAAACCCCTTCATAAAGAAACTGAAATTATCTGTCATAAAGAACTGAATATGCATGTTTATGATACTATGAATGCGCCTAAATTCTTGAATAGCAAAGCATGAGTGAATGAATGCTTGAGCATGCATGTATACATTTGTGATTAGATGTGTTATGATATGACTATGATACTGTTACGATATGATTGTGATACTGACCACTGTGCAATGGGACATCCCTTGGTAGTGGGATACTGTTATGATATGACTGTGATACTGACCACTATGCAATAGGACATCCATTGGTAGTGGGATACTATTATGATATGACTGTGATACTGACCACTACGCAATGGGACATCCATTGATAGTAGGATACTGTTATGATATGACTGTTATACTGACCACTATGCAATGGGACACCCATTGGTTAGGGGATACTGTTATGATAAGAAAGTTATGCTGGCAATTATGATCTTACCCCAACCCCAATGATAGGAATGGGGCCAGGATGTGAATGTGAATAACAGAGAGGGTCGCGCCCCCTGAATCTATAAGGGCACTGATATCTGAATTATACTTTTTCTTACAGTGCTAATGTTTGGTGATGCATGACTCCACATTGTGACTACTGTATAAATTTGGGTGGCGAGGTTGGAAATGTCTATAAATGCCATTATATATAGGCTGGAATGCAATGGTGCTGATCTACTTGCTGGGCTTTTAGCTCATCCCTTTTATTTTCATTTATGTAGAGTGATAACCTCAGACTCTTGAGAGCGAGCAACTGGACATTTGTGGCAGGCGATTAAGGCTCGGTGCATGGAAAAGGAACTTCTTAATAGTAAGTGTTTGGTGGTTGTGCCACAAAGTTGTTTTGATGAAGTGTTGTAATCTTGTTGTCAGGCCTGTAGTGCCTTGAACATAATTGTAAAGAATTTTTGGAGAATGTATAAATATAAAATGGTTTTATGGTTTTATTCTGTTCAGTTTTGTGTGGAGCATGGTGAATGAGTTTTATTTTCTTTCGTGGTTTGTTGGGATTCGGCATTTCTAAACGTGTTGAGCCACTCCCACCTGAGTGGCGTTCGCCACCTCCGGTCGCGATCCTGCAGTCTGGCGCCGTCCGGCATGTACGGTAAGGGTCAAGGGGCAGCGTCGTGATATTGCCCCTTGTAAAAATGTTCCTGAAGCTATCAAAGAGGAGTAATCAATCTATAAGTTATGTAAAACAAAAACAAGAACAAAATCCTTGTCATAGATCTATTTCTATTTCTGCTACTTCTAGAAGAAGTGATCTGGGTTTGAAGTATGGGTACAACCCAAAACCAAATGATAAAAATTATATAAGGTGTAATTTTTGTGAAAAAGATACCAATGGCGGTATTAGCTGATTCAAAAACAACCTTACTGGTGTTAGAGGTAATGTTGCTTCTTGTACAAAGGTTCCTGAAGCAGTTCGGGATGAGATTAGACATTTTCTGAATTTTGAAGAACCAGAAAAGGATGGAAATAAGCCTTGTTCTATGCAAGTATCTTCTCTAGGTTCTAGTCGGAGTGGTGATCCGGGTTGGAAGTATAGCTATAAGACGAATCCAAGTGATAAAAATCGTATTAAATGTAATTATTGTGGAAAGAATACTAATGGGGGCATTTATCGGTTTAAAAAACACCTTGCGGGTATTAAGGGGCATGTTGCCCCGTATAAAAATGTTCCTGAGGCTACCAAGGAGGAAATTATACAATATTTGAGTTCAGAGAAGCACAAAGAAAAAAGTAGAGCAGCCAAAACTCCTACGACCTCATCTGCACATAATGCACATACTAGTAAGAGGAAGGTAGAAGAAGAGAAGGAGGAAGAGGCAAATTCAGAAGAAACAGAGGAGGACAACCATTATATTGAAGAGGGAGATGACTCTGATGATGATGGCCTCCACTCTGATGTATATGATGAGGTTTGCCCGATTGATATTCCCTCTGATGATGATGATGACGACAACTGAAGACTCTTGCCTCTTGGTGCTGAGTGTTGAGTGTTGAGTCTGTTAACTGTTGTGTTGAGTCATGAGTGTTGACTTTTGTTAGACTGTATATTTTCTAAATTTCTGTATATTTTTGTTGTGTTCAGTGTTGACTTTTATATCCTACACTTGTATGGTTTTACTTTTACAGTTTACTATTTTAACAATATGGATTATCAAAATTCTCTTCTCGACGTCTGATTTTTTTTTTTCAACTTGGAATATGGTATATTGGTAATTTGGTATGTTTTATACTTTTTCTGAAATAGGCAGCCACCCAAGTTCTGAGCGCTCGCCTAAGCACTGGGCGGCCTAGGCCCCTCAGGCCGCCTAGGACCCTCCTAGCGCTTTTTGATACACTGATCCAGACTGACCCAATTCCTTGTTGGTACCGCTAACCAGTCTTCTCTTTGGACTTGCCTGGTTCTGTCAGGGAACGGGGCAAGTTTGTCAAGGTTTGGATTGATGGCTCAACACACTATTTTTTATTTTTTTCATTTTTACTTTTTCCAGTTTTTCTTTTATTTTTTATGGACCAAATCACACTATGGAAAATCAGTCCAGTTTGCTTACTAGAGGCAATTTGCCAATTCGAACAAGATTTCAAGAAGTCACTTAGTTGCTCCAGGTTTTCAGACACTCGGGTGTGTGTGGACAAACTTGGTGGCAGCAATGGACCTGATCAAGGGAGAGATGGACTTAGCAAGGGGCTCTGTCCATTACAAGTAGGGTGTAAGACGAGTATCCGATGAGGACGTCAAAGTTATGGTGGGGGTGGCATGACAGACCCCTTTACTTAGTGCCAGGTTTGCAGGCTAAATAGGTCAAGAAGAACCCCTTAACAACAGAATATTTTGTAGAGGACCCACAAATCTTCTACGAACCTGTGCTACTTGGGACTGTTTAGATATCTCTCCTTGGGGGTCAGTTCATTCAACCGACAAACCTAAATGAGGAAGTGTACCTTTAACTTTGACAGCCCTTGGTGCAAAAATATGGCTATAGTTGGTGGGACTCGGTGAACCACAAAGACCAAGAAGTTAATGCTTAGTTGGTTAAACAAATGCACAACAACCTGATGGAATATGGGCATGGACCATGTTGAAAATGCGGCTGACAACACACCCGGCTGGGTAGGATGTGTTGACCTTAATGGTCAGGTGAGGGATTCAAATTTGAAATGTGTAATTGCCTGAGGAATCAGCTAGTGCAACAGCCATGATGGGTCATGTGAAAGTGAGTGAGTGCACATGTAGTGGGCTGAATGGATACTAAGAGCTGTGTAATGACCAAGCACCAATAGTAATGACCCGAGAAGTGGGCTGCCAAACTCTTAAACCCCCTTAACCATGTGGGTTGTCCTCCTAACCACCTCACCAAGTGGTGGGTAGTAATTTGGCAAAGGCCTTAATGGAAGGATAATGTGTGGGTGAATACACAGGAAATATAAACCTGTTGCTTGGACACATGAAGGTGATCAGTGGATTATACAACCAAGTGTACAAAGCCATAAGAGCAGGTTATGGCCCTCGGTAGATGATGTGCGTGCCTTGTGTGACTGGTTGCTCTTCCTGTATGTGTTTGTGGAACACTGGCCTTGCCTTAGTCCAGATTTGATTTAGGCTTGGGGGATGATGTCTTGGCTAAGTTAGCCCCAGTGACATCAGACACGCTGACGATTATCTAGAACCATCAAAAAAAGAAAAAAACAAAACAGAGAGCCACATGATAAGCACCTATCAAGCATAACCCTTAGAATGTTAGAACTCCAAAGCATGAAGTCATACAGTTATGTTCATTCTACCAAACAACAAAAACAAAACTCTCCATCTCCTCTGCTACCAGAATCAGCAGCTAGAAAATCCATACAAAAAGAAAAAACCTGAAAAACCAAAAAAGATTAAACTCTACATGCTCCAATGACTACAACGCAGCAGTAGTAGAGATCACCTGTCCATTCCTCACTCTCACAAGGACTTATCGGAGAGTACTTCCACATTGTGAAGAAGAACAACACAAAGGTATTTATGAATGATGAACATGCAAAATTTCCACTAACGCATTCAACTTTTATTTTGATATTCAAGGACATTTATTGTTTTTAAATGTTCAGCTCTTTGATATTTTTCCAGTACTAAGAAGTATTGGATTTCCAAATGCTTAGACAGTTATACACTCATGTTTAGTGTCAGAAGCTTTTGCTACACATGACATTTAATAATAATAGTATGCTTGCTGAACAGTCAGAAGACAAAAATGACCAAGATCATGCAGCCACATGATGACACACGTCCCCACCCTCAAGAAAGAATCCAACAAATAGGCATGATATGGCAAATCAATAAGATTTAGGTCAACATTCAACTGAAACTATCATTTGCCACTGTATTTGCTCACATTGTACTTGGAGCAAATAGTCCACGAACATTTAGGAACAATAGCTAAAGAAAGTTGAGCTTTTAACTGAACCAGATTATAGATTATTGGAAATGAAATAATAAATAGAATCACAGCATCAAACAGCCATAATAAACTACCTCAACTTCTGTGTATGCACTTTTAAGCTTCAAGTTATGTTCGAGAAGAGTGCATTCTGCATTTCCTGTTGCTGCTTCTATTTCTGTTGAGGTCCACAAAAATGGATCGTAAGGGACTGTGTCTGATTCCACAGGCCCAGGTTCTATGGAAAAGGGATCCTCCAATACTTGTACGCTCCCCAGATCCACATTTGATTGAAGAGAAGATGCTGTGTTAAGCTCCTGGAAATTGGAAGCTCCTCCTTTCATGGATAAAGAATCTGATCCTGAAAGCTCTAAAATAAACTCATCTGCAGATTCTGATTGTACCATCTCTTTGGACAACGATTCAAAGAGGTTCCCCTCAACTCTCGAGTCATGAATCCTGGCACCCTCAGTAATAGAAGAATCTGGTTCTGACAAAAGCTGCTGGTTTTCTTGATCACAAATTACTGGTGAATCCTGGTCAAGTCCATTTGTGAAAACAGATTTTGCAAATGGGAATTCTTCCTCTTCCACATGTGAATATGGGGTTTCCAGTTCACTGTTGGAACTCACAGACTCATTCATAGGTTTATTAATGTTACTACCAGACAGCTGGATTGATGCCTGGTCCACGATATCATCAGTTGAAGTACATGCATCTGAAATATATTTCCCAAATGAGGT
Source organism: Amborella trichopoda (assembly GCF_054954075.1). Lineage (NCBI taxonomy): Eukaryota > Viridiplantae > Streptophyta > Magnoliopsida > Amborellales > Amborellaceae > Amborella > Amborella trichopoda. The sequence goes on from NC_142340.1 coordinate 21,571,740, forward strand.
TACTTGATGAGAAGGTGGAGGGCTGGTATCATCCTTCAGAATATTTGATTCTAACGAGCGATTCGTGTTTTCTTTGGCAAGAAAGATTCGACAGTCACCTGAAATGGATGTAATATTAGAGAGCCTACAGGGTCAAGCAAAATTAAAATCTAGAGCAAATTTTCATAGATCTAGTATTAATAAAATGGTGCTTCATTGAAGTTCAACTTTTCAAGTGAAGTATATAATATCCTCTCTTTTGTAAGGGTACCTTCTCTTTTCTTTCCTGAGGAACATGTATCTTACCTTCTCTAGAAAAGGAAGTTTGACCATCATTCAGATTTTGTATTTCATCGCATTTCTGAACATTTTTTAGCACTGTTGATGGTGCAATACTTCCCCTCACTTCAAATGATGGACATGAATTTCTCTGGGGCAGCTCATGGTTTTGAGAGGAGAGATCTGAGTCAACTGATATATCCTCTGAGATATTTATATGAGCATGAGAGTCCAATTCGTTTCCGCAAGACGATGCTTTTGTACAAGTTGGATACTTCGCCTGAATATCTACAGTTCCCACAATAAATGCATTGCCGCTGGTCTTCTCATTGTCATTTGGTGCTACTTCAAAGCGTTCAAAGGAACCTGGTTGACCTCTATTATCTTCATTATGTCCTTCAAACAAAACCTTTTCGCTTCTTCCCTCTGAACATGCATCTGACATTTTTTGATTCTCATTATGATCTTGCTTCCCAAGGCCTTCTTTGCCAGTTTTTCCTTGCACAGAAGAATCAATCCTTTCGAGGGGAAGAGAGTTGTCTCTTAAAGATGAATTTTCCAGACTACTTTTACATTCTACAAAGGGAAACCCCACCTTGATATTCACCGCCATTTCAGGAGTCTCTGAATATCCCTGAGAAAAATTAGGAAAGGGAGCTGGACTCCTGCAGAAAAATGAAGGAAATTAAATCTTCAAGTTCGTAAACAATTGAACCTAGATAAACACAATTTTCTTGCCTGGAGCTGAAATTGGGTGCAGAACCACGGTTAAAATTGGGCATTGGATCATAGAGACGAGCTGAAAACTGTCCCGAAACCTGATTCTTTGCCAGTCCAGATAAACTTAACTGCAGAGGTAAATATTATGAGAATACAGTTATCCCATTGAAAATGAAAACCATATATAAATTCTCAGATTGATTACATACCTTCTGCTCAGATATGAATTTGTACAGTGGACTCTGAAAGAAGACAAATGAAGTTAAGAAACAAGGCAAGTAATGAAAAGAACAGTATCCAGTATCAAACCTAAGGGGCCTACTACCAACAGAATTAAGCATATGCCACTGTTTCAGAATGAGGCCTCTTAAGCAAACAGTATCTAAAAGGAAAAAACAAAAGCTCATTATTGCCTTAGGGGTGCAGTTGAAATCTCCACAGATAATAACCGGAGCATCATCCCAAAGGTTTGAAACCTCTTGTGCGCGATTCAGCAGCACTCTAACCTGTTAGAACAGATTTAACTTTAGTTGTTAAAATGAAGTGATGCCTATCACAAAATCAATGATAGAGAGATAGAGGAAATTCTAAAACCAAAAAAGCATTGCAAGCAACAGCAGGTCAAGCACTATTAATTCAGGCACACAACTACCTTAAAACAAGGATGGCATTTTGGATGTGCGGGAAAACTCCGCAAGACTTACACAAGTTACTGGGACTCGAAGGAAGCTGAGTTCAGAACCAAACACATGGGAACAAGCCAAGTTCGGCCAGTTCCCAATGTTTTATTATTTCTTATTCCCAATGTTTTATTATTTCTTAGCTTGGCTTCGACAAAGCCTCTATAGACTCAGCCAAATCCGTTAGCCCTGACTCGAGCTTGGGCCCCTAGCAAGTCCTACACCATGTCCACGTTTTCCGACACTGGTTTCGCATCTATATATTGCAGATTATCTAAATGGAAAAGTTCATTTGCCTAACACTATACGCAATGATGCGACTTTTTACATACTACATTGCAAGAAATAAAAAACATAAGAAATGAGAAGACAAAAGGAAATCAGATGGCACCACATGACAAAGACCATTGCAACACAGTGCCTAATGAGAACCAAGGTCTTCATTAAGCCACCAAATCCAAGGTTGCTTCTCCAAAACGGCATATATTTTAACAAGGAATCCAAGGCTCCATTTGGGAGCATGGAATTTAAGACGTACCATTAATTTCCTCTTACACACATTGAAGAATGACAGGCTTGTCAGCCTTTTTTTTCTTTTGAGAACAGTTATAGTCTTGCAAGCTCGAAACACCACTATTCATGTGGGAGGGTACTTTGTAGAACACCTGCTTGTTGCTAAAATGCTAATGAAATGCACATCACCAAAAGGGGCCAAAAAAAAAAAAGAAGAATTATTCCATTATCCTAGTGCTTTAAAAAGGCGCCAATCCGAAATGGAAATTGCCGATCGGGAATTGCCAGTGACCAAAACGATTCTTGGTTGGTATCGGCGATTCATCAATCTCAATACAATATATTGTTTAGTTTTTATAACGCAAAAGTGGGCCGAATTAGTATCCCGTGCAGGTCTCTAAGAGGAGTAGGAGGCTCGAATTCTCACAGCACCCCCTTTTATTTTAAACTAGCGCTTGTTTTGCATCTCCAAAGCCACATACCTAAGTTTAAACCACCTAACCAAGCTTTCTTAAGCATAAAAAAAGGAATTTTCTTTTTTTGGATAAAGTTGACTATTTATATTGATAGAATATAGAGGATACAATATCGTGAGCAAGAACAAAATTTGGCCTTCCCCAGAACTGGGTGGCCTATACAAACCCTTAAGAGGGCCAGGAAATTAACCACAAAACAGAAATCCTAAGCTAGACTGTAGGCCCCAATGAGGGGGGAGGTTGGCTCCCTCCCTAACTAGAGCATCCGCCTCTGTGTTAGATTCTCTGAGGGTATAACCAGGAGATATTGATAGAGGAGCAAATGTGGTGAACCTCTGCAAAGATATTGTTTAGTCTCCACGGGTACAGGGCAGAGCCTGAGGCCCAAGCAATGGTGTTACTAGAGTTCCCTTCAACCAGCACTTGAGAGTGCCAGTGACCAAACCGATTCTTGGTTGGTATCGGCGATTCATCAATCTCAATATAATATATTGTTTAGTTTTTATAACGCAAAGGTGGGCCGAATTAGTATCCCGTGTAGGTCTCTAAGAGGAGTAGGACGCTCGAATTCTCACAGCACCCCCTTTTATTTTAAACTAGCGCTTGTTTTTCATCTCCAAAGCCACATACCTAAGCTTAAACCACCTATCCAAGCTTTCTTAAGCATAAAAAAAGGAAATTTTTTTTTTTGGATAAAGTTGACTACTTATATTGATAGAATATAGAGGATACAATATCGTGAGCAAGAACAAAATTTAGCCTTCCCCAGAACTGGGTGGCCAATACAAACCCTTAAGAGGGCCAGGAAATTAACCACAAAACAGAAATCCTAAGCTAGACTGTAGGCCCCAATGAGGGGTGGAGGCTGGCTCCCTCCCTAGCTAGAGCATCCGCCTCTGTGTTAGATTCTCTGAGGGTATAACCAGGAGACATTGATAGAGGAGCAAATGTGGTGAACCTCTCCAAAGATATTGTTTAGTCTCCACGGGTACAGGGCAGAGCCTGAGGCCCAAGCAATGTTGTTACTAGAGTTCCCTTCAACCAACACTTGAGAGTTCCAGTTGGGGTCGTATTTCCAGAGGCCCTCAAGCAAGGCCCTGGCCTCGGCATAAAAAAAGGATGTTAGAGCTAAGAATCAAACCTAGACATGTTTGGCAAGGCACCAGGCATCCTAGCCACTAACGTTGCTGTAATATATGCACATAAATCATATAATATACATTATATTCAATACTCATAAATCATATAATATACATTATATTCAATATTTATAAATCATATAATATACATTATATTCAAAAGGGCATTAGCAAAAAACAAGCACGTCATAAAACTTGGCAATATAATAAAAATAATCAGAACTTAGTAGAATATGAAAATGCTAAGAAAAACGATAAGAAAAACACTAAGAAAATAATAAGGTTAAACTTAAGGCATCTTGTAATCTATACAATAAACTGAGAACAAGAGAAAGTGAAAAAGATGTCTTCAAACTAACAAAAATGAGAAAGAAGAAGTGTAGGGATCTAAACCATAATAGATGCATTAAGAGTGAGGATCAGAAGGTCTTGTGGAAGATGATGAGGTCAACACAAGGTGGAGAGTTTATTTTAAAAAATTGTTAAATGACGAACACAATGGAAACATAGGGCTAGGAGGAATCTTTGGCAAAAAATAAGTGCAGAAGTCAAAGATACATGCGCAGGATTAGGATATCTGAAGAGAAAGACACTTTGAGGAGTAGATGGTATCTCGATAGATGTTTGAAAGTGCATGGGGGAGTTGGAAGTTCACGGGAGAGATTAGCATATGTTGGCTGACTACGTAGTTCATTAAGGTATCAAGAACAAAAAATTGCCAGAAGAATAAAGGAAAAAACAAAGGAGACATACAGAATTGTGCGAACTATCAAGGGATCAAACTTATGAGCCACACTATAAAGTTGTCGGAAAGAGTGATTGAGCAACCACTAAAGCATAAAATGAGTGTAATAGAAAATCAATTCGCTTTTATGCCAGCGAGGTCAACAATTGAGGCCATTTTCTTACTTAGACATCTATTGAGAAGTTCAAGGAGAAGGGAAAAGACCTCCATATAATCTTTAATTTGGTGGATGTTGGAAAAGAATGGAGTCCCTGGATGCTATATTGACATGGTGAGAGATATGTACAAGGGAGCGGTAACTAGTATGTAGAAAACTAGTAGAGAGACAAGTGTGTTTTTTGTGACAATAGACCTACATCAAGGGCCAGCATTGAGCCCATATCTCTATGATTTAGTTACAAACGAGTTAACTAGGCACCTATAAAATGAGGTACCGTAGTGTATGTTCTTTGCGCTTGACATACTTTTGATTGATGAGATTCGAAGCAGTGACAACGCAAAGTTAGACCTTTAGACGGATGCTCTAGAATATAAAGGTTTTAACGAATGCTCAATAAAACAGATTCGAGCGCCTAGGCAGTTTGGGTACCTGGCCGCCTAGGCGGGCGCCCAGGGACTGGGTGCCCTCACCAAAATCAAACCCCCCCTCCACCCCAAACATAAAAAATAGGGGAGTTCTTAGGGCATGGTTTATACCCTTTGGGAGTTTTTAGGGCAATTTTAGAGCCCCAAACTCCTCGTGATCATGAAATAGACGAAAACATAATAGTACAACAATACAATACTACAATGAGTACAAGCACATAACATATTTACTGATGAGACAATCAAACAAGTCTCAAAGAGATTGTAACTTGTAAGTTGTAAGACATTAAAATGCTTGAAATCCCGAATGTCATTGTACGAAACTAGAAGCCCATACTAGAAACGAATCAACTCTACAGTCATACACAAGTCAACAAGGCAAAATCAAAAAAAAAATACATCAAGTCATCATTCATCAACCAAACAACTCTATGGCATCAGCAGCGTCACCGCTCATGGTGTTCAATAGGATCATAAGACTTAACCCATTAAGATATCATATAATTAATTATTTATCAAATAAACTAAAACAAAAAACAATTGAATATCAAAATAAGATACATTGTACAAAAAAGGAATCAATTATTCATAAAAGAATACAATATATGCTCAATTTAATCGTCCAAGTGCGAAAAGAATCAATCTTTTAACTACAAACATGTAAATATATCGTAAAAGAAAAAAAACGTAAAAGAAAAAACGCATGATACATAACATAATATGTTGTAGCAAAATAAAATCAAAACCCTCTTTTAAATATGATAATACTTGAAATATGTCAAAATCAAATTGATGTCGGTACAAACCTCGTCTACTGGGTCGCCAAAAGTTCTCAAAATCAACTATTAGAAGCTCCAAATCCACCCACGAACTATTGCCTTTGTTTTTGGAAGAAATCAAAAAAATAAAAAATTTATCTATCTTTCAATAAATGACAAATGAGTGATTTTTGAGGGATTTTTCTCACCCTAAAGGCGACGGATTTTCTATTGGGGGTTTAAAATACCCCATAAAACCCTTTTCCCCCCTTTTTAGGGCGAAAAATTACATATTTTACCCTCACCTGAGGGTTTTTTTGTACTACCCACAAGTTGTCATGAAGCGATGCCTAGGCGGGTGCCCAGACATTAGCGCCTAGGCGGTGCCTAGAAGCAAAACGCATAATGCACATGCCCAGATTGCGCCTATGAGTTTTTAAAAAGTTTTCGCCTAAGTGGCAGCCTAGGCGGTTGGGCAACCGAATTTTCAAACATTGGTTTTAACAAGTGCATTTTCGGTGACAATAGCCTTTTATCAACGGTCAACATTGAGTCTATATCTCTTTGTTTTAGTTATGGACGAGTCAACTAGAAACCTATAAGGCGAGGTACCGTGGTGTATGTTCTTTGTGGATCACATGCTTTTAATCGATGAGATTAGAAGTAGTGACAACACAAAGTTAGAACTTTTGAGGGATGTTCTAGAATCTAAAAGTTTTAAAATTAGTCAAACTAAAACAGAATATATGGAATGCAAGATTAGTAATAATAGGAGTAGAAACAACGAAGTCGTTCAGACTGATGATCACGAAATACCTAAAACAAAAAAATTTTGTTACCTTAGATCGATAATCTAAGAAAATAGAGAGATTCAGGAAGATGTCGCACATAGAACTAAAGTTAGGTGGGCGAGGTGGACATGTGCATTCAGAGTTTTATGTGATCGCGCATATACCAATGAAGCAGAAGGAAAAGTTCTCTAGGATAACTGTGATACCAGCTTTGCCTTATGGGACGAAATGTTGGGCGGTCAGAAACAACATACTTATAGGATGAGTGTCGTTGAGATGAGGAAGTTAAGATGGATGAGTGGCAAGACAAGAAAGGATAGAATTCGAAATGAATACATTCGAGGGAACTCAGGTGTGGCATCAATAAGCAATTAGATGAGGAAAAGTAGACATAAGTGGGCAGGCCATGTACACCGTCAACTCAATACAACACTAGTTCGAATATGTGATTTAGTTCAAGTGGAAGGCTCTAAAAGGGCAAGGGAAAGGCCCAAAAGGACATGGATGGAAGTTTTGAGAAAAGATATGGGAACTTATGGTCTTACTGAGGGTATGACCCTTGATAGAGCACAATGACAGCACATGATTCATGTAGCCAACCCCAAATAGTTGGAATTAGGCTCTGATGATGACGATAATTTCAGTATCTTATTATATTTTTTCTTTTTTGACTGGATTGCCGATCCATCCGATCCAGATCTGAATCGATGGGTGCATGATTCACTTCACTGATTCGTTTTTTAGAACATTCCTTTATTCTCGAGGAAGAGGAACTTCAAATATATGAATATGAACACTTAGGTCTAAATCTTTTCAGGATTTTCCCTAAAAGTAACTAGGATAATTTCTTTGATATAATCGCTAAGTTATGAAAATGAAGACTATGATAATGAGAAGAACTAATACACATAATATACTAGCACTAGACTCTGGCCACCAAAACTCATCTCCAGGAACCTTGCAGTGGATATGTGTTCCACTACCAAAAATCCACAATGCTTGCCAAATGATAGCTAATGCAAACTTGTCACTTAGCCTGCTTCTTGATTTTTTTTTTTTTTTTTTTTTTTTGCACGTTAACACTTATCATGTTCCTGCTTTTCCCCCACAAATGTTCCATGGAAAATCCTAGCAGACAAACGTTTAAGATAGAGAAACACAATCGACTTAGGTATCACGTCAAAAAAATAACCTCTGATGGGGAGTAGTTCACATGGGCCTAGATATGTGCTCGACATGCATAGACCCAATGAAAAGACACCAGCTTGGAACGATTGACATTTTGATTATCACTAAATAGCAGGTCATGGAAACATTTTTTGGCTCTTGACGAACCCTACAAAGCCACAAAAGACATATCACCAATGGCGGCTCCAACTACCTAGGGTCTAAGAAACTTGAAAGGGCGACTAGCCCCTATTCATAATCCTAGCACCATGACTTTGATTTGATTTGTGATGATTCAATCCAGTATGAGGATAAAATAAGAATGACTCCAACTATATGAGTTTGGTAGTCACCAGTAACACAATTGACTAAGTAAACTATTTGTTTTCTACAACAATCAATAAAAAAAGGCCTATTCTTAAAGAGCAGAATTTCCCTTACAATGGCCTTCAGTCTGAAAATAACATAAAAATGTTTCTTTGCATAAATTTGCACCAAGAATTGGAAGGTGAGAGGCCTAAATTGTTTAGAAGCCCCCAAATAGGATGGGTAAAGATGAAAGTGAATTCATCACATGTGTAGAATGATTTTGTTAAAGGAATTTGCATGCGGTAATTCAAGCTGCGAGCATGGTTTTAATCTACTATGTGGGGTGGAGAAGAAGGGAAACAGTTTTCTTTTTCTCTTTTTTTTTTTTTTTGTTTTTTTTTTTGGGGTGGCGGACAAAGAAGGGAAACAGTTCAAGCTCTCAATATCTCGAAAATACTGCCACAGGTTGGGTTACAGAATATTACCACCTTTCAAAGCATATCCGTCAACTCCCACAGAAAAAGAAACACTTATAACGGATACACATAGATGGTGAAATCAGAGTTTCAATACAGAAGTAATATTCACTTAGTAAACTAGCAATATCCCCAAGCCTATACACAGTTGCATTAGGGTCATATTAACAAAAGCAAGATCATGAACTAAACATTCTAAGCACTAATTTCTTTCCGTTGGTAGACATCCAAATATTCATTGCTCCGAAACCGACACAATATTGTTCTTACCTTGAAAAATAAACTGAAACCATCCTGCTAGAAACAAGAACAAGATACAAGGTGTAAATTAATGAAGCGTACAAAAGCATGTGGGAGTTGGAGAAGGGCAAGAAAGCAAGCATTCAGAATAATACAAATCAATGGTATAGAGAGCTTCATGATGTGAATGTTCATTTATCATATCTGTCAGAATTCTAGCTGCCAAATTTTGCCTCCAAAATTTACTTTCATCATGTTTGGATGGCAAAGAATTTTTAATCCTTCAAATACAAGGAAAAAGTCATATAGCAACGCAACTTGAATATGTTTAAAGCTTTTACACACTGCAAGACAAGATACTACAAGAAGGATTGCCAACGAACGACACAAATATTTGATGTATAACTGCATTAGAGAGTTGCCATTAAAACGGTATTTTTCATCATCAAGATCCAATAAGAAACAAGTCACAATGCACACCTGAAGACTAGTATAACTTCATGAAAATAATTTCTGGGTTGCATTCCAATGAGGGGCAGCACGAAATATGGGTGCACTATGCTTATTCAAATCAAAAGTTAAACTGGATGCACTATGCTTATTCAAATCAAAAGTTAAACTAAACTAGATATGTAAAAGATTACTCAAGGAAACGCCTACATTGTTCGTCTACTACTTGGAGAATAACCTGTCCAAGTTTGATATCTCCTCTATTTGGATTGTAAAGCACATGAATGTTACAAACCACAACTTTGTTTGCTCCTTTTGGTTTTGATAAACTGCATGAAACACATTTTTGAGATTATAAACCATGCATAACATAATGTCCATAGAGAAACTTAAAAGACAGAAACTCTGTTGTCCTCATATTTAACAGAAATTATTGCAGCAACCAGTAATCTCTATGAAATTTGAACAAATGTAAAAAACGATTCATTCACAAGTTTGAAAAACATATAAATAGACAAACTATAACTATGATAACTTCTAAAAATCAATCTCAGTTCATGGGGAGCTAAGGATGATGCATTTTAATGCTCCTCTATTTCAAAGATATTAGTGCCAGATATGTAGCCCAGCAGTAAAACAGGACAAAACCTACCAAGTGTAAAACAATTTAAGAAAAGAAAATAGATAAGAAATCAAGAATGTTTCTTGGAAGGAGGATAACTAATCAAGAATACAAAATTGATTTTAAGAGGAACCAAGGATATGTACGTTATTACATCAAAGGTCGGCAGCAGGAACTTGCAACTCACTTCTACTTATCGTATAAGCATAATTTCTTCACGTGAAAGATAGAGGTCATCAGATGAATCATATATCATATGAATCATATATCATAGGTCTACCTATGGGTATAGTATCCTTGCATGCATATATTCATAGACATTTTAAGAATTGATCCCATTTTATATTCCCAAAGGTAAAAATGAGAGAAATATCACACTCAATTCTGTTAACTTTGTTACATTAACTTCAAGATCTGCTTCAGTTTGGCTGGAGAAGAGAAGTGCTTTTCATATTTAGATTTTGATCGTCTTATTAAAAGATATCTCAAAAATATTAAAATAAACACAATAGAAAATAAAAAAATATAAATCTTAAAAATATAAAAATATAAAAATATAAAAATATAAAAATATAAAAATATAAAAATATAAAAATATAAAAATATAAAAATATAAAAATATAAAAATATAAAAATATAAAAATATGGAATATTTTCAAAATAACATTACATTTATTTTCTCTTTTCCTTTTTTTCTCACTTTTTTGGCTTTAGTGTTTAGGTGTATTATTGGAGAGAAACTAGTAAATAAATTTAGCATAAGATGTGTGGCACGAAATATGTTAGTTACTGTAGAGATTAACATCTTATCCAAGAGGAAGATTAACATATTCCCATATTCAAGAATATACTAAATCAACACATATGCTTTTGTCGAAAAAAGATCAGTTTTGTTAAGATTAACATAAATTACTTTGGTAAAAAGATTAACATAACCCCAGTAGTTCTCCAAAATCTCTAAACCTTGTGAAACTTAACCCCGTTAGAGTATCAACAAATTAGAAGAGTGGATGGGAAAATTAATAAAATACCAAGTGAATTGAAGTATGCTTTGCTTTTTCTAAGGATAGGCTTCAAATTGGAGTCATAATCCTTTGGCCAAATCGCGTTAGTAAGATATCAGTGGTAATTTTTCTTATGCTGGGAGAAGACAAGGAGGGAGGCACACTAGACTTTTGGTGTGAAAAGAACTGGACAACAAAGAATATATTCAAACAACTCGTGTTACATTGGGGCCACGACTTTAAAAAACTGCCCCTGTACAAATACATATTCCCAAATATTACATAAAACAAGAAGAATATACATAAAGCAAACCTTCTAACTTAAAACAAACCAGTCAATACTTCTAACACTCCCCCTCCAGTTGTTTAAACAAGTACAACTTGCTTCTTAGTTAATCAAGCCTCTCCCTTGATAAACCTTTTGTGAATATATCCGCAATTTGATTTTCTATACTAATGAATTTGCTTCAACCTCTTCAACAGTTATCTTTTCTCGGATAAATGCTATTCAATCTCAATGCGTTTTGTCGTATCTTGAAACATTTGGTTTGCAGCAATCGCTAAAGCACTTTTATTGTCGTAGTAGATAGAAGACCTACCAAACTTATAACCCAACCAAGATATGAGACTACGAACCATGTATCTCTACCACTGTTCTAGCAAGAGCCTTGTATTTTTCTTTAGTGCTTGATCTTGCAACCATTTTCTATTTTCTACTCCTTCAAGATATTAAAGTATGTACCAAAAAACACAATAACCCGAAACTGATTTTCTAGAAGATTTCCTGTCCAATATGCATCTAAATATCCATTTACAGACCCCAAATCCAAACTCACTTGTTTATTTTTCTTATACAACCCCTGCTGATGGAACCTTTTACATACCCATAATCTTTTTCAATGCCTCCATGTGTATGGTAGTTGGTGCATGCATGTATTGACATACCTGATTAATACTGTAACGCCCTTGCCATACTTCTGTATTTTTCTGGATCTAACAATGGGTAAGCACATAATCCTCTATTTAACGCTATTGGACTATGACAAGGTTTACAACTCCACATATTGGGCTTTTCTAGCATATCTAAAGCACATTTATGTTATGAAAAACGAATTTCACTATAAGAACAATCCACTTCAATTTTAATGCTACTGGAGTACGACAAGGTTTACACCTCAACATATTGGGCTTTTCTAGAATATCTAAAGCATATTCATATTTGTGCTATCAAAGGCGAATCTCACTACAAGAACCACTTCAATTTCTAGGAAATACCTCAATTCCCTTAGGTCCTTCATTTGAAACCTTTCATTAAGGAACTCCTTTACTTCATTTATTATCCTCATATTGCTTCATGAAACAATAATGTCATCCACATATAACAAAATAACAGCAATGCTTCTCACCTTTCAAAAAGAATAGAGAATTATCATTGGTTGATCGAATAAAAGCTCTCCCTTTTACTGCATCATAAAAACTGTGGAACCAGGTTCAGGGTGACTGCTTCAAGTCATATAGGGATCTATTTAATTTACAAACATATTCAAATGGGTTTGCTTCATTGAACCAAGGTCGTTGTTCCATATATACTTCTTCCTTAATCCTCCGTATAAGAAATCATAGTTAACATCCAATACATAAAGTGGCCAATCATGCATGAGGGCAAGAGATATAACAAATCTTACGGCAACAATTTTAACAACTAGACTAAAACGTTCATCATAATCCAAGCCATGTTGTTGGTTAAATCCTATTGCTACAAGTCTTGCTTAAACCTTTCCACGCTCCCATCAGGTTTATATTTCACTTTGTATACCAATTTACAACTCACAACATTCTTGTCTCTTGGCCTTCATACAATGCACCAAGTATGGTTAACATGCATGGCTTGTATTTCTTCAGCCAGGGCTCTAATCCACCTCTCATTGCTTCTAACTTCAAAGAAATTTCTAGGTTTTTTTATCTTTGTCATTTCACACATAACAAAGGAGACATCAATACAAAGTTAAAACTTTGGAGAGATGCCTTGGAATCCAAAGGTTTTAAAATTAGCCGGACTAAGACAGAGTATATAGAATGCAAGTTTAGTAATAATAGGAGTAGAGATGAGGAAGTAGTTAAGATTGACAGCCAAAAAGTACAAAAAAAACCGCACTTGCGATATCTTGGATCGATAAAACAGGAAAATGGAGAGATTGAGGAAGATGTCGCAAAAAGAATTAAAGTTGGGTGGGCGAAGTAGAGATGTGCAACCAAAATTTTATGTGATCATCGCATACCAATGAAGCTGAAGGGCAAGTTATATAGGACAACTGTGATACCAGCTTTGCTCCATGGGGCGGAATGTTGGGCAGACAAAAAACAATATACCCATAAAATGAGTGTAGCAAAGATGAGGATGTTGAGATGGATGAGTGGCAGTACAAGAAGAGATAGAATTTGAAATGAATCCATTCGGGAGAATGTAGGTGTGGCACCAATAGGCGACAAAATGAGAGAGAGTAGACTTAGGTGGCTGGCCATGTGTGGCACCGACCAAGTACAGCACCTGCTAGGAGGTGCGAATTAGTTCAACTGAAAGGACTGAAAAGGACAAAAGATAGGCCCAAAAGGACGTGGTTGAAAGTAGCCTAAAAAGACATGGGGACTTATGGCCTCAGTGAGGCTATGGCCTTTAATAGAGCAGAATGGCGGACCAGGATTTGTGTAGCCAACCCCAATTAATTGGGAAAAGGCTATAATGATGATGATGATGATTTCACAGATAAACACCTGAAAATTATGTGTGAAACATCCTTAGCAGAGCAGCTGAGTCATCTTTCAATAGGCCGTTTCACTCTTGATCTTATCAAACTAACTTTATTTTGCTGCTCATTCTTGTGCAGTCCTCTATCTTAAGGTTGTTGGAAATTTAGTAAACTTTGCTGTAAGTTATGAGGTTGTTGTCCAATCTTTGACCTTTTTGATATACAATTATATATTTGCAGACTTGTTTATTTTGCACTTCTTCATTGGTATCAAAGACATGCTAAAAATCTTCTCTTGTATCACACAGAGCCTCTTCATGGATACTTTCGTCAATCTGGCTATCACCTTCTAGTTTGTTTCAGTCACGTCTCCATCTGCCCCTTTTATTTCAACGCCATCTCCAATATAATCAGAATCATTTCTCTTCTTTGCTATTTTTCTGCAGAGTTTTTGAATTTTCCGACTATCATAAGCTGGTGATGGACTCAGTCATCTAGAATTTTATTTCCTAACCTGCATCACATGCAAACATTTGCTCTGGAGCACACTATAAGCGCCTTTCATCAATTCATCAAACAGAACATGCCTAGAAATTAACATCCTTTTCAATCTAGGATTGTAACATCTATACCTTTTATACTCATCAGCATAGCCAACAAATATGTACACTTCAACCTTTGGGGAGAGCTTATTTCTTTAGCTGCTATCTATATGCACATATGCATAGCATCAAAAGGACTTCAACAAAGAATAATCTGGATGTTTCAAAAATACTCGATAGGGCCTGATCCCATTAAGAGCACTTGATGGCAGCCAATTATTAAGGTCTACAGCAGTATGGAATGCCTCAGTCTACAAGTACTTGGGCACAACACTAGAAAAAATAAGAGAACACTACCTCATTAATATGCTGATTCTTTCTCTCAGCAACTCCGTTTTGGGCTGGAATATGGAACAAGACCCTGTTGTTCTATCCCATGTTACTTTAAGTAGCTTTTGAAAGCCTGAGACGAATACTCTCCCCCTCCATCAATATGAAAAAATAAAATTGGTTTATCGTAATGTTTTTTGATAAATGAGTTAAACCTCATGAACACCCCGAATGCATCATATTTGTCTTTGAGAAAAAACACCTAGGTATAACACCCATGTGTGTTTGAGAAAAAACCCTCATAAATGTAAATAATAATAAGAAGAAGAAGAACAACAAACAGGTGCAGGAATCCATGCATCAGAATGAATTAACTCAAACGGTGAAGTCCTTTTATTACTTAAAGATAAGGTAAGTTCAGAACTTTTGGCCAACTAACATGCATAATAAATAAACCGACTAAGATCTTTAACACTGACGGTACAACACAATCATTACAAAGTTTATTGAGTTACTCCTTATTACAATGACCTGGCCGATGATGCCATAAATTGGCATCTGTATTAACATTTAGACTCAAGACCAGCATCAGATGCTTCTTTGCCGATGAGTTCCCCTAACGAACATGATTCCAGATTGTTTCTTGAAAAACAAATTTATTGCGTAAATAAACAGTAAATCCCATTATCACATGCTAGATGGGAAACCAAAATCAAATTATGTTCAAGATTTGGAACAAGAAAAAGTAAATAGGATCAAAAGAAGACTCAACTGTGACATGACCTACATGTGTGATGTCGAGGGAGGATCCATCACTAATTATAATAGAACCACTACCAGTAAAAGGAACAAAGGAAGAAAACTCACCACAATTTCCATACACATGGTTGGCAGCCACACTATCCACAATCAGTGCTCCATCAGTAGGAGTAATGCAAGACATTCCATAGAATTATTTAATGCTGCAGTTGAACTCTTAGTGTTGGCCAAGGTAGTAATTTGATTTCCTCCTTGATTACTTTCATTGTCATTCTTGTATCGATCAAAACAATTTTACGGGTTGATGTCCTCTTCCACATATTTGACAGATGACTCTATTCCCATTTCCATTAGGAGTAGGCAAGAGACCTCGACCAGTATCATAGAAGCTTCTGCCACCATGAATATTTCTATCACCTTGACACCCACGACCTCTGTTATTTCCCCAAAATTATTGGAATTTTGTGCAGTATTTCTCTTGTTAGTAAGAAGAAGATGGTGGTCCTCATTTCTGGGAGACAAGTTAAGTGCCTCTTTTCGAAACAAGAATGCCTGATGTTGTAGCATCATGGGTCGAAAGTTGGCAGAGGAAGGTATAATCCCTTGTCATCAAAGAAGCGACGGAAGTTCTATAGTCTTTACCCAGAAGTTGTAGTACATATTGCACCTTGTCTTTATCTTCAACTGGTTGTGCAGTATTTCTCTTGTTAGTAAGAAGAAGATGGTGGTCCTCATTTCTGGGAGACAAGTTATGTGCCTCTTTTTGAAACAACAATGCCTGATGTTGTAGCAACATGGGTCGAAAGTTGGCAGAGGAAGGTATAATCCCTTGTCATCAAAGAAGCGACGGAAGTTCTATAGTCTTTACCCAGAAGTTGTAGTACATATTGCACCTTGTCTTTATCTTCAACTGGTTGTTGAATAATTGCGAGTTGATCGCATATTCCCTTTTAGATTGTTATAAAATTCAGAAACTGACATCTTTCCCTTCATACAATCTTGAAGTTCAAATTTTAATTGCAAAACATGAGCCTCCGACTCCTGAGAGTAGGACTCATTGAGGGCTACCTAAATATTATATCCTCCAGGGAGATTCACCACTTAAGGCAACATTTCTTCAACCAAGGTTGAATTAATCCAGCCAACAAGATTTTGATATTTAGCAAGCCATTCTTCTTAAGTTGGATTGACCACTGCAGTGATCTCTTTCTTTTCATCTGAATTTCTGCTTTCTTGAACAACATATTCTAGTGGTGGCCTAGTGGATCCATTCAAATGGCTATAGAGACGTTGGCCTCAGATGAAGGGAAAAACAGCCCCTTTCCAGACAATAACATTATATCAGATTGAGTTTGACAGAAATATATTAAGGATTTGGGAAAGGGAATGAGAAGAACTAGAACTTGATGATTGTGCCATGGTAAGGAAAAATGGGCACGAATTGTAAACGCACCAGATATGGAAAAAGGAGAATAATAGGTCTATAGAGGATGAAAGACTAGAGATAAACTAAAAGAGAGTATAAAAATGGGTTGGCATGGAGAGCAAGAAATAAAGTAAGAACTGTAGCATGAACAGTGATGCGAACAGTACAATGAAAAGGTTTGTGAACAGTGTACCATGAACAGTAGAATGAACAGTCGGTGCCCTTAATATGGAAGACATATGAGAAAGAGATAAGGGTTTAGGAAAGAAGAATGAGAATGATGAAAGAGGCTAAAGATTGAGGAAAGAAAGATTAAGGTTTAGAGGAGGAAGAGATTATGGATAGTGAAGAAGAAGGAAGTATCAGTTAACTTGATTAGAGTTGATCACCCTTAAGGGGGTATGCAAACCTGCTCTGATACCATTTTAATTTTTCTTACGCTGAGGGAAGACGACGACAGAGGCACGCTAGACTTTTGGTGTGAAAAGAACTGGGCAATAGAGGCACACCCAGGACAACAAAGAATAAATTCAGATATTTGGTGTTACATTTAGGCAATAACTTTACGAAAATGCCCTTGTATAAATATATATTCCTAGATTCAAGAATATGCATAAACAAAACCTTCCAATACTTAATAACAATCAGCAAGTAACCACTCAAAAGCAATTTTCAGATTCACAACCAAGAAATTTCTAAGAACATGCAATTTCTGAAATTTCAAAGAGTAGATCATGGAAGCGATGAATTTAAAAGTTACATCAGATTAACATCAAAAGAAAAACCATTCAGAAGATGCCATGAAATGGGTTACAGAAATCAAAAGGCACCTGGTAGATGGAGCTCTATTTCCCCCCTCAACACAATCTCTGCTTCTTGACTAGGCAACAGAAATATGGCAACCATATCAGACAAACTTAAGAAATGATTTAGCAGTGAGAAAACAGTTATCAAATTGTTGCAACTGATACACAAGAAATCACAAAGTACCTCCAAGACACAAATCTGAGCAACATTGTCTCGAAGGGAAAGCTTATTGAATTCAATGTACTCTTCATGCAGCAAATTGAATCTGAATGAACAATAGCAGAATAGTGAAATAGATGTAAGTATACAAAATGAGTGACACGGCGCATTTTGCCATAGAAAATAGAACGTAAGCTAAACTTTAAAAGGTACAGCTCAACTAAAATACTTAAGCAGAAAACCAGAAGCAATCACTATGTAGCTGACATTGAATTTATGTCATAATTAGAGAGGTAACATATTTTTCCTCAAAAAAAAGAAAAAGGAGTGGTAACAGTTTCAAATTACAGAAAGGAAACAAGTGAACTGCGGTGAAAAATTAATAACACTCGATTGAGAAGTTCTGTTTGCTGTTATGAAGGAATTAATAAGAAACTAAGAATAATTCCAAGAAAACATTTCTTTATAACTGATGATCATGGCATAGTCGATCCTACTTGATAAAAACAAAAATAAATGAACACAAGCAACAAGACTTCAGTTCATTCAAATATATAGTCACGTAAAACTTCGAAGCATGAGTTTTATTCCAATAACATATGCACCAGACATTCTGGCTCCAGTTACAAGTATTAACATACTCATTCACAAAACAAAATTACCTTCATAGCAAAAATGGCCATAAAGTAATTACACATAGCAAAAATGCTATAAAGTAATTAGATAAGTGGCTATCAACCTTGATCTCCAGGTAATGATTTATCAAAAACAACTTCATAAGCATTCACTAGCTATGATGCACTGATATGGCAGAGCACACCGCAACAACATCAGTCACATTATATGCATATGTAATTAAAGCCTTGGACACATAAAAAGGGCCCATTTGAAGTATCAATGCATCATAATTAATCAGAACCTACAGATTATGACAAATTGGACCATCTAAACACTATGATGTTACCTAAATGACAAATCCTTAGAAGGAAGAGAGAGAGAGAGAGATAGAGAGAGAGAGGAAGAGAGAATGACATGAGTCCAATTGGTCGCACACACCTCTCAAACCTCTTTTACATTAATCATATTAGAGAATTGTCAAAACTCCCCATACAAACTAGAAATAGGACATATCGGTCTAAATAAAAGAGAAATAAAAATAGAAAAAGACTTTTAACACTTCGCTCAAGCTGGAGCATAAATGCCACCCATGCCTAACTTGGAACAAGTTATGGCCAAAGGCTCTGCCAACTAATCCTTAGATTCAGATACAGAGCACACACGTGCTTAATAATAACCTCTTGAATAAAGTGACAGTCTACTTCAATATATTTACCTCTTCTCATAAAACATTGGATTCCTGCATCAGTGTCTTCAGTCACATCAATTCACATGTACCATCATCATTGTTCTATATTCAGCCTTTGCTCTAGATCTAGACACAACATTTCGTTTCTTACTTCTCCATGTAAATATATTCCCATCAGTATATGTAAAATAACCTGTCGTAGACCACCGGTCAAATGGAGGACCTGTTCAATTAGAATTTAAGTAACTTCAATAGTCAAATGATTGCTTGGCTTGCAAATCAGACCTATACCTAGAGCTCCCTTCAGATACCTCAAAATTCTATGAACAGCATCCCAGTAAACCGACTCACTATGCTTACTACCAAAGCAATAGGAGCCTCGTGATGGTCAAATAAATCAACATGCCTACCAGCCTTCCCTACCTTCCTGGATCCTCAAACAACTCCCTCTTATCAGCCAATAATTTTGTATTTGAATCCATAGAAGTATCAACTGGTTTAGGACCTAACGTTCTAGTCTCTATCAACTAATCAATTATGTACTTTTTTTAGACAAGCTAATGCCATGCTTTGATTCGACTATTTCAATACCTAGAAATACCTTAGCTAGCCCAATCCTTTCCCGAAACATAGGTTTTAGGTGCCTTTCCAAATGATTGATTCCTTCTTGATCATTTCTTCCAATGACAATATTGTTAACATATACAACAAAGACGATTATCCTGGAGTCCAGTTTCCATATAAACACTCAATGCACTGCATGGTTGTGTTAAAATCCATATGCCACAATAATTTCAGTAAATTTTGTAAACCATGCACATGGGGACTACTTCAGACCATAAATGGCTTTCTTCAATTTACCATACCTTATCTTACTCCCCCTGAACAACAAACCCAAGTGGTTGCTCCATATAAATCTCCTCTTGTAAATCCCCACGAAAGAAGGCATTCTTCACATCAAGCTACCCCAATGGCCAGTTCTTGTTTGTTACTACAAATACAACAACTTGAACTGAATTAGGTTTAGCAACGTGGGCAACAGTTTCAAAGTAATCAATGCCAAAGGTTTGAGTGTATCCTTTGGCGACCAACTTAGCTTCTAATCTCTTGATGATGACATCAGGCTGATATTTTTCTGCATAAACCAAGTGACACCCAAGAGTTTTTTTTCCAGCTAGTAAAAACTTCTCACAAATGACTTAAAGTTCCTTATATAGAACAACCCCCAAACAATGGCGAATTGCTAAAACCTAACCAAAATTGTCAAAAAATACACATTTCATAAATTCAAATATTGATCCCGTTTTAGACCAAATGACCAAAATACCCTTCAACACTTTTCAACAAATGACAAAGCCATCGCTCCATGAGGGGCCTCTTGTCATTGCTAGGCCTCAAGAGCTTCTTTGGACATTTACGGTGGTAATTCGAGCGATCAAACGTCGTAGAATCGATGCTTGAACTATTACGCACATTTCGATACCCTTTGATCATCTTGAAACGGATTTTTAATAAAGAACCCAAATCCGACCAAGTTCCATATACTTGTGATTTTTTGACCACCGATTTGGCACGATCCATGATGTTTACAGACTTCATTTTGATCATAAATTGAAGTGGATACTATCACGATCATTTTGCGATAAATTTCGTCCATTTTGGTCTCCGTTTGAGCTCATTCCAATTTTGGAGGTCGTCAAAAAATGGGATTCCGATGACCAAACCTCCTTGAGCTCCCAAGCACAATTCAAGTTGAGTGCATCCATTTCCTCTTACATTGCTTTCCTCCACCCAGTATGAGAAAGTGCATCTTGATAAGACTTGGAATAGAAATAAAAGAAAGAGCTAAAGCAAAACATTGATAGGATGCAGATAAGTTTGTAAAAATAATAAAATGAGCAACGGGATGTTGAGTACAAGACCTTATATCTTCACAGATGGCAATAGATACATTATCATCTCTAGACACAGAATGTGAGTTAGAAGTAGGAATTAGATCTGTACACAAAGATGATGAATGAGTGGTTGGCTGAGTAGATGGAGGTTGTCCATCATGCACTTTTCTTTTCGTGTAAATCTTTGGGATGCTCCTGAGGGACATTATGACAAGTAGATTAATAGGTTTAGTTGGTCCAGCAATCGAGGTGAAGAAAAAGTACCAAGAAGAATAGAAAGAGGAACTCTAGAAGATGAGGACTGTGAGAGTTCTTCAGGAGAAGGATAAACGAAATATTCATCAATCATAGGATCCTCTTCTGAAAAATAAGGAATATTTTCAAAATAGGTAACATAAACACAAATAAATTTCTTCATAAACCACGATGATAGCATCGATAACCTTCTTGAAAGTATGAATATCCTAGAAAAACATACTTTGAAACCTCGAGGATCTAACCGGTCATTACTAGTACCCAAGAAAAGAACAAAGCAAACACACCCAAACCATCATGGAAGAACAACAAAAGATGGAGGATCAAGGAAGAGAACAGAGTGTGACTTTTTTCTAGTCAAAATTGAAGATCGCATAAGACTAACTAAATAGCATGGGGGTAGCAAGACATCTCCCCTATAAACTTTTGGAACATACATGTCAACGGGTAGAGTATAGGTTACTTCAAGTTAATGTAGTTAACTGAATATGGGGTCAAAAGTGATTCAACCAGCCTAATTGGTAAACTGGACGGTTCAACCGACCTAACCGGGCAAGTCTGGGGCAGTAAAAAAAGTGTTAAAAAAACTTTAAAAAAACAAAAACAAAAAATCTATTGAAATATGAAAAATATATTTAAAGCATAATTAAACAAAGCACATCCGAAGGGCATTGCTGCTTGCGGTGAAAGGGCGAGTAGTGAACTGCAGACAGCGTTAGCCATGGTCCACGACAACGCGAGAAGGCAGCACGACCCTTCACATGCGGCGATAGGCACAGAGCGCACAAAAGATACTTGCGGACGGTGATAGTCATTGTCGCAACCCTTCACGGGCGGCTACAGGCATCGCCGTTTGCGATAGGCACAGGGCGCAAGAGAAGCCTGCGGACGGGGTTATGCGCCATCTATGACCCGTAAGAGGAAGAAAGATAGTCTGCGATCGACGACACACATCGTCGTGCGTGATGCCAATTCTAGAACCGAAACAGGAGCTTGACCTGCTGCTTGAGCGCGGCCCAGCTCACCGTGTGCTCCTTCAAACAGCGTTATGCACAACGACGACTAACGCTTTCTCTTTCTCTCTGTTCTTTCATGTATGGCAGAGCTTATCACCATCCATGTTCTTTCTCTTTCTCCCTTTGATGTCATGAACGACAAAGCCTACCGCTGTCCATGACTTCCTCTCATCTCTCTTTTTCCTGTCATGCACGGCAGTGCTCACAGCCACGCATGATTTTTCTCCTCTTCTCTTCTTTCTCTTTCCTCTTCTTCTCTCTTATCTTCTCTCTTCTCTTCTTTCTCTTTCCTCTTCTTCTCTCTCATCTTCCCTCTCTTCTGTTCCTTCTCTCTCTTCTCTCATCTTCCCGTTCTCTTCGTTCTTTTTCTTTTCTCTCTCTTCCTCCCTCCCTCTCTGTTTCCTCTCCCTTATCTCTCTCATCTCTCTCTTACCCCTCTCCTTTCCTTTCTTCTCATTCTTTTCTCACTCTTCTGTCCTTTCTCTCTTATCTTTCTTCTTCCCTTCTTTCTCATTCTTTTCTCACTCTTCTGTCCTGTCTCTCTTATCTCTCTTCTGTCTCTCTTATCTCTCCTCTTATTCCTTCTCTCTCTTCCCTCTCCCCCTTTCTCTGTCTCTTCTCTAACTCTTCCTCTTCCTCCTCTTCTTCTCTTCTCTTTTCTATTCTCCTTCTATTCTCTCTTCACTTTTCTTCTCTCGTTTGACCAGAGTACAGGTTAAGTCTTGTGCTGTCAAGTTAGTCTTGACGTCGAGCAGTTTAGCCGCAGCGTCGGTCTGAGTCACCGTGCCCGTCTAGCTGCTACGTAAGCTAACTGTGGTGCCAAATTAGTTCCTGTGTTGGTTTTGACGTCGTGTAGTTTAGCCGTCGTACAAGTCATAGCCATCGTGCCCGTCTAGCTACCACAATCAGCCATCGTACTAGTCTTGCCCTTGTGACAGTCTGGCTGCCTGGCCAAATTTCTTCTCTCTTATTCATCTCTATCATCTCTTTTCTCCTCTTCCCTTCCCTTATTCTATTTCTTCCTACTTTCTTTCTCTCTCTTGACCATATTAACCTTCATTCATTTTTAAAACACACATTTCATCTTTAAAGTACTGGTTGAAAGCCATACCAGTCTTTAGCGCCATTTCTTTAAAGTACTGGTTAAAAGCCATACCAATCTTTAAAGCCATTTCTTTAAAGTGCTTTCAGCAACCTCATTCTATTGAGCAGTATGCACAAAAGAAGTTTACTATAAAAATCCATTTTGAGTAAAATAATTTTGAAATTTCTATCGAAAGATGCTCTTTACCATTATCAGAACATAAAATACCCACATTCTTATTGAATTGAGTTTAGATCTCCTGTGAAACAATACAAAAATGCAAAAAAATTTCTTACCTTTCTTTTATTAAATATAACCATGTCATTCATGAATAATCATCCATGAAAGTTACAAAATATCTTTGACCAAACAAACTTTGTACTCTAGCAGGAGCCCAGATATCAAAATGAACAATTGTAAACAGAACAAGTCTCTGTTTATCAATTTTAGGACGAAATGATATCCTATGATGCTTCTCTAACTGAAAAACCTCACACTCTAAAGCAAACACATACTCTAAAGAAGGGACTAATAACTTTCAATTATTGAGAGAAGGATGGCGCAGTTGACAATGCCATAAGAAGGGAGTAGTAGAGTGAAGAGTAGCAACAATCAAATTATGATCCAAATAGTATAGGCCAATTGTCCTCCCCGTCCTTAGATCATCAAAGACACAAGAAAGGTCAAAAGTTACATAGCAATGAAGATATTTCGTTAATTTGCTTACAGACAACAAACTGAAAGGAAACTATGAAAGATAAAATACAGAGGAAAAATGGAAGAAGATGCATAATTTTACCCTATCCCGACACACTAGACAATGATCTATTTGGCAAAGTCACAAAGGAGATAGAAGTACACTTATCTAGAGATACAAAAAGAGAGGACTCAGCAGTCAATGTGGTCAGAAGCTTTTGAGTCAATAACCCAAGAAGTAGGTTTCTAAGATGCAAGAAGCTCATAAGTACTTGAGTTAGCAGGGGTGCAATGGAAGTGAAAAGATGGGCACTAGGCTTTCGTACACTTTATCAATCTTATTATATTCTTCTCTTGTAAGCAAAACAAAGTCACCGGCAGAATTTTACTGTAGTTGATGATCACTAGGTCCATTTAGATAAAAATCATCGCCCCTGACGTATAAGTAACCCGATTTACCCAAGGAGGCTTACCACTCTAATCCCAAGACTCATCAACTGTGCGATTTGTAGGCCCAAAATGTGTACACTTTCGAGTTCCATGACCCCTGCCTCCATCACCTCTACCACGTCCTCTTCCTGAGTCACGACCACATCTCCTACCTTTGCCTCCTTCACATCTCCCCATTCCCAAAAATGTACTAAATGCCTCTCCATCACTAACACTCAAATCAGAAGAAGGCATAGGAGAGGCAGTTATGTTAACATGTTGAATGTGCATACCATAGTTGTTAGGTGTGGGTGCGTTCTCGAAAGCGAGAGCAGGCTCGGATCCACGGAACCGTGGATTATTTGAAGCTCCTTGTGATTGGGATCGTCGTACATACAATCCTATATCAAGGGAGAGGGATCCTTATCACAGGGAAGTGCAATTCCATGGGGAAGGAATCGCAATAGTATGTTTTAAGGGATCAAGAATGATTCATGGGTTCACAATACTATTGGGCACCACAAAACTAAATCATTGCATATGAATCAATGCCAAATAGAGAAAAAATCATATGCACTGTGTCATACACTTGAGAGCCGTCGTTTGGGAACCGCATTCCATCCAAGATTCCTACCTGGAACCACAGAATTGAGGTTCGGGAGCAGGTCCGTGACCTTTCCTACAAGGTTTCAGCAAATATGGTGCATACAGATTATTAAGGGATAGCAGCTCATTGCTTGCCAAAATTGATTTATGAATAGGATAGTATTCAAGATTTAGACCCGATAAAAATTTGGCAACGCTGAATTCTTCATGCTACTTCCTCTGTAATTCTACATCACCACATATAACCCGGTACAACTTCAACCGTTCATGCATAACTCTGCTTAGAGCACTATAATATTTTTTCACGTTTTTATTACCTTGTTGCGATAGAAACATTTTCTTAAACACACCTGAGAAATGTTCTTACCTGAAAAATATGTGTCCTTCAAAGATTCCCAAATTTCTTTGGCAGTGGCTAGAAACATCACATTCATATTTGAGACATCATAATACTCCACAACCAAGTCATGATTACGTAATTCTATCATCCACTCTTCATATCTACTATCAAACTCACTAGGGTTGCCCTCAGTCAAGTACTTCCATTTCCCCCTAGTACCAAGGGATACTTCAATAGATTGAGCCCATGCACATAATTTGACACAATTGATTTTACTATAGTAATTTGCATCCCCACATGTTTAGGAAGAGTAAATGTTCCAAGGCTTAATTTCATTAGCCATGAGTGCATGAAATAAAAGATAAAAGGAGCCAACTAGGGCCAACCCAATACTTATTCACACTAGGCACGATGGAAGGCTAGGAGCGACCTTTTTTAAATAAAATAAAAAAGAAAAGAGAGAGAGAGAGAGAGAGAGAGAGAGAGAGAGAGAGTTATCATTGAGATCCAAGCATAGTCACATTGTCACACTTGAACAAACTAGAGCAACACCACATTATCCAAATCTAAACATCACCACATTGCCATGCTTTGAGTAAACTCCAGCGAATCATGCTCAGTTTCCCACCAACCTCAGAAAAAGACAATGGTTTCCTCTATTGATCTCGATCTTTAAAGAGGAATCACACAAACAACAACATCCCCACACAAAATGCAGACCCACATGGGTGTCTAGGCACAAGAAAAAAGCAGGAAACAACCCTACGATTTAGATTGAACAGCCCCAGAATGTAACCCTTTTTTTAGGGCAGAGAAGAAAAGCAAAAGAGAAAAATTTAAGACAAAAGCAACAACATGGACTTTTTCAAGCAATCCTTGAAATTGAATAGGAAATATTTCCCTAGTCTGGTTTTCAGTTACTCTTGGAGTCTGAAAATTTATCTACACAGTTCCATCTGGCATTCTAACCATCTTGGAATTAGATTGCATCAATGGTTGACTTTGATTTTGAAGAGTTTCATAATTTGTCACCCATGTAGATGGAATCAATTCAAGCAACCTTTCTCGAGAGATTTGTCTAGGAATATAATGAAAGACAGGTTTGGAATTATTATCAACTTTGATAAACAAGGTTGTATTTTCTTGTTCAGGGGGTAAAGGGGTAACTATGTCAAAAGCATGGTTCTGTAATCTTTACACCATTTCATAATGGAGTGTAGCTACAGTGGCTGTTTCGATCTGTTTAGTTCCTGTGATCTGTAACTGGACTTTAAAGGCTGAATTTAAATGAGGATCTTTAATTGGGATATTAAAATTTGGGAAAAAGGTAACGAAAATAGTTCCTGCATTCAAAGTTGTTTGCACAGTTCCAATACATGCATGCTGATATTCTAAAAACTTGGAATCTAGCAAAGTGATTCGGAAAACTGCTTCCATACCTTTTCTTCCATGAAAAATCAAGGCTAATTTTATGGCCCCAAGAGAAGAAAAGCGAGAGGGAAGAAAAGGAGCAATGCTCCAATTCCATGTTGCTCGGGGGGGGGGGCCGGGGGGGGATGAAAACCAATGAAAGAGAGAAAGAGAGAGTAACATGAATGTCCAATTGGTCTCAGGCACCACTCAAATCTCTTTTATATTAATAAAACTAGAGAAATGACAAAACTAACCTTACAAACTAGAAATAGGACAGATAGGTCAAATAAAAGAGAAATGAAGACAAAAAAGGACTATTAACATAGTCTATAAAATAGAGACATAATCATCAAAGTACACATGAATAGAACTCAGAGCAGTGAGCAAACTAATGATACAGAAAAGAATTTCCCAACTTTGAATAAGAGAAAAGTTGAGATTTCATATCTCGGTCTTTCTAGAGTATATAATAAAATTTGAAGACTTCTCAAGCATAACTGTGAGGAAACTAAGACTTAACATGCAAGAAGAATCATCACTGCCCATGGAAGCAAATCAAATCAGCTCATACAGGTATTTTCGCGATGACTTATTCAGTGATCAAGCAACTCATTAAGGCTCATAGTCTAAGCCTTATGAACCTTGTGCTTGAGTGGAATTCCCCATTCCCAAAACTAACATGAAACAGATCCCACTGAAAATCACCTTGTGTCCCGATGCCCATCCCCAATGATGTTGCAGGTACACCAAGTAAAAAAATGGTCAATGTGTCTAAAGGGACCACATGAGCCATCTATTAAGTGATATTTGATAGGATACTACCTTTTTTGCATTAACTTTAAGTTTGCTAGGAATGCAAACATGTCAACCAAGAGTGTGAGAAGTCTAGAGCATGTTTGGATCACTGGAAAAACATTGTCTAGAGAAACCGATTTCTTGTGAAATACATCACTTGCCAAAAAAATCACCTAGAAAATGGGTTTTGCTATTTGGATAGCATCTGGATGCAACCTATACATTTCTACTGTTTAGATCATATGGAAGAAACAGTTCTCAACCAAATGCCCACAAATACCACATCCAGACCACCATTTACAACAGGTCAGAATAAGTAACCCAAATGAACTAATTCTAGTCTTATTTAAATATCTTACCAAAAAAGGTACAGTCAAGGAAGGACTTAGAAGAGAGAGAGAGAGAGAGAGAGAGAGAAAGAGTAGCTTCGGAACCATGCCTCGATCTTTTAGGGACCATTTGATTGCAAAATTTTGTTAAATGTTGTTTTATTTTCAATTTGTAATTGGACAAATGGAAATCTAGTCAATTGTCAGCTCTCTGTGGGGTGTTCGATAGTTACAATTTGAATTATGAATTATGAATTGTTATTGCATGTTGTGATGGTGCTTGTGGTCGTGATGGTGTGATGGTAGTGGCATAGTGTAACAATGGTGGTGGGAATGTGATGGTGGCGGTGATTGTGGCAGAGCAAGTATAGCGGTGTTGGTTGTGATGTTGAGGTGGTAGTAGCAGTGAAGCAGTGGTGTTGGCAGTGATAAGTAGGCGGTGGTGGAGACATGGTGGTGGTGCAGTGGTACTGATGTGGTACTGATGATGGTGGCAAATAGGTGGTTGTGGTAGAGTGGTAGTGGTTTTGGCAGCTAGGTGGTGGCAAGGCGGTGGCTCAACAGTGATCGTGGAGATGGTAGTCATGGTGGCAGTGGTGGCACTGGCGGACAAGCGACAATGGTGGTGATGGCGATGGTGGTGGTTATGTGGTGGGTGGTGGAACCATAGGTGCTAGGATCTCCCAACCTCGGTGTCGTCCCGCTCCAGAATCTTGCTCTAGCACTCCAAAAAAGGGATCTTCAAGGAATCTCAAAAGGTAAATTTTGGGGTTGCAATCCACACTATTAGGGATCTCGAATATTGTGCTCTTTCATGCCTACATCTACGTTTGGGGCAGGTTCTACCTCTCTATCCTTCCCTTATCAGATCGGTGGCTATTTCACTTGCTCTAAGTCAAGAGAACTAGGACTAAAGTAATTGTTCCTATTTCTACCTGATAGGAATACATCCCATGTCACTCCTACTGCCAAAATACAGAGCACTAATAGAAATCCTAGGGAAATAGATGATGATATTCAAAAGAGCCTTTCTCAGGATTAGAAAAGTGGAGCTCTCGCACGCTCTTGCCTCCGCCCTTCGAACTGACCAAATTGATATTTTTTTTTTTTTTTTTAATTTATAGCCAGCTACCAATGCAAACACTTCTAATATAGTTGCATTGCTTGTGGATATAAAAAAAGAATTCCCTACTTTAAAAAGTATCTATAGTACTAGACTACATATATTCTTTTAAGGTTGGAAGCAATATCCCCAAAAGGTCAGGATCGAGATTCCAAAACATAAGGGATCAAGATCCTCAAACAGAGTAGGGATCGAGATCCCTGACATAGGAATCTCAATCCCTAACATATGCATTGTATGGATTGTGCTCTCAACCATAGGGATCTTCTAACCATTTACAAACCCCCGCTGTGGTGGTGGTGGTGGTGGTGGTGGTGGTGGTGGTGGTGAAGTGGCAGTAGTGGTGGTCGTGGCAATGGTGATGGTGCTAGTCGCGGTGGGGAGAGAGGGGGAGAAAGAGAGAGGGGTAGAAAGAGAGAGAGAGAGAGAGAGAGAGAGAGAGAGAGAGCCAAATTGAACTTTTTAAAAACAACTTGGAGTAGTTTTGCAAAAAAATCCATTTAGGGCCTAATTATAGATGGGAATCAATTCAAATGTCCAAATCAAACATCCCTTGATGTCAAATTGCTGGTCAATAATATTCAAATAGGCCCAAATTGTAATTTGGCTAAGAAATCAAATGGTGCCTTTATGCCTTATTTATCATTTGATTCATTGGTCTCCCTTAATATTTGTGTTCCTAATAAAAACGAATTTTGCCTGAAACATACAAAGAAGGATCTTACATTGAGGAATATCACTTTTTTCTTTTGCACCCTAGATAAACATTTTAAAATACATCCTAATCTCGCTCAATGTCAAATGAGTATTTCCCTTAGAAACCATGAGAACGCTCCCTTTACACTAGCATTAAACCCTGAAATTCTTTCAAGGAGCTTTTCCAATCAACAAAACACCTTTCAAAACCCTAGATTACCATTTGTCTAAAAGAAAATGCAAAAGACTTACAAGACGACGTTCTGCTAACTTAAAATCATATGCGCAACCTAGATTGCCTCTTTTCGTGAGGAAAATTCAGAAAACTTCATGGAGAACGTTACCTTGACGAAAGAGGCCTTCAAACCCTAGCTAGAGAGTTCTATGAACTAACTTGAAAAGGGATATGAAGAGAGAAAGGGATCCTAGTACATAATGGAGAGAAAAAGAGAGAGCATACTTATGCATCTGCTGCTTCATGGCCAAGAGAGAGAGCTTGTTGGATGAGAGAGAAAGACTAGATATATATGGGGAGATATGGTATCGCTTACTGGTTTGTAGAGAGATATGGTATCCCCTATTGGTTCATAGAGAGAGCAATGGGGGTGAGAGTGCGAGAGTCCATGACTTGATATAGACACAATACATTGGCATCAAGTTTGCAGAGTTAAGAGCTATTCCAAAGGGTTGTGAATTGTGTCCTCCATCCATGGATATAACTGTGGAGGGAGACAATAGCAGTGTTATTGCGTGGGGATCCCTTAGTATGGGCTGCCCTTGGCGTCTATACCATGCTGTCAACCAGATTGCGCAGGAAGCTCAGAGTGGTCTAGCGCATTGTTTGTAAACACGAAAAATCAGGCCGCCAACACTTTGGCAAAGAAAGGTGCAGCCGAGGCAGCCACCACATCCATCTAGTCGGCAAGAATCCTTTCTCCTCCTCCATCTTAAGTACCCTATCCTCTCTTTCTACTCCTCCCTTCAAAATCTTCCCTGTTCTAAAACTCTCTCTTTCTCCTTCACCTATTTCTTCCACCTCATTAACCCTAACACTCTCTTCCCTCCTCTCCTTCTCCTTCCCAAATCCCTCCTGATCCCTAACTATATTCTCTTTCTCAACACTTCTTATGCCCACCTATTAAATCCTCTTCCTCTTTCTCCGTCCTGGAACTGGTCATGACAATCACAGTCGATTTCCTTTGCGCCTCCCTTCTGAATCTGGTCTTTCCAAAACCCCTCTCCACTAATCTCTCCAATATGTGTTTTTTGGTTGCTCAAAGCTAAGTAAACAATGTACTAGGTTCCCTACTTTCCTCCCATTCTCCTCCTAACAAAGTTGAGCTCTCGTTGTGTGGGAAGCCACAATTCCAACAGCCTCACTTAACCTCCCTAAAACTATCAACCACCCGCATCTGCTTTTAGCCAATTTCTCTCTCCTCGATTTCCTTCTTCCTCTACCTTCCCATCTTCTTTTAGCCAATTTCCCTCGTCAAGAACCTCTCCTCAACCTTCTCTACCTCTTTGGTTCTAATCCTGCCAACCTCACGACAATAGCCATGAGAAGGCAGGCTTCAGTTCCCCTCTTTCAGCAGGAGCCTAACTCATCTTTCTTTAGGTCCAGTGTACAAGTTCTAGGAAGGCAATTAAGTAAAACAATTCCCAGAAAAAAAGAAGAAAAGAAAAGACAAAAAAATCAAAGGAAAAAGAAGAAGAAAACAGATGGAAAAGAAGGAAGAAAATACACAAATGTGTGTGTGCATCTATATATATATATATCCAAAAATTTGCTCAGCCGCCAAGGAAGCCGGAAGGCGAAAACGCCTAGGCAAGGCCTCGACACAGGCTGAGGGCAAATTTCCACCCTCAGTCATGGGTGTTTTGGGGTCCCTCCAAAACCTTTTTTGTGTATTTTAGAGAGAGAGAAACTCTCAAAAACCTAGAGTTTGATATTTTTCTCAAGAACCAAAAAATTTCAACATTTTTTATTTCTTGTGAAATCAAAAGATATAGCTCATGATACTTTTTGGAGCTTGGAGTGGTTTACTAGTGTCATAAGAAGACTTTTGGCGACCAAAGATCACCGTTTGGGGCTGATATCTATTTCATTATGAAAAGGTTAGTGCATTACAATATTTGAAATAGGGTTTGGTAATTTTTTTGTACAATTAGTTATGATTTGATATTCTTTTATTTTTTTCATTTTGTGATATTTTGACATGTTTGTAGTTGAAAACTTGAAATAATTTTTAATATTTCCTGGTATGGGCCCACATCAAATTCATTTTTAAAAATTAGTGCATCGCGATATTTGAATTAGTTTTCGTTTTTTGTATAATATGTTCTGATTAGATATTCTTTTATTTTTTGTTTTCCTTTTTTTATATTTCTACATACTTATAGCTGGATATTTTATGAATATGTATTGGTTTGGGCTTATATTTTGTGAATAAATAGTTTTAAACTTCGAATTAAATTGATATTTTGTGAATATTTAGATTGCATAACCAAATACTTCTAATATTTTGTGAATATTTCTTAGATTATTTGATATTTTGAACATTTGTAAATATTTACTGGGTTTACCTGTCCTTGCTCCTAGACACCTGCCTAGGCCGGCACATCCAACTATTTGAGCTTTGATGTGTGTGTGTGTGTGTGTAAATGGAAAAAGCTAACAATACATATATATATATATATAGAGAGAGAGAAAGAGAGATGGAAAAATCTAACAATAGCTGGGCAGCTATAATGAATAGTAATATAGGTGGAATGGGAGCCGTCAGATCTTCATCATGTGGTTCAAAATGCATATCACAATATGAATTTTAATATTTTTTCGAGAAATCGGATCATAATGAAATTTTAGACATGTGTACTAAAAACTAGAGCGCACAATTAAAAAATAAATAAAACATATATTTCCCAAAATATAAAATGGCCGAAATACTCCTAAAAATGACCGGGGTAATTTGGTCATCTTAAATAATTGAAAATAATTTTTTTATATTTTTATATGGTGCGCAATAGTGTTAAGTATATACACCCAAAATTTCATCTTAATCAAATTTATAGAAAAAACATTAAAATTCATATGGTGATATGCATTCTGAACCATAAGATGAAGATCTAACAGCTTGGATTTCACCTATATTACTATTCATTATAGCTGCCCAGCTATTATAAGGTGTATAATATATATATATATATTATACACACACATACACACAAATATATCGATATCCACATATATACACATATATATACCAACATATATACACATATATTTACACATACACACACAGAGATATATATATATATATATATATATATATAGATATAGATATATATATATGGAAAACACTACAAAGCGCCCTTAGGTGAAGTTCTACATTACTTCACCTACAGCATTATCACCGTTCAAAGTTTATCACACGGTCACAGATGTCTGATAGTGTTTGAATTTTAATATTGCTTTTACAAATTATAATGATCTGAAATTTTTTTGGTGTACGCCTTAGTGAGACGCACATGAATAAAATATAAAACAAATAATTTGAATGATAAAAATTATGCAAAATACCCCTATAAAGTTTCAGGGATAATTTTGTCATTCTATTTTATCTATTATTTTTTTCATATTTTATTTTGGTGCGACTTGGTCATATGTACTCACGCCCCAAATTTTAGATAACTTGGATTAATACAATAATTATAAAAATTCAATTACTAACGGACAATTGTGACTGTGTGATGAACTTTGGACGGTGATGAGGTATAAGTGAAGTACTGTAGAACTTCACCTATAGGCGTTTTGTAGATCATAATGAAGTATTGTAAAGTGCTATATATATTACACACACACACACACACACACACACACATACATATACACATATATATAAGCATATATTATGTAAAGTAAATAAGGTAAGAAAAAAAGAGAAGAATATGTATACACATATATATGTATATACATTATATATACACATATATATGTATATATTATATTTTTTTTTATACAAGTTAACTGCATTGCATTAAGAGAGTTTATACTGAGGTATTTAAATTGAGGGTCCTAACCAGTGGGACACCTCGTAAGAGGTTGTCAGTCAACCCTATACAAAAAATAACAATACAGCCCTTGACGGTACAAGATATACAACGATATCACAAAAAATAGGTTTACAAAATTGCCCCTTTGTACAAAACTTGTGTGATATATGTCAAAATTAGGTGGCCGTGAACTGCTATTTCTTTATCCTTCTGTGGCTTTAGTGTGAGCTCTGGCCCCGTCCTTTGCCAGAAGATCCGCTAAGTCGTTTGACGTCCTCAAGGTACGTCCAAGAGACGCACATATCCCTGCAAATCTCAGCGATCTCATCAAAAATGGGAGCAAGATACCAGGGAGGGGAGGAGCCCCTTGAAACCCAAGAAATGATGTTACTAGCGTCCCCTTCCACAGTAGGATTTTTCCCCTAGGACAAATTGAAGCTTTTCAGTCTAAAAGAAGGGCCATTGCCTCAGTATGTTGAAAGTCTTGGATGCCCAAGTATTCGGAGTATGTAAACAAAATTGCTCGACGGTGGTCCCTGAACACTCCTCCCCCTCCGGCATGACCAGGGTTCTCCAAGGAGCACCCGTCAAAGTTGAGTTTAATGGTACCTCAGGTGGGGGGTTGCCATTCATGGGGTCTTTGGGCCTTGCGAGGACCGTGGAGCATAATGTTTTTCCAGTTGTAGAGGAAAGTATTAGCAGGGAATCCTGCAAAGATGCGGTGATTGGAAGCCCAGAAAGTTACTAAGGATGTAACTTTATGGAACAAGGTTGGACCTTCAGTAGCTATTCCTTGGAAAATCCTAGAATTCCTCTCATTCCAGATTGTCCAAATAATAGCTGCCACTGCAGCTTTCCAAATTGTTCTTCTTGCCTTTGGCCAGTGAAGGACGGGGTAAAGAGATAACAAATGCTTGACAATCGTTGGCATGACCCATAACCCCAAAGACCGTGAACCATATTGCAATGGAGGAAAAGATGTGGGTTAGATTCTTCTTCACAGAGACATAGGACACATCTGTTGGGAATTGGAATTCCTCTTTTTTGAAGCTGATCCACCATGAGGGCCCTCTGAGATCCTATCCAATTGAAACACTTCACTTTGGCAAGTGCGATAGTGCACCACACCTTTGATAACACCGAAGGAGGGTTAAGAGGGAAAGTGGGTGGTTGTATAAGTCTTTTGTAGAGAGATGCCACCGTGAAAGTACCAAAAGGAGTGAGAGACCAAACCAACTAATCCCTCCCATGGGTGGGAATGAAAGAGTTTTGAAGAGTACTGGAGAGAGAAAGGAAGTGTGAGACTTCCTCATCTGAGAGATTCCTTCTGAATGAAGGGTTCCACTCCCTTCGGTTTCCCACCACTATCATTGCTTCAGTGACTGTTGCTTCTTTGTTCGAGGCAATGGAGAAGAGGGAAGGGTACATTTCCCTAAAGGGAGTGTGTCCAAGCCAGGCATCCGACTAAAAGCGCACTCTTGTACCCTCCCTTGAGTGGAAACGAATTAAATTCCTGAAGAAGGAGAGGGAGGACGTGAAAGATTTCCACGCTCTTGGGGCATTGTTGATATTTCTCTTCTCTAGCACCCATGTACCCTCGACGATCTTGTATTTGTGGCGCAAGACTTGAACCCAAAGGGAGTCAGTCTGTGTGGCGAGGCACCACCACCATTTATATATTATATAATAAAATAAATAAGGAAAAAAGAGAAGAATATATATATGTAAGGTGTGGTTTCTATAAGGTTGCAACCTTAAACAATACACTTAAGGCACACCATCAAATTTTATCACAACATGTAGTTTTGGTGTAAAAAAAGCTTAAGATTATCTGAAAATCTATTTTCATATCTAATTATAAAATTTTAAACTAAAAAAATGGTTAAAATCAAGTAGATCTATAAACATATGAAAATCTTGAACATGGACGGTGTAGATAATGTGTTGCAAGATGCACTATTTTTGGGACCCAAAATATTTTCTTTTTTCATATTCGTACATCTCATTGCTGAGATGATCAATTAGAGGGTTTTTCAACATTAAAACAACCTTTTTTGATGAATTTTTTAGGTGCATCTTTAATTCTACATTTTAAGGTTGCAAACCTATATAAAGCTTTTCCATATCTATATATATAAAATAAGGAAAAAAGAGAAGAAAAAAAAACAAAGGAAAAAGAAAACTTTGTTTAAATAGTACTTAGATACATAAATATTCTATCTCGCATGCCCCATTTTAGATATAATCTTCGCCCTCTTACTATTCACTCTCTGTCTTCCCCTACCTCTTTTCTTTCCTCTCTCTCCATAGCTTGATTCTCCATTCATAGCTTAACTCTATCTATCCTCTTCATACCTTAACTCTCTTCCCCACTACAGACCCTACTCCTAGAGCTAAATTGCCCATGACTTTCTTCCCCACTGCATCCACAGTGGTGCTGGCAGATGTCAAGACAGCATACCTCAGGCCTAGGAGAGACTCTCAACGAAGTCCATTTAATAGAAGCAGCACAGAATCTCAGTTTTGCACTTGTCCAGAGGTCTGTCGGCACTACATTGTGACTTCACGACCTCGGGACAACTAAAGGCTACTGTCTTACTAAATCTTAGGCAGACAGCAAAGTTTTCTGACAAGTATGGCATAGACGCTCACCCCTCTGCCCCTGTCTTACTAAATCGTAGACAGACAGGAAAGTTATCTGACAAGTATGGCATAGACGCTTGCACCGCTGCCCGTCTTAAGACAGGAAAGTTATCCGACAAGTATAGCATAGAAGCTCGCCCCTCTGCCTACACTCCCTCAATACCACCACCCCCCCCCCCCCCCCCCCACACACACACACACACACCCCACCCCCATAAAAAAAAAAAAAAAATCAATATTATCTGGTATGTTTTTGCAGGGATCCAAATGGGCCGCTAAGGAATAGGGAATGTCCTATCAAAAGAGAAGAAAAGTCTAAGCAATAATAATATATTGTCACAAGTGTGTAGATGATCTACTATTGTCATATAAAGATGAATAAATTAATAGTCCTACGAGCAAGCAATGATAAATGTAAAGAAGGAATGATTCCATACTTTGTCAAACGCCAAAATATTGCACAACCATCGATTGGAAGGCCAGTTCGTTCCTGCAAAAGCACATAAAAAGTATTTTATGAAGCATAGATTTCATCTCAACTAACTATTAACCCTCAAAGATTGCATGAAAAATGGCAGACTAAGCATTTGAGCAAGGCAGAATTTTGGCTTTCAATGGTTGGACTCCATCTATCACGGGACCAATCCCATTGCTCGGGCCTTCTAACATTCTAATGCAGCAAGAGATAGTCATTCAAGTATTCCATTGCATTTCAATGACCAAGCCAAGCCTATTAGGAATGGACGGAAGGAATAGTTGGTCAGGTTGGCTGGTGCCACAACATGACTTCTTGACTTTCCTCCCTACCACAGGTAGGGGACCCTTTCCCCACTGATCTATCCAATAAAAGAAGAAGACAAAAACAAGCCTATTCAATGAGCAAAGAAATGCCACACATGTCATGCTTCGAGTTAATGAAATAGCCTGAGTTATGAAATAACCCAAGGCATGTGCAGAGTTATAAAGGGGAAAGACACAGTAAAGACGAAAGGTAATTAATAAGCCAAACACATGAGCAAATCATGGAAGAATCCATGACAAACAAAACTTTCCCGAGTACTGGAAACTTAGTCGTCAAAGAAGGCTACATAAGGGAACAAAGCATTAGTTGCCTGATATATAGAAGTTCACGTAAAGAACTTATTCAGATGTTATAATAATGATCCAACTACTTTATAATGATATATCCAGAAAAGTCATTCTAAAGGTCACCTTCCATATACCAGCAAAGCCCCTGAGCTGTAGCTCCTCTGCTAGGTCCTGAAATTTGTCCACCTCCTGAAAGAAAATGAACTCTTCAGCATACAGATATAATTTGACTCGTATAGCAATTAAAAATAAAATAAACAAGCCATCACATTAATCAATCCACATTACCACATCAAATACAACCACAAAACGGATAACTTATCACTAACAAAATTATGAGGATAGAAGTAGGCAATGAAGCACCAACAGAATGAAACAACTGGACAATTGAATATTCGATTTACAAAATTTTCTCAAATTAATTTTGAAGATTCCTGCAGCAACTTGAGAAACATTTTAAGAATTTCAAGGCATTGTAGGAGCAAACCGCACAATCTAAGCACCAAATAAATCGTGTTGGATTTTTGCACGTGATGGATAAATGAATTTAAAGTATTGGACTACAGCATGTTCCAACGATAGAAACCAACAGCTGTCACACACAAATTGACACAAATCCTATGAGTATATCCATAGATACAAAAGAATAGATCAAAGATAAATTATCATGTTTTTCATTGGGGCTGTTTATTTCCAGCATACAACGGCTACAAGGCCCATAATCAGAGATTATAAAGTCTAACTGAGATCCCCTTGTTGGTGTTATACAATTCAAATCTTACTTTCTGATAACACCACATTTGAGTATAATACAATGCACATGAAACCTTGACAGAATGATAGCTTCAAACACATTATTAGAGCACAAGAGGAAAGTTTATCAAGCTCATGAAAAGAATAACGAAGTTATGACAGCCAGAATCTCACAGAAAATTGTAAATAATTGGGAATCTTTCTATATGGTCTATGGAAAAAACATGATTAACAGCGGTGAACTTGAGCAAAAATGTAAACAGGGAAATCCTTCCAGAACAGAGACATGGCCTCATTTGTAGAAATAATATAAAGATCAAAAAGCATATATCTGTTGGTCCCATATAATGATTACGCACAATGAGATATAAGATGGTAACAAAGATTGCCTAAATAAATTACATATGAATGAATAAGAAGACAAAAGGCAACTCTATCAGTAAGAGTTCAACATCATGAAAAGATGCCAAAATCAGGTTTGTGAATTTTAGGCACAATCCTCAAGCTGCGGACCAGCTGAGATGCAAAAAATCAGATTATATGTTGAGAGATTCTCACAAAGTTGAGACAACTAACTCAATGAGCTCTCGGGTTGTTGTCAGGAGATTCTCACAAAGTTGGGACAACTATATGTTGAGAGATTCTCACTAAAATCGTAGTAATATGTGTCGCTCTCGGGTTGTTGTCAAGAGTTGAGATAGAGAATGCTATGGTTACTGTCAGGAGTTGAGATAGAGAATGCCATAATGAATTGAGCAAATCTAAAGCTTTAAAGGGAAGATATTAGCTTGACCATTAATTTTTGCCATAGGGTGTAACACTATAACTTGCTCGTCTAGGAGAGATGTAAAGTTCCTACTTCCTAATAACAGATAGGAAACCATTACAAATTGTAGGTCACCGGATTGCTGGCACGGTCATAACCAAAGTACTTAATGAGCTTTAAGGAAGAAGAAGGTGATGTGACAGGCACATGACTAAAGGAAAGCACTAGATAATGAATGACAGAAGTAGTTATGCAGAAAAGAATTTTAAATGCTTGAAGTTGCAAACTAACATACAATAGATTCCATAAATTATGATCTGGCATAGCTATGAAATAAATCCATTGGCTTAAAAATTGTGGCCTGTGAAGGCATTTATTTTGCTCTACATACATACTTTGGCCAGGTGGACAATTTTATTAATGATATTCATACTTTGGCACTCACGTATTTATTTGGGATTTATGTTGTTTTTGGTACCTCTCCATGTGATTTGGGGTGCATGTTCCCATGAGTGAATGCCCTGTGCCAGTCCAAATTCCCAGTATATGGTACTCGCTATAGAAAATAACAGGCACATAACAAAACTAGAAAATACTCTGGTTTACTGAAGATAATACGGATATCAACGTTCCCTGGCTAACCCCACATACGACATCCATTTTTCATTTCAACTAAAAGAAATCTAACAGAAGAAATAGGAGAGGACCTAATTCCACAAAAGTAAAATGTCAATAGGCTTGCTGCCAAAACTGATTCTGGATACAGTTTATGGCAAATCAATATTTGGAACACAATTTAAGGAAAAGGAATTTTCTTAAATAAGAGATTTTCATCAACCTAGAAGATCAAAACTCCAATGGAAACATATCACTTCATTGATTTCTTACAACACAAATAAAAGATAGAATATAGCCATGGTTAGCCATAGAAAAAAGATACGTAAGCACAATGCATCAAATCAACAACAGAAGGAACATTTAGGAAAAAGCCAGGACACCATGCATAGTATGTCAATGACAAGAAACTACAGGAAAAGAAACTTCACATTGGGCATTACATCAGTAGATACCTGAAGACACATGATGTCAGGAGACCATAGTCCAAGCTCAAGAAGTATTCTTCTCTTTCGCCACTCCCAATCCAAGATATGTGGAGGTATGTGAAAGTAGAGCTTATGCCTATGATCCCTAGCGAGGTAGTCAGCAAGAATATTGAATGAAAGCACAACAAATTTCTCTGCAAACAAGGAGCCTCAAATCAATCCAACAAAATCATGAATCATGACAAGAACAAGACCAAATAAAATGATAAATGTATCCCTTCAACTAACTGAGTTTAACATAAGTAAAATACCCGATGCTTTGTGTATGAGATCCTCTAGTATTTACTAGTATTGTAAATAGGTCCACCAGTAATAATTATATTAATAAATCCAAGACAAACTCAAAATTTACATACACATGAATGTGTATTCAGATTTGTAGAACATTTTCATTCAAACACTTATCATATTAAAAATGCAATTCAGAATTTCATAACAGCACTCTGGGAATATGTTTTGCTAATGCAATTTGGTAAAGAGAAAAGGAAGGCTCGAGTAAGCCCATTAGCCTAGGTGATTGGATGTGTACAGAAAGGAAAAGACATAAAAGTTTAAGAAGGTTGAATTCATGATTATATTGGAAATTTCATGAATATCATCTACAGAGAGGAAATTTTATATGTGGAAGATATGCCCAGAAGCTTGTAATACATCAGTTGTTAATTAAGGAAATAGGCTCTTGCTTGTAAACCTCTTGAGGTAGTCAGAGCTCCACCATGCCCTTTGACATTGCAACTCCAAGGGATTAGCTCTTTAGATTAGTAATTTTTTTATGTTGTTTGATCGATAAGCTGTTTAATTGAGAGAGGTGTCACATCTAGTCGCCCTCTAATGGTCTTAAGTCCCCAAAATTCTAGATCCTTTCCATATATCTAGACTTATTATAAAAATGGCATGGTTTTGACTCCCCAATCTTTCTTATTTGTTGAAACCCAATTCAAACTAAGTGGCATTGCTTTTTTTGTTGCTTGTTACTATTTTTTATAAGTTCAAGAATAGAGATATCCCATTGAAGTGGCGTACTCTCTTCCTTCCTAACTTAACCTATTTTTTTCTCACATGGTATCAAAGTACAGGACACCTGGGACACTAAAATTCAAAATTCATGGGTCCAAATAAAAATATTAAAAAAGAAAAGAGGAAGAAAGAGAAGGCTCATACTTTAGATGTTGAAAATTGGGTATAGCCAGATTTTTTGGAAGGAAAAAGAAGTTCTTCAAAGGAGCATTATGCATCTCGTGGGGTGTTCTTTTAAAAAAACCAAGGTCATTAAAGGGGGGCAAAAAAAAGAGAAAAAAGGGGAGGGGGGTGGGGGTTATTGGCGCGGCTGAAAGAAAAGAAAGAAGAGTATTCTACAAATGTCTTCAAAAGTTTCGAAAGGAAAAAAAAAGAAGGGGAAATGGGCAGTCCTCTGAGTTGTACATGTTGTGAAAGGCCTGATGGAAGTGCTTATGGCTGCAAGCTCACAAGTCTTTGAAAAGCTACAAAACTAGCACAGAAAAGAAAAAAGCCTTTCATGACTAGAATAAATATGCTCCTGTTTCATGTAGTAATATTATTAACTGGAGAAAGCATAAAAAGGGCACAGCATTGGGACAACATGTACCAATAGGATAGTTAGAAATTCGGGAAGTTACACTATCCCCCCATTATAAAGTTACTCCACAACAAACCACTGATGGAATTGGCATAATCATCAACCCTATAAAGTATTTTTTGCCCCCCCTCATGGAACTCCCCACATGAGTACACAGTAGTATCTTGAACAAAAATGGTCATCCCTATTTCCTTTCCCCTTTTCTCTCCATCTACTATTATCTTGCCAAAAATTGCCGAGAATAACCATAACATCCTTCTTAACCACCAGAAATACGAAACCGTGCTTCAACAACAGCCCTTGTCAGTGGAACCCTGCAGAGGAAAGCAGATACTGATTCACTGGGCATTTTTGTCGAAGTCCAACAAGAAATTCTAGAGAAACTATTTATCGTCGAACTTAGTGTCGAGAATCTCGCCAGAAAACCTAATAGCAGGTAGGTTTAGTAGAAGGGCCTGGATAATTCCATACCAGAGATATTTTGGGAAGCTGGGTTTGAAAGCACAGCTCGTCACCTTCTGCTAGTGGTTAGTATGGTGATTCTCTGACTTCTCACTTTCTCTTTCTAAAATTTGGCCCCTAAAAAAGGGACAGAAACCACTTCTTTACTTCTTGGCTTTTCTATCCATGAAATATTTGGAGTGTGGTTCTCATATAACCTCCCTCTTGGCATCGTCTTACTCATGGTGGCCAACTTCCTTCTTCCTCTCTCTAGGTTTAGGGCTCCATAAAAAATAAATTCTTGTGTTTTCTCTTTCTCTCTCTAGAATTTGAAAATAGAAGCCCATTTTGTAGTCTAGGTTTTCCCTTCTATGCAGGCTCTCTAAAAGAAACACCAGCCAGGTCGTTTCATAAAACCACCATGGGCATTCGGCCTCGTTTTGCTTGTGCCGATCTTCTTCCTTTTCCTTTCCAAATTTTTCTCATTCTATCTTCAGAAATTGGGGTCTGAAAAAAGGATAAGGCCTTGGCTGGTTTCTCCACCGTGAAAATATTACCAAGGTGGGTTTCATAGAACCAAAGATCAGAGCCTTCTCTCTCCCTTCTTTCTCTCTCTAGAATTTGAACCCTAAAAGTGAGAGAATATCGTTTTGTTGTTTAGGGCTTTCCGCCCAAATGAAGATTATGATGAAGAATGATCAAAACGTTAAGACTTTTATAGATCTACTCTCATCATATGGAGATTGAGGTGAAATGCCGCATTGCTAGTCATAACAGCCTCACCATCCTTGCTAAACAAGGTAAGCCCAAGGGTGGTGAGAAATCCAAGCACAAGCCTAAAGGCAAAGCTCCTCCCAAGAAAGCTATGAAAGCTGAGGATCCCAAGCACAAGTAGAAGCGAGGCAAGAGTGCTCCAAGAGATAAATCAAGCTTAACTTGCTTCAACTGTAAGAAGACTGGCCACTTCACTCATGAGTGCATGGTGCCAAAGATTGTACGAGCCAATCATTCTATTGATTTTGCTAGGGTATGCACAAAGGTGCTAGTTGCTCATCAGTACCTAATGGTTGGATTGTGGATTCAGGAGTAACAAAACACATAATGAGCGATAAAAGCGGGTTCGTGGAGCTTCATCGAGTTCCAGTTAGAAGCGTGACAATTTTCATTGGAGATAACACCGTCGAATATGTTGTGGTCATGGAGACCTATAGTTTATAGTTTCGATTTGGTCGGACCATGTTTCTCCATGATGTGCTCTACACTCCTAAGATGAGGAACCTGCTTTCAATACCCAAACTCTTTTCAAAAGGACATTTAATTTCATTATT
Source organism: Amborella trichopoda (assembly GCF_054954075.1). Lineage (NCBI taxonomy): Eukaryota > Viridiplantae > Streptophyta > Magnoliopsida > Amborellales > Amborellaceae > Amborella > Amborella trichopoda. The sequence goes on from NC_142340.1 coordinate 21,615,199, forward strand.
AGACAATAGAGCCCAAATTAAACTCAAAGATGGTTCTATTTTTTGTGGTTTTCTTCATGATAGTTCGTTTACTTTGGATTTAGAAGATGTCATTTGTCATTCCCCCTCTTTTCTCAATAATACATCCCCTCTTTCTTTTTCTATTTTGCATGATGAAGATTCTAATTCTATGTTATGGCATGCAAGAATGGATGACATTAGTAAAGATAAGATGACAAGATTAATTAAAGAAAAGCTTTTAGGGTCATTAACCAAAGTAAATTTACCCACCTGTGAACCATATTTAATTGAAAATTAACTAGAAAACCATTCCATAAAGCTCAAAGATCAAAAAAACCTTTAGAAATCATCCAAACAGACATTTGTGGTCCCTTCAATGTGAAGGCCCTCAACAAATCCCAGTATCCCATCAGTTTCTTTGATGACTAGTCATGATATGCTCATGTAATTAATTTCACATAAATATCACGCAATTGATTACTTAAAGAGATTTCAAAGAAATTGAGAACCAATCAAGGAAGAGAATTAAGATACTCTGAAATGATAGGAGGCGTAAGTATACCTCTAAGCTATTTAGAAAGTTCTGTGACGATCATGGGATTTGTCGGCAACAAACAATGTCCTACCTACACTCCACAACAAAATAGTGTTGCAGAGAGAACTAACCATTGGAATGATGGAACAGGCAAATCTCCCTTTGACTTTTTAGGGAGAGGCTTTTTTACTGTTGTGTCCATCTTGAATAGGGTGCCTTCAAAATTTGTGCCCCAAACCTTTATAAGTTATAGAATGGTAGAAAGCCTGATTTATCACATTTGCGTCCATGGGGGTTTGCGGGGTTTGAAATTATACAAGCTCAGCTAACTAGCGTACTATTGAGTACATTTTCATTAGATATCCTAAGAACTCAAAAAGTTCCCTAGTAGACAAAGGGTCTAGAATGACACTAGACCTACATGAAACGGCCGATACTCATACAGAAAGTGGTGCAGAAATTCATCCACTAGCAGATGACACTGGGAGTATACCCATAGTAATTGGGGACAATGGTAGTGAACCACTATTCATTCCCAAACTTTGTAGGAATGTATGTGGTAGAGTTCCCCAAAGACATGTTAAGATTGAAGGGGAAGTCAAACCTGCGTCAATTAACCAGTTTCCCAAAAAAAAAAAGTCTGACCTGCATCTCCATTGATGAAGGTGAACCATGGTCATATCAGGAAGCATCAAGATTCCTAGATGCAGGCAAGTGAATTGCCTCCAATAGACAAAGAGATTAGTTCCATGAAGAAGAACCAAGTCTGGGAACTCATGGATCATCCCCCATATAGAAAGGCAATCAGGAACAAGCGGGTCTTGAAAATTAAAATAAAGGCTGATGGAACTATAGACAAGTACAAGCCCGATTGGTGGCAAAAGGCTTCACCCAGGTCAAGAGAGTGGACTATGATGAGAGATTCTCCCCAGCAATGAAATGGCCTCAATTCGCCTCACACTTTCCATAGAAGCACATTTGACTTTGAAATTCGCCAAATGAACGGTAACACGGCATTCCTTAAAGGTAATATGGAGGAAGAGATCTTGAGCAACCAAAGGGTTATGAGAACAAAAAGTTTGTAAACATGCCAAGTCCAATTATGGAATAAAACAATCATCTAGATAGTGGCATATGAAACTGAAGGTGAAGTTCTATAAGATGATTGTAAGATCAGCCGTGCTTGATGGGAAGGACTGTTGGGCAGTCATAGAACAACGTATCCATAAAATGAATATTGTTGAGATGAGGATGTTGAGCTGGATGAGCATCCATACAAGAACTTATAGAATTCAGAATAGATACATTTATGGGAACTTAGAGGTGGCACCAATAAGCGATAAGACAAGGGAAAGAAGTCTTCGGTGGTCAGACAATGTGCAGCGTTGACTAAGAACAGCAACAGCTGAAGTAACGATTTGGTCCAAGACGAAGGCTCTAATAACACAAGTGATGGAAGTAGTGACAAGAGATACGGTGCTTTATAATCTGATTGAGGGAATGGCCCTTGATAGAGCAAAATGGCGGAACAGGATTCATGTAGCCAAACCCAAATAGTTAGGATAAGGCTCGGATGATGATAATGATGATGATGCGATGACATTCTAATGGCAAGTAACGATAAGGAGATGATCAATGCCATTCAAGAGCGATTGTCTTCCAATTCTAACACAAGGGACATGGATGAGGAGCATTATGTGCTCAGTGTTAACATCGAATAGGATCGTTCTAAGAAGCACCTAAGTTTGTCTTAAGAGACTTACATATGGAAGATGTTAGAATGATTCAATATGAGTAAATGCAAGCCTATAGATACTCCTGTTGATAAGGGTCAAGTACTCAGCCTAAATCTTTGTCTTAAGATTAATGCTGAAAAGGCATAGATTTCCTGTTTACCCTCTACAAGGGTCGTAGGCAGTCTCATGTATGCTATGTTATGCACACGATAGGATATTATTAATGTTGTAGACTTGTTAGTTGCTATTAGAGCAATCCGTTTTCGAAACATTGGCAAGCCGTGAAGAGGATAATATGATATCTCCAGAAAATCGTAAACTACTCGATAATCTTTCAAGGAAACAATATAGGATTGCGAGGATTCAATGATGCTTATTAGGGGGGTGACCTCAATGATCGCAAATCGACATCATAATATGTCTTCACTCTAAGAGGAGCAATTTCCCGGTGTATAAAGAAGCAACATGCCTAGCAATGTCGATTATGAAGGCAGAGTACATTGTTTGTTGTGTAGCATCGCGGGAGGGCATGACTCAGATGGTTCCTGCAAACCAGAGGTCATATCGAGTGCTAGAGAGCTCAAAGTATCATAGTAAAACAAAACACGTAGATATCAAGTATCACTAAATGAGAGATGTCATAGAGAAAAAGGAGATTTTCATGACACATAATTCCACAAGCATGATGACGACAAATCCCCTAACTAAGCCTAAAACCATAGACATGTCAAGGGAATGAGACTGAGATGTATGTACCTCAATGTTCACAAAATCAAACCGGAACGGTTAACTGGACATGGGCTTGGAAGCAGTTCAACCGACCTAACGGGTAAACTGGCCGATTCAATTGCTCTAACCAGACAAGTCCCGGGCGGTCAAAAAAGTACTAAAAAAGAAAAAAATACAAAAAAAATCTATTAAGAAATAAAAAGCATATAAAGAATGATTAAAACAAAACACATTCAAATGAAGTTAAAAATTAATGAAAAAATGGATTTTAACCCATTTTATATTTTCCAATGGTTATTTTTAAAATTTTCTAAAAAAGATGGGAAAATATAAAAGTCAGTATTAATGACCAAAACATTTTTTAATATTTACCATAATGTAAAGAATATTTAAAAGTACATTACAAATCAAATTCCTTAGTTTTGAGAATTTATATACATTTTTTTGAATTTTTTTTTAAAATACCGGTTGATCACCTTAACCGCTTAAAACTGGAACCAGCCACTGACCAATTCTGATTCGGGTGGTTAGCGGTTAGATCCGGCGATTTTGCGAACAATGGTGTACCTAGACCATCATAATGCCCCTTATTAATATATGAATATTGCACTTGATTTACCATATATATGAGTATTTTATGGTGTTGTGGTTCGTTTAGCACGCACACATTATTTTGATTGCATATTCACACTTGTGCAGTAAGAGACATGTTCTTGTAAGATAAATAGTTGGCCGGAAAGCATTTGCTTCTCACATAGCATGACTGCCCTCAATGCATAGGACAATGGAGGATGAGAGACACACATGGTATCACCTCAATGTGATATCGAGATGAGATTTCATGATTGAAATCAACATGATCCATATGAGTATCGCACCAAACCACAAAGAATATATGATAGCCAGGTGTGAGCATCAGGGATGTTCAGGTTAAGCACATGGTTGCAACCCTGGGCACATTAGTTGAGATGGTATGCATTGTCGTAACTAAACTAGAACCTAAATGGTATAAATCTGATGTAAATCCTAGTACCTTCTATAATTTACACCAATGGGCATAAGTCATACCACACATGCTTATTGAGATTGCTATTACTATAGAGGTAGAGGTGTATAGGATAATCCTTGTTCCCTATTATACTGTACGAGATATAGTTGGTCACTTAGAAACCCCGAGTGCCTTATAGACCCTCTGATTATATTAGAAAATGGAAACTTGATGTTGCTTCTTTAGCGTGCTCTCTCATGGACTTGTATGATTCGACCGAATTGTAAGCAAAGCTAGGAAAGCATTTAAATCAAAACAGAATTATACTAGGTAAAAGAAGACTATTGGCATCACACTTTGATTGGTATCTAGCAAGATCAGTGTATCTATGATGCTCACCGACTGTACAGTCCCAAAAAGTTTTTATCCTAGATGTTCTTTTTCAAACTATTTTTGAAAAACTATTATAATACAATAAACTATTTTTCAAATGAATTTCTTAGCTCATATAAGAACAATGTTTTATTAGATGAGCTGAGTGGGAGTACACAAAGGGGTTGAATAGTCTCCTGAGCATAGAACTCATGAGGGATTAGTCGAGATACTCAATCCATTATGGCCAAGTTAGTCTAGGACAAGCTAAAGTAAATTTTAAAACAAATTAGAGAGGTGTTCCACTTTAGCTTTTGAGAAAAAACTTATTGTGGTTCTCTCTATACAGATGCAGTCGCTACTTAAAAGTCTCACAGTTCATTTCCCCATGTAGTGTTCGGAAGAGTTTCTCACAGACCGACATATTTCAACCCACTATAGGACGAGAAGGAGATGTTGGAATTTCTGAAAAGGTCTGCCCTTTATGAGGTATGAGGATCAACTTTGGATTTGGGACTTTGATTATGGCATAGAGAAGAGATGGGAATCCTAATGGGTTTAGGATACATATTTTGGATAGCGAAAAATGCTTAGAAATTCCTTGGAGATAGGAATCCTTCCAAGAGAGGAATTCGTCCAAGATAAGGATCATGGAAGGGGGCCAATTTATATATAAACGAGGTTTATAGAGAGACTTTTTAACACATCACTTTTACAAAAAGCGTCACGTGCCTCTTTATCAGTGTCCTCTTTTGCTTTTCTCTCATACCCAACCTAAGCTTCTCTCTAAGAAAGGAACCATTCCCTACATCCTTGTGAGTATTCTAAAGCTATCTCCCTCGAAGGGCTCAGGGATTTGAACTATGCATATCATGCTTTATTTCAAGTGATCAAAATTCGGCTTGAGGTGTTTCTCGAAACGAAGGAACCACACTCAAAAAGCAACGGAAGGATCGCATGAACTGCAAGAACGAAATCGGATCCAAAAAACGTTTGTGACATCTATATGATCCGTTGTTTTTGTGTTTCTACTGCTTTCAGGATTCACAATTGAATCCAACATCTATAAATATCATCACATGGATAAGCGAATACATCCACTACCTAAGAGATAGTCTTTAAGTAGATTACCACACATCACCCAATTACTAGGAGATAGTCTTTATGCAGATTACCCCACATCACCTGTGATTTATATATCTGATGGTTACTAGTGTATGAACAACTAGTGGAGAGACGAGTGAGTTTTCAGTGACAATAGGTCTACATCAAGGGTTAGCATTGAGCCCATACCTCTTTGTCTTAGTTATGGACGACTTAATTAGGCACCTACAGGATGACGTTCCGTGGTGCATGTTGTTCGCAGATGACATAGTTTTGATCAGTGGTTTAAAAAACGGATCGGTGCCCTGTAGCGGGCACCCCAAAAACCCATCCGGATTAGTGAATCGACGGTTCGGATTGGGAATCGGTCGGATTCGACAATAAAAAAATCCAAAAAAATTATTATAAATGTTGTTTTTTAGGAATCCAATAAGAAATGGGATACTACATTATTAACTTTCATTTTTTCATCAATATGCGAATATTGAGATGTTCTTTCCCTGTATGAACTTATGTTAACCATTAAATTTACATCACACAAAAGAAAAATCATAGAATAATCATGGATGAAGTATAGAATCACACATGGACTACAATAAAAAATGGATTAAATTGATGAAAAAATGGCCATCAAAATCTCGAATTGGAGGAAAACCCTAATCCACTAAAAAAAAATCCAAATTATTACAGCCTAACTAACTATAATATTATATACTGAAATTGAAATTGTTGGTTTACATTTTATAATTATTTTACTATATAAATAATAACAAATCCAAAATATTTTATAATATCATCTAATTTAAAATATATTGTTGACAACTGTAAGAAAAAATAGTACATTACATAATTTATAATGCAAATAAATTAAATAATAAAATACAAGATTTGGTTATGAATGTAGAAATTATTAGTGTGTACAAATTTTCGAAATAACACTTTAATTTTTCAAAAATCTAACTTTTTAGGTTTCTAGAATAAATTTAATGGAAGAGATTGTTAATAGAGAGAGAGAGAGAGAGAGATTTCAAATGGCCTTATTATAAGAACCCTATCTTTTAATTAATATTCCTGAATTTATGTTAAAGACCACCATGTTATAAAAATAAAAAACATAATTAGACTATTCATTCCTAAGTAAAAAAAAAACTAACAATAGGCATTCATATATGAGAGAGAAAAAATGAGCTAACATCCTTCAAGCCTATATTGTATTACCTTTACATATCTAACTTAAGCTTACGATAATCCCAGCTCAAATGGGTGCTTGAAAAGTATGATACTTGTTGTATTACCTTTTATTTATTTTTTGACAAGAAATACTTGTTGTACTACATTTTATTTTATTTTTTGACAAATATTTATTTTTTGACAAGAATTATTTGTTGTATTACTTTTTATTTTATTTTTTGACAAAAAGAATAAGAAGACTTGTTGTATTACCTTTTATTTATTTTTTTGACAAGAAATACTTATTGTATTACCTTCTTTTTTTTTATGAATATTTATTTTGACAAGAAATACTTGTTGTATTACCTTTTATTTTATTTTTTGACAAAAAGAATAAGAAGACTTGTTGTATTACCTTTTATTTATTTTTTGACAAGAAATACTTGTATTACCTTTTTTCTTTTTTTTTTACAAAAGGAATAAGAAGATGGTGCTGCCAAGGTTCGAACTAGGGACCTTTAGGTTAGAAGACGAACGTGATAACGGACTAACCAAAGAGCCACTTTTTGTATTATCTTTTATAATAAAAGCCTATATTGTATTACCTTTTCAAGCCTACACTGTATACCATGCTCAAATCCCACATCGAAAAAATGAAAGAAGTTTAATGTGAATAAAACCTTCCTCAGTACCATCTTTGTCACGTGCTTGAAAAGCATGACTATGCACGTGGCCATACTTGTATAATGCCATTATTGCCCCAATTTTTAAAAAAATTAAAAAAATGCCCTCCCCTCGGTTTGATGATGTCATAATATCAATTTCCTGTGCAGACTCGACGGTTCACTGTAGCAAACTTGGTGGTTCATTATAGAGACTCGCCGGTTCCTCTCTGAAAACCGAGCGACTTTGCATATTTCAGTGGAATCTACACGGGGTGACCGATTCCTGTGTCAACTCAGGCGAATTTGTTGCGACTCGCCGTTTTTTAAAACACTAGTTTTTATTGATGAGACCCAAAACGGTGTCAACACAAAATTAGAACTTTGGAGGGATGCTTTAGAATCCAAAGGTTTTAAAATTAATCGGATTAAGACAGACTATATGGAGTGCAAATTTAGTAATAATATGAGTAGAGACGAGGAAGTAGTTAAGATTGATGGCCAAGATTTTTTATATCTTAGGTCTATACTCTAGAAAAATAGAGAGATCAAAGAAGATGTCGCACACATAATTAGATCTGAGTGGGCGAAGTGGAGATGTGCAACTGGAATTTTATGTGATCACCGCATACTAATGAGGTTGAAGGGCAAGTTCTACAGGACAACAGTGAGACCAGCTTTGCTCTATAGGGCAGAATGTTGGGCGGACAAAAAACAATATACTCATAGAATGAGTGTAACGGAGATGAGGATGTTGAGATGGATGAGTGGCAAGAAAAGAAGAGATAGAATTTGCAATGAATCTATTCGAGAGAATTTAGGCGTAGCACCAATAGGCGATAAAATGAGAGAGAGAGTAAACTTAAGTGGGCTGGCCATGTGTGGCTCTGACCAAGTATAGCACCTGTTAAGAGGTGCGAATTAGTTCAAGTGGAAGGACTAAAAAAGGCAAGTGGTACGCTCAAAAGAACGTGGTTGAAAGTAGTCTGAAAAGATATGAGGACTTATGACCTCACTGAAGATATAGCATTTAATACAGCAGAATGGAGAACTAGGATTCATGTAACTGACCCCAATTAATTGGAAAAAGGCTAAAATGATGATGAATGTATGGGATGTTTCTAGGGCTAGGAGTACATGGGGAACGGTGCCCCTGCCCCCACCACATTACCCAGTGACTTGGATCTATGCATATTTGTACCATAAACTTGTCTACAAACGTTCTCCAGTTTTGTATAAAAGAAATATTGCTTGGAAAAGAAAAGCACAAAATGTAAATCTCTAAACCTCATAAAAAAGTTTGGCTTCACATAGTCGTCAAATGGAACACAAAGTTGACAAAAGCTTTGAGTGTTAATCAAAACTCGATCTGGCCAACAAAGATATAAATAACGAAAACAAATAAAACCTAATGCCCTAAGTGGACTTGAAACATTCTCTAATGTGGGGAGGACGTGAAGTATACAAATCCCATGTAGAACTTTCTTCAATGTGCCCCATCTTCCAAACATACCAGCACCAATATTTGATCGAAGGTGATCAAGGCCTTAAAGGAATGATAGCCAATTCAATAGTTGTCACTATGAATGAGAACACATTCTTTCTCAAGCAACACAAAAATTTCAAAACAAAAAAAAAGGACTCTTCATTTCTAAGCAAGTTAATCGAATTGATAGTCATGATATATAACAGATTAACAGTCAACAATGTCCAATAGTTATTTTGTTATAATCATCTTGCCTGCCAACATCAATAATAATAACAAGGACACTAACTGTAATGATGGTTCAAGCAATAATATCACAAACAGAAGAGAAAGCATCAATTATGAAGAAGACAAAGTGAAAACGAGACCAATGTTTACCAATAAATAAGAAGAATAAAGTCGATAGAAACCACCCAAATGAGAAACAAGCAAACAGCTGACAAAATGATAACACAAAGGATTAGGATTTGAATATACCACAGTGAGAAGGGGGCTGAGATAACGCATGCTCCCAATGCCTATAATTATCAGACTGAGGAGAAGGGCCTCTTGGCCGGAAAATTGGCCGAAAATTGGGCCTTGGGTCACCAGAATAGTATCCATTTCGGTATCCTCCTCCTCCCCTTTCACCATGCCTGAATCCGTAATTTGTAAGTCTCACTGCCCTAAAATGTGAATCTCCACTAACAATGGAGTTATCTTTTGGGCTATTGCAAAACCACCTGCCCTGACCTCTCCATCCGCCTCTTCTTCCTCCTCCATGCTTTGAAATAAAAGGAAAGGATTTGCAATCAGTAAAAATGTCAAAACTCATGAATTTAAAAGAAAAAAAAAACTCAGAAACGAGAAGGATTTAGATGGAGAGAGAGAGTCAAAGCGTTGTTTTTTCTCATTACAGAGGGGCGACAGGGCGATGAAGCCATGGTGAAGTCTGCTCCTGCAAGGGCCGAAGACCAGTGGAGTGATCTCATGCTAGTTTTCTCGCAGCCTATCCACTCACCTCCTGCATCTCTCTCTCTGTATGTCCTCAGTTCCTCTCTCTCCGTATGTCCTCAGTTCCTCTCTCTCTCTCTAATTTCTTTGCTCATGCAGGCATCTCTCTTTGCTTCCTAATTTTTGGCGAGGTTCGAATGCTGCACATATCTGTCCCTTCTCTCTCTGTCAAATTAGCGGTGCTCATCTTTACCATTTCTCAAAAACTCTATGAGAGTGCATTCGACTATACTCGAAGTTCAAAAACTTTCTTGAACTTCATGACACAACGCAAAGATAAATAGTCTCAGTTTTATTAAAAAAGTTTTTATAAGGCCTAGGCTATGAATAAAGTATCGTCTTTAAATCCTTGTCTCGAAAGCCAAGATTTTGATGATGGCTCTAAAATCCATTTCTACCACTGACTAATAATTTTGAATTTCAAAAAATAGTACAAATTTTGCACATCCATGAGTATTTATTTAAATTTAGATAATGTGTTACAATTCTTTTTACAACTATAAAGTTAGAACTTTGAAGGGATGCTTTAGAATCCAAATATTTTAAAATTAGTCGGACTAAGACAGAATATTTAGAATGAAAGTTTAATAATATAGAAAATTATAAAAACAAACTATACTTATTATGTAACTTACCCCCAACCAAACTTATTCTCTCACTTTTTTCTCAAATTATACTTTCCATGCAAATACTCCCCAACCAAAAAAGTTCCTTTTTTTTTACGGAAATGCCTTTCCCGTACAAAAATAATCAATTTCACCACTTACAAGGCCTTCACGTGTGATACTGTTGGAGCGGCAGTACTTTGAAGCGCGATCTGATGGTTCCAAAGCACAGTCCGGCAGTACATGTTCTGGAAGTATTGTCGCTCCGGTAGTTTCAATACACGCTTCAGTAGTACCACATTGCTCCGGCAGTTTGAAGGCACAGTCCGGCAGTTACAAAGAGCACTCTGGTGGAAAAGCTTATGTTAGTCATACTGCTCCGGCAGTTTCAAAGCACAGTCCGGCAATACATGTTCTGGAAGTATTGTTGCTCCGACAGTTTCAATGCGTGCTCTGGCAGTACCACATCGCTCCAGTGGTTTAAAAGCACGGTCCGGCAGTGGTCGCTCTAGCAGTTACAAAGAGCACTTCGGCAGAAAAGGTTCTATTAGTCATGCCGCTCCGGCAGTTTCAAAGCGCGGTCTGACAGTATAGGTTTTGGAAGTACTGCCGCTCCGACAGTTTTAATGCATGCTCTGGCAGTACCACATTGCTTCAGCAGTTTGAAAGCACGATCTGACAGTGGTCGCTCTGGCAGTTGCAAAGAGCACTCCGGCAGATACGGTTTTGTTAGTCACAGCTCTCCAACAGTTTCAAAGCGGGGTCCGGTAGTACATGTTCTCGAAGTACTACCACTCTAGCAATCTCAATGCACGCTCCAGCAGTACCACATGTGAAGGCGTTGTAAGTGGCGAAATTGATTATTTTTGTATGGGAAGGGCATTTCCGTTAAAACAATAAACTTTTTTGGTTGGGGGGTATCTGCATAGAAAGCATACTTTTGGAAAAAAAAAAAAAAAGTGAGAATAAGTTGGGTTGGGGGTAAGTTGCATAGTAAGTGTAGTCTTGGGGTTTTTTGTAATTTTTCCTTAATAATAATAGGAGTAGAAATGAGGAAGTAGTTAAGATTGACGGTCATGAAGTACAAAAAAGACCGCACTTTTGATCTTGGGTCGATAATCTAGAAAATGGAGAAATTGAGGAAGATGTCTCACACGGAATTAGAGCTGAGTGGGCGAAGTGGAGATATACAATATCACTCCCCCGCCCTCTGACCCCTACCGTACCTTACAAGAGGGCGATAGAGTGTGGGATCGCAACCGGAGGTCACTAACGTCACTCAGGTGGGAGTGATTCAACAAGTGTAAGAAGTGAGGAATCAAAGCAAACCACGAAAATTAAATAGAATTTATACATCATGCACCAAAAGCTGAACAAATTAAAACCATTAAGTGTTCATTCAAACTCCAAGATTCTTTACAATATTGTTCAAGGCTTACAAGCCTGACTTAACAGTACATCAATCAAAACAACACGATGGCAGTGCCACCAGACAGTTACTATGCAGAAGGAATGCCTGACAAATTTGAAGCTTCAGTGCCAAACACCACTGCGCTTTGCTGCTCGACTCCCCACAGTCAGGTACTATCACTCTACACAGATGAAAGTAAATGGAATGAGCTACAAGCCCAGTAAGTATATCACTACCCTTGTATTCATGCCTACATGCATATACATAATAATCATGACCTACGATTCATCAGAGATCGTGCTGATATCACAGAGTGGAGTCGTGTAAACACTAACAACATAAAAAGAGCAATGTGCAAATATCAGAGCATCGAATATTTCCTGAGATAGCAATTACATCGATACTTATCATAGTTCCAGTCAGACACTCATACAGAGTACCTAATTCAGACTGGTAGAAAACAGAATTATTTACTCTCGACGTAGAAGCCACATCGATCAGGCTAAGCCACTCCTATAACTTGGGACTTCTACCCTCATTCAGGAGGGAGAACAATGACAAATGGAAGTCTCATTTCATAATGTCCTCAGTCACGCACACAATCCTCAGCATGCTTTGGGGTTTTCGATAGGTTGTGGCCTTGAAAGACATGACCATCTTCATACGCCTTCCAACGCGAGGGCGTTATACTATCATTAGAGAACCCAATGTATAGTGCCCATGATAATTTGGGGGGCGTGACCCACCTTGTTATTTATAGTTACCTCTCGACTCCACTCATATCATAGGAGTCGAGGTACAGTATACCCAACTACCAATGGAGGACCTATTGCGTAGTGGTCATATCACAAATATCAGTCTTCAGTAAAGCAGAATCACAAATCCAACTACCAATGGAAGACCCATTGCGTAGCGGTCAGGGCAGATATAACAGTTTAATATAATAGAATCAGAGCAGCCTCTACGAATGGAGGACCCATTGTGTAGCGACCATTACACACATAACAGTCTTAATATAATAGAATCAGAGTAGCCACTACCAATGGAGGACGCATTGTATAGCAGTCATGACACATATAACATTCCTTTATAACATAATCACATATATTAATCAGTACCACCGTATCACAGTATCATATCTTCAGTATTGCAGCATCATATTTTCAATATCACAGTGTCATATTTTTCTTCAATTTCTAACAGTGGTGTCTCGCCATATATAAGGCCATAATGCTTGATCCATTTGGAATTTGGAAATGGTTCCAAATCCAATTTTTCACTACACACATGTATCTTTCAAATGGGGGTGGTTTGAAAGCGTTTGGACCCCGTTTGGCCCTTCAAAAGCTCATTAGAAAGGAGGCATTCTATTTGAAACCTGTTGTGCAGATGGGACAGTGACATGTCCCACTTAGTACTATTATAACTTTCAATCCATAAAACATTTTAAAGTTCTTCCAAAACTAAAATTCGAGTAAAAACATGTATATTTCAAACAAGGGCAGTTTGATAACATTTGGACTCCATTTAGTCATTCAAAAGTTCGTGACAACCCAAGTAATGGTTCTGGATTTTGTGAAATATGTCCATAGTGAAATATCTCCTTATATAATTATATAACTCTCAATTTAGGAAGAAATTCGAAATGTATTCAATATGTAATTTCAAGCATACTCATAAATATTTAAAATGGAAGTGGTTTAGAAGAAAACGGACTCTATTTGATTAATCAAAATTCGTGACAACAGAGATATCAGTTTTGCACTTTTACTAAATTTATCAGCAGTGACCTACTTGCACATTTTGAAGCATAACTCTTAATGCATAAAGAATTTGAGCAAGATTCAAGCATGAACATTTTAGTTGACACATATATCTTTCCAATGGTAGAGGTTTGAAGTCAATGGGATCTCATTTGATAGATCAAAAGTAGATTACAAAAACATAGAACCTTCTTGGAAATTACAACACGGTCACATCATCACTCAACATGACAATCAATTAGCTTCTAATTATGTTAATTCTTAACATAGAACTTTCTCATTTTCCATTAGATACACAAAAACACATAATCACAGACTTTCTATGAAAAACAAGGAAGATTTGATGCTTATTTTGGTCATGCAAAGGCAAGTTAAATTGATGGATTTTACAGTACAATAGTGTGCATATGCATCCATTAATCGTGCCACCACTTATGCAAATTATCATGCTTGATTTATGTCCAATCGATGCTTAAAGACCTACAAGGTAGATGATCCACTTACCTTAGGTGCACTGTATTTCCAAATCTTCACCAACAATCTCCTCCTTTAAGCTTCTAACAAGGCTCTTCAATGGTGAACAATAGCTAACAAAAGGGGCTCCAAGTTGAAAGGCTCTAGAGAGAGAGAGAGTGAAGCGAATGGCATGAGGGAGAGGGAGAGGCTTAAGTACTCCTTGATGGGAGGTGGCAGCCCAAGTGTTGACAGGTGACATACACCAACTGAACAAGTGGCATTGTGTGGCTACATGCACTCAGCAGGTGGCAGTCACTGTTCATGCACGACAGTGTCACGTACGACATTAGTCCACTCCATCATACTGTCGTTTGTCAAATTTCATTCTTCTTCTCCTTACACCTGCGACATTGCCTCTCTCTCTCTCTTCACGCATGGTGCTGCTCTTTCTCTCTCTTCACGTACGATGCTGCTCTTTCACTCTTTTCATGCACATCATTGCTCTTTCTCTCTCTTAATGCAAGGCACTGCTCTTTCTTTCTCTTCATGTGTGGTGTTGCTCTTTCTCTCTCTTCCTATGTGGTGTTGCTCTTTCTCTCTCTTCACACATGACACTGCTCTTTCTCTCTCTTCACATGCGATGCTGCTCTTTCTCTCTCTTCACACGTGTCATTACTCTTTCTCTCTCTTCATGCATGTCATCGCTCTTTCTCTCTCTTCACATGTGGCATTGCTCTTTCTCTCTCTTCAAGCGCTTCACTTCACAGACAACGTTACCCCCCTCTTTCACGCTCCTACCACCGTGTGTGTTTCCATGGTCGGGAAAACCTTGGTCCTTACATCATATCCCCCTTAAGAAAGATTTTGTCCTCAAAATCGTTAACTTAGCTATTTAAACAAATGGGGCTTTTTATCCCGAATCTCATCTTCTCACTCCCATGTTGATTCTTCTCTCAAATGATACTGTCATAAAACCCAAATCGAGGGAATCTCTTTATTGCACAATATCTGAACCCTCCTGTCCAATATCTCAATTGGTTGTTCAACATAAGTGAAATATTCCCTAATCGGGATTGGCTCATACTTCAAGATATGGGACGGATCAGGCTGATACTTCCTTAGTAGTGAAACATGGAAGACATCAGAATATTAGCCAACTCGGGCGGTAAGGCCAATCAATATGCCGCGACTCCTATTCTTTTTAAAATTTCAAAGGGTCCAATGAATCGTGGACTTAGTTTTCCTTTATTGTTGAATCTCATAATACCCTTAGTTGGCGATACTCTAAAAAAAACCCGATCACCTACTTTGAACTCGAGGTCTCTTCGAAAATTGTCGGCATAACTCTTCGACCGACTCTGAGCTGTTGTGAGCCTATCTCGAATTAAGGCAATCTTCTCTGATGTCATCTGAACAATTTCTGGTCCTAACAGTCTCCTTTCGCCGACATCATCCCAACATATTAGTGATTTGTACTTCCTCCCATATAGGGCCTCAAAAGGTGCCATTTGAATACTAGCTTGGAAACTGTTGTTCAATGCAAATTCTATTAGAGGTAAGTGATCATCCTAGTTTCTTTTAAAGTCTGTAACACATGCCCTCAACATATCTTCTAGGGTTTGGATGGTTCTTTCTGATTATCCATCAGTCTGGGGGTGAAAAGTAGTACTGAAAGTGAGTTTTGTTCCCAAGGCTGATTGCAGATTGTTCCAAAATCTTGAAGTAAATCTAGTGTCCATGTCGGACACTATGCTAATAAGTACCACATGCAGTCTTACTATCTCTTTGATAGATAATTGAGTCATTTATCATGGGTATAGGCGGTGCGAATCGGTAAGAAATGGGCAGCTTTAGTTAATCGGTCCACAATAACCCAAATACTATCGTGTCCAGTGCCTAATCTTGGCAACCCATACACAAAGTCCATAGTGATATGTTCTCACTTTCACTCCGGCACAGGTAAGGGCTGTAACAGTCCTACGGGTTTCTGATGTTCAGCCTTCACTTACTGATATGTCAGACACTTAGAAAGAAAGTATACCACATCTCTCTTCATGCTATTCCACCAGAAAGCTTTCTTTAAATCCTAATACATTTTTGTGCTCCCTGGGTGTATCGTATAACGGGAGTGATGTGCCTCTTCTAAAATAGTTCTTTTTACATCCTCAGCACTTGAAACACATATCCAATCTTTAAATTGTAACAAACCATCATTGTTGACAAAGAAATCATCTTTTCTTTCCAGCTTTATGTCTTCTAGAATTTTTATGAGCTGGGGGCCTGTCTTTTGTGGCCCTCGGATCTGTTGAAAAAGCTGAGGTTCCACCCTTATACTCGCAGTTATTCCTACCCCATGACTAGGGGGTAGTGTTGGGTGCCATTCCATTGCATCTTCTATTAGTTTCATTTATTGGGCCATCAGATGTGCTACTGATACTAAGGGTTTCTGACTCAATGCGTTGGCTACTATATTGGTCTTGCCAGATTGGTAATTAATGGTACAATCATAATTGTTCAGTGGGTACATCCATCTTCGTTGCCTGGTGTTGAACTCCTTCTAAGAAAATAAATACTTGAGGCTTTTATGGTATTTAAATATCTTAAATTGGGCCCCATAGAGGTAATGTCTCCATACTTTCAAGGTAAAAATTACAACCGTAAGTTCTAAGTCATGAGTTGGGTAATTTTGCTCGTGCAACTTTAACTGTCTGGAGGCATAAGCTATGACCTTCCCATGCTGCATTAACACACACCCAAGCCCTTTATGAGAAGCATCAATGTAGACCACAAAACCTTTGTTTCCTTGGGGTAAGTTAATATTGGGGCCGTAGTCAATCTCTTCTTTTATTCTTGAGAACTCTTCTCACAGTCATCCGACCATACAAATTTCACCTCCTTCTGAGGCAGGCGAGTCAGGGGGAGTGCTATATTTGAAAAACCTACGCCTATAACATCCAGCCAGTCCCAGAAAACTACAGACTTCCGTTACATTTATTGGCCTTCCCCACTTAAGTACGGCTTTAAGTTTGTAAGGGCCAAATACGACCCCGTCCTGAGAAATAACCTGCCCAAGGAAGGCCACGCTTGGAAGCTAAAACTCGCTCGTCCACAACTTAGCATATAATTTCTCTATCTTTAAGGTGTGGAGGACCATTCTTAAATGTCATTCATATTCTTCTAGATTCATTGAGTATACCAAATATCATTTATAAAGACCACTACAAAATCTTCCAAAAAGGGTTTACATACTCTATTCATCAGATTCATAAAGACAGCCGGGGCATTTGTTAACCCGAAGGGCATTACTAAGAACTCATAGTGACCATATCGAGTCCTGAATACGGTCTTGAGGACATCTTCTTCCTTGACTCGCAGCTGATGATAACCTGACTGAAGGTCAAATTTTTGAAAACACTAGGGCCCTTTAGAGTTGGTTAAAAAGGTCGTCAATTCATGACAAGGGGTACTTATTCTTTACAGTGACCTGGTTCAGCTGTTGATAGTCTATAGAAAGCCTTAAGGACCCATCATTTTAGCAAATAAGACATGTGCACCCCAGGGCGACACACTAGGTCGGATGAATCATTTCTTCAACAATTCTTGCAATTGTTCTTTTAACTCATTTAGTTCACTTGGGGCCATCTTATAAGGGGCTTTAGAGATCGGGCCAGTGCCAAGGACCACATTTATCTCAAATTCTATTTCTCTGACAGGAGGCAGAGATGTTAACTCTTCCGGAAAAACCTTTGGATATTCCCTCACCACCGGTATTTCTTAACTTGGATCGGACATCCCGATTTTCTAGTACATAAGCCAAATACCTAACGCATCTCTTGGCCAACAAACGGGAAGCCCGAGAGCTGAGATGAAGTGCAGAGGAAAAGCATCCTTGATGTTATCAAGATTCAACTCAGGCCGGGTTGGGTGTCTAAGAGTTACAGCCTTATCATGACAATTTACTGTAGCATGGTGTGTGGACAACCAGTTCATGCCCAAAATAACATCAAAGTCTCAGATGTCTAATAGTATTAAATCTATAGGCGGGACACACCCTTCAAGAAAAACCCCACGGTGTTTGTCAATAATATCAGTTTCTATGGATCCCCCCATAGGTGTGCATACTACTAATGTCCAGTCAAGAAGTGAAGGACTAATATTTATGTGACACGCAAAGTGATGTGCAACAAAAGAGTGTGTAGATCCAAGGTCAACCAGAATTTTAGCTTCCTTGCCACAAATGGAGAGCATACCTCGGATTACTGAAGTAAATGCCTTGGCTTTTTGTTATGTGAGGCCAAATGCTCGACCTTGAGTCTTCAATTGGTTTTCAAGTCCCTTTACTAGGCAATCTCTAATCTGGTGGCCAGGTTTGCCACATCTGAAGCATGCCCCTATCCTTCTTCGGCACTCAGCTATGGAATGATTGTCCTTCCCACAATGTGGGCACGTCGGGCGCCTGTTCTCCCTTACGTCGCTCGACAAGGTCCTCTTAATGTTCTTAGCCCTCTGGTTATCTCTTCCCATGAAGTTCCTCCTTGGTGGTCGTCGAGCCTTCTTTCCCAAGTTTTCAAACTGTGCTGGTCCCATTCTCCAAATTCCCCCAACTTGAGACTCTTTATTGAAAGATATTTTTCATCAACTTGGGGCCCCGCTCAACAAAGGCTTAGCAAGTAGTGGAAATTCCAACTATCTCTGAAAAGCCCCAGAACTGACCAAGATCTTCATGAGGTCTCTCAAGAGTCTCTTGCCAAGTTTCGTCGCATTCCAACATGTTTAAGGTAGTGTAGACTGAGAAACAGTTACTGTAGAATCGGTCTCTAGCACCTTGAAATGGACCTTATAAGTAGAGCTACATTTTCAGCGTCTCAAATTGTTGCGGGACCACTACCATTAGATATGGAACGGTCTAAAACCCCCAAGGGTCAAGTTTCAGTTCAAATGGACATTCCAGGAAGAAGTTATAGGCGAAAGAGTGAAACAGGAGAAGCCACACGCTATTCCTGTGCGACCACCTTGTAACACTATACCATTGAAGGGACAATCACGACCAGTAACTTGTTACGCTCATATCTCAGTCGTCCTAAGTCAAATTGAGCTCAAATTTGATGAGCATGTTCGTCTAATCAAGACGAGCGATTCGATATATGGCACGCCCCGTGACGATACCCGAGCGCGAAGAAATGCTGGAGAGAAGTTGCTAATCTGTGAAGAAAGTGCTAGAAGTTCAGCAACATCGTGCCTCACTCGAGTGGCCAAATCACATCGCTCATGAGCCCGATTGATAAGAGACCAATTCCATTGCAGATGTAAAGTCTAGGGCCATCTCTTACCCAAACCCCGTACATGATTAACGGTTAGATTCTGCACACGAAGCCAACAAACATACTGCAAATTGCATCATTGAAATCCTTGATTCCGACCAAAATTCCAAACTTGTAAAATCTTTGTTTGGCCACAAAATCGAGCTACGTTTGGTGCCCTGTGATCGTAGTGGCATGCTCAGTGTGATTCAGTGAAGAAAACATAGATAAACATCAAGGAACGAACACACTACTCAAATTTCAAGTCACATGATCATGCACCAAAAATACGATCCATGGCTCAAAGTTGGTATCAAATCGATTACCATGCCAAGCCCTATAAGACAAAAATCAGTTTATGACCAACCAGAGATCAGAACGATCTTTGATCAGCCATGCAAGCTCATGCAAGTCCTATGGTAACACAAGGACTATTATGAAATTCCACAACTTGTTAGGAAGGGCCAAGTCTGTCATTTTACACCCTATTTTCTAATTTCTTTTAACTTAATTTAATCTTAATTTCCTACAATTAGGGTTACTTTTGATCATCTACTCATGTTTGGGGCACACTTCCATATATACGTACTATCTTTGTACACAGAAAAAAGAAGAGACTGAGGTATACACACACTAGAGAGAGTTTTCACTTAATACAAGTTTCTCTTTATTATTGTGTCATGCTTGAGAGAGGGAGTGAGGTGAGAGAAACTTTTGTTCGATACCCCTAAGTTTGAGGTAAACATTCTCTCTCTTCTTTTTCTTTTCTTCTTCTCTCTCTTCTCCCCACTCTTCTCTTTCTTCTTCGTTTGAGTTCCTTGCAGGGGTCATACACGGTAGTGGCAGTGCTGTGCATGCCTCTCCCTTAGTCTCACAGGGTGCATATGGTGATGGCAGCACCATGCGGGAGTCTCGCTCCCCTTCTACTTGTCTGTTTCTTCCTTCAAGTGAGATCTGTAGATGGCGCTACCCATCGCTGCCCATAGACGTAGCTTTGACATCTCAGTGACGAACCCAGACGACAAGGTTTGTTGCTACGGGGGTCTCTCCCTGTTGCGCGTCTAGTGTCGACGACGATACATATTGCCGCCCGCTAGAGGCTTTGACAACACCTATCGTCGTCCACGAGCCTCATCCACATTCCCATCGCTCATCGTCATTCTCCCTGCATCTCGGGGCTATCATTGTGCGACTTAGGAGAAACTATCGTCGTGTTCCTCATCAAGAGCTAGCCTCATCCACAAGGGATGCACCATCTTCTTGCATTGCACATTGCGATGCCTATTGAAGTCTGAATTTCTCCTTCTCTTTTTCATCTCGTTCTTTCCTTTTCACCTCTGTCTCCTCTCACTTGACTGAGGGTAGACCTAGCCTATCACCGATTCGTCGATCTCGGTTTTGAGTAGGATTGCCGCCGTGCTGGTCTTGAGAACTATGCTCGTCTTGCTACCACTCCGAGTTGGTAATTTCTGGTTGTCATGCTAGTCCCTACGTCAAGCTCTCTTCTCTTTCTATCTTTCACCGAACCTTGCACTTCATCGCCTTCTCATGTGAACATGCATTGCTCTAAGGCAAGGGTGGATCCCTTCGACCCACTTGTCTTACAAATTAACCATAGAAGCATTGTGCAGGAAACAAAAGGATTACTGGTCAAGGGAGACGATTCTGAATCAGTTCAAGCAGCTGGGGGGCTTTCTTCGTGATCTAAGAGGGTGCTCATGTAAGCCAGCCCGAGTAGGTCCCGAACCCACCTAAAATTGCTCTCTCATTGGTTGGTATACCTGCCCTTACCCTTGAGCAAGGTTCCAAGAGAGCGATCTCAAATCCCGGGTTCACTATAAACCCGAGACACATGCCGCCAGATCACCTAGATCCGGAGGGCGAGATCGAGGTACCTAACCAGCTTGGCGACTCCACTAGGGACTTACTACCCCTTAGTTGGTTCGCCCTTGTTTGACCTATTTCCTTTTTACTTTCTGCACCTATTTCTATGACACTTGAGTTGTTCAACCCGTTCATCCAGGTCGGGGACTTCTTTATCCCTGCACTCATAGCTGTCCCAGGGAAGCGAGTCGCTCAAGCCTCCTTCCCTACTCTCCTTCTGATTCAAAGCTCACGATCCAGCTCCCAGATCTCACCTGGATTGGTGCGAGAGGGGACTTAAAGGTCGCTGCCTCCTCGCTTTCTCGCCCTGGTGGACTCTCCACCAAGGCCCCTTGCATGGGTAGCACTCATGCTGCCGTACACTCTGCTACTGACAAATCTCCTGCCAGTCACACTGCTGCGGTACACCGGAAGGCTGCACCGTCCATCCATGCGAAAGGCAAGCAAACTGCCATCGCTCCTGAGATTCACCGTAAGGCAACTCCCTGTGCTCCTACTCCACTCCGAGCCTCCACAGCTGGAGGGTTGGTACATAGAGGAGGAGGTCTTGAGGTCTTCACCCCTTGCACACACTCAAAGGCTCGTGGTCCATCCACTTGAGCCACACCTCGGGGCAACCCTCATGTTGCCTTGAGCTCGCATCTAGGGCCAGGCCTTCTCAGCCCAAACCCTACATGCGCCGTGCATTCGCTTTCCATAGCTCAGGGCAGCACTAGCTCTATGCCACCTCGAGCACAGGAGGGTTGATCATTTCGTCTTCCCTCTTGGTACACACAGCTTCACCTTATGAGAGACAAGCTCCCGCCTCGTCCCTCATAAACACAAGCTCATGGTTCTCGGTCTCCTTAGGTCGAACCCATTGACTGAGCCAGGGTTGACCCACAAGTCACTAGGATGGCTAACCCTAAAGGTGCACGTGCACCATCTTTGCAGGTCCCTCTCGGATCCTGACTCAGGCGGACTCATGAACCAGCTTCTTCCTTTGCCGCTTCCCCGACGTCAGGCAAGCACCTCGAGCCCTAGTACTCAAAGGTCTTCCCTAAGAGTACCATCTTGAGCCAGCCCTTGGTCAACCGAACACTCAGGCCTCACAAAGGAATTCAGAGTAATGCCTTGATGTCAGACAGAGCCCTCCAGCCTCCAAGACAAGAACCCAAGATGCTATCCATCCTTTGGCCCCATTCCTTGCTTCGACTCATAGACATAGCCCTCGCCTATTTGAAGAAAATGGGGCAGTCCAGGTCTCAGGCTCGGTTCTGAAATGACATCCACAGTCGCCTTAGGATCAAGCAGAAAAGAGGCCTACAGATCATGACCAGGGAAACCTCCAAGGCAGTCGAGGTCACCACCCCTAATGACCTCCTTCCTTGTAATCCCTTCTTCCCTCTTCAAACTCCGGAGCCTGAGCAAGTCTTGGAATACTCTTCGGTGATCACCACCCAGAAGTCACGATCTCAAGACCGTCAAGAACCGGTCCTCACAAGATAGGCATATAAAGCCCGAGTTCAGTCGGGGCAAGCTGAACCTCTCCAAACTGACTTGCCACACACTACTCGTCAGCCTTGGCAGTTCGTTGCATCACTTAACTCTGACCTCCTTGAAGAAACGGTCAGGGTCATTGTGATTAATGTCCTGAATGATGCGCAGGAGGAGCGGGTGAACAAGTTCGAGGAAATGATGCAAGCTATCCTTAGAAAGATGGAGCACCTAGAGGCCTCCAGGTCCCCTTCTTCGTTTGATTCCTCTACCGATGAGGACACAGCTCCTAGGCAGACTCCCCCTCCGATCCCCCAAGACAGCTCCTCTTCTCTCTGGGTCTCCCAAACCGACATAGATGCTATGGTGGCTCATAGCCTCAAGAACAAGGTCTCGGGCATGTAGGAGACGCCACTCTACCAAAAGCCGTATCCTTCGTACATTGACCAGGGGTCGTTTCCCCCGAACTACCAAAAAGGAAAACTCCCCCTGTTCAATGGTACCACGTCTCCACACCAGCATACAACCCACTTCCAAGCAGCCTGCCGAGAGACGACAACTAACGGACGTCTCCTCCTCCGCCAGTTCATCGAGACTCTCAAAGGACAAGCTTTCCAGTGGTATGCTCAACTGTCGCCAAACTCGGTGCACACTTTCTAAGAAATGGAGCGGTTGTTTTACCAACGCTTCTACGAAGTCTAAAGGAACATGGAAACCATCGAGCTCCTCACCTTGATGCAAGACCTTGGTGAGCCGTTTGACAAGTTCATCACTCGATGGAGAGAGTTGGCGACCTTTCACGCCACTCATGCTTCCCGAGATTGCCCTACATGTTGAGGCATCGAATCCACCCTCCATGTCAGAGCTCATCTCTAACGCAGTTCGTATCGAGGGATTATTCTAGCACCATGGCAACCCTTATCAGCAATCCTCCGACTCAAACTCTCGCTCCAGTAGTCGGGGTAATCAAAAGGTAGTGATCAGTGTGGTCAACACCGTGACTGACACCAAAGGCACGGCTCCCCAAACTCTCGACCTCTCTAAAGCACAGACACCTCAGACCGGGGCAAGCGACAGTCTTACAATGCGGTCCTGCCTCCTAAAAATTGTAAGCGAAAGGACTTCTGGACCCAGCACCAGAATATGGTTTACCCCTTTGACACAGAGTGGACCCCTGCACTGCACTAACTGCTTTTAGAACAGAACATGTTCCAGTTTCCAGAGGTCACCACTGTAGAGTTGTTGGGGCAGGAGTCGAATGAGAAGTACTGCGCCTATCATAAGAGCGTAGCCCACCCCCCTCACGACTTCTATAAGCTCAACAACACTATCGAGGCCCTTATCAACAAGGGCCAGATAAAGCTCGAAGAGTTGAAAAAGGCATTCGGAGTCCAAGAGGACGACGGGGCACCTGCTATCCTTCGTGCATTTTTCTCTATAATGCTCGAAGAAGGGATCACCACCCCAAAGCTAACATGGCAGCCCAAGTTCCTACCTACAGGGACCGAGAGCCTCTGGTACGCGCGAATATGAGGTCATGACATTAGCAAGTGCACTGGCTTCCATAAACTCTTGGCAAAAAAGATGCAGCAGTGTCAAGAGGATCAGGGTGACCTGACAAGACACCTTCAAGTCCCTCTTCCGCATGTGCAAGACGACCCCCTGACGCAAGCCTAACAAAATACTGAGCAAGACCCTCTGCAGGCCATCTTTGAGGCAATGCTCCAATAGGGTCTTATCACCCCCATGTCAGCTAGTCAGCCTAAGCATCTCTCTCGGGGCACGAAAAACTCTAGTGCCTTTATCACCAAGTGTGTGTCACGAACTCAAGGAGTGCACTGGGTTCGAGGCCATAGTCGCGGAGAAAGTCCAGCAAGGCCACATTGACTGTGCGGTTCTCTCTGGACACGTCCAAGCCCTCGCTTTGGTTCAAGAGGAAGCCTCGGTACAAGCCTCTAACGAGCATGCACTGACCTTTCAGAGCCCTTAACCTCTCAGCCCTGAGAAGTCTACCATGGGCGAAGTAGGCTCAAATCCCTGAAATGTGAGGCAGTCTATCAAGTTAGGGCTACTCACCACGGTCCAAACACCCCCTCAGCAATCCAGACGGAGACGGCGAGTGCCCAGGTCAGCCCGCCGAAGGAATCGTCCTCCTCAGCCACCAGTTGAGGAAGAATACCTCAGACTTATTCCTCTGCTGCCGACCTTGTAGGACTTTATCCCAGGCGTGGCTCACCTCATCCTTTCATCCAAACCGGAAGACGACCCTGAGTTATCAATATATTAGGAGTCAGTTGAAATGGGTGACAATGTTAAAAGCACCCCACATTGGTCAAATCTGGGGCATGGCCTTAAATATCCCCTGCAAACATCCAATTCCGGCGACGACGTAAAATGTTGCCCAGAACTTTCTAACTCTTCTTCTCCCCCCCTCCTCTATTTTCTCCATAGGTGCAGCTCGAAGGTAGACTTCGACACTCTAAACAAAGAGTTCGGAGGCATCAGCCTCACCATGCCGCAACAACAGCGCCTTAGAGAGATGCTGGCCTAGGTGGCTGGATTCATGACAGTTGTTGACGCCTTATCAACCTGAGACAAAACTAGGCCATCTTTAGGCTCTAGTTCCAAAGAAGCCTCCCACATGGTGCAGACCTTGGAAGTACCAGCTAGCATGGGGCAAATGACTTTGAGATCGGGAAAGAAGCTACAGCCCACACCTCAAAAGCTCATGGTCGTCAAATTTCCTGATCCTTCACTTCTCCCTAAACCTAAGCCTCGAGCCTCTCCATCCTACAGTGACATCATGACCCTTTTCCCAGTGGGGCATGGACATTGTCAGACCCATCGACCCTCCTTCTGCTTTGGGTCATGCCTTCATCCTGGCGGCGACAGACTACGTTTCCGGCTGAGGGATACAGGCTCTTTTGTTATCTTCTCTCTCTCTCTCTCTCTCTCTCTCTCTCTCTCTCCAAGACATACCCATGAATGTAAGCCAAAATTTAAATTTTTTTGAATGATTGAAGCCCCTTTTACAATTATATTTAGCTTGTTTATATAGAATTGGACCCAAACATGGGTGGATGCCCAAAAAGTACTCAAATTGAAGATGATTACAATTTAATTGAATTAAAGAAAATTAATAAAATAGGGTGTAAAATGTCTATTTTTCCCCTGCCTAACAATTCATGGAATTTTGAAACAGTCCCTGCTGCTGCCCTAGAACTTGCGTGATCTTCCATGACTGATCCAGGGTTGCTCTGATGCTCGTTCAATCGAAAGATGCTCATTTTTTTGTAGTGAAATTTTCTTTCTCTTCTAGAGACATATTCACGGAGATGAAAGCGGGTCTGGGATTAGTCTCATCCCCTAGATTTATCTCCTCGAGTTCATTTGCTGTGGCTCGACCGCCTTCTTCCCATTCTTCTGGGGCTTCTAGTGACTCTTCATCATTGGCATCATAGGTCTTCCTGCTAACCTCAAGTGTAGAGACCGACGATCCTAACATCTTTGCTTCCAAGATGGCTTCAGCGTAGGTCATGATTTCTACACCTTTGTCAAATCGAGGGACAGGTCTTATGCGGCTCTCACTCCCTTATGAGCCATGAAACTAGGGAGATCCTATGAGGCTCTTACTCCCTGATGAGCCATGAGACTGAGGAGTTGACTGAGACTGTAGAAGTGTGTCGACTTGCTTTGCTTGGACCCTTTGCGAGTTTTCACTTGAACAGGGGATGTGGCATCGTGAGGACGGTTTTCACCAACTTATGTTATTTCTGTGCTCTTTTACCCATGACTTTGTGGTCATGTCCACGCTTTTCATCCATTTTTTCTCACGGTGCCCTCTTGGGTTTTTCACCGTGCATGGGTTTCGTTTCCCACGAAACTCTTTTACTCATGGTTTCATGACCATGCCCGACTGTCATTTTTACTCATGGCGCTCCCTTGTCCTGGTGTACACCATGCCCATTTTTTTTTTGAAAGGCATGTTTTAAGGTCGTGCCTTCGAGACCTGTGCGAAGCCTTTTAACGTCATGTGGCCAAGACACACACTATAGTTTAGAGTCATACAGCTGGACCATAGTAGTAAGGAATAACAGTCTGTAGAGGCCATGGAGTGAGTTTGGTGATGACTTTAACTCACTTGGAATAATGACATGAAATTGCTTGTCGAGAGTTGATTGGATGGTGGGTGAAAGGTGGTGAGCCGCTATCTGACGATGAATATGGGTGCCAAGATGGCTTGCCGTTTGGTGAGCATGGGTAAGACTCACTGGGGGATGATGAAAGATGGTGAAGGTGGCTCGCGCACATGAATGGGCTGGCTAGGGAAGATGTGCATGGAGATGCACGTAAAGGGCGTGTGCACCTAAGTAGGCTCAGTAAGGAGAAGAAGAGGGTATGCGCATGTAAATGGGTCGGTTAGGGAAAGTGTGGGGGAAGATGCACGTGTGCGGTTAATGCGGGCATGTTTTAAGGTCGTGCCTCCTACACTTGGGCAAAGCAGTTAACGTCATGCGGCCAGGACGCACACTATAGTTTAAGGTCATATAGCTTGGATCATAGTTATGTAGTTTTAGGTCATGCAACTAGGACCGTGTAATTTATGGTTGTGTCACTAGACCTCCGCTATAGTTTAAGGTCATATAGTTTATGGCTATGCAGTTTAGGGTCATGCAACATGGACTGAGAATGAATCGCCATGTCAGTAGGGCTGCATGGGGAGGGTAGGTATGTGGATAGCAATCTGACTCCCTGGGAATAAAGATAATTAAGGCTATACACATGCGAAGAGATGTAGATGAAGGTGGTGACCCTACGAGGAGTAATAAATGGGAGAGGCTTCACTGGGGATTAGGAAGGCTAGTGTGACTCTATGGGGATAAGGAATATCAGTGTGTATGGAACTCTGATTGGCGAGAGCACAGATGAACCTCATCGTGGGAATGGCCTAAACTCTTTGGAGATGACGGGGTGAGTACGACCCTTGCATACATCTAACTACACTGGGGGTTTAGTTGGAGCTGTGCGTATGGACTATTTCCATTTGTCGCCTTGCGCATTACAGTTTGAGGGTCTTATAGCTCAGACCATGGCTATGAAGTTTAAAGTCATACTACTAGGACCATGCAGTTTGTAATCGTGTAACTAGACCTCCGCTACAGTTTAAGGTCATGTAGTTTGGACTAGGTGCTATGCCTTTTATCGTCATGCGGCCAGGACGTGCACTATAGTATAAGGTCACACCTCTAGACCATGGTCGTAAGTTTAAAGTCATGTGAGAAGGACTTTGTAGTTTATGGTCGTGCAACTAGACCTCCGCTATAGTTTAAGGTCGTATAGTTTAGACCACGGCTAGGGAGTTTAGGGTCGTGTTACTAGACCTCCGTTATAGTTTAAGGTCATATAGTTTGGACCATGGCTATGTAGTATAGGGTCATGCAACATGGACCATGCAGTTTAAGATTGTGCAACTAGACCTTTGTTATAGTTTAAGGTCATATAGTTTAGACCATGGCTATGCAATTTAGGGTCGTGCAACATGGACTGTGTAGTTTAGTGGTGAGGGGATGTGACTCCATGGGGGAATAGAGCGATCACTAGAGACTGGGCTCCCTGAGGAGTGAGATTGTGATGCAGGGAATGAAGTTTCTGAAGATGAGAGATGATGGTCTAAAGGGGAGTGCTAAGGCCTGTGCGTGGCACTAAGTGTGGAGTGGCACATTCATCAATAAGCCTAGATGATCCCTAAAGTCCCTTGGTGAAGCATGCGGGAGTAGCCCTTGACGTTCTGTGCGACGGTCATCTGTGGACGAGACGAGGGGCAATAACCCCTGGTCAAGATGCATAACGATAATCTTTGAACGAGATGCGCAACGATAGTGTTTAGTTGAGGTGCTCAATAAAAGTCCTAATGGGGAATGTGGCACTAGCTTTCTGATGAGGCACACGACACAAATCTTGACAAGGCGTGCGACGATGATGCTTCAGGTCTCGGGCTTTGTCCACCCCGGCCTAGTCCTATCGCCATTAAGAGCTGGGGACTGAAGCATCACTCTGTGTTTGTCGGGGGCAGTTTGCAATATCAGAGGGTATAAAAAGGGGATAAACCTCAGTTTACTGTTTGACTGAAAGATAAAACAGTAGAAAGAATTTTAGAGAGAGAAAGGGAGCCAAAGCTTTCCGGTGAGGATTTTTCGGCAAGCACTTCCTGAACAAAAATTATAGAGATAGGTCCTTAGGGATTTTTCTAACAAGCTTCAGGAGGTTCGAAGCTTTGCTACGTGATTACGAAGACTTTCTAGCAAGTGTCGAGGCTTTCTGCGCAAGGAAGAGGGTCCCTCGAGGCTTTAGCAGAATATGCAGAGGTGCCATGTCGTGGTTTGAGTGCTACTCCGACCGTTCAGCTATTGAAGTGGGGGTTGTAGAGAGTTCAAAGAGCTTTGTCAGCTCTATAGTTGTTGGAGGAGAAGGAGAAGGGGCTACATTGAGTTCATCGAAAACTTAGCAAAATTTCAGTGAGCTTTGGTGAACTGCTGAAGTGGTAAACCAGGGAGAAGGGAAATCCGTAGGGTTGCAGGGGCATCTTCTAGGGAGTTTCGACGGTTTTCGCTTACTTCAGTAACGAGCAGAAGGTGGGAAGGATTTTCCTGGTGAGCAGGAGTGAATTCCTGGTGAAGAGGAATTGCCAGTGGGAATCCAAAGGGTTACAAGACCGTAACGGTCAAGGAGGTGAGGAGCCGTCCAGGAGTCGTGGGACGGCGAGCGGTCGCCCTCCCCATGCACGGTGACAGGCCATGCCGCAAGTATCAGGTGGCATGTTCGGATTTCACGGGACACGCGTGTGGCTCATGCTGACAACTGGAGCGAGACATTAATATGCCTTGGTTCGTGGGACGTCGATAGTCCTGGTTGATCGCGAGACGGTAATTCCCTCATGGTGGCAGACGACTATAGTCATGCTTTTGGATAAGATCCTCCAATAGATGTCTTGTCGGCGATTGGCCAAGGCCTCTAAAGCTTCCAGAATGAGGGTTTCTTCCACCAGGGAGCTCACTGTTATTGGGGACGAGGAGCCTCTCGTTACTGAGAGTGAGTACGGCCCGACAGTAATGAGCAATGAGGCGATTCCCCTTCCCACCCTGAGAGGGAGCTGTGCACCTTCTGCTCGAAGAGAATTTATCATAGGCTCAGCTTTTGTAGTCACTTCCTTTTTAGGGCAAGTTGTTCATTCCCTCATTTGACGCATTCGGGGAGGCTTTGTCGTATCACAGGTCGTGATGGCTTTCCCTACACAAGTTACCAGGCTCAATCACAGGAACGTATCTGAAGACAATGGACGTGATCTTCTAAGAGCCTCTTATAAATTTTTCAGTTGGGCTTCTTTCTTCGAGCTGGTCGTGTTTGGTGGAGAGGCTAATAAATAACCTTTTAGACTTTAATATCCATTGCGCTGACTTATTCAAAGAAAAATTGATTGAAGTAGCTCAGCAGGCTAGGGCGGTTATGATGTTAAAAGAATCTGCTGCTATTGAGAAACATCCCTCTATCAGGCCTTTACTTAGGTTCTTCCCTATGCCTCTGACTTTCACAGATTTCGCAATGGCGCATTTCGGTAACTTTAAAACCAAATTGCTCATGTGTTAGTTTGTTCACTCAGATTTTGAGATTTTGCCTTCAGAGATTTCTTCGATATTTAAGGAAATCGCATGTTTTGAAAATGAGGATGACATGTTGATCCTTAAACGTAACATCAACGATCTGAAGGCTTACTTACTGTTGGTATGCAGTTGGTACACAACGAATATCGTCCTTTGGTTAGAAAGTTTACTCTTCTCCAGGCGACAGCTATGAAGGATGGGATTTAATGGATGCAAAAGAACTATTATAGGCTTAGTCTTGAGAATTGACTAAGTGTCCGTTTAGGCTGAAATTTTACCCCTGAGGGTTTTCAACCGTATTGGATCCAATGGTGGTAGTCCCTTAGCAACTTGAGATGCTAAAAATGTAGATCTAGTTGTAGGGTCCATTTCAAGGAGTTAGAGGCCGATTCTTCTGGAACTATTTCTCAAGCTGCACTACATTATACATGTCAGAATGCGAAGAAACATGACAGGAGAATCTTGAGAGATCTCATGAAGATTTTAGTCATTTTTGGGGCTTTTCTGAGACTGACCAAATTTTCACTAGTTGTTAGGACTTTATTGAGCACGGGCCCCATGTTGATGAAAAATACCTTCCAACACAACTCTCCTCTCGCAAAGATGGTGCAAGTCTAAGAGGACGTGATCAAGAGTCAGGCTAGTTATCTAGAATTTTATAGAGAAATTCTTGAATATCGGGGCTATTGTATCTCATTCCTCCAGGAAAGCTTGGAGGCTTCTTGTCAGGCCCTCAAGTTCAAGGAACTATACTTTGAGGCCCAGTGGGGTCTCCCTGCATAAAGGAATCAATAGTGGAAAGGAAGGATAAGAGAGAAGAGCGAGAGAAAAGAGAGGAAGAAGAGGATGACGAAGAAGAAGAGGATGAAGAAGAACATGAGGATCAGAATGAAGATGAAGAGGAGTAGGACGAGGAAGAAGAGGAGGAGGAGGACGAGGAAGAAGAGGAGGAGAAGGATGATGATGTTGATTTCTATTTCCCTGATCTCTACCACCATGAGAATGAAGACGATAGTGCCTCAGAGGATTTTGATTGAGCACCTTGGAGTCATCTTTCCCTTCTACTCCCTTTTCTTCTTCTTCTTATTTTTTATTTTTATTTTATTTTTTGAATTACGCACACCCCCAATATTTACAATGAAATCCTTTTTTTTGGAATTGGTTTAATTGTGTCCATCTCTTTCTTTTCGATCGCATGTGGTTATGTCGCTTTGACTGTCAATCAACAGCTTGATCTTTTAACGCGATCGTGTGTCTTCACGTCCAAAATGTTTTTTCATTTCTTGATGTTAAGGGCCCTACCTCCTATGTTTTCATTTGCCCACTAATTTCTTCAATAAGGACATATTAGTCTTGAATTGCCTTCTTCCTCTTCTTTTTGGTTTTTTTTTTTTTAAAAAATCATCATTTCATGCTACCCCTAATCATTTCGATTAAGGTACGCAATGGTTCCTCATGCGCCAATTCCCAAGGCTTCCTTTTATTGCCTTTTCGGTCACCCCTGGTCTTTTAACCAATCTTGAATCCTCTACTCCGTACTTCATTTTTTTTATTGTGGGGCCGAGTGTTATTCTGCAAGAAAGAATTACTTCCTTCCCCTCCATCTTGATTTTCCTTTCACAGAACTTGCTCATCTTATAGACTATTCCTGGTGGTTTAGACCTCTTGCTTACTATCCTATACCTTTACCAACTAACGACAAACCTCTTGAGGAACAAAACTTCCATAGTGGTGTCGGGCTGCATTGTCATATGTCACTCCAGGAAACCCAATATCCTTTTTGTGAGCCCCTTCATTGGTATTCCTCCATTACCTTTCCCACCAAAGATACGATACTAGGAGTACTTCATAGAAATACCATGATGTGGTTTTCCAATCCACCTATCTTCACTTTCTTCACAAAAACTAGGAGGATCAACCACCATCAGTGACTCTAGGATAGAGAATGATCTCTGACTCCAACATCAGATGGCATCTGAATAACCTCTGATGCCAAGGAGAGCATAAGCATCTACCCAGTTTCCTTTCATGGGCTTCCAAAGTGTGTGTTTCTCACTGGATAACTCTTAAACAAATTGAGCTCTTAGCAGTCATCCAGTGCTTGTTCAGGCCTTATGATTATTGTTTGCATACCCTATGAGTCTTCTTAACAAACTAGAACCCTTCTATCCCTACCACTATTTTCAACTTTGGTGAGATGAGCATCTCATTACTAGACCTTAACTTCTTTGGTGCTCTCTAGCGGATGAGCTGCTTATGAAGAGCTCGCACCCTCCAACAAGGTCATCTACCTTTCCTAGCCATATGGAGGTAGGCCACCCCTTGCTTGGGTGAAAGACCTTTTTGTGATTTATCAGAGCCTGTCAGGATTTCTAACGATAACAAGATTTCATTTCAAAGCTGGTTGGTTCATTTCTTTGGCCAGGAAGTTGGCAAGATTGAAGATGGCCTTGCTAATGCATTCCGTAATAGTGTTTCGTCTTCCTTCATCACCGTCTTCGGGATTCAAGTCAACTCAAAGAGTTCCATAGCTGCCTTTTCCTTTGCAAATTTGTCATTCCAGGTGACTACATTTGTCCCGGATGCATTTACACTGCCTATGAGATGGCATCCAGATAGACATATGCATCGGCTCAATCGGTGCTTTGTTGGATTTATGGAGGGTTCACTAACATCACCCTTCACAAGGACCCTAACGAGAACATGGTTTTCTTCCCACTCCACTACATCTATGGTTCGATTGTTGCCTCTTCCATGGAACTTATAATCTCAATGCAAAAATAAAAGATCTGAGAGTCCCTTTTCTTACAAAGAATCACGGGACAAAAGGCAATTTACAAAGATGCGATGGAAGCATGGACTCTTTTTAGAGATTATTCCCCATTTCATAAGCTTCCCTTTCGATTAAGACGCGTACATTGCCGGCTCCTCTTGGATTATTTGAAGCAGACTATCGATGGTGCTCCAACACTTATGAAGGAGCTCTACTCTTTCCTTAGTATTAGGAATTTCTCTCTCTAAGGCAAGGCTTTTCATGCTTATTAGAATTGTAAAATCCACATTGCTTTATGTTTCAGGACCGGTTGGACCTGTAGATCCTAAAGTTTATTAACTTTAGTAATTATGAGTTTGTTGAGACCCAATACCTAGATGGCAATCCATGCGATTACTGCCGGGAATGAAACTTTCAGTTGGAGGACATCATAGTTGCCTAGGGCTCCTATATTATTGTTTAGTAGGGCCAAACATTTGTTTATATTACTTTTACAAGAGCTTGCCTTTCAACTGTAGATTATAGTATCTAAAACGCAAAGAAGGCCCAATTGTTCTTTTCTTAGGAGATTGGACTACTAGTAATGACTACTAATAAAGCTAACAAGAGCAAACCTACTCACTCTTGGTTATCCAAACTTTCTTTACCATCCAAGACTATTCCCTTCTTTCGGTCCCGGTTGTATCAGGGACCTTGCAGATAAATAAACGTTTAAGAGCCTTGATATTGGGTTTGCATTTTTTTCGATGATTTGGACCGGGTCTTCATGATTCCTCTTCCCGAACCACCTTTGTTGTAGTATTGCCGTTTACAAAATGAGGCCCACATTCCCAATAATATTCCACTAGGGATCGCAAATAGAGGGGAACCGAATTTTGCCACCACCACCTCTCGCGTCATCAGAAGGTGACGTTGTTGAACTTCTTCCTCTTCCGGGTATCGGCCAACCAAAAAGAAAACCACATGGAAGAGGGTTCCTTCAAAACATGCTTCCAAGCCTGCCCCTTAATCATCTTCTAATCGAGCTAGTACCGAAGAAATAGTAGTTCATGTGGATGTCCCTATTGTACATACTCCCCCAGAGGGTTCAATCCCAGATGAAGTTTTTGGGGGATTTTGTAGACGATGAAGATTTGGAGTGCATTATCCAAGGTATGCTCTCAACCACTGTAAAATATTCAGAAAGAACCTCCCTCGTATGCAGCTATTGAGGCAGATCCTTGGGTGTCAGTCATTTATTGAAGGATATTATGTGATATGAGTCTATCTCATAATGAGTTTGTAAACATTTTTCACTACTCTAAAAAGTCACATGCCATATCCCTTGCACCAAAGCAACCTCCAGGACCTATTTCATCAAAAGAGTAGGCTGGGGGTTCTGGTACTAATATTGTTTAGCCATCAATGATTGAGCCTTTGCAATATCAGACCAATGTCTTTGGCCCATACAGTGAGAATTATCTCTTCTCTTTTAGATTTTTTTCTTTTTTCTGCTCTTTCTTATTCAAAACTTGTTTCAAAAACTACTGATGCAGCCCCAATTGTGACTGAACAATCTCTTGTCGAAAGGACCATGAGTGCCAGAGGCATCTCGCACCCCATGCACTTCCAAACCCATCTATCCCTGGGTCAGACAAGACTGCAGTGGGTTTGATGGAGGCCAAAGATCCTATTATTTCTAGTGTGACCACTAGCTCAAGTGTTTCGTCCCCTGTCACTGGTATCTCCCATCCATTAAGAGGTCCAGCATGTCCCTCCCCGGTTACTTCTAGTGATTATGGATATGGGGAATATCCCAATAGCTTGGTTGGATCACCGAGCTGTTTGAGGGTATTTTGCCACAGATAAAATATCACAAAGTTCAAGAAACGGCAATGTCTCGCCAAATAAATTCGTGACTACTTGAATACTCAAAGAGCCACTGGAAGTGGCTACAATGTGTTAAAAGTACATTCATTATAAAAATAAAATGAAAATGAAAGGGCCCTTTGATATGATGAAATAAAGCTCTTTGCAAAAAACACGAAAGATCTGAGTTCTATCATTCCTGAAACAAAGATCAAATAGTCTGGGAGGAAGCATAGTCAAACTATGGTCAAACTAGACCAAAATGGAAATCGAACCAATCAATATTTAATCTAGGGTACCCTAAAGCTACTCTCCAAAAATCAATCCAATCTGAAGCAGGACGACGAAGATGTGGTTCGGCAGAAGTTAACCGTCCATTTCAAAACATTGATCTAAGGCCAATTTACAAAGCTTCGTCAAGATATACAAATCTTAATGACCCAATAACTTTATGGGAGGAAGATATCATATAATAAGTCAATGGACCAAATTTGAGCTCAATTAGCCATCAGATGAAGGAGAAATGGCCTCTCGAACTTCTTGAACGGCATGTAGGGTCCACCTACATTGGTCAAACTTTACAAGAGGAACCCAAGAAATAAGTTTCCATTGAGCTTCAAATTTTTATGATATAGGTCATGATAAGAAAAGATCTTGATAAGATTTTCAGCCAAATTGGATGTCCAACAGTGCCCTTTTTAGCACCATCTTTAATGGACGAACCATACTGTGCATGTGGCTCCTCATCTTCATTGGAATTACACCAAGCAAAATAATATTTTGCAAAAATTTGAGGGTCATATCTCCCAATTCCTATAACCAAATGAGATCAAATTTCAGTATGTGGTTCCTTGCAACATAAGCTTTTCATTCATATATGGATCGATGGATTCCACAACTAGAATCAAAGTCAAATCAAGCAAAAATAATGGGGGTCTGAAACAAGTGGTGTGCAGCAGTTCCCATGACCTCCGCTCTTTCTTGGATCTATATATCACAATCCATATAAATATTCAAGCCAAAATTATGTTGAGAGCTTCCTAACTCAGAGGAAAACACATCCATATATGACAATCTACGATCAAAGTCTGATTAAGGGGACAAATCCTAATGAGAAATTGCTTAAATTTATGGGACTGCAGTTTCAAAAAATGAAGCGAAATAAAAGAGCCATATCTCTCTAATCCGGCATGATCTTGGGCCAATTGTTTTACCAAACCTCGGTGTCAGCATCTTCCATAAGAATCTACAGGTTGATTGTCAAATAGTTGCCAAATTTGAGTGCAATGATAAGGTATAGAATTGGGTGTGCTATTTTTACTTGAAATGGAAACCGAAATTAAAAATTAGCAAAGTTTAACGAATCAATGACAATTTTCCCTCAATTGTATTGCAAATTGACCGTGGTTAATTGTTCTACAATTTTATTGGAAACATTTGAGGTGAAATGGTAGAAAAAGGGTCAGATTTGATGGGTTTTGGTAGTGGATGAAGCATGAAGTCTCCTCAAGAGCAAATCTTAGAATTTCAAAGTTTAGGTGTCTTTTTAGTAATTTTCAGCCCGAGCTCAATATTATTTTTAATAATCCACCCTCTTTTGAACCATACTTTTGATTTTCCACCCACTAACTTTTAGAAATCCACCCACATTTTCTCATGTCTATAAAAGCTCTCTTTGTCTCCTTTTTTAAGGGATATAAAATCAAAACCTAACCTAGAGAGAGAAACCCTAGCCTTAGAGAGAGAAAATTTGAAATTATCAAATTGCCCTTACCTTCATCCCATAGTCCCCAAACTACCCCTCAACATTGTAAAAATACCCAAAATACCCTTACAAATTTGAAAATATAAAAAAACTACCAAAAATTTAAAAAATACTCTTAGAAGTTCCATGTTTAGAGTGGAGAGGGGTTGGGTCCTAACCATTTCATTGGTTGGGATTCAGACCCATTCGAACTCGGTCGTGGATCCATCCGGGGGGGGGGGGGGGGGGAGGGTTTCCAACAATAAGTCCGCCCCTTTCACGTGTGTGTTCCAAGTGACCTCATGTAGGGGTGATGCTGTCGAAATGATGCCGACCAAGTCT
The DNA here is from genome assembly GCF_054954075.1 of Amborella trichopoda. NCBI lineage: Eukaryota > Viridiplantae > Streptophyta > Magnoliopsida > Amborellales > Amborellaceae > Amborella > Amborella trichopoda. Next base: position 21,652,234 of record NC_142340.1, read on the forward strand.
TGAGAGGGGGTGGCTCAAGGTTCTACAAGGTCATGAGAGGGAGCTGGCTCAAGGTTCTTCAAGGGCATGAGAGGAGGGTGGCTCAAGGTTCCACAAGGGCATGAGAGGTGGGTGACTCCAAGTCCAAATTACCTTTCTTTGAAATCCTAAATACCCAAAATACCCTCAAAATTAGAAAATCTCCAAAAATTCTAGAAAAAATCCCAAAAATTATTCACATAAACCTCAAGAAATCAACATACCCTTAAAATTTCCCAACTCCAAGAACAAAAAACTTCCAAAACCCAAGGAAAAATTTGGACTACCCACTTCCAAAGCAAAAAGTTTGTGAGCTCGTCATTGAGATTTTGGAGGATACACGAGCCTCTCTTGAGCAGTCAGCTTCTTCAGTCGTTTGAGGTTATGTCTCATTATAAGCACGACTAAGTCTCGACGAGAGGGCATCCTCGATACCAAATCTCGGCGGTCTAAGTGGGTCCGGTTTCTACTTGTTCTCGGAGCGAATGTCGCCCCCTTTGTGTTTGCTTCTCATAGCAATAAAGTTGTCGGTTTCTATCGTGTGCCTGTGGTTTGCATCCGCTTTATTTTTTGGTGTAACCGAGTCAGAAGAGCATATACATACCCAGGATTTGAACCGTACATTTCTATGGCGACTCCACTGGAGACCTCTCCACCCTTGAGTCCGAACCCTCCAGACACTTACTCAAGCTCCTTCTTATTTGCGGTCTACACCGCCATGGCAAGTCCAACATTCCTTTTGATCAGGTTCATTTAGTCCCGATCCTAAATGCACAAATCTGAGGGCAGAGGATCGTCGTCACAAGAAAAACTTCGTAGACCCACATTCGAAGCATGAGTAGCCACGTTAATGGTCCGAGCATGTGTAGCCATGCTCATAAATAGTGCATGATTCCTTAAATGCTAAATGAGGGTAGCCTCAGTCATCCAAGTACGAGTAGCCGTGTTGGGGATAGTATGGGTAGCCGCACTGTCTGTAACAGGAGGTGCGTTCATCCTGACCAACATAAAGAGGGCTTACAACCGAATGCAATTTCTATCAAACCCTTGGGCTACAATTGAATGATCCCTAAATAAGTGCATTTTCAGACAAAGGACATGCCTAAAACTAATTCATATTCAGTCGCAAGTTTACCAGTGGGTGCCAAAACCCTATCACCTCAACCTGTATCTCAAACCATTCAAACCCACACCTATGCTTACCTTAAGCTTGAACCCAAACTAATTGGAACATGGTATTTCAAAAAATTGACGGTTAGGTGTGTTCCTCCTCATGAAGTGCCAACCCTTAATTGACATCAAACTTCAAGGGGACAGGTCAACCCACAAATTCAAAGGTTGTCATGTGTGGGTTAGAGCAGACACTCTCACATGGGCACAACTAGAAAAGAGCAGTGCTACGACCATTTTGATCTTCCCAAACTCCATCATTTTGCTAAGGGTCGATATAGGAATGCCAAGCATGTTCATCTTTAGGGACATGTAAACCGTACACTGGCCAGACAAATATGTGTAGGGTTCAGCACTAGAAGAAGCCTAAAGAGATATTGAAAATGAATGATTTAAATTCGCTGCTTGAACTTAATTCTTTCTTCCCTTAGATGATGCCACAAGTTTGGGAGTGAGAGGGAGCGATCGGTAAGGTGTCTTGCCACATGGTCCAAGTACATGAAACTGGCAAGCCCACCCTCCTTCAAATGCACAAACTATTGAGATGCTAGTTGAGTTCGATTGAAAAAGTAAGAAGGTGGTCATTTTTTGAATGCATTTTTCGGCACCTTGGTCTCTGATAGGAAGCAGGTCAATAAAGCCTACAAAATAGTAAAAATTTTAACAGTCTTAGAATTACCCCAGAATTGGTCAAGATCTTCATGAACACTTCAAGAGACCACCTGTCAAGTTTCGTCGTGATCAGACATGTCTAAGGCAGTGAAGAAGAAGAAACAATTTCAGCAAAATCTCTAGCACCTTGAAATGGACCCCATAACTAGAGCCATACTTTTGGTGACTCAAACCGCTGTGGAACACTGGCATTAGATCCGACACGGTAAAATACCCCTATGGGTCAAGTTTCAGCTTAAACAGGCACTTTAAGAAAACGTTATGGGTAAAATACCAAAAACAAGTAGGCCGCACACCATTCCTGTGTAGCCACTCTGCACTAAAACACCATTAAAGGTGGTTGTTTTTACAGTCACAGGCAGTTACTTTTGGGGCTTATATGTCACTCATTCCAAGTTGGATTACTCCCAAATTTGATGAGTGTGTTCATCTCATCAAGATGAGCAATTCGATATGTGGTATGCCCGTTGAAGGCATGCCCGAGCAGGGAGAAAAACTAGACGGAAGTTGCTGATCCGTGAAGGAAGTTTCGGAAAATTCAGCAGTAGCATGCCTCGATGGAGTTGCCAGATCACGACGCTCGCATACCCGATCGACATGAAACCAATTGCATTATGTGTGTGAGGTCTAAGGCTATCTCTAGTCTGAACCTCGCATATGGTGAATTGTTGGATTTCACACATGAAGGTGTCAAATCTGCTTTAAAATCCTGCTGTCGAATTTCAAGAATCCGGTAAAAAACTCAAGATGATAAAATCTTCATTCGGACATGAAATCAAGCTGCGTTTGTTGCAACATGATCGTGACGGTATGCTCAGTGCGATTCAACGAAGAAATAATGAAGAAAAATCAATGAACGAGCACACAATCGATTCGAAGTTTCCAAGATTCATCCAAAATTCAAGTCTCATGATCATGGTTCAAAAACATGATTCATGGCTCAAAGTTGGTATCAAAACGATCACCATGCTAAGTGCTATAAGAAAATAGTTATCTTTCGATCAAATGGGCATCAGAACAACCCTGGGCCAGTCTTGAAAGATCACGCAAGTTCTCGGGCAGCAGCAGGGACTGTTATGGAATTTCAAACATTGTTGGGCAGGGGCAAAACAATCCTTTTGTACCTAGTTTAGAATTTCTTTCAATTTAATTAAATTGTAATTATCTTCAATTCTAGATAGTTTTTGGGCATACACCTACGTTTTAGCCCAATCCTATATAAACAGGCAATGCCTCATTGTATAAACGCCGAATTCATTTTTCTTTGATCAATCAATAAAGTTATGAATTTTTCTTAAGCTTGTGGGTATGTCTTGGAGAGAGAGAGAGGATACCCTTCGTGAAGGTAACTTTCTCTCTCCTCCTCTCTTTCTCTCTCCTCCCCTCTTTCTTTCTCCTCCTCTCTTTCTCTCTCCTCCTCTATTTCTCATCTCTATCTATCAATTTCTCTCTCTTTTTCTCATCTCTATCTCTTTCTCTCTCTTCTTACCATCTCTATCTCCCTTTGTTCTTCATTTAATACAGTCGATGAAGCCTAGCATCGGCTGGATTTCTCTCTCTTTCTCTTCTGTCACAATTGGGAAAGCCTAGTGGCGACTCGATTTATGTCTCTCTTTCTCTTTTGTCACAACCAACAGAAGCCTAACACCTACTGGATTTCTCTCTCTTTCTCTTTTGTCACAGTTGACGAAGCCTAGCGTATGTTGAATTTCTTTCTCTTTCTCTTCTGTCACAAGCGGTGAAGCCTAGGTCCGCTGGATTTCTCTCTTTCTCTTTTATCACAGTTGGTGAAGCCTTGTGTCGGTTGGATTTCTCTTTCTCTCTCTCTCTTCTTCTGTCACAACTGGCGCAAGTCCAACGTCAGCTTGATTTCTCTCTTTCTTCTCTTCCATCAGAACTGGCGCAAGCCTAGCATTAGCTGATTCCTTTCTTCTCTTTTGACACAATCGGTGAAGCCTAGTGCCTAATGCATCTCCTCTCTCATATTTGTCTACTACAGTCGGCAAAGCCTAGAGCTGACTGCACCTTCTCTCCCTTCTCTATTTAACACAGTCGGTGAAGCCTAGCGTAGACTTCATTTTCTCTCTCTTCTTCTGATATGATCGGTGAAGCCTAATGCTGACTGTGTTTTCTCTCTCTCTCTTTTAACACAGTCAGCATTGCCTAGTGCCGACTATGTATTTCTCCCCCTCTCTCTTTTATTCTCTTGTCTCTCACACTTTTCTCTTCCTTTCATCCCCCATTTTTCGTTTGTTCCCTTCTTCTCTTATTTCATTTCTTATTCTTTCCTTATGACCTTCATTGTGTTATTCTTACATTCGATTAAGAGGGATCGAGGTTAGCCTCTCATGGTAGTCCTGTTGTCTAGCAATAATGTTGTTGTGCCAGAATTACTTGACCCTCTTTATTATCACGACAGACTAACCATCGTGTCTAGCTAGTCAGTATCGGTAATGACGTCTAGTAGTAATCCTGTGAGTCAGTCTGAGTTATCGAGACCGTTTTTCTACCACGTCATGCCAGCTATTCACCAGCTTAGTCACTACTCTGATCTTCCCACTCAGTCGAATTCTTCTCTCCCCCATCTTTCTTCTTTTATTCTTCTCTTCTTCTTTTGAATGCACATGCGTGTGTACGTTCACCAAAGATGAAAAGGGAGAGGTCTAACCCACTTGACTTATAACCTTTGTCGTATGTGTGTGATTTCATAAAACAGAAGAATACAAGCCAAGGGAGGCAATTCCAAACCAGTTTTATTACTTAGGGGCTTTCTAAGTGATCTAAGAGGGCGCCCATGCAAGCCAACCCAAATAAGTCCCGAACCCATAAAATTCATGTTTGTCAGCCTTCTTTACCCTCCTCCCTCCTTGTGAAAGGTGCACAATCTAAATGGAGGAGAATGAATGAAGCCCACCAAAAGAAGAAAATCCCTCAAACTCATCTTGAGGAGGTTTTTCTTCCAACAATTCTGCTTCCATTGACGCTAATGATTTTATGCCTTGCTGCATGTGGATGGCACAACCCATACCAAATTCCTTTGATATCCCAAATTTCTCAAATTTATGAAATGTTTCTAAGGTAAACCTTCCAAAAGTAAACGGTCACCTGATACAAGCCAACTACCCCAAATTTCTCCATGATTCCCTTATCCTGTCCAACGAGAGTGCGGAGGAAATGTCTCTCATCAATGGCTGACTCCTCAAGAAAAATTATCAATGAGGGATTTCTTATTTATGATGGTCCCATTTGTACGACCCTAAAAAACAAAGCAATGTCTTTCCTTCTAAAAATTGCTTTATCAAAAAGATGGAGTTTGAAAAAAAATGATAATAGATGTGGTGAAAACCCTTTTAGAGCACTACAGAAAAACAACAAACAACAAAAAAAAAAAAAAAAAGGGAAAAAGAAAAGAGAAGACAAACATGGTGAAAACCCTTTTAGGGAACGATGGGTAAAAATGTCAAACAGCCTCACGACATTAAATTTTGTGCCATAGTCCTAGTCACATGACTCTAAACTGAACTACACTGTCGTACTGCGCGACGTAAAACTACTTGGATCTGAGCGCAAACTTGGATTGGCCACCCATGTTATTGTTTTAGTACAAGGGCATGGAAGGCACAAAACATCATCCAATAACCTCATGATGTTAATTTGTTGGTCATGGTCCCGATGCAATACCTTAAAATGTGTGACATCTTGATTTCAACACATGACCGCAAAATGCATTACATGTTGGTCACAATGTATGACCTTAAAGAGCATCACACATCCCAGTCCTTATGCTAGTCCCTCATGAAGTGATGTAAAGCTAAGAAAATAATGTATACAACAGAGGTACACATGAGGTATTGTGGTTGCGTGGGAAGTTTTCAAAAGAGAGAGGACGCAGTGAAAACCCGAATGGGCATGTTTGGGTAAAAGAAACCCCAAAAAGAAAAGAAAAAATGGACATGGTGAAAACACGAAAGGGAACCATGGGCAAAATATGTCAAAAAAATGGTTGCTGTGAAAACCCAAAGGGGAACCGTGATCCTTGTGCCCCCACAAAAAAAAAAAAAAAAAAGAAAGAAAGAAAAGAAGATGGACATGGTGAAAATCCGCAAGGGCTCCATGGGTAAAATATGTCAAAAAAGGGGGGGGGGGGGGGAAGTCAGTGAAAAGCATTTGCATGGCTCCTTCCTCTCAATTTTTGCAAAAACCTATAAAAGGCATCAAAATCAACTTCTCATAGGCGACAAGAATGCAAGGTGACATACATGGTGGTCGGGAGCAAGTCATTGACACACTCGATACGGCCTCAAATCAAGGATCCGAAAGCAAGTCGTAGGACACTCAGAATTCATTATGGTGACTGGAAGCAAGTCGTGAAGACACTCGGTGAGCAACAAAAGTTCTAAATTAGCCGAGAGCAAGTCACAATGACAATTGACATCAAAATATAATGACTAGTGTTTGAGAGTAAGTCACGAAGACCCTCAGCATGGTCAAATGTTTGGTGGCTAGGAGCAAGTCATGAAGACGCTTGGTAGACCACAAAGTTTCTCAGTTGGTTGGGAGCAAGTCATAAATACATTTTACATCAAAATTTCTTGATCACTATCGAAACCTATATGGGTAAGGTTTCAGCTTAATCAAGCACTCAAGAACAAAGTTATGGGTAAAATACCGAAAGGAGTAGGCCGCACACTATTCTCATGTGGCCACCCTGCACCAAAATACCATTAAAGGTGGTTGTTTCCATAGTCATGGGTAATGACTTTCGGGGCCCATATCTCACTCGTTTTGAATCAGATCGCACTCAAATTTTATGAGCATTTTCATCTCGTCAAGGTAAGCATTTTAATATGTGGTACGCCCCGTGACAATACTCGAGCAGGGAGAAAAACTAGAGAGAAGTTGATGATTTGAGAAGAAGTTACAGAAAAATCAACAGCGACATGTCTCGTTCGAGCGGACAAATCATGGCGGTCACACATTGGATCAACGCGAGACCAATTTCATCATTTGCGTAAGGTCCAGGGCTACCACTGTTTCGATCCCGTTACAAGATGAACGGTTGGATTTCACACACATAGGCATCAAAGCTGCTGTAAATTTCTACTGCCCTATTTCCAAATTCTGGCAAAAAAAGAAAGACATCAAAATCTTCGTCCGGACATGAAATCGGGCTGCATTTGTTACAACGTGATCGTGACGGTATGTTCAGGGTGATCCAGTAAAGAAACTACGAAGAAAAATCAAGAAACAAGAACACTATCGATTCAAAGTTTTCAAGATTCATCCATATTTCAAATCGCAAGATTGTGGCTTAAAAACACGATCCATGGCTCGAAGTTGGTATCAAATCAATCACCATGCTAAGTGGCACAATAAAACAATCATCTTTCGATTAAACAGGCATCAAAGCAACCCCGGTTCAGTCATAGAAGATCACGTAAGTTCTCAGGCAGCAACAGGGATTGTTATGAAAACTCACACATTGTTAGACAGGCACAAAATAGTCCTTTTGTACCCAATTTTAGAATTTGTCTTAATTCAATTAAATTCTAATTATCATCAATTTAAGTAGTTTTTAGGCACCCATGTTTGGGCCCAATTCTATATAAACATGCAAAGCCTAATTGTAAAAGTACCCTTAGTTCATTCTTCGATCATTCAATAAAGATTTCAATTCTTGCCTAAGTTTGTGGGTACGTCTTAGAGAGAGAGAGGAGAAAGAAGAAAAGGGTCGGTACCCCTCGGTAAGGTAACTTTCTTTCTCTTCCTCTTTTCTCTCTCATCTCTATCTCTCTTTCTCTCTCCTCTTCTCTCTCATCTCTTTCTCTCTCCTTCTCTTTTCTCTATCTCTCTTTCTCTCTCCTCTTTTCTCTCTCATCTTTATCTCTTTCTTTCTCCTCTTTCTTTTCTATTGTAGTCTTTGACTCTCTCTCTTCTTTCTCTGTCTCCCTCTTTCCCTCTCCTTTCCTCACCTCTATCACTCGCTCTCTTCATGCTCTGGTTTATCACTTTTCTCTTTCCCTACACTTCTTTCCTTTCACCATTCACGCATGAGACCTTTCGTCTAGTGTGACATCTTCTTGCTTTTGAGACATGAGCAGTGAGCCAGGTCTTAGCCTTAGTGGCAGACCGGGCCTCTATGAAAGTTCTCTTTTCTCGTCTATCACAGCCAGAGGAAACACATCATCGCCTATGACTTCTCTCTCCTTCCTCTCTTTTGTCACAGCCGGAAGAAATACGTCACCACCTGTGTTCTTTCTCACTCCCCTCTTCTATCATAGTCGGCAGAAACACTTCATCGCTTGTGTCTTCTCTCTCTTCTCCCTTCTATCACAGCCAGTAGAAGCACATTACCGCCTGTGCCCACTCTCTCTTCTCCTTTCGATAATAGCCGACGGAAGCCTATCGCCACCTGTGTTCTTTCTAACCCCTCTCTCTTCTGTCACAGCAGGCGAAAACACATCATCGCCTGTGCTTTCTTTATTTTTCTCTTGTCACAGATGGTGGGAGACTATCGTCGTCTGAGTTTCTCTCTCCTCATCTCATTGACATTTGTTCCTTCCTTCCTCTTCTCTCTCTCTCTTACTTCTTCCTCATGCTTTTCCTTTCCTTCTTCCTCTCCCTCTTTCTTTCCTCTCTATCCTCTCCCAAGCTCTCCTCCTTATTTTTCTCCCTCCCTTTTCTTTTATTCTTCTCTTCTTTTTCTCTCACTGTTTTCTCTCTCACCTCTCTCTCTCTCTCTCTTTTCTTTTCCTTTCTTATTTCTCTTCTCTCCCTCTTTCTGTTCTCTTTTCTTTTTTTTACTCTTTTGTTTGATCAAGAGGGGTTGAGACTGGCATTCCATGGTAATTACGTTGTCCCACAATATTGTTGTTGTGCCGGTCAGAGTTACTGTGTCTGCTTTGTTGTCATGACAGACTAGCCATTGTGTCAAGCTAGTCGGTATTGGTACTGTCGTCACCTTGCCTTTGGGTGACCCATATCAAAGGCTTGGACCCCACCTTGCCTTTGAGTGAACGTACACGGATGTGCACATTAAAAAAGAATAAGAGAAGAATGAGAGAATTAAGATTGGGATGAGAAGAATTTGATCAGGCGGCGAGACTGACACAGTGGCTAGTCTGTCGTATAGTAAAGTAGGCACAGTAACTCTGACCAACACAACAACATTATTTCTAGACGGACTCAACCTCTCTTGAATAAATGAAAGAGTAAAAGAAAGAAAAGAGAACAGAAAGAGGGAGAGAAGAGAAGATGGAGAAGAGAAATAAGAGTGGAGTAGAAAGAGAGCGAGAGAGAGGTGAGAGAGAAAACAGTGAGAGAAGAAGAAGAGAAGAATAGAAGAAAAGGGAGGGAGAGAAATAAGGAGAGTCTGGGAGAGGTAGAGAGAGGTAGAGGAAGAAGCGAAGGAAAATCATGAAGAAGAAAGAGAGAGAAGGAAGAAGAAGGAAGGCACACGTGGTAATGAGATGAGGAGAGAACTCAGATGGCGATGCCATCTGTGATAAGAGAAAATAGAGAGAAAGCACAGGCGGCGATGTGTTTCCACTGGCGGTGACAGAAGAGGGAGGGGATAGAAAGAACACAGGCGGTGATAAGCTTCTACCGATTGTGGCAGAAAGGAGAAGGAGAGGACATAGGCAGCAATGTGCTTCCGTCGGCTGTGACAAAAGGGAGAAGAGATAGAGGACATAGGCAGTGATGTGTTTCCGTCGGCTGTGACATAAGAAAGTGGTTAGATGCCTCGATCTCACCCTCCGGATCTAGATGATAGGGAGGCATGCGTCTCGGGTTTCGAGGGAAGATCTACAACATTTTTGAGATCGCTCTCCTGGGAACCTCATTAGAGAACGGGGGCAGGTGTTACCAACTGGTGAGAGATGAATTTAAGGTGGGTTCGGAACTCACTCGGGCTGGCTCACGTGAGCACTCTCTTAGATCACGAAAAAAGCCCCCTAGATATAAAACTGGTTCAGAATCACCTCCCTTGGCTTGTATTCTTCTGTTTTCTATAATCACACACATATGCAAAAGGTTATAAGACAACTTGGTCAGACCTCACAATTTTCCTCTTCGATGAACGTACACAAGCAAGCACATTAAAAAGAAGAAGAATAAGAGAAGAAAGATGGGGGAGAGAAGAATTCGACTAAGCAAGAAGATAAGAGTAGTGACTAAGCTGATGAATATCTAGCTTGACATGGTAGCAAAACAGACTCAGTAACTTAGACCATCTCATAGGATTACTACTAGACGTCATTACTGATATCGACTAGCTAGGCACGATGGTTAGTCTGTCGTGGCAATAAAGCGGGCCAAGTAATCCTGACACAACAACATTACGGCTAGACGACAGGACAACCATGAGAGGCTCACCTCTATCCCTCTCAATCGAATGAAAGGATAATAGAATGAAGGCCATAAGGAAAGAATAAGAAATGAAATAAGAGAAGAAGGGAATAAAAGGAAGGAGGGGGAAGAAAGGAAGAGAAAAGTGTGAGAGACGAGAGAATAAAGGAGAGAGGGGGGAGAAAGATGCAGTCGGCGCTAGGCTTCACCGACTGTGTTAAAAGGAAGAGAGAAAAAAATGCAGTCGGTGCTAGGCTTCACAGATTGTATCAAAAGAAGAGAGAGAAAATGCAATCGACGCTAAGCTTCGTCGGTTGTGTTAAACAGAGAAGGGAGAGAAGGCGCAATCGGTGCTAGGCTTCACCGACTGTATTAGATTGAGAAGAGAGAGGAGACGCAGTCGACGTTAAGCTTTACCAACTGTGTCAGAAGAGAAGAAAGGAGAGAGACCCAGTAGGTGGTAAGCTTGAGCCGGTTGTGATGGAAGAGAAGAGAGAGAGAGAAATTGAGTCGGCGCTAGGCTTACGCCGATTGTGACAAAAGAAAGAAAGAGAGGGAAATCCAACCGGCGCTAAGCTTTGATGATTGTGACAGAAGAGACAGAGAAAGAGAAATTGAGCCAGTGTTAGGCTTCGTCGGCTGTGACAGAAGAGAAGGAGAAAGAGTAATCGAGTCAAAGCTAGGCTTCACCGACTGTGGCAGATGAGAAGGATAGAGAGAAATCGAGCCGATGCTAGGATTCGCTGACTGTGGCAGAAGGTAAGGAGAGAGAAAAATTGAGTCAGTACTAGGCTTCACCAACTGTGACAGAAGAGAAGGAGCGAGAAATCCAGTTGGTGCTAGGCTTCACCAACTATGACAGAAGAGAGAGAGAGAAATTCAGCTGACATTAGGCTTCACCGACTGTCACAAAAGAGAAAGAGAGAGAAATCGAGCTGGCACTAAGCTTCTCCAACTGACAGAAGAGAAGGAGAGAGAAGGAGAAAGATAGAGATAAGAAAAAGAGAGTAAGAGATAGAGATGAGAAGAAGAGAGAAAGAGATAGAGACGAGAAGAAGAGAGAAAGAGAGAGATATAGATGAGAAAAGAGGGGAGTAGAGAGAAAGAAATGAGCAGAAAGAAAGAGGGGAGGCGAGAGAAAGTTACCTTCTTGAAGGGTACCAACCCTTTTATTCTCTCTCCTCTCTCTCTCCAAGACATACCCACAAGCTTAAGAAAAACTCGAAACTTTATTGATTGATCCAAGAAAAATGAATTCGGCCTTTGTACAATGAGGCATTGCCTGTTTATATAGAATTGGGCTAAAACATGGGTGTATGTCAAAAAACTAATTAGAATTGAAGATAATTACAATTTAATTGAATTAAATAGGTGCAAAAAGACTGTTGCCTCTGCTTAACAATGTGTGGAATTTCAGAACAGTCCTTGTAGCTATCCAAGAACTTGCGTGATCTTCCATGACTGATTCGGGGTTAGTCTCATGCCTGTTTGATCAAAAGATTATTGTTTTCTTGTAGGGCTTGGCATGGCGATCGTTTTGATACCAACTTCCAGCCACAAATCATGTTTTTGATCCATGATCATGAGACTTGAATTTTTGATGAATCTTGAAAACTTTGGATCAATTGTGTGCTTATTCTTTGATGTTTCTTAGTGATTTCTTTGCTGAATCATACTGAGCATGCCTTCACGATCACGTTGCAACAAACGTAGCTTGATTTTGTGTACAGATGAAGATTTCGTTGTCTTGACTTTTGGGCCGGAATCTTGAAATCTGACAGGCGGATTTTACAACAGTTTTGATGCCTTCGTGTGTGAAATCCAACCATTCATCGTACGCGAGTTTCAGACCAAAGATAACCTCTGACTCACGCACATAATACAATTGGTTTCGTATCAATCGGGTATGCGAGTGTCGTGACTGGCTGCTCGAACGAGGAATGCTGCTGTCGAATTTTCTGTAACTTCCTTCACGAATCAGCAACTTCCTTCTAGTTTTTCTCCCTTCTCGGGCACACAGGGCGTACCACATATCGAATTGCTCATCTTGATGAGACGAACACGCTCACCAAAATTTGGAGCGATCCAACTTAGAATGAGCAAGATATAAGTCCTGAACGTGACTGTCCGTGACTGTAAAAATAGTCACCTTTAATGGTGTTTTAGTGCGAGGTGGCCACACGGGAATAGTGTGCTGCCAACCCCTTTTAGGTATTTTACCCATAACTTTGTCTTGAAGTGCCTGATTAAGCCAAAAATTGACCCATAGGGATTTTCGATTGGGATCGATCTAATGACGATGGTCCCACAATTGTTTAATGCACCAAAAGTATGGCTCTAGTTACAGGGTCCATTTCGGGTGTTAGAGACTGATTTTGCTGAAATTGTTTCTTTGTGTTCACTGCCTTAGACATGTCTGATCACGATGAAACTTGGCAGGTGGTATTTTGAAGTTTTGATGAAGATCTTGACCAATTCTGGGGCAATTAAGAGATTGTCAAAATTTCCACTGTTTTGTATGCTTTATTTACCTGCTTCCTATCAAGGACCAAGGTGCTGAAAAATGAGTTCAAACAGATACGAGTTAAAAGAATACAGGCAAAAATGTATTTCCCTTAGCTGTGACATAAGAGAGGAAGGAGAGAGAATACACAGGTGGCGATGTGTTTCCGCCGGTTGTGATTGACGAGAAATAGAACTTTGATAGAGGCCTAGCTCTTCACCCAATCTAAGACCTAGCTCACTATTCATGTCTTAGAAGAACGAAGACGCTGCACCAGACGATAGGTCCACCATGGGTGAATGGTGAAAAGAAAGAAGTCCAGGGAAAGAGAAAAGTGATAAAGCAGAGGATGAAGAGAGAGAGTGATAAAGGTGAGGCAAGGAGAGAGAAAGAGGGAGATAGAGAAAGAAGAGAGATAGAGATAGAGACAACAAGAGAAAAGAAAGAGGAGAGAGAAAGAGAGATAAAGATGAGAGTGAAAAGAGGAGAGAGAAAGAGAGATAAAGATGAGAGTAAAATGAGGAGAGAGAAAGAAATGAGGGAGAAAAGAGGAGAGAGAAAGAGAGATAAAGATGAGAGAGAAAAGAGGAGGGGAGAGAAAGTTACCTTATTGAGGGGTATTAGCCCTTTTCTTCTCTCTTCTCTTTCTCTCTCCAAGGCACACCCACGAATTTAAGCAATAATTGAAATCTTTATTGAATGATCGAAGAATGAACCAAGGGTCTTTTTATAATTAGGCTTTGCATGTTTATATAGAATTGGGCCTAAACATGGGTGTACGTCTAAAAATTACCTAAATTGATGATAATTACAATTTAATTGAATACTGCCTAACGATGTGTGGAGTTCGAGAGTAGTCCCTGCCGCTGCTTAAGAACTTGCGTGATCTTTTATGAGTGATCCGGGCTTGCTTTGATGCTCGTTTGATCGAAAGATGATTGTTTTATTGTAGGGCTCGACATGACGATTGATTTGATACCAACTTCAAGCCATGGATCGTGGTTTAAGCCACGATCATGCGACTTGAAATTTTGATGAATCTTGAAATCTTCGAATCGATAGTGTTCTCATTCCTTGATGTTTCTTCGTAGTTTTTTCACTGGATCACCCTGAGCATGCCATCACATTCGCATTGCAGTAAACGTAGCCCGATTTCGTGTCCAGACGAAGATTTTGATGTCTTGAGTTTTTTTGCAGGAATTTGGAAATTGGGAAGCTGGAATTTACAGCTGCATCGATGCCTCTATGTGAAATCCAACTGTCCTTCATGTAATGGGTTCGGATCAATGATAACCCTGAACCTTATGCACATGATGGAATTGGTCTCGCATTGATCCAATGTGTGACCACAATGATTTGGACGCTCGAACGAGGAGTGTCGCTGTTGATTTTTCTACAACTTCTTCACAAATCAGCAACTTCTCTCTAGTTTTTCTCCCTGCTCGAGCATCGTCACGGGGCGTACCACATATCAAAACGCTCGTTTTGATGAGTCGCTCACAAACTTTGAGCGTGATCTGACTTGGAACGAGTGAGATATGGGCCCCAAACATCACTACCCAAGACTATGAAAACAACCACCTGTAATTGTGTTTTGGTGCAGTGTGGTCACAAGAGAATAGTGTGCGACCTACCACTTTTCGATATTTTACTCATAACTTTGTCCTGGTGTGCCCCCGATTAAGCTGAAACTTGACCCATAGGCTTTTTCTATTGTGTCAGATCCAATGACAGTGGTCTCATAGTAATTTGACGCATCAAAAATATAATTGTAGTTATGGGATCCATTTTAGGGTGCTAGAGACTCATTTTTCCAAAAACATTTCGTAGACATGTCTTATTGGATTGAAAGTTGACAGGTGGCCTTTTGATGTTCTTATGAAGATCTTGACCAGTTCTGGGGCCATTCTGAGATAATTGAGAATTCCACTGTATGTTATGACTTTATTACCTACTTCTTCTTTATTCCGCATCGGGGACCAAGGTGCTGGAAAATGTGTTCAAACAACTAGGTGTCTTTGTGACTTGCTGTCGAGCATCTGAGAAATTTTGTAGTGAACTAAGTGTCTTATTGACTTGCTCTCGATCATTTGAAAGTTTGATCAGGCTGAGTGTCTTGGTGACCTGTTCCTAAACACGGTCAAGGAATTTTTATGTCGGGTGTCTTTATACTCACTCCGGCATATGAGAAATTTCATGCCTCATTGATTGTCTTTAAGACTTGCTCTCAGTCACCAAACATTTTGATTATGCTGAATGTCCTGGTGACTTACTCTAGTCGAGTGATGCTGAATGTCCTGGTGTCTTTGTGACTTACTCTCAACCAATTGAGAAATTTTGTGGCTCACTGGGTGTCTTCACGACTTACTCATAGTCACCAGACATTTTGATCGTTTTGAGTGTCTTGTTGACTTACTCATGGGCACCGTCGAGGAGTTTTGTTGTTGGGTGTCTTTGTGACTTGCTCTCGGGCATTTGAGAAAGTTTCTGGCACACTGAATGTCTTCATGACTTGCTCTCAGTCACCAGAAATTTTGACCATGTTGAGTGTCTTGGTGACTTTCTCTTGGACACGGTGGAGGAATTTTGATGTCGAGTGTCTTTATGATGTGCTTCAGGGCATCTCAGAAATTTTGTTTCTAACTGAGTGTCTTCATGACTTCTCCCATTCACCGGACATTTGGTTCATGTTGAGTGTCTTGGTGACTTACTCCGAAACACTGATTGAGAAATTTTGACGTCGCGTTTCCTTGTGACTTGCTCTCAGCCAACTGAGAAATTTTGGAGCTCATTAAGTGTCTTCACGAATTTCTCCCAGTCACCAGACATTTTGACCATGCTGAGTTTCTTTCTGACTTACTCATTGATGGTTAGGTGCCTCGATCTCGCCCTTCGGATCTAGGTGATCTGGTGGCACATGTCTTGGATTTTTAGCGAACCTGGGATTTGAGATTGCTATCTTAGAACCTTGTTCAAGAGTAATGACAGGTATACCAACCAATGAGAGAGGAATTTAAGGTGGGGTTCGAGACTTACTAGGGGTGGCTCGCGTGGGTGCCCTCTTAGATCATGAAGAAAGCCCCCAGTTGCCTTAGCTGGTTTGAAATCGCCTCCCTTGACCTGCAATCCTCTTGTTTCTTACACAACACTTCTATGGTTAATTGACGAGACATGTGGGTCGAAGCCATCCTTATCTTAGAGCATCACATGCTCATATGAGGGAGTGATGAAACGAAAGGTTTTCAATAAAGAGATAAAAGAGGAGAAAACTTGACAAAAGGGCGCGACTAGCATGACGATCGAAAAGCCACCGACTCGAAGTGGTAGCAAGATGGGCATGGTTCTCAAGACCAGCACGACATCAATACTACTCTAAACCAAGATCGATATCGTGGTGCTAGGCTAAGTCTACCCTCATTCAAGTAAGGAGAGAAAAGAGTGAAGAGAAGGAAAGAGAGCAAGACGGTGGAAGGGGAATGACCCAGACGACAATGGGTACCGTTGGCATCATGAGAAGACGTCGCGTCCCTTACGGGCGGCGATGGCTTCTAGCGAGGCTCACAAAAATAGAAAAGCAATGAGAAGGCAGGAGACAATGAAGGCGGAGGGTCCCGACGGCGCTAACCATCACCATCCACTGCCATGGAGTAGTGTTGTGGCCCTTGGACGGCACTTGACACCTGCTCACGGTGAACACGGCAGGCAATGAACTTCAGACAGCGTTAGGCATTGCCATTGGTAATACAAGAAGGCATGACATCCCTTGTGGGTAGCGATAGCTTTTGGGGAGGCGCAAGGTGATAGCTTCTTGTGAAGCGCATGGTGATAGATGTGGGATGCAAGAGAAACCTACGGACGACAATAGGCACCGAGCGCACGAAAGAAGCCTGCGTACAACGATAGGCATTGCCGCGACCCTTCACAGGCGACGATAGGCATCGTCATCTGCAATAGGCACAAGGCGCAAGTGGAAGCCTATGGACGGCGATAGGCATCGCCGTCTGCGATAGGCATGCAACAGGGTGAGCGATAGACATTGCCTTCTGCACTTATGCGGGACTCCGAGGATACGCTTGCGGACAATGATGAGCAACGCCGTCTGTAAACCACACTGGGAGATAGAGATGGATGAAGAGAAGGGGGAAAGAAACTCACGTAGGGCGCTGCCATCGCCATACATGACCTGTAAAACCACAGGATGGGAAAGAAAGAAAGAGGCATGCACGGTACTGCCACTGCCATGCATAGCCTCAGAGAAAAACTCAGACGAAAAAGAAGAAAGAGAAGAAGAGAGAGATAAAGAGAGAAAAGAAGAGAAGAGAGAGAAAGAGATTTACCTTAGCCCAAGTGTACTGAGCCAAAAAATTTCTCTCTCCTTCCTATCTCTCTCAAAACTTGACCTAATAAGGAACGAGATGGCAATTTTATTAAGCAAAGTTTGATCCTTGTACAATGATAGTACGTGATATATATAGAGTTTTACCCAAACATGGGTGAGTAGAGAAAAATTAAAGTTAATTGTTAAAAATTAAGATTTCATTGAATTAAATAAAATAAGAAAATAGGGTGCAAAATGACTAATTTTCCCCTTCCTAACAATTGAGGAACTTTCAGAATAGTCCCTATTGCTACCGTTAAATGTGTGTGATCTTTCATAAATAATTCGTGGTTTCTCTAGTGCCCGTTTATCCGAAAGATGATTGTTTTCTTGTAGGGCTCGCTATGGCGATCGATTTTATACCAACTTCGAGCCATGGATCTTTTTTTTAAGCCATGATCATGTGACTTGAATTTTGGATGAATCTTGCAAACTTCAGATTGATAGTGTGCTTGCTTCTTGAGTTTTTTCTGTGATTTCTTCACTGGATCACACTGAGCATGCCGTCACGATAGCGTGGCAACAAATACAGCTCAATTTCATGCTCGGATGAAGATTTCATAACTTTTGAGTTTTTGCCAGAATTTGGAATTCGGGTACCAGAATTTGCAACCATTTCATTAGCATCATGTGTGAAATATGACTATTTATCATGCACCGGGTTCAGACCAGTGATAGCCATGGACCTTATGCATGTGATGCAACTAGTTTCATGCATATCGGGTTCGCGAGCGTTGTGATTTGGCCGCTCGAGCTAGGCATGTCGTTGCTAACTTTCTTGCAGCTTTCTTGACGGATCAGCAACGGGGTGTTCCGCATATCAAAATGCTCGTCTTGATGATATGAACATGCTCACAAAATTTGAGCACGATTTGACTCGGTACGAGTGAGAACTAAGCGTCGCAAGTCACTATTCGTGACTGCCCCTTTATTGGAGTTAGTTGCAGGGTGGCCACATAAGAATAGTGTGCGGCTCCTCCTGTTTTGATCTTTTACCCATAACTTCTTCCTGGAGTGTCCGTTTAAGCTAAAATTTGACCCCTGAGGGTTTTTCAACTGTGTTGGATCCAATGGATCCCATGATCAATTGATGCTCTAAAAGTATGGCCCCATGACTATTTGCTGCTCTAAAAGTATGACCCATGTTAATAACGGCCTTGATAGTGTCTTTGAGCTTATAGCAGTCGTGAGTGGGATAGGCTACTCTCTTATGATAGGCCCAGTACTTCTCAATCGACTCCTGCCCCAACAACTCAACAGTGTTGACCTCTAGTAGCTGGATCATGTTCTATTCTTATAGCAGTTGGAGCAGTACATGGGTCCACTCCGTGTCAAAGGGGTAAACCTTATTCTGGTGCTGAATCCAGTAGTTGTTCTGCTTACTATTTTTAAGAGGCGAGACCGCATTGTAGGACTGCCGCTTGTCCCCGGTCTGAGGTGTCTTTGCTTTAGAGAGGTTGAGACTTTGAGGAGTCTTGCCTTTGGTGTCAATCACAGTGACGGCCATGCTGATCACTGCATTTTGATTGCCTCAGCTGCTAAAGCGAGAGTTTGAGTCAAAGGATTGCTGATGAGGGCTACTGCGGTGCTTGAACAATCCCTCGATAAGACCTGCCTTAGAGATGAGCTCTGACATGAAGGGTGGATTGGATGCCTCGACATGTAGGAGCATGTTTTGTATGCAGGTTTGGACTGCTTCCTTCTCGGTCATGAGAGTGGTGTGAAAGGTTGCCAATTCTCTCCATCGGGTGATGAACTTGTCAACCGGCTCACCAGGGTCTTGCATCAAGGTGAGGAGTGGTCAGGTTCCTCGATCTAGCCCTCCGGATCCATGGGGGATCAGGCGGCTCATGTCTCGGGTTTCGGGGAAGACTCAGGACGTTTGTGATATCACTCTCACGAGAACCTATTTCGAAAACAGGGGCATCTCATGGCAGCCCTGTCGTCTAGCCGTAATGTTGTCGTGCTAGGTTCGCTCGACTCGCTTTACTGGCACAACAAAATGACTATTGTGCCTAGCTAGTCGATTTCGACAATAACGTCTAGTAGTGATCCCATGAGCCAGTTTGAGTTATCGAGCCCGTTTTGCTACCGCGATATATCAATTATCCACCAGTCTAGTCACTGCCTTGGCCTTCTTGTTTGGTTGAATTCTTCTCTCCCCCCTTCTGCCTTTCTTCTTCTTGAATGCGCATGCTTGTGTACGCTCATCATAAAGGAAAAGGGTGAGGTCTGACCCACTTATCTCATAACCTTTGCCATATATGTGTGTGAATGCAAAAAGAAGAAAAAGAATACGAGCCAAGGGAGGCGATTTCGCACCAGTTTCATTACTGGGGGGCTTTCTTGGTGGTCAATGACCCGGACGACGCTCAGGAGGAGCGAATGAACAAGTTCGAGGAAATGATGCATGCCATCCTTGGAAATATGAAATGCCTAGAGGCCTCCAGGTCCCCTTCTTCGACTGTTTCCCCGACTGGTGAGGACAAAGTTCCCAGGCAGACTCCTCCATTAGCCTCCCAAGACAGTTCTACTCCCACGAGGTCTCCCAAACCGACATAGATGCTATGGTGGCCAATAGACTCAAGAACAAGGTCCCAGGCATGCACGAGACGCCGCTTTATCAAAAGTCGTACCCTTTGTACATAGACCAAGTACGCTTCCCTCTGAACTATAAATATGGGAAGCTCCCCCTGTTCAATGGTGTTGCATTTCAGCACTAACATACTACTCACTTCTAGATGGCTTGTCGGGAGACGGCAACTGATGGATGACTCCTCCTCCTCCAGTTCATCGAAACTCTTGAAGGGCCAGCCTTTCAGTGGTATGCTTGGCTGCCACCCAACTCGGTACACACATGGTAAGAGATAAAGCAATTGTTTTACCAACGCTTCTACGAAGTCCAAAGGAACATGGAGACCATCAAACTCCACATCCTGATGCAAGACCCTGGTGAACTGCTTGACTGTTGGAAGGTATTTTTCATCAACATGGGGCCCCTGCTCAATAAAGCCTAACAAATAGTGGAAATTCTGTCAGTCTCATAACAGCCCTGGAATCTGCCAAGATCTTCATGAGGACTCTCAAAAGTCTCTTTCCATGTTTTGTAGCATTCCGACAAGTCTAAAGAGTGCAGGCTGAGACAGTTTCGACAGAATTAGTCTCTCGCACCCTAAAATGACCCCTATAACTAGAGCTACATTTTTGGTGTCTCAAACTGTTGTTGGACCACCACCAATGGATCTGGCACAATTAAAAACAAACAAGGGTCAAAATTTAGCCCTAATGGACATTTCAGGAAGAAATTATAAGTAAAAAAGTGAAACAGAAGGGGCCGCATGCTATTCCCTTACACCCACCCTGCAACTTCATGCCATGGAAAGGATAATCACGATCAGTAACTTTCGATGCTCATATCTGACCCATCACAAGTCGGATCATGCTCAAATTTGGTGAGCCGTTCGTCTAGTCAAGACGAGCGATTGGATTTGTGGCACGCCCCGTGACGACACCCGATGGCGAAGAAAAGCTAGAGAGAAGTTGCTGATCTGTGAAGAAAGTGCAGAAAATTCAACAGCGTTGTGCCTCGCTCGAGGGGCCAGATCACATCGCTCGCGACCGATCGTCGTGAGACGAATTCCATCATTTGCGTAAGGTCTCGAGCTATCACTGACCTAAACCCCATACGTGATGAACAATCAGATTCTGCATACAAAGTCGACGAAGTGACTGCAAATTATATCGCTGGAATTCCAAATTTCGGCCAAAATTCCAAAGTTGCAAAATCTTCGTTCGGGCACAAAATCGAGATGCGTTTGTTGCCTCACGATTGTAACGACATGCTTAGTGTAATTTAACGAAGAAATCATTGAAAAACATCAAAGAACACTATCGATCCAAAGTTTCAAGATCACTCAAATTTCAAGTCATATGATCGTGCACTAAAAACATGATCCATGGCTCTAAGTTGGTATCAAATTGATCGCCATGCCGAGCCCTACAAGAAAACAATCATCTTACGATCAACTGGGCTTCAAAACGACCCCGGATCAGCCATGCAAGATCACACAAGTTCTAGGGCAACACAAGGACTGTTCTGAAATTTCATGAATTGTTACGAAGGGGCAAATTTGTCATTTTGAATCCTATTTTCTAAATGCTTTTAATTCAATTTAATGTTAATTTTCAACAATTAGGGATACGTTTGATCATTTACCCATTTTTTAGGCTAATTCTATATATACGTACCAGCACTGTACACACCAGAGGACTCAACCTTTCACAAAAGAGAGTTTTTACTTAATATAGATTTTTCTTTTATCTCATTGTTGGGTCACGTGAGAGAGAGAGAGTGAGGTGAGAGAAACTTTTGACCAGTATCCATAGGTTTGAGGTAAATGCTCTCTCTCTTTTTTTCTTTTTCTTCTTCTCTCTTTCTTCTTTCCTCTCTTCCCCCTGTTTGAATGTATTTTTAGCACCTTGGTCCATAATAGGAAGCAGGTCAATAAAGCCTACAAAACAGTGGAAATTCTTGACAGTCTCAAAATAGCCCTTGAATTGGTCAAAGATCTTCATCAGCATTCAACAGCAGCATGCCTCATGATTCATGGCTCGAAGTTGTTATCAAAATAATCGTCATGCCGATCCCTACAAGAAATCAATAATCTTTCGATCAAGCAGGTATCAAAACGACCCTGGGTCGGCCACGAAAGATCATGCAAGTTCTCTGGTAGCAACATGGACCTTTTTGAAATTCCACATATTGTTAGGCAATGGCAAAATAGTCCTTTTGCACCCATTTTTAGAATTCCTTTAAATTCAATTAAATTGTAATTGTTTTCAATTCTAGATAGGTTTTGGGCGTACACCCATGTTTTACCCCAACTCTATATAAACATGCAAAGCTAAATTGTAAGGACCTTCGATTCATTTCACATTGATCGAATAAAATTTCCATTCTTATTAAAGTTCTTGGGTACGTCTTAGAGAGAGAGAGAGGAGAGAGAAGAAACGGGTCGATACCTTTTGGGCAGATAACTTTTCTCTCCTCCCCTCTTTTTTCATCTATATCTCTTTCTCTCTCCTCCCCTCTGTCTCATCTATATCTCTTTCTCTCGCCTTCCTTGTTTCTTGTTCCTATCTCTATCTCTCTTCTTCTCATCTGTATTTCCTTCTCTTCTGAAGCCAGTCGGTGAAGCTTAATACTGGCTGGATTTCTCTCTCTGCTTCTCTTCTGAAGCCAGTCGATGAAGCCTAACACCGGCTAGATTTCTCTCTCTCCTTCTCTTATAGTAGGTGAAGCCTAGTGCCGGCTGAATTTTTTCTCTCCTTCTCTTATAGTCGGTGAAGCCTAGTGCCGATTATATTTCTCTCTCTCCTTCTCTTGTAGTCGGTGAAGCCTAGCACCAGTTGGATTTCTCACTCTCCTTTTCTATCATAGTCGATGAAGCCTAGGGCCGACTCAATCTCTCTCTCTCTCTTGCTTCTCTTCCATCACAATCGGCACAAGCCTAGCCTCGGTTGGGTCTCCCTTTTCTCTTCTTCTGACATAGTAGGCCAAGCCTAGCGCCGACTGCATTTCTCTGTCTTCTTCTGAGACAGACAGTGAAGCCTAGCGTCGAGTGCAATTTCTCTCTCGTCTCCTCACAATCGTTGAAGACTAACACTGACTGTGTTTTCTCTCTCTGCTCCCATAATCAATGAAGCCTAGCACCAACTGTGTTTTCTCTCTCTGCTCCTCATAGTCGATGAAGCCTAGCACTGACTGCATTTTCTCTCTCTTCTTTTGACACAGTCGGTGAAGCCTAGCACCAATTATGTTTTCTCTCTCTTCTCCTCACAGTCGGTGAAGCTTAGCACCGACTGCATTCTCTCTCTTCTTCAGGCACAATCAGCGAAGCCTAGCATCGACTGCATCTTCTCTCTCCTCTCCTTTATATAACACAATCGGTGAAGCCTAGCACCAGCTGCATTTTCACTCTCTTCCTTCTAACACAGTCAGTAATGCCTAACGCCGACTACGTCTTCCTTCCCTCTCTCTCTTTTACTCTCTCTCTCTTACTCTCTCGCTTTACTCTTTCATTTGATTAAGAGGGATTGAGGTTAGCCTCTCATGGTAGTTCTATCGTCTAACCGTAATGTTGTTGTGCAAGGATTACTTGGCTTGCTTTAATGCCACGACAAACTAAACATCGTTCCTAGCTAGTTGGTACTGATAAGGACGTCTAGTAGTAATCCTATGAGTTGGTCTTAGTTACTGAGTTCGTTTTACTACCATGTCAGGCCAATTATTCATCAGCTTAGTCACTGCTCTGATCCTCCTGCTCAGTCAAATTCTTCTCTCCTCCGTCTTTCTTCTCTTATTTTTCTTTTTGAATACGCACGCTTGTGTACGTTCATCAACGAGGAAAAGGGTGAGGTCTGACCCACCTGTCTTATAACTTTTGCCATATGTGTGTGATTGCAGAAAACAAGAAGAATACAAGCCAAGTGAGGTGATTCTGAACCAATTTAATTACTGGGGGGCTTTCTTCGTGATCTAAGAGGGAACCCAAGCATGCCAGCCCGAGTAAGTCCCAAACCCACCTTAAATTCCTCTTTCACCGCTTGGTAACACCTGCCCCCGTTCTTGAATGAGATTCCCTAGAGAGCGATCTCAAAAACATCCCTGGTCTTCCCTCGAAACTCGAGATGTGTGTTGCCCGATCCCCAAAAGGATCCAAAGGGCGAGATCGAGGCACCTAACCAGCTTGGCAACTCCATTGGGGAGTCGGATCGTTCTTGTTTGGTTAGTTCCTTCTTTCATTATCTGCTTTCACATTTTATTTATGGCTTGAGGGTTCTAGAACCCAATTATCCGGATTGAGGATTTTCTTATCCTTACATTCGAGTGTGTCCTTAGGGAACAAGGTCCTTCGACTTCATTTTCAACCATCCTCTTGAGCAAAGAACTGTTGTTTGGCTCCTAGGTCTTAACCTGGACCGGTGTGAGGCGAGACTTAAAGGTCCCTCACTCCCCATCTCCTCGCTCTAGTGGAAATTCCACCATGGGGCCCTACATTGGTAGCACTTCTCTTGCTCCACACAGCAAGCACCCAGCCACTGGGAAGTCAATTACCGATCATGTTCCTGAGGTATGCTGGAAGGCTGCTTAGTCCCCTTCTGCAAAAGGCAAACAAGCTGCCATTGCTTTTGTGGGTCACCACCCCTCACACACACCACAAGGCTCATGGGTTACCCACTCGAGTCACACCTCGATGCAACCCTTCTCTTACCTCGAGTTCGTGCCCAAGATCAAACCTTCCAAGGCCATGTTCTGCGCATGCTACTCATATGCATCCCACTGCTTGGGGCAACGCAATTGTTACTCCAACTTGAGTACACGGGAGACGAACCCCTCATCCTCCTTCTCTACAAACACAAGCACACCTTGTAAGGGGCAGGTCTACACCTGTTCTCTTACATACACCTGCTCGTAGTTCTTGGCCTCCTAAGGCCAGATCACTTGCATGAGCCCGGGCTGACCCCTAGGTCTCCCGTAATCCTTCTTCAAGGGGCACACACATGTCGCAATCATAGATGTCCTCTCGCCCTAGACTGGGGCCTTCACATGACTCAATCCTTGTTCAGCTTACTCCTTCATCGAGCAAGCACCTTCAGCCTTGACACTCGAAGGTTTTCCTCAAGAGTACCATCCTGAACAAGTCCTGTCCCTTTGGTCATGTCTCTGGAGCTCATAAGAGACCTTGGGGCATTGACCTACTGGAAGATCGAGTCCTTCATCCTCCTTGGCCCAAGATGACTCCAGTTCCTGACCCTCATCCATTGCCACACTTGATGAAGACAACTCTTTCTTGTGCAAGAAGAGCTGACCACCCACGACCTAGAACGCAATTTTGGTGCAAGGTCTAACAAGACCTCAAGGATAAACGCGATAGAGGTCTGCAAATTTTGACTAGGGAGGTGACCAAGGCAGTCAAAACAACCAATTATGAAGACCCTCTTCACCTGAATCCCTTCTACCCCTTTTAGACGATGAAGCCTGAAAAAGAGCTCCATGATCCCTGTGTTGTTGTTACTGTCACAAAAGAAGGCCCAGCCCCTCAGCAGCCATGATCCCAAGAACGTCGAGAATCGGTCCAAATGCTATCAGCATACAAGAGTCGAGTTCAGTCAGGGCATGTTGGCCCCCTACTGACTGACCTACCATGTACGACCCGACAAGTTCGCAAGCCCCCAGTTGCAAGTAATGTTGAGATCGCTCTCTTAGGAATCCCATTCGAAAACGGGGCAAGTGTTACCAACTAGTGAGAGAGGAATTTTAAGGTGGGTTTGATACTTACTAGGGCTGGCTCGTGTGGGCACCCTCTTAGTATACGAAGAAAGCCCCCCAGTAATGAAACTGGTTCGGAATCACTTCCCTTGGCTCGTATTCTTCTTATTTTCAGCAATTACATACATATGTGGCAAAGGTTGTAAGACGGGTGGGTCAGACCTCACCCTTTTCCTCTTTGATGAACTTTCAAAAGTAGGCGCATTAAAAAAGAAGACGAGAAGAAAGACGGGGGAGAGAAGAGTTTGACTGAAAGTGGGGATTAAACTAGCGAGTATTTGGCCTGATGTGGTAGCAAAACAGGCTCGATACTAAGATCGGCTCACGGGATCACTACTAGACATCATTACCAATACTGGCTAGCTAAGCGCGATGGTCAGTCTGTCGTGGCAATAAAGCGGGCCAAACAATCCTAGCACAACAACATTACAGCTGGAAGACAGGACTTCTTTAAGAGGCTGACCTTAATCCCTCTTAGTTGCACGAAAGAATAACAGAGTGGTGGTTATGGGGGAAAGAATGAAGTAAGAGAAGAAGGGAAAAGACGGCAGAAGGGAGAAGAGACGAGAGGATAAAAGAGAAGGAAAGAAGATGCAGCAGGTGCTAGACATAGCCGCTTGTCAGAAAATGGGAGAGGGAGGAAGAGAACCATCTGGCGTTAAACTTGCACTGGTTGCAATGGGAGGGAGATCGCGCCGACGCTAGGCTTCGCCGATTGCAACAGAAGACAGGCAAATCTAACCGGCACTAGGCGTTGTCGACTGTGACAAGAGAGGAGAGAGAAATCTAAACGACGTTGGGCTTCATCGACTGTGACAAGAGAGAATAGAAAAATTCATCTAGTGCTAGGGATGAAATAAGAAGAGAGAGAAATTCAATCGACGTTAAGACTTCACCAATTGCATTAGAAGAGAAGAGAGAGAAATTCACCTGGCCTTGGGGAGGAAAGAAGAAGAGAAAGAAAGTCAATTGGAGTTGAGACTTCACCGATTGCATTAGAAGAGAAGAGAGAGAAATTTGCCTGGTGTTGAGGATAAAAGAAGAGAGAGAAATTTAAATGATGTTGAGACTTCAACTATTGCATTAGAAGCGGAGAGAGAAGTTCAACGGTGCTTGAGGATGAAAGAAGAAGAGAGAAAAATTCTATCGACGCTAAGGCTTCACTGACTGCAATAGAAAAGAAGAGAGAGAAATTCACCCGATGCTTGGGGATGAAAGAAGAAGAGAGAGAATTCAATCGGCGTTGAAGACTTGACGATTGGATTAGAAGAGAAGTGAGAGATCGAGTCGGCATTAGGCTTCACTAACTGACAGAAGAGGGACATGGGGGAGAGGGGAAGGAGAAAGAGATGAGTGGAAGGGGGAGAAAGAGATAGGGATGAGAAGAAGAGAGGGAAAAATATAGAGATGAGAAGAGAGAGAAAATAAGAGAGAGAGAGAGAGAGAAGAGAGAGAAAAGAAGAGAGAAAAAGAAAAAGGAGAGAGAAAGAGGGCGGAGAGAGAAAGAGGGGAGGAGAGAAAGAGGGGGGAGAGAGACAGAGGGTAGGAGAGAGAAAGAGGGGAGGAGAGTGAAAGAGGGGAGGAGAGAAAAAGTTATCTGCTTGAAGGGTACCAGCCCTTTTCTTATCTCTCGTCTCTCTCTCTCCAAGACACACTCACAAGCTCAAGCAATAATGAAAATTTCTATTGAATGATCAAAGAATGAACCGAGGGTCCTTTACAATTTAGCTTTACATGTTCATATAGAATTGAGCCAAAAAATGTGTGGATGCTCAAAACTACCTAAAAGTTAAGATAATTACAATTATTCTAAATTTCAAATTTTTTTGAAAATAGGGTGCAAAAGGACTGTTTTGCCCCTACTTAATAATTCATGAAATTCTAGAACAGTCCCTGCTGTTGCCTTAGAACTTGCGTGATCTTTCATGACTGATTCGAGGTTGCTCTGATGCCTATTTTATCGAAAGATGATCGTTTTCTTATAGGGTTTCCCTCCAAGACCACCTGAAATCCCACTGTTTGTTGAAAACCTTCCCTGCAAAACTTTTATCAAGAGTCCCACCTCTTGCCGGAAATTCAACAGCGCACCCTCTCCTCATTGTTAATGAAAATATTTGTTTAAGTTTTTTTATCATTGGTGAAAAGTAAAGAAATGGGATTTTACCCCCTTATATAGACCAGACTACCCTCGAACACCCCTCACAAACTGGGAATCCCAGCCTCATCCAAGGGAAGCCAAACGACAATGAGCCGGGACGGTCATTGACCCGAGGCTCGAGACAACACTCATCGCCGCATGTAAAATTCCAACAAATGGGTCAGAACGACTCAGGCTCGACTCATGACTCAAGGATCAATCCATGCTCAGCACTGGTTGACTTGGTGCAAGGTGAATTCCAGACAATCCTAGCATTAGTTGACTTGTCGCAGGGTGAATTCCAAACAACTCTAGCACCGGTTGACTTGGCATCGGGTGAATTTTGAACGACTTTAATGTAGATTTACTTAGCACCAGTTGTGTTCAAAGAATGTCACGGCTCATTCACAACGCCAAATGAGTTTTAACAACCTAGCACTGATTGTGTTTTTGAGAACTCAGCTCCAGTTGAACGCTCACAAGAAACAATTATTGTGGCTGTATTTCAAGCCGTCTACTATCACCTATTTTCAGCTGAAGCCTTGTGTGTCCTGTCATCCCCAGGGGAGTTGTACCTAGGCCATTGCCCTCAAGTCGTGACCTATCATCCCCAAAGGAGTTAGGAGCAGCCCATTGTTCCTCATCCCCCAGTAGTCACAACCATATTGTAGCTCACTATCCCTAGTGGAGTTAGGGTCATTCTTACCTCTTCAATTCCCGGTGGGTCTGTTTCACACTAAGCTATCTTATTCCCAAGGAGTTGGGTTACCTGTCACAAGCCAATTCTCCATAGAGTCTCATCTTTCACCCCCAGGGAGCCACACTTGCCCGCTTAATTCTCAGTGAAGTCTGCTTCAGTTCGCCATCCCTTGTTGGGCCACCATCTCCATTGAGCCCTCTGCTTGTGTATGGCCTTAACCATTTTATCCCCAGGGAGTTGGATTGCCACCCACATACCTATTCCCCATGGAGCTTCACCTACATGGAAACCCACACAATGGTTTAGATGCATGACCCTAAATTGCATGGTCCAAACTACGTGACCTAAAACTGTAGCGAAGGTCTAAATGCACGACCTTAAAATTACACGGTCCAAACTATATGACCTTAAACTGTAGCGGTGGTCTAGTTGCACCACTTTAAACTGCATGATCCTAGTTGCATGACTTTAAAACTACATAGCTATGGTCTGTGTTGCATGACCTTAAATTGCACAGCCCTGGTTTAGATGCACGACCCTAAACTGCATGGTACAAACCTTATGACCTTATTATGTAGCGGAGGTCTGGTTGTACTACCTTGAACTGCATGGTCCTAGTTGCATGACTTTAAATTGCATAACCATGGTCCAAACTATACGACGTTAAATTGTGGCAGAGGTCTAGTTGTATGACCTTAAACTGCATGGTCCTAGTTGCATTACATTAAAATTCCATAGCTATGGTCCGTGCTGCATGACCCTAAACTGCACAGCCTCGTTCGTGCTGGACGACCCTAAACTGCATAGCTATGGTCGAGTTGCATGACCCTAAAATTGCATGGTTCAAACTATATGACCTTAAGCTGTAGCAGAGGTCTAGTTGCATGACCTTAAACTTCATGGTCCTCATTGTATGACCGCATTAACGCTGAGCATATTCTACCACTATCCTCAGTGAAGTGGTACCCAGGTCATTCAACTCAGGCCATGATTTCTCATCCCTAGTAGGAGAGTCATACTCGTACTATAGCTTATTATCCCTTGTGGAGTTAGGGTAATTTTTACCAGTGCAACCCCCAGTGGGTCAGCCTCACACTTATTTATTCTATCCTCAAGGATATAAGGGAACCAAATTTGTCCCCTCTTCCCCAATAAGGTAAATTTCGTATTTGGACCCCTCATCGGTCCTACCAATCTTATCCCCAAGGAGTCAGACTATTGCCCTAAGACCTATTCCCCATGAAGTCTCATGTACATGGCGACCCAAGACTTGGTCCGTGCTGCATGATCCTAAATTGCACAGCCTTGATTCGTGTTGCATGACCCGAAACTGCATGGCTCTAGTCCGTGCTACGTGACCCTAAACTGCACAACCTCGGTCCGTGCTACACGACCCTAAACTGCATAGCTATGGTCTAGTTGAATGACCCTAAAATTGCACGGTCCAAACTATGTGACTCTAAATTGTAGTGGAGGTCTAGTTGCACGACCTTAAACAGCCAGGTCCTAGTTGCATGACATTAAACTGCACCACCACAATCTTAATTATATGACCTTAAACTGTAGCAGAGGTCTTGTTTCACGACCTTAAACTGTGTGGTCCTAGTTGCATGACTTTAAACTACATAACCATGGTCCAAACTATACGACCTTAAACTATAGCGGACGTCTAGTTGCATGACCCTAAAACTGCACGGTCCAAACTATATGACTTTAAACTGTAGCGGAGGTCTAGTTGTACGACCTTAAACTGCACGGTCCTAGTTGCATGACTTTAAACTGCATAACCATGGTCCAAACTATATGACCTTAAACTGCATGGTCCTAGTTGTACGACTTTAAACTACATTACCACAGTCCAACTGTATGACTTTAAATCATAGTACACGTCCTGGCTGCATGACGATAAACTGTTTTGTACAGGTCCAAGAGGCATGACTATAAACTCGCCCCCACATACGTGCACATTCCTTTACGTGCACTTTCACGAACACCTTCCCTAACCTACCAGTTAGTGTGCGGGCACCACCTTCACCACCTCCTCAGTGAGTTCATTCACATCATCACCATACCTCATTCCCCTGTGAGTCTCACCCGTGCTCACAAAACGGTGAACCATCCCACCATCCATGCTTGTTGTAAGTTAGTGAGTCACCATCGTCCACTCACATTTCATGCATCATCCATCTTTCATAGGTAGCCTAATGCCATCTCCCCAAAAGTGAGTCAAGCCACTACCGTACTCACTCCATGGCCTCCACAGACTGCCATTCATCCCCACCATGGTCCAGCTGTATGACCTTAAACTATAGTGCACATCTTGGCCGCATGACGTTAAACTGTTTCACACAGGTCTTGAAGGCATGACCTTAAACATGCCTTCACAAAAAAATGATGATGAAATAACGGGCATGGTGCATACCTTAACAAGGGAACGGAGTAAAAATGATGGACGGGCACGGTCATGAAACAATGAGTAAAAGAGTTCCATGAATAAAAACCTAGCATGATGAAAATCCAAAAGGGAATCATGAGTGAAACATGGATGAAAAGGGTGGACATGGCCTAAATTTTATGAGTAAAAGAGCCGTCAAAAAAAAAAACATTGGTGAAAACCGTCTCTACGGTGCTGCTTCCCAAGTTCAAGCAAAAATCCTCAAAAGTACGCTTAGACCAATAAACAGTTTGGTGAAGCACTAGTCTCAACGGGTGGCTTCAGCCCCCACTCAAATAAAAAATCCATGGTATCAAAGTACCAAGACACCACAAATACGAGCTTTAAGGAAAAGATTCCGACAGCCTGAGTCTAGTTGCAAAAGGATTCGAAAGATAGAAGACTCGTCAAGACGGCAAGAAAAGTCTCATGAGGAAGAACATTATTCCCATGAGGTCACAAATACACTCTAGAAACAAACACTACAAAGGAAAGAAACAGACAAAGCCAAGGCAAAACCTGTCAGAGACTTCAGCTCGCCTAGCAGGCAGCTCAAACCTTTGGGATCGGCTAATAAAACTGCCCTCGATTGGACCCGATAAACGAGACCTATAATGGTACTCTGATCGTTATAAGAAAACTTGGTTTAGTAGCAAACTGCGCCAACCAAAAGAAAACAAACTAACCCAGACCAAATGGGAACAATGCCCTTCGACATGGCACTCAATTGCCAGATAGGCCTGATTCTGACTGACGAGGTCCATACAAAATCCTCAGCTTCAAAATCACAAATAGTCTGCACGAGGGTGAGGACTTCTATAAGATCCTTAAACCGTCTCTTCTTCATCTCAAGTCTCCACGGACGGACCCACGAACGATGCATCCCTACATCTAAGCATCCTAGTTACATCATTACGTAAATCTCCTCGGCGTTCATGTGGTCCTGTGGCTAGGAAGAAAAAAGAAAAAGCCAAAGGAAATGTTCTGAATGACTATCCTTCTCGTTTCTCTTGAAGCACAACATTCGTCAGGGCAACATGTGTGAATGTATTTTTCAGCACCTTGATCCCTGATAGGAAGGAGGTCAATAAAGC
Source organism: Amborella trichopoda (assembly GCF_054954075.1). Lineage (NCBI taxonomy): Eukaryota > Viridiplantae > Streptophyta > Magnoliopsida > Amborellales > Amborellaceae > Amborella > Amborella trichopoda. Next base: position 21,684,021 of record NC_142340.1, read on the forward strand.
CTACAAAACAGTGGAAATTCCCAACAGTCTAAGAATGGCCCCTGAATTGGTCAAAGATCTTCATTCAGACATGTCTAAGGCAGTGAACATAAACAAACAATTTCAACAAAATCAGTCTTAGCATTTTGAAATGGACCCTGTAATTAGATCCATACTTTTAGTGCGTCAAACAACTGTGGGAACACCGCTATTAGATTCGACACAGTCAAAAACCCCTATGGGTCAAGTTTCGCTTAATTGGGCACTCCAAGACAAAGTTATGGGTAAAATATCGAAAAAGGGCGGCCTCACTCCATCAAAACACCAATAAAGGTGGTTGTTTTTAAAGTGATGGGAAGTCACTTTTGGGTCGTATATCTCACTCGTTTCAAGTCGAATCACTCCCAAATTTGTGAGCGTGTTCGTATCAGTGTGATTCAATGCATAAATCATGAAGAAACATCAAGGAACGAGCACACAATCGATCCGAAGGTTTTAAGATTCATCCAAAATTCAAGTCTCATGATCAGCAAAAACATGATTCATGGCTCAAAGTTGGTATCAAAATGATCGCCATGCTGAGCCCTATAAGAAAACAATAATATTTTGATCAAACGGGCATCAAAATGACCCCGGGTCAGCCACAGAAGATCATGCAAGTTCTCAGGCAACAGCAGGGACTGTTTTGAAATTCCACACATTGTTAGGCAGGGGCAAAATAGTCCTTTTGCACCCATTTTTAGAATTTCTTTAAATTCAATTAAATTTTAATTATCTTCAATTCTAGATAGTTTTTGGGCCTACACCCACGTTTTAGCCCAACTCTATATAAACATGCAAAGCTAAATTTTAAGGACCTTCAGTTCATTTCTCATTGATTCAATAAAATTTTCATTCTTGCTGAAGTTCTTGGGTATGTCATGGAGAGAGAGAGAGGAGAGAGAAGAAAAGGGCCGATACCCTTTAGGCAGGTAACTTTTTTTCTCCTCCCCTCTGTCTCATCTCTATGTATTTCTCTCTCCTCCCCTATGTCTCATCTTTATCTATTTCTCTCTCGTCCCCTGCATCTCATTCCTATCTCTATCTCTCTTCTTCTCGTCTCTATCTCCTTCTCTTTTGAAGTCAGTTGATGAAGCCTAACATCTGCTAGATTTCTCTCTCTCCTTCTCTTTTGAAGCCAATCGGTGAAGCCTAGCACCGGCTGGATTTCTCTCTCCTTCTCTTGCAGATGACGAAGCCTAGCACCGGCTGAATTTCTCTCTCTCCTTCTCTTACAGTCAGCAAAGCCTAGAGCCTGCAGGATTTCTCTCTCCACTTGCAATCGGCAAAGCTTAGTGTCGGTTGGATTTCTCTCTTCTTTTCGATCACAGTCGGTGAAGCCTAGTGCTGACTCGATCTCTCTCTCTTGCTTCTCTTCCATCAAAACCGACACAAGCCTAGTGCCGTCTGGGTCTCTCCATTTCTCTTCTGTTGACTTAGTCGGTGAAGCTTAGCACCGACTGTATTTTCTCTCTCTTCTTCTGACACAATTGATGAAGTCTAGCACCAACTATATTTTCTCTCTCTTCTCCTCACAGTCAATGAAGTCTAGCATCGACTGCATTTTCTCTCTCTTCTTTTAACACAGTTGACAAAGCATACTTCCTTTTCTCTCTCTTCTCTTCACAATCGGTAATGCCTATCGTCGACTGCATTCTCTCTCTTCTTTAGGCACAGTCGGTGAAACCTAGCATCGAATGCATCTTCTCTCTCCTCTCTTATGTATAACACAGTCGGTGAAGCCTAACGTTGACAGCATTTTCTCTCTATTCCTTCTAACACAGCTGGCAATGCCTAGCGCCGAATGCGTCTTCCTTCCCTCTCTCTCTTTTATTCTCCCACCTTTCATACTCTTCTCTTCCTTTCTTCTCCCTCCCTCCTTCTGTTCCCTTTTCTTCTTACTTCACTTCTTATTCTTTCTTCATAACCATCATTCTGTTACTCTTTCATTCGATTAAGAGGGATTGAGGTTAGCATCTCATGGTAGTCTTGTCGTTTAGCCGTAATGTTGTTGTTCTGCGAATACTTGGCCCGCATTATTGCCACGACAGACTAACCATCGTGTCTAGCTAGTTGGTATTGGTAAGGACGCTCATTAGTAATCCAGTGAGCCGGTCTTAGTTACTGAGCCCGTTTTACTACCACGTTAGGCCAATTATTCATCAGCTTAGTCACCACTTTGATCCTCCCACTCAGTCAAATTTTGCTCTGCCTCGTCTTTCTTCTCTTATTTTTCCTTTTGAATGCGCATGCTTATGTATGTTTATCAAAGAGGAAAATGGTGAGGTCTGACCCACCTGTCTTATAACCTTTGCCATATGTGTGTGATTGCAGAAAACAAGAAGAATACAAGCCAAGGGAGGCGATTCTGAACCAGTTTTATTACTAGGGGGACTTTCTTCGTGATCTAAGAGGGTGCCCACATGAGCCAGCTCGAGTGAGTCCCAAACCCACCTTAAAATCTTGTCTCACCGGTTGGTAACACCTACCCCTGTTCTTGAACAAGGTTCTCGAGAGAGTGATCTCAAACATGTTCCGGGTCTTCCCTCGAAACCCAAGACACGTGCTCCCCGATCCCCAAAAGGATCTGGAGGGTGAGATCGAGGCACCTAACCACCTCCCTCCTTATCTGTCTGAGTTCCTTGTAGGGGTCATCACACTGCTGTGCATGCCTCCCCTGAGGTTACACAGGTTGCGCATGGCGGTGGTAGCTCCATGCGCGAGTCTCCTTCCCCTTCTTTTCTTCTCTCTTTCGTCTAGTGGGGCCTATAGACGACACTGTCCATCACCATCCATAGACGTAGCTCGAAAATCTTAGTGAAGAACCCAGACGACGAAACCCGTTGTTGCCCGTAGGGGTCCTTCCCTGTTGCTTGTCTATAACAGACGACGATACTCTTCACCGCCTACTATAGGCCTCGGCAACATTTACCGCCACTCGTGCACTTCCTTCGTGTGTTCAGCCTTCATCGCCATTCTTCCTGCATGCCATGACTATCGCCGTGCGCCGCATGAGGATTACTGCCATGCGCTTCATGAATGACCATCGTCGTGCGCTTCATCAGAAACTATCGCTGCTTGCACGGGGGTGTGTTGTTTTCTTGTGTAACCAATGGCGATGCCTAGCGTCGTTCGTAGTTCATTCCTCGCTTTAGCCATGAGCAGTAGTGTAGAGCACCATCCAAGGTCCACGACACTACTACTCCACGGTCATGAGCGATAACTCCTAATGCCATCGGGACCTCATCTCTCTACTATTTGGTCTCTTCTTTTCATTCTCTTGTCTCTTCTCGCTTGATTGAGGGCAGACATAGCCTAGCACCACAATATCGATCTCGGTTTCGAGAACCATTGTCGTCGTGCTAGTTCTAAGAACCATGCTCATCTTGCTACTACTCCAAGTCGATGACTTCCCAGCAGCAATGCTAGTCTCGCCTCTTCGTCAAGTTTTCTTGCCTTTTCTATCTTTATTTGAACTTATGCTCCATCGCCCTCTCATGTGAATGTGCAGTGCCCTAAGACAAGGGTGGGTCTCTTTGAGCCACTTGTCTCGTAAATTAACAATAGAAATGTTGGGCAGAAAATAAGAGGATTGTAGGTCAAGAGAGGTGATTCCGTACCAGCTAAAGTAACTGGGGGGCTTTCTTCGTGATCTAAGACGGCTCCCATGTGCGCCAGCCCGAGTAAGTCCCAAACCCACTTCAATTTCTCTGTCATCGGTTGGTATACCTGCCCTTGCTCTTGACCATGGTTTCGAGAGAGAGATCTCAAATCTCGAGCTTGCTAGAAACCCGAGATACATGCCCCAGATCATTTAGATCCAGAAGGTGAGATCGAGGCACGTAACCAGCTTGGCGACTCCACTGGGGACTTATTACCACTTAGTCGGCTTGCTCTTGTTTGACCAGTATACTCTTTTACTTTCTGCATTAATTTCTTTTGCACCTGGGTTGTTCAACCCATTCATTCGAGTTGGCGATTTCCTTATCGCCGCAATCGTGACCGTCCTAGGGAAGCAAACTACTCAGGCTTCCCTCCCTACTCTCCTCCTGAGTTAGGATTCACGGTCCGGCTCCTAGGTTCTCACTTGGATCGGTGTGAGAGGGGACTTAAAATTCCCTGCCTCCCCACTGCCTTGTCCTGGTGGACCCTCCACCAAGGTTTGTTGCATCGGTTGCACATTTGCCACCACACACAGCACACACCCTGCTATCGGCAAGTCTCTTGCTAGTCGTATTACTGCGACATACCGGAAGGCTGCCCCCATCACTTCCACGAAAGGTAAGCGAGTTTTTGTCACTCCTTATGTTCGCCGAAAGGTAACCCCGTATTGTCCCTCACCACCCAAAACATCCACACCTGAAGGGTCGACACATAGAGGCCGAGGTCCTGAGATTTTCACCCCTTGCACACATCCAAGGGCTCATGGTCCATCCACTCGAGCTGCACCTCGGGGCAACCCTCACGTTGCCTTGAGCTCACATCCAGGGCTAGGCCTTCTCAGGCTAAGCCCTACCTGTGCCATGCATTTGCTTTCCACAGCTTAGGGTAGCGTTAGCTCTACACCACCTCGAGCACTTGAGGGTGGACCACTCTGCCTTCCATCGCTGCACCCACGACTTCACCCTGTGAGAGATGAGCTTCTGGCTAACCCCTCAAAGACACAACCTCATGGGTCTCGACCTCCTCAGGTTGAACCCATTGACCAGGCTCGGGTCGACCTCCAAGTCATCCAGACGGCTAACCCTAAAGGTGCACATGCACCGTCTTAGCAGGTTCCTTTCTGACCTCAACTCAAACGAGGTCGTGAACTAGTTTCTTCCTCTAGCACTCTCCAAACACCTCGAGCCTTGGTACTCAAAGGTCTTCCCTAAGAGTATCATCTTGAGCAAGCCTCAGGTCAGCCGTGCACATAGGCCCCACAAAGGAACCCGCGGCAATGGCCGGATGTCAGACAAAGCCTCTAGCCTCTAAGGAAAGAACCCAGGCTGCCTTCCATCCTTAGACCCCACTCCCTGCTCCAGCTCATAGACATGGCCCTTGAGTTTTCAAAAAAGACAGGGCAGTCCAGGTCTCTAGCTCGGTTCTGGAGTGAAGTCCACAACCGTCTTAGGGTTAAGAAGGAGATAGGTCTTCAAATCCTAACCAAATAAGCTGCCGAGGAAGTCGAGGCCACCACCTTTGATGACCTCTTGCCTCGTAACCCCTTTTTCCCTCTCTAAACTCCATAGCCTGACCGAGTCTAAGAGTATTGCTGGGTCGTCACAACTTAGAAACCATGGTCCCAAGACCGTCAAGAAACCGGTCCTCACAAGATTGGCATACAAGGCTCGAGTCAAGTTGGGGAAGGCTCAACCCCTCAAGACTGACTTGTCACGCACCACTCGCCGACCTCGACAATCCACTGTCCTGCGAGGCTCTGACCCTCTAGAAGAGATTGTCAGTGTCATGGTGATCAATGACTCAGACGATGCTCAGGAGATTTGGAAAGATGGAATGCTTAGAGGCCTCCAGGTCCCCTTCTTCGATCGATTCCCTGATTGGTGAGGACACAGTTCCTAGGAAAACTCCTCCATCAGTCTTCCAAGACAGTTCTACCTCCTGCAGGGTCTCCCAAACAGACATATGCTATGGTGGCTCATAGCATTAAAAACAAGGTCTCAGGCATGTAGGAAACGCCGCTTTATCAAATGCCATACCCTTCGTACATAGACCAAGTACCCTTCCCTTCGAACCTCTAGTGCACGTAACACCACATATGAGGCCACGACATAAGTGAATGTACTGGCTTCTACAAGTTCTTGGCAGAGAAAATACAGCAGTGTCAAGAAGTTCAAGGCAACCCAGAAGGACACCCTTGAGTCCTTCTTCTGTAAGAGCAAGTAGACCTCCTGATGCAAGCCCAAGGAAGCGTTGAGCTAGACCCTCTACAGGCCCTCTTCAAGGCAATGCCCCAACAAGGCCTTGTCACTCCCAAGCCAGTCAGACAGCCGAGGAGTCTTGCCCAGGGTAGGGAAAAACTTTGGTGCTCATATAGTCTTGCCCAGGGTAGGGAAAAACTCTGGGTCGAAGCTATAGTCTCAGAGAAAGTCCATCAAGGCCACCTCGTTTGTGCGGTTCTCTCAGAATGAGTTCAAGCCGTCGCTCCCGTTCCAAAGGAAACCACACTACCAGCCCCTCTAGAGTATACACTGGACCCTTCAAAGCCTTCGACCTCTCAGCCTTGAAAAGTCTACCACGGGCGAAGTAGGCTGAAATCCTTGAAATGTGAAGCAGTCTACTAGGCTAGGGCTACTCACCAGCCTGATAGGGTGGTCCAGACACCCCCTCAAGGATCCCAAAGGAGTCAGTGGGCACCTAGGTCAGCTCGTCGAAGGAATCGTCCTCATCAGCCACTAGTCGAGGAAGAATTCATCAGGCCCCTTCTTCCACTACCGACCTTACAAGACTTTATCCCAAGCACAGCTCACCTCATCCTTTCGACCAATCAAGCGAACATCCCCAAGTCACCAACAACTCGAGATTCCCCCAATATGAGTGACCACACTAAAAGTACCCCACGACGGTCAAACCCGAGGCAAGACCTAAAATATAGCTTGGGCACGTCCAATTCCGATGATGACGTAAAAAGCTGCCAGGATCATTCTAACACTTCTTCTCCTCCCTCCTCTTCTCCACAGGTGCAACTCGACGGTGCCTAGACTTCGACACTCTAAACAAAGAGTTCGAAGACATCAGCGTTACCCAGCCATAGCAAGAGTGCCTCAGAGGTATGCTAGCCCAAGCAGCTGGATTCTCGATAGCTATCGATGCCCTATCAACCTGAGAAAAATCGAGTCATCTTTAGGCTCCTGTTTCAAAGAAGCCTCCCACATGGTGCAGATCTTGGAGGTACCATCTAGCACGAGGTAAATGGGTCCATGATCAGGAAGGAAGGTACAGGTCACACCTAAAAGCTCAAGGCCCGCAAGTTTCCTGGTCCTGTGCTTTCCCCTAAAGCTCTACCTCAAACCTCTACATCCATAATATTAGCTGCTATTGCTTCCTCATCAGCCCAGACCGCACCGGCTGAACAACAAAATCAGGCGGTGTCATAAACTAAAACCTAACCAAAATCTGTTCCTAAGCCTACCTTACCATCCACACCAATTACAAGATCAGGAACACATAAGACTAATGAGGATAAAGTGAAATACGACGTAATTGGGCACTTGAGAAAGCTTCCAGCTCTTATAAGTATCTATGATTCCCTCTTGATGTCTAGAGACTATCGTAAGGCTCTAATACAAGCTCTTTCTAACCTAGAGTTGTACGAGACTGAAATGGAACCTATTGAGGTTGACCCGGCCATCCTGAGTGGGTGTCAGGCAATCTCCTTTTCCGAAGATGACCTTCAGTTGGGAGGCAAATTTCATAATTGCTCCCTCTTCGTGAATGGTGAACTTCATACCCACCCTCTCAATCGGATCATGCTAGATGAAGAGTCAGCAGTCAACTTGATCCAAAGAAGGATCCTCATCCGACTGGGATTAGGGTCTAACGACCTCACTCCTACCCACATCACTGTGCAAGGGTTTAACCAGTCAGGAGAAAAGCCAGCCGACACAGTGCTCCTTCGTCTCAAGATTGATGTTCTCAACGATTATGCCCAATTCCATGTAATCGACACCGATACCTCCTACAACGTCTTGCTTAGTCATCCGTGGCTTCACGACCAGGGGGTGGTTCCTTCCACACTCCACCAGTGCTTAAAGTACAGCCGAGATGGAAGGCAACGCGGTCTACACAGACAAAAGACCGTTCGCTGTAGTTGAGACTCACTATGCCGATGTCAAGTATTATTTCACAGAACTTCCAGCATTAGAAAAGTCAAAGCATGATGATTGAAAGCCTGTGAGAGAGACAGGACCTTCATCTCATGATGACGTTGAGGACCCGAGCTGAATTATCACAGAAATGTTAAAAGAAGAGGAAAGACAAGGCAAGATCCTCCCCTTGACCCCTATCCACCCAAGCATACCTTTCCACCTCTTCGAGGTCATGGTATCCTCTCTTGAAAATAAATCTCCCTCCTCTACTTCTACTCTGTTAGATGAAAAGGCTAGCTAGAAATGGCCCCCAAGCCTAAGAAAGGCCTAGAGGTAGATCTTTCAGCACCAACGGTACCCTATACATCTGACCAGCAAAAGGTCTTGCATGTCCGCATCACTCTTCTAGAAGCAGAACTGGCATACCAACCTCCAAGGAAGGTACTCCAAGTCCCATCCTCTTGGAACAAGGGGGTCATCAATAGCCATAAGAAGGTCCTACAATTCTCGGGGGTTGTTGAAGAAGTACAGCCAGACATGAGTCATCCCTCTGGCTCCTAGGAACAAGACCCCATGGTAGAGCTGAGAACTGAAGTTCATAACCTCCAGGGCCAATTGGAGGTCATGCGCACCGCTTCAAAGCATTTAAAGGGGTTTGTCCCTGAGAATAAGACCTATGACGAGATCAAGACCAATGCACATTGAATTGAAGCCAAAGCTCCCCCAGACTGGAGCATTTACAGCGAGCAAGCTCATAAAATCATGAGAGCCATGAATTATGAGCTCCTCTCCAATCAAACACTTAGGGGTGAGGAAGCAAATGCTCCCCCATTCAAGGTCATTGAAGTCATAGCTGGCTATCATAAGGAAAAGCAAGGGGTGAGATATTCTTTTTAGTCTCACACTAGCAAAGGATGAAAGCAATAAAACAAAAGAAGATAGAAGAGCGAGAGACATGTATCACAACACTCTAAACAAAAAGTGACATTTCATTCACAAAACAAAAAATTCATACAATTGTCAACATTACCAATACCAAGAATTGGCGTACAAAGAGTTATAAACAAAAGTGTTTAGTCAAGCCTCAAGACTAAGCCTATAATGGTCTTATTGTGTCCACTTCATTCCATCCTTCAGGGCTGCCGCCTGAAGGAGGGCAAACTTTCTGACCAAAGGAGGATATTCTCCCCATACCAACTAAGAAGAAAATGGGTCTTTTCCTACCTCACGGGGACTGCAAGCAAGCCTTCCAAATCGTTGATGTTATATTCAAGAATCGCCATGTCATTCTCATTCTCAAAAGATGCGATTTCTTTAACAATAGAAGGAACTTTTGAAGGCAAAATCTCGAAATCTGGGTGAACAAACTGACGCATGAGCATTACCCAAGTGTGCCGCCACGGAATTGATGACAGTCAAAGGCCTAGAAAAGAAATTAAGTAAACATTTAATAGAAGGATATATCTCAATGGAAGTTGATTCTTCTGAAGACAAAACTTCCTAAGCCCGTCGAACCATTTCAGTCACCTTCATTTTGAACAAGTCTACGCAAAGAACCTTGAAGTCTAAAAGGTTGTCTATCAGCCTCTTCCCTAAATAGGGGAATATGATCCACTCAAAGAGAGAAGCCTAATTGAAAAGTTGATAAGTGGCTCTAATAAGATCATGTCCATTGTCTATAGAAACATTATGGTGATTGAGCCTGGTAAGTTGTGCAGGGACAGGCATCATGGCCTGTGAAACAACAAAGCCTCCTCGAATGCGCCAGACAAGAGGATGAATAACTTGTCCTGAAAGGGAGGTGAAAACAAAAGCTGAGCCTATTATAGGTTGCCTTCGAGTAGAAGATGCTCGACTCCCTCTCAAGGTGGCTAGAGGGATTGCCTTGTTGCCCATGACTATCAGGTCATACTCGCTCTCACCTCTAGAGACAGGAGGTTGAGGAGAGGTATGCGGTTCATTCTCATTAATAAGAGGCTCCTCATCCTCAATAACCATAAGGTCTCTACTTGAAGAAGATTGCCTCTTGGCAGATTTAGAAGTCTAAGCCGATCGTCGAGAAGAAATTTGTCAAAGGACACTAATTATCACCAAGGTTAGGACTATTGTTGTCCGCTACCAGGATGGTATTGCCTCCTTGCAATCAACCGAGGGCTATCATGGTCCCATGACCAAGGCGTATTAATGCTGCACTCCAGTTGTCAGCACGTGTCGCACGTGCATCCCATAAAATCTAGGGCATGCTACCTGACACTTGTAGCATGGCCTGGCACCTCACATGTGGAGGATGATCGTTCACCATCCCATGACCCTTTGACTCTTCGACCGTGACAGAAATGCAACCCTTTGGGTTCCCACTAGCATTTACCATCCACGTTGGGAATCTAGTCCTGTCCATCAGGAAATGCCCCGCCATCCACTCGTTGCCAGAATTAGTGAAAAACCATCAGAATCCACAGAAGGCTTCCCTGAGACCCTACAGATCTCCCTTCTCCCTGCTCTTCCCACTTCAGCAGCTCACCAATAACCAGAGGACCTATAGAACCCTCTGAGCTGTCGGTGACCTCCCCTTTGGCTGCAGAAATATCGGAGGAGCACAAGAAGTCCGATAAGGGATCTCTGCAAATCCTGTCAAGACCTCGAGAAGCTCTGTTCCTTACTCAAAAAGCCTCGACACTTCGCAAAAAGGTTCGCAAGCACGACACAAAGCTTTACGACCTCTTGAAGCTCGCAAAAAAAGCTCCTAACCGCCTGCCTCTGGAAATTTTGGCCAGGAGATTCTCACGTGAAAAATCTACGCCAAAAGCTTGGGCCCTCTCTCTCTAAAAATGCTTCTACTGTTTTACCCTTCGGTAAAACAACACAGAGCGGTTTTCCCCATTTTATACCCAGCAGTGTCATGAATTTCCCTTGGTAAGAACGAAATGACACTCCGGTCTCAAGTCCCTGACGATAATGAGACTGGGGCTGGGCGGGTCAAGCCCGAGACCCATAAAGGTTATCGCCCCTTGCTTCACTCCAAAGGCTATCACCGCACGTATTGTCTGGGGGCCATCGCCACACATCTCATCAAGACCTTCACCACGTGCCTCGTCAAAGGGGTTATCGTCGCACATTTTTCCAAAGGCTACTGCCGCATGCTTCACCAAGGGGCATAATGCCGCGTGTGCCATCCAACACTTAGTGTCACGTGCAAGCCATGACACTCCCTTCAAGGCCATCGACCTGTATTCCCAGGAAGTTCATTTCCTGCACTACAGCCTCACTCCTCAGGGAGCCCAACCTCTGGTGATAGCTCTGTTCCCTATGGAGTCATGTTCCCTCACTACACCATGGTCCGTGCTGCATGACCTTAAACTATATAGCCATGGTCCAAACTATATGACCTTAAACTGTGGTGGTGGTCTACTTGCATGACCTTAAACTACATAGGCCTGGTCTCATGAATCAAAACTATGTGACCACAGTCCGGGCTGCATGACCTTAAACTGCATAGCCATGGTCCAAAATATATGACTTTAATCTGCAGCGGTGGTCTAGTTGCGATCATAAACTGTATAGTGCTGATCTCATGACTCAAAACAGTGAGATCACTGTCCGTGCTGCAAGACCTTAAAATGCATAGCCATGGTCCAAACTATATGACCTTAAACTATAGCGGTGTTCTAGTTGTACGACCTTAAACTGCATAGTCCGTGTCTCATGACTCAAAAATGTGCGACCACGGTCCGTGCTCTATGATCTAAAACTGCATAGCCATGGTCCAAACTATATAACCTTAAATTGTAGTGGTGGTCTAGTTGCATGACCTTAAACTGCATAGTCCTGATCTCATGATTCAAACTGTTGCGACTACGGTCCGTGCTGCATGACCTTAAACTGCATAGCCATGGTCCAAACTATATGACCTTAAACTGTAGCGGTGGTCTAGTTTCACAACCTTAAATTGCATAGTCCTGGTCTCATAACTCAAAACTGTGCAACCATGGTTCGTGCTTCATGACCTTAAACTGCATAGCCATGGTCCAAACTATATGACCTTAAACTATAGTGGTGGTCTAATTGCACGACCTTAAGCTGCATAGTCCTCGTAGTACGACTCAAAACTGTACGATCATTGTCCGGCTATGTGACCTTAAACTATAGTGCACGTTCTAGTCGCATGACATTAGAAAGCTTAGCACCATGGTCCAAACTATACGACCTTAAACTATAGCAAAGGTCTGATTGCACAACCATAAATTGCACGGTCCTAACCGTATGACTTTAAACTGCATAGCTGTGGTCCGAGCTACAAGACCTTAAAATTGTAACGTGTAGCACGACAAATGATCCATACGCACAACTCCAAGGGTATTTCGTCAAACACCCTCAGTGGAGTTAGATGTATGCAAACTCATACCTACCTCTTTAAACCCTAATGGGTTTGTCTCACACCAAAGTCCCAGTGAGAGTCACATCTTATTACGACCCGCTCTATCCTCATGGAGTTTAGGGCCCTTCTTATCCTCTTAGCCCTCATGAGGTTCATCTATGATCTGGTCTGTCATCCTCGGTAGAGTCACATACATGCCATTGCTCATTATCCCCAAGAGGTCACACTGGACCTCCCAATCTCCGGTGAAGTCACGTCCGTCTGCCAATCCTCGAGTGCCGCTATCTCCATCTAAGCCTCTCACTTGTGTATAGCATTAACTATCTATATCCCCAGGGAGTTAGATTACGATCCACAACCCATCGCCCATGTAGCTTTACCTACATGACGACCCACACACTAGTCCGCATTGCATGACCTTAAACTACATAACCATGGACTACGTTGCATGAACTTAAACTGCATAGCTAAGGTCTATATTGCATGACCTTAAACTACACAACTCTAGTTCTAACTGCATGACTTTAAATTTCACAGTCGTGCTCCAAACTATATGACCTTAAACTATAGCGGAGGTCTCGTTGCACGACCTTCAACTACATGGTCCTAATTGCATGACTTTAACTTGCGCAACCATGATCCAAGCTATATGACCTTAAACCATAGTACACATCTTAGCTGCATGATGTTAAAACTGCTTCGCCCAAGTCTAGAAGGCACGACCTTAATGATGCCCCCACATACACGCACATGCCCTTTACATGCATCTTCATTCACGTGCTCCCTAACCGACCCATTTGTGTGCGAACACCACCACCATTTCCTCCCCAGTGAGTCTACATATGCGCACATGCCCTTTATGTGCATCTTCACGTACGCCTTCCCTAGCTGACCCATTCGTGTGCATGTACCACCTTCACCAACATTACCATCTTTTCCCCTAATGAGTCTTGCTCATGCTCACCAAATGGTGAACCCTTCTGCAATCCATACTTGTCGTCAACTAGTGAGTCACCATTGTTCACCCTCCATCCATCCATCATCTTCACAAGGCAACTTCATGCCATCTTCCCAAGTTAGTCAGAGTCATCACCAAGCTCACTCTATGGCCTCCACACACTGCTATTCTTCACCACTACGGTCCAGCAATATGATCCTAAACTATAGTGCACGTCCTGGCCGCATGATGTTAAAAGGCTTCTCACAGGTCTCGGAAGCACAACTCTAAATACGCCTTCACATGAAAAAAATTGTCATGGTGTACTCCTGACAAGGGAATGCCACGAGTAAAAATGACGGATGGGCATGGTCATGAAACCATGAGTAAAAATGATGGATGGGCATGGTCACGAAACCATGAGTAAAAGAGTTCCATGGAAAACAAAATCTAGGCACAATGAAAACCACAAAAGGGCGTCGTGAGCAAAAACGGATGAGAAGGGGGGACATGACCATGAGGTCATGGGTAAAAGAGCCCAGAAATAAAGAAGTTGGTGAATCTTCATGGCGCCACATCCCCTGTTCAAGTGAAAACTCGCAAAAGGGAACTTGGACTGACAAGACAGGCTAACACACAACCACCACCACAGCCGACATTCAGTCTCCAAATAGTCACAATCCTGGGCAATGAGGTCTGCTTAAAATCCTCAAAAGGCAGCATCACAACTCAACATGGCTAATCAAGGGGTGGGAGCCGCATAAGATCTCCCAACCATCACGGCTCATTAGGGGGTAAGAGCCGCATAAGATGCCCCACGTTTCAACATGGCTCATCAGAGAGTGAGAGCTGCATAAGATCTCCCAACCATCATGGCTCATTAGGGGGTGAGAGTTGCATAAGATTCCCCATGTTTCAACATTGCTCATCAGGGAGTAAGAGCCACATAAGACCTCCTAACATTCATGGCTCATCAGGGGGTGAGAGACGCATAAGATCCTCCACGTTTCAACATGGCTCATCAAGCAGTGAGAGCGACATAAGATCTCTCAAGCATCATGGCTCATCAAGCAGTGAGAGCGACATAAGATCTCTCAAGCATCATGGCTCATCAAGGGGTGAGAGCCGCATTAGATCTCCTATGTTTCAACATGGATCATCAGGGACTGAGAGCCGCATAGGATCTCCCAACAATCATGGCTCATCAGGGGGTGAGAGGTGCATAAGATCCCCCACGTTTCAACATGGCTCATCAGGGAGTGAGAGCCGCATAAGATCTCCCCAGTTTAACAACAACAAGAGTCCTTGAGGGTGAGGACGATGACTAAAAGATCCCTCTAGAAATGCTAAGGACCATCGCAAAGTTAGGAAACTGATGAAGCCAGGGTCTAACTTGCCACAGGATTCAGGGTACGTCACGCAAAAACCCCCTAGCTTACATGGGACAAGACTTTCAGGACAGGTCAGAAGCCCCCAAATGGACCCCACTAGACAGGACCTACAGAGATACCCTGAGCATCAAAAGCAAACCTAGTGTAGCAGTGAACAATGCCGATCAAAGTTTCATAGCATTGGGCCTTCAGAAAAGGCCTGGTAGTCCCTTGAGGGTGAGGGCTTCGATAAGATCCCTCCAAATTCCCAAATGATTGCACGTCTCAATTCTCTTGAAGCACAACATTTAGTAGGGCATGTTGTTGGAAGGTATTTTTCATCAACATGGGGCCCCTGCTCAATAAAGCCCAGCAAATAGTGGAAATTCTGACAATCTCAAAATAGCCCTAGAATCAGCCAAGATCTTCATGAGGTCTTTCAAAAGTCTCCCGCTAATTTTTTCACATTTCGACATGACTAAGGAAATGCAGACATAGAAACAATTCCAACAGAATCAGCTTTCAGCACTCTGAAATAGAACTACATTTTTAGTCTCTCAAACTACTGTGGGACTGCCACCAGTGGATCTAGTACGGTTGCAAGCCCCAGGGGTCAAATTTTAGCCTGAACGGACACTCCAAGAATAAGTTATAGGCAAAAACGTGAAACAGGAGGGGCCGCACACTATTCCCATGCGGCCACCGTGCAACTCCACGCCATGGAAAGGACCGTCACGAACAGTGACTTTCGATACTCATATCTTACTCGTCTCAAGTGGGATCACACTCAAATTTGGTGAGCATGTGCGTCTAGTCAAGACGAATGATTCGATATGTGGCACGCCTTGTGACGACACCAGAGCGCGAAGAAAAGCTAGAGAGAAGTTGCTGATCCGTGAAGAAAGTGTAGGAAATTCAATAGCGTCGTGCCTTGCTCGAGCGGCCAAATCACGCCGCTCGCGATCCCGATTCCATCATGTGCATAAGGTCTCAGGTTATCACTCACCCGAACGTCGTAAGTGATGAATGGTCGGGTTCTGCACATAAAGTCGACGAAGTTACCGTGAATTCCATCTTTAGAATTCTAGATTCCAGCTAAAATTCCAGACTATCAAAACCTTCGTTTGGTCATGGAATCGAGCTGTTTTTGTTGCCCTATGATCGCAACGGAATGCCTATTGTAATTTAACGAAGATATCATTGAAAAACATCAAGGAACATGTACACTATCGATCCAAAGTTTCAAGATCCATTCAAATTTCAAGTCACATGATCATGCATTAAAAACATGATTCATGGCTCGAAGTTGGTATCAAATTGAGCGCTATGTCGAGCCCTACATGAAAGTAATCATCTTACGATCAACCGGGCATCATAATGACCCCGGATCAGCCATGCGAGATTACGCAAGTTCTAGGGCAACACAGGGATTATTCTAGAATTCCACAAATTGTTAAGAAGGGGCAAATCTATCATTTTGTACCCTATTTTGTAATTTCTTTTAATTCAATTTAATCTTAATTTCTGGCAATTAGGGTTACTTTTGATCATCCACCCATGTTTACAGAAAATTCTATATATACGTACCAACATATTACATATCAGAGGACTCAACCTTTCACAAAAGAGAGAGTTTTTACTTAATACAAGTTTCTCTTTCTTCTCATTGTTGGGTTACGTTTGAGAAAGAGAGTGAGGTGAGAGAAACTTTTGACCGGTACCCCTAGGTTTGAGGTAAATCTTCTCTCTCTTCTTTCCTCTCTTCTCCCTGTTCCCCACCATAGCTCCTCACAGGGGTCATGCATGACCGTGGCAGTGTCGTGCATGCCTCCCCTGAGGTTACACAATTCACGCATGGCAATGGTAGCACCATGCGGGAGCCTCCATCTCCATCTTTTTTTCTATCTCTTTCATCCAGTGGGGCATGTAGATGGCGTTGCCCATCGCCGTCCACAGACATTCATTGGACGTCTTAGTGAAGAACCCAGACGACGAAACCAGTTGCTGCTCGTAGGGGTCCTTCCTTATTAAGCGTCTACAGTAGACGACGATACCCATCACCGCTCGCTCTAGGCCTCGGTAACATCTACCGCTGTCTGTGTGCTTCGTTCTTATATTTGGCATTCATCGCTGCCCTTTCTCCATCCCACGCCTATCGCCATTCGGCTTGTGTGGATTACTGTTGTGCGCTTCACAAATGACCATTGTCGCGTGCTTCATTAGAAGTTATCGTCGCTTGCTTGGTGGTGTGTTGTTTTCTTATGTTGCCAATGGCAATGCCTAACGTCATTCGTAGTTCATTCCTCACTCTCTTGCCATCAGCAAAAGTGTCGAGTGCCTCCCTAGTGCCATGACACCACTACTCCACGGTCGCGAGCGGCAAAGCCTAGCACCGTCGTGACATCATCTCTTTGCCGCCTCATCTCTTCCTTTCATTCTCTTTTCTCTTCTCACTTCACTGAGGGTAGACTTAGCCTAGCACTGCCTAATCAGTCTCGGTTTCGCATAATGTTGCCGCCATGCTAGTCTTGAGAACCATGCCCGAGCCGATGACTTATCGGTCGCCATGCTAGTCTCACCTCTTCGTCGAGTTTTTCTTCCCTTTTCTATCTTTATTTGAACCTTACACTTCATCACCCTCTTTTATGAACGTACATTGCCCTAAGACAAGGGTGGGTTTTTTTAATTCACTTGTCTCACAAATTAACCATAAAAGTGTTGTGCATAAAGCAAGAGGATTGTAGGTCAAGGGGGGCGATTTCGAACCATCTAAAGCAATTGGGGGGCTTTCTTCGTGATCTAAGAGGGAGCTTACGTTAGCCTGAGTAAGTCCTGGACCTACTTGAATTCCTCTCTCATCGGTTTGTCTACTTGCCCTTGCTCTCGAGCAATGTTTTGAGAGAGCAATCTCAAATCTCGGGTTCTCTAGAAACCCGAGATACGTTCTACCAGATCATTAAGATCAGGAAGGCGAGATAGAGGCACCTAACCAGACTCGTCACGCCTTAGCCGACAAGGCAGCCCAAGTTCCTACCTTCAGTAATTGAGAACCTCTGGTGCGCGTATCACCAAGCTAGGGTTACTCATCAGCCCGATAGGATGAACCAAACCCCTCCTCGGGAATTCAAAAGGAGACGAACGCCTAGGTCTGCTTGCCGAAGGAATCGTGTTCCTCAGCCATCAGTCGAGGAAGAATTTTTTTGGGCCCTTTCTCCATTTCCATCATTCGAAGGTTCATCTCAAACCTTTCAGAATGATGCATGCCCTTTTCACACCTCCAGAAAAAGGACGCTCCCTTCATATGGGATGAGGCGTGCCAAGCCACACTCAATAACATCAAGCAGTACTTGTTGAATCCTCCAGTACTCTCTACGCCAGTGTTAGGAAGGCCTCTCATACTATACGTGACTTCTTTTGACGAGTCACTCAGGGCACTCCTAGCGCAGAACAATGAGGGGGGAAAAGAGACAACGCTCTATTATCTCAATTGCAGGATATAGGGAACCGAGAAGAATTACCCTCCCATCGAAAAGATATGCCTAGCCTTGATCTTTGCCGTACAAAAGCTCCGCCATTACTTGCTTCGTCACATGGTCATGTTAATCTCTAAGACAGACCCAGTCAAGTTCCTTATGACCCGACAATACCTGTCAGGACACTTGGACAAGTTGGCATTAGTGCTGATGGAGTTTGACATCACATATGCACCACAGAAGGTGGTCAAAGGTCAAGCTTAGCACACTTTCTCGTGGCTCACCCAGTCCCTTCAAAATCTCCCCTGTCGAGTGATCTCCTGGATGAAGAAGTTTCTATACGGTGTTAACTTAGTCGTGGGAGATGTATTTCGACGAAGCATTTCAGTCTGATAGAGGGGGTGCCAGAGTTGTGTTCCTGACTCCTAACGGTGGAATGATTCCTCTATCCTTCTCACTGGCAGAGGAATTTTTTCATAAAGAAGCTGAATATCAAGTCCTCATAATCAGATTGGAGATCGCCCAAGAGCTAGACCTGGGGCACTAAACATCTTTGGCGACTCTGAGCTGATCATCCGGCAGCTTAAGGGAATTTATTATGCAAGGAAGGATACTCTCAAGCCTTATCATGACACAGCCAAATCTTACATGGCTCAGTTCGATGATTTCTCCCTGAGTCATATCCCTCGAAGGCTAAGCTAGTAGGTCGATGTGCTCTCAAAGCTCGGGGCCACCATTCAACTGTCTTCATCAGGGCCCACGCCTGTCTGGGTAACAGAATGGATACATATCGACTTGAGAACCAAAGTTGATGCAGATAATGAGAGAGATGTCTTCCCTGAATGCCCAACTTACCCATTTGGAATGGGTAACACGGACGGCGGTAGATGTTACCGATCATTTGATGTAAATCTCCTCTGATGCGTCGATACACAATAAGCAAGCAAAGTACTCGAAGAAGTGCATTCGTGTATCTGCGGGCTACATCAGTCCGGCCCTAAGCTCTACAAGAGCATACACAGACTTGACTATTATTAGCTTTTAATGGTGGCTGACACCCAAAACTATGTTAAAAGATGTCAGGTGTGCCGAATGTACTCAAGCCCCACTCATCAACCCCCGGAGCCTCTCCATCCTACAGTGACATCATGACCATTTTCCTAGTGGGGTATGGATGTTGTTGGACCCATCGACCCTCCTTCTTCCTTGGGTCATGCCTTCATTCTAGCAGCGACAGATTACTTTTCCAAGTGGGTTGAGGCTGTCCCTCTCAAGAGGGTTCCAGGGACCACTATGGACAACTTCGTGCATCACCACATTAAATACCGATTCGGGGTTCCGGACCGAATAATCTATGATATAGGCCCTCAGTTCAGAAGCCGTCACATTGATCACCTGGCCAACCAATTCGGTTTCGAGTGGAAATACTTGAGCATGTACTACCCTCGAGCCAACGGTTTAGTTGAGTCATTCAACAAAACCCTGTGTGGGGTTCTTCGGAAGTTAGTTTCAAAGTCAAGGAAGAATTGGCATGAGAAGCTACCTGAAGCTTTGTGGGCCCATCCCACCACTCGCAATGCTACAAACTATACCCCTTATTCCCTAGTCTATGGAGGTGAAGCGGTTTTTCCCTTGAAGTTCAAATACCTTCACTCCATATCGCTATACATCAGGGACTGACTGAAGATGAGAGGGTCAAGCTCCGTTACCAGGAGTTGGATGCCCTTGACGAAAGGCCCAACAGAACCTCGAGCTCAATCAAGGAAGAATGAAGAGAGCCTTTGACAAGTCTATCAGGGTTCGCTCATTCGCTCGTGGGGACCTAGTCTTAGCAGTCAAGAGACCAATTGTCACGCATAGGCACCACAAAGGAAAGTTCGAACCTAAGTAGGAAGGTCCATGTCACTAATGGTGTGACCTTCTTGACTATGAATGGACCTTAAATGGTGTGACGCATGGGAGGGAAGGTTCATGTCATGCAAGGTCACCCCATAAGTGGCCCTTGATGGATTCCCTTGCTCTAAATCGACTTGAACTTCACTGTTGTGTGGGAGGACTCAGCTTCCAGCACACCACAGTGGTAGGGCCTTCTCTTTTTCCATCACTCTTGACCCCCACGGGACATTGTCGTCCATGGTCATCATCGTGCGCAATCCAACACCGTGCGCAGCCATTGTCGTACACAACTCAATGTCTTGTTCTACCATCAACGTGGGCGAGCCAACACCACGCGTGACCAATGACAGGAGCAGAATATTACTAAGCATGGTTGTCGTCGTGCGTAGCTTAACGCCACACGAAGGCAGCGCTGCATGCGACTTAATGTCGTGCATGCCCTAGAAGTGCTTCAGTTTCCACTGTCTCCAATTCCTGAGGGCATTGACTCTCATGCCTCTTCGATTTCCCCAGTCATTCCTCTCCAATGGTCCACCTTCTCATGACCTTTTGCCCCCCCCGTAACTCTTTGGGTTTCACCGGAAACACTTCTCCGTCCGTTAAAAGTCCCCATCTGACCCTGTTCTTTCCCCTTATCGATAGATGAGAATATCGAAAGAACCACCAGAATCCTTAGAAAGTTCCCCTGTGATCCTACAGGCTTCCCTTCTCCCTGTTTTCACACTTCAACAGTTCGGCGCAACTCACCGGCATTTCACTGTGGTTCCGATGAGCCCACGGTTGCTCCTCCTTCTTCTTTTCTAATAACTAGAGGACCATCAGAGCCCCCTAACCCTTGTACCGCCTGTCAGCAATCACGGAACGACCGAAAAAGTACTCTAACTCCGGCAGAGCACCACTACTAATTTCGCTAAGGCCCTGAGAAGCCATGTTCCCTCCTTAGAAAGCTTTGGAACTCTCTGAAAACACCGCAAGCACGTAGCGATGGCCCACAACCTACTCAAAATCTTTAGAAAGCTCTTGAAGGCTTGGGTACTATAGATTTTGGCCAAGAAAACTCTAGCCGGGAAACTCTTGATGGAAGCTCCAGCTTTCTCCCAAAAAAACTCTCTTCGATTGTTTTACCCTTTGATAAAATAGTAAAATGGGGTCTTTCTCCCTTTATACTCAAGGAGCTATCGCTGTGTACTTCATTAAGGAGCTATCACCACACACTTTATCAAGGAGCTAACGTCGTGCGCCTCACCAAGTGGTTAACGCCATGTGCTTCACTCAAGGTCTAATGCTACGTATGCCATCCAAGACCTAGTGCCGTGTGCATGCCATGACACACTCATCAGAACCATCGTTCTGCATCCTCAGGAAGTTCATTCCCTAAACCACAGTCTCACTCCTCAGGGATTCAAGTCCCCTATTATGGCTCTATTCCCCATGGAGTGACATTCCCTATGCACACAATGGTCCGTGCTGCCCGACCTTAAACTGCACAGCCATGGTTCGTGCTGCATGACCTTAAACTGCATAGCCAAGGTCTAGGTGGATGAACTTAAACTGCATGGTCCAAACTATATGACCCTAAACTGTAGTGGAGGTTTAGTTACATGACCTTAATTGCATGTTCCTCGTTGCATGACTCAAAACTCATGACCATGGTCCAGCTATATGAACTTAAACTGTAGTGCACATCCTGACCATATGACGTTAAAAGGCTTAGCGCCATGGTCCAAACTCTATGACCTTAAACGAAAGTGGAGGTCTAATTGCACGACCTTAAACTGCATGGTCCTAGCTACGTGACTTTAAACTGCATAGCCATGGTCCAAGCTACAAGACCTTAAAACTGTAACTCACGGCGTGACAAATAGTCCATACGCATAACTTTAATTATAAGATGGACCACCTCTTCGTCAGGTGTATTTCATCAACATCCCCAATAGAGTTAGGTGTATGAAAAAAAAGAAGGGGTGCACTTACCCCTTCAATCCTGAGAGGGTATGTTTCACACCAACATCCCCCACTAGGAGTCACATCCTATTGCGACCCACTATCCCCGAGGAGTTAGGGCCATTCTTATCTTTTCAACCCCCAAAGGGGTTCCATCTGTGCTCTAGCCTGTCATTCTTAGCTGAGTTACATGCACACCACTAATCATCATCCCCAGAGAGTCACACCCTCTTAATCCCCAGTAAAGTCTGCTTCAGCTTGTCACTCCTCGTAGGGCCACCATCTTCATCTAAAGTTCCCTGCTTGGGTATAGCCTTAGCTAATTATATCCCCAGGGAATCATATCACTATCCAAAGACCTATCCCCCATGGAGCTTCACCTACATGGCAATCCACACAATGGTCCGT
Source organism: Amborella trichopoda (assembly GCF_054954075.1). Taxonomy (NCBI): domain Eukaryota; kingdom Viridiplantae; phylum Streptophyta; class Magnoliopsida; order Amborellales; family Amborellaceae; genus Amborella; species Amborella trichopoda. The sequence continues at coordinate 21,706,250 of NC_142340.1, forward strand.
GTTGCACGAACTTAAACTGCACAGCCATGGTCCATGCTGCACGACCTTAAACTGCAAAGCTATGGTCTAGGTGCACGACCCTAAACCGCAAGGTCCAAACTATATGACCTTAAACTATAGCGGAGGTTTAGTTGCACGACCTTAAACTGCATGGTCCTGGTTGCATGACTCAAAACTACATTACCACGGTCCAAGCTATATGACCGTAAACCATAGTGCACGTCCTTGCTGCATGCCGATAAACTGCTTAGCACAGGTCCAGGACGCATGACCTTAAAGATGCCCCTGCATACATGCACATGCCCTTTACGTGCATCTTCACGCATGCCTTCCCTAACAGACCCATTCATGTGTGCGCACCACCTTCATTGCTTCCCCAATGAATCCATTCACCTCATTACCATCATCCATCATTCCTCAATGAGTTTTTTACCCATGCTCAGAAAACGGCAAGCCATCTCACCACCCATACCCACCGTCAGCTAGTGGGTCACCACTTTTCACCCACTTTTTATACATCATCCATCTTTCATAGGTAGCTTCATGCTATCTGCCAAAGTGAATCAAAACCACCACCATACTCACTCCATGACTTCCACAGACTGCCATTCATCACCACTATGGTCCAGCTGTATGACCCTAAACTATTGTGCACGTCCAGGCCGCATGATGTTAAAAGGCTTCACGCAGGTCTCGAAGGCATGACCCTAAACATGCCTTCACAAAAAAATTGGGCATGGTGTATACCTGGACATGGGAACGCCATGAGTAAAATTGATGGACAGACATGGTCATGAAACCATGAATAAACGAGTTCTGTGAATAAAAACAGGGGCACGGTGAAAACCCCAAAAAGGGCACCATGAGAAAAAAGAGATGAAAAGGGTGGACGTGGCCGCAAGGTCATGGGTAAGAGCAAAAACCTAAAGGAGGTTGGTGAAAACTATATCTATGGTGCCACTTCCCCAGTTTAGATGAAAACCCACAACGGGTGCTTGGACCAACAAAAACAAGGTTGACGTGGCACCACAGCCTCAGCTGATACCCATTTGCTAAACAGTCAAAATCCTAGTTAATGAAGTCCACATAAAATCCTCAGCCGCCACATCCAATCACAACACAAAATGGATCACCCGGGAGTGAGAGCCTCATAAGATCTCCCACACTTCAACTCCAAAAATAAAGAGAGTCCTTGAGGGTGAGGATGATGACCGAAAGATCCCTCCAAAATGCTAAAGACCATCGTGAAGGCAAGAAACTGAGAAAGCCAGGGCACTACCTGCCATAAATGTCAGGGTGATGCCTTGCCATGAGATCGCCTCTCCAAAAACCTTCGTTAGCCAGCAAGCCAAGATTTTTGGGATAGGCCAATAAAAAGCCCCTGACTGAACCCGGCAGGATGGGGCCCACAAGGTCGCCTCACCAAAATTCTCCCTAGTCAATAGGTCCAGATCTTCAGGACAACCTAAAAGCCCCCGATTGGACCCCATTGGATGGAACCTACAGAGATACCCTGATCATCAAAATCAAACCTTGTGTTTCAGCAAACAATGTCGACCAAAGGTTCATAACACTTGGACGCCAGATAAGCCCGATTTTGATAAATGATGTCCCAACAACATCCTCAAGCTGTTGAAATCGCAAATAGTCCGTTGAGGGTGAGGACTTCGATAGACCCCTTAAAAGTCTCTTCTCCCCATAAAGTCTCCAAGGATGGACCTGTACATTGCATCCAAACGCCTGAGCATCCAAACGTCTGAGCATCCTAGTTAGAACATTGCATGGATCTCCTCGGCATTCATGCACTCTTGTGGCTAGCCAGGGGAAATTTTCTGAATGATTGTACTTTTCGCTTCTCTCGAAGCACAACATTCGGTGGGGCATGTTTTTGGAAGGCATTTTTCATCATTGTGGGTCCCCGATTAATAAAGCCCAACAAACAATGGAAATTCCAATAGACTAAAATTGGCCCCAGAACTGGTCAAGATCTTCATGAGGACTCTTAAGAGTCTCCTACCAAGTTTCGTTGCATTCCAAAATGTCTAAGGCAGTGCAGACAAAGAAATGATTTCAACATAATCAACCTCTAGCACCCTGAAATGGACTCTATAACTAAAACAATGGGTAAAAAGTGATGACCAACCAGTTAACGACGAATATGGATTGTGGAATGGTTAGCCGTTTTGTGAGACTGGGTGAGACTCACCAGGGAATGTTGAATGATGGTGATATAAATGGACTCATTAGGTGGGTGCATGCGACGGGTTAATTAGGGAAGGCATGTGTGGAGATGTACGTAAATGGTGTGTGCACGTATGTGGTGTGTGCACACGAATGGGTTGGTTAGGGAAGACGTGCATGAAGATGCACATAAAAGAGGTGTACGCATGTATGGGGGCGTATTTAAAGTCATGCCTCCTAGACCTGAGTGAAACAGTTTAACGTTATGCTGCCCGGATGTGCACTATGGTTTAAGGTCATATAGCTTAGACCGTGGTCATGCAGTTTAATGTCATGCAACCAGGATCATGCAGTTTAAGGTCGTGTGACTAGACCTCCGCTATAGTTTAAGGTCATATAGTTTGGACCATGGCTTGTGTAGTTTAAAGGTCATGCAACATGGATCCAAGCAGTGCAGTTTAAGGTCATGCAGCACGGACCGTGACTATGCAGTTTAAGGTCATGTAGTACGGACCATGGTTGTGTAGTTTAAGGTCATGCAGTGCAGACCATGTTTGTCAATTTAAGGCCATGCAGTACGGACCATGGTTGTATAGTTTAAGGTCATGCAGTGCTGACCATGGTTGTGCAGTTTAAGATCATGCAATATGAACCATGGTTGTTAGGTTTAAGGTCTTCCAATACGAACCATGACTGTGCAGTTTAGGGTCATGCAATACAGACCAGTAAGTGGGTCACCATGAAGGTAAAGCTGCATGGGGGATAGATCTGTGAACAACTACCTGACTCCCTGAGGATAAAGATAGTCAAGTATGTACACAAGCAGAGAGGTTTAGATAAAGATGGCGGCCCTACGAAGAGCGGCAAGCGGAAGAGACCTCACCGAGGATTAGGAGGGCCAATGTGACTGTACGGGGATAATGAGTAATGGTATGGATGTAACTCTGTTGAGAATGACAAGCCTGAGCACAGATGAACCTTATTGAGGGTTGAAGGGATAAGAATGGCCTTGACTCCCTGGGGATAGTGGGTCGCAATAAGATGTGACTCTCAATGGAATGTTGGTGTTAAACAAACTTATTGAAGATTAAAGGGGTAGGTACGACCCTTGCATGCATCTAACTCCACTGGGGGTGTTGATGAAGTACACCTTTAGCGAATAGGTGGCCCATCTCTCGGTTGGAGTTTTGCGTATTATTTTTCGCATCGTGCATACAGTTTTAGGGACTTGTAGCTTGAACCATGGCTATTCTATTTTAAGTCATGCCGTTAGGGCCATGCAGTTTAAGGTCGTGCAACTGGACCTTCGCTACAGTTTAAGGTCATGTAGTTTGAACCATGTCGATAAGCCTTTGAAGTCATGCGGCCAAGACGTGCATTATGGTTTAAGGTCACACAATTGCACCATAATCATACAGTTTTGAGTCGTGCGACGAGGACTAAGCAGTTTAAAGTCGTGCAACTATACCTCCGCTACAATTTAGGGTCATATAGTTTCGACCATGGCCATGCAGTAGTGATTAGTCGGCGGCACGCCTTTGTGAGCATAGTTCTTTGTGGCCGCTTAGCATCCTTTTACCGTAAAGCTTTTGATCTAATGGCCGAGTCCTTAGGTGTTATTCTAAATGTGAAGAACCTTCCACGAGCAGGGGAGCTTAGCACTGAAGAATTCATTGGTGAAAGCTTGGTGAGAGGTGAGCCGATCTGGCTCACCGAAAGCCTATGTGAACCGTGGTGGCCCTTGAGTGTCACCTTTGTTAGTGACCCTGTCCGGCTGGTGACAAGGGAAGATAATGATGGCAGCGTGAATGTAAAGGAAAAGGTGGGACTTCTGCACTACTTGCACCGAAACATAGACTCTAATGAGAACTTGCCGACTCTAGGCAAGCAGATGGTACAGACCCCGGGCATGAAATGGTCTTCCGCTGGCCTGGGGGAGAAGGGGAACACCAGTACTTGAAGGGGTACTCCTCATGGACCATGAAACTACTGAGGTGTTTCTGAAATACTTTGAAATGGGCTTCCTTGCCTGCCGCCATCCAGTGCTCGGCAGGCTACTACAACTGTTGCTCAAACACAGTCAAAGTGTTGTTGAAAACTTGGAGCCACGTTAGCAACACATGGTTGCTTGGTCATGGGAAGGCAAGGATGTCGCTCATTGACCTTCACTTTGTGGATGGGTTGGTGCTTCTTGGTGCTATGTATGATGAGTTTATTCCCCTAACTCAGTCATTTTTTGAGGGAAAAAGGTAGGCAAGGATGCCCCACCGGCTGGTCTTCAGGAATTGTTCATGATCTACCTGTAACTCTATGATGAGCTCAAAAGTGGGTGATTCCCCTTCACCAAGTGGGTGAAATTCTTCTATGGTGACTATACAGATGAAACCGTGTATATGGCTGGCTTGAGGTTTATTTTCCAAACACATATCTCAAAACCAAAGAGTTGTAGGAAACCGTGTGCCCATTTATGCTGAAGATTGCTGGGCATAAGGTAATCTTCCAAACCCCAGGTCATGCGCGCAACTTATTTTACAATGATCACCTCCACAGGACTCGAGTGGCATTCCCGGTTGGAGGCCTCACAAAGCGTATGTTTGTCGGCGGGCTGGGTCACCATCTGGATGGTGACTTCATTAGCCCGAAAGAAGTGATGTTCATGTTGGGCGTCAAAGGCAGAGATCTTGCCTATGGTACTGTCCTTAGTGTAAAGCTTGAGGGATACTTTCCTCATCGGTTTGCCCAATAGCATGGGCTCGATCAAGGCCATCTGTTTTCTATATTCTTCGAGAAACAGAATAGCATGGTTGCTTGTAGAAGAAAGACAAATTGGGGACCCTCCAGGAGACTTGGCTTCCTAGACACATTCGCACTACTTGGGCCACATTTTTGGAGGCCACTATGGTCAATAAGTATGTGTTGCCCCATTTTCAAAGGATGGTATGAGCGACCGAGGCCCACGAGCTCTGGTGGAAGATCACCAACAAGGGGTACTGGGATGTTGAACACCCTTAGAAAGGGGAGGGTGGCCTTCGGAGCTAAGATACAAGGTAGCGAAAAATGGCTATGACCCCTCCCCTAGGCGAAATCTTTACTTTGGGCTTCCCTCATGACTGACGCACGATCGGACAACCTCGTCAAACTGCCATGGATGAGTCTTTGTCGCGGTTCCTGAATATGGAGAAAGGGACAGAGAGCATTTTTGACAACCTCTCTTACATCTTCAAATGGAAGGAATGTCGCAAAGTCCCGGGGCATGAAGGGCGTCCGGTCTAGGATTTGAATGAGCTGATAGCGAGGGCTCTCATAGCAAGTTAGCCACCAGTTCTTCCAAGTCCGACACTTCGAAGGCTGTTGCACCCAAGCAGGCAAAAGGAAAGAAGAGAAAGTGGGCTGCCCCAGAGACTCCTCGTGCTCCGGCCATCCAGGGCTTTGGGTCGCAAAGGGTGTAAGGTTCCAGTGGTTCGTGAGCCAAAAGAAGGCTCCTCACCCTCGGCTTCTTCGGAGGGCAGTGTGTCACTTGCTATTTCTGTGTCACCCTCTACTCTAGAGGCTGCACCTTCTCCTTCACCCGAACCTTCTTCTGGCCCTTCAGAGGCTCGAGCCGGCACCTTAGATCCTACTGCCCCGATTGAGATTGCTTCAGACTAAGAAGTGACGTCCTAGGCTGAAGGGAAGAGCTCAGTCCCAATGGAGGTGCATGAAGCTAATGAGGCTGGAGAGGGCCTCTAGAGCTCTGGAAGAGATCGAGGAGAGGTAAGCCCCGAACGAGCTCGTGGTTATAGAAGAGGATGGAGCCCCAGGGACTGAAGAGGGACCACCCGAGTGGCAGGAGGTTGCCGCCTCGATTGATGTAGCTGTAGGGGATGCAGAGGAAGAACACCCTCGAGGATTAGTCTTAGAGGGCCCAAAGGTGGCACCCATGACTGCAGAGGAGGCAGACCCTGTAGGAGAGCCTATAGTTGATGTGGTTGTCATGGAAGACAAGGGCAAAGAAGGAGAGGGGGAAGTTGTCGCGTCTACCGAGGTGGAGATGGTTGTTCGAGAAGAGGGGACACAGGGAGAAGTCACTGTCCTAGGAGAGGCTACTGTGGTGCAGCTCAACGCTGAGATAGTGGCTCCAGGAAAGGAGGTTAGCCTTAACCTGGCTGAGGTAGTGGAGCCTATAGAGGTGCATCTACAACACCTGAGCATAAAAGGATCGAGCTTAAAGTGGACAGGGTAGGGCCTCTGAGTGAAAGGGTTGTCGTTGAGGTACCAAGGAAACTTAAGATTGCCCTTGATCCTAGGGAGCCTGAGGCCTTGGCGGCAGCTGGGGATCCTTCTATTGTGGTTTTTCCTATCATGCTGCGTAGGACTACTTTCAGTAGGATACCGGGTGTTTTCTTTGAGATGCTGCGAACGGGCTTCAAGAAGCTGAAGGAGCTACCTCTCGATGAGCTTGGAACAACACTTTTGTAGTTGAGGGGGATCGCTCTAGGAAGTGTGCCTGAAGCGCTCCCTTACTTCAACAGTATCGCCAATGAGCTGGAGGGACAGAGGATGAAGGCTCTATAGGTGGAGAAGGTTGCAAAGCAAGTTGAGGACTTGCAACAAGAGTGGTTGGAGAATTCCCTAAGAAGAATCGAGAGTTGGTTGATGCCCAAGTCGGGGAAATAAATGCTACCGCCTCCCAGCAGTCCGCCCTTACCATGAAAGTCGTGACACACCATGGCAAGGTACAAACCCTGAAAGCAAAAATCACCAAATGGACGCAAGCGCTTGAGGAGTAGGAGGAGGAGATAGCAGCCTGGGAAGCCAAAGATAAGAAGTTGAGCCAGAAGTTACTGGACGTTGAGTCCTCCTTGAGGGAGCTATTGACTCTAGTGGACCACGAGGCCAAATGGTGGCCAAATTGAGCGCTGATATTGGGCGAGTGAATGCCTCAGTCGAAGACTGTTGAGGGAAGTCTAATGAAATCATTGACCGCTTTTGATAGTGCCTCCTTTCCATGTTTCTTTTAGTAAAAAAAAGACACTTGTAACATTTTATTTGAGGAATGAAATAATTCATTTCCCTTTCATGTGTATGGCATGTCTTTTGTTCTTCCCTTCTCTTTTGATTGCTTTCACTCTTTAACAGCTTGAGATGAAAAAGAATAGCCCACCCCTTGCTTCATCTTATGGTAGCCTGCTGTGGCTTCAATGACCTTGAATGGGGGAGCAACTGCTTCCTCACCCCTGAGTGTTTGATCGGACATGGGCTCATAATTCATGGTTCTCATGATTTTATAGGCCTTCTTGCTATAAATTCTCTAGTCTGGGGAGCCTTGGCTTCTATTCGAGGTGCACTACTTTTGAGCTCATGCCGATGACTTCCTCGTTTAAGGAGGATAGAATTTGGAGTACCTTTCTTGGTGGTCAGTCTGCCAGTTCTGCTTCAAGAAGAGCAATGGGGATATGAAGGACTTTTTGCTGCTCTGGTGTATAGGTGACCCTTGGTGCTGGAAGGTCTACCTCTAGGGCTTCCTCAGGCTCAAGTGTTACTTCTAACTCACCATTTTGTTCTGGCAATTTAGACATAGAGGGGGAAGCTTCGCCTTCGGGAGAGGACACCACGACCTAGGAGAGGTGGCAAGGTATACTCGGGTAGATCAGAGTCAAATGGAGGATCTTGCTCTGTCATTCCTATTCTTTGAACATGTCTGAAATCATTCACCCCAGGTCTTCAACGTGATCATGGGATGAGGATCCTGTCTCTCTCACAGGCTTCCAATCATCATCCTTTGACCTTTCTTACGCTGGAAGGCATGTGAAATAGTACATGGCGTCAGCATAGTGAGTCTCAGCTACAGGGAATGGTCTTTTGTCAGCATAGACTTTGTGTTGTCTTCCATCTCGACAGTATTTGAAGCACTTGTGGTGCATGGAAAAAACCACCCCTTGATCATGAAGCCTAGGACGACCAAGCAGGACGTTGTAGGAGGTATCGGTGTCGATTACATGGAACTGAGCGCAATCATTGAGGTCTCCGATCTTGAGACGAAAGCTCACTGTGTCCGCTGGATTCTCTCCTGATTGGTTGAAACCTTGCATGGTGATGTGGGTAGGAGTGACATCATCAGATCCTAATCCAAATCGGGTGAGGATCCTTCTTCGGATCAGGTTGACTTTTGACCCTCCATACAACATGATTTGATTGATAGGCAGGCATGCAGTTTATCGTTCACAAAGAGGGAGTGGTTGTGAAATTTGCTTCTCAACTGTAGGTCATCTTCGGAAAAGGAGATTGCCAGGCACCAACTTAGAATGGCTGGGTCAACCTCTATAGGCTCCACTTCGGTCTCGTACACCTCTGGGGTAAAAAGAGCTTGAACCAAGGCCATACGATAGTTTATAGACAGTAGAAGGGCATCATAGATGCTTAGAAGGGCTGGAAGCATTCTCAAGTGCCCAATTACGTCGTATTTCACTTTATCCTCATTAGTCTTTTGTGTTCCTGATCCAGTCACTGGTTTTAGGCGTAAGGGTAGGTTTAGGAACAGGCTTTGGTTGAGTCTTGGTTTGTGGGACTGAGTGACTTTGTTGTTCAGCCGGTGTGCTCTGGGTTGATGGAGAAGTAATGGGGATTTGTATTAGTGATGCAGGGTTTTGATGTTGAGGTTTAGGGAAAAGTGAAGGATCAACAAACTTGAGGACCTTGAACTTTTGAGGTGTGGGCTGTAGCTTCTTCCCTGATCTTAGGTTCATTTTCCCCATGCTGGGTAGTACTTCCAAAATCTTCACCATATGGGAGGCCTCATTGGAAGAGGAGCTTGATGATTGCTCGGATTTGGCTTGGGTTGATAGGGCGTTGGCGGCTGTCAAGAATCCAGCCGCCTAGGCCAGCATTTCTCTGACGCGCTCTTGTTGCGACCTACTGAGGCTGGTGCCTCCGAGCTCTCCGTTTAGAGCGTCGAAGTCTAGAAACAGTCGAGCTGCACCTTTGGAGAAAATAGAAGAGGAGAAGAAGAGTTAGAATGTTCCAGGTAGCTTTTTACATCGTCGCCAGAATTGGATGTTTGCATCGGAATTGGACATTTACAGGGGGTGTTAAAGGGCTCCCCCCAGCTTTGACCGTTCTGGGTTGATTTTAGCGTCGTCACCCATATTGGAGGAATCTCGAGCTACTGGTGACTCGGGGATGTCCGCCAGATTAGACAAAAGGACAAGGCTAGCTGCGCCTGGGATGAAGTCTTGCAAGGTCGGCAAAGGAGGAAGAGGCTTATGAAATTCTTCCTCGGCTGGTTGAGGGATACGATTCCTTCGGTGGGCTGACCTGGGTGCTCGCCATCTACTTCTGGATCCCTGAGGAGGTGTTTCGACTGCCTTATCAGGCTAGTGAGTTGTCCTAACTTGCTGGACTGCCTCACGCTTCAGGGATTTGAGCCTGCTTCTCCCATGGTAGACTTCTCCAGGCTGAGAAACTGAGGGCTCTGAAGGGTCTAGTGTATGCTCATGTGGAGCTTGTAACATGGCTTCCTCTCGAATGAGTGCGAACGCTTGCAAGAATTTTTGGAGGACGACATAGACAATGTGACGTTCCTGGACTTTTTCCATGACTATAGCTTCGAACCCAGAGAACTCATTGAGTCCGTGGCTCCATACTTGGTGATATGACACCAAAGTTTTTCCATCCCATGGGCAAGGCACCTCGGTTGCCTAGTTGGCTTGGGAGTGACAAGACACTGTTGGAGCATTGCCTCGAAGAGGGCCTGCAGAGGGTCTAGTTCAGTGTTGCCCTGGGCTTGCAACGAGAGGTCTTCTTGCACATGTGAAAGAGGGACTTGAGGGTGTCCTCCTGGGTTGCCTTGAACTTCCTGACACTACTGCATCTTCTTTGCTAAGAGCTCGTGGAAGCTAGTGCATTCACTAATATCATGGCCTCGTATCTGGTGATATGCGCACAAGGTTCTCAGTCCCTAGAGGTAGGAACTTGGGTTGCCTTGTCAGCTTCGGTGTGATGTGTCCCTCTTCAAGCATTATAGAAAATAGTGCAGCGGGTACCTCGTCACCCTCTTAGATTGTCACTATATGAGAGGCCTCAGTTGCCCGAATGCCAATCTTCGAGCTTTATCTGACCCTTGTTAATAAGGGCTTTGATAGTGTCGTTGATTTTATAGCAGTCATGAGTAGGGTGGCCTACTCTCCTGTGGTAGGCACAATACCTCTCATTTATCTCTTGCCCAGCCGACTCTGGGATGTTGACCTCCGATAGCTAGATCATGTTCTGTTCTAATAACAGTCGAAGCACTGCAGGAGTCCACTCCATGTCAAAGAGGTAAAATTTGTTATGGTACTGGATCCAGAAGTAATTTTGCTTAGAATTTTTAGGAGGGGGGACCTCATTGTATGACTGCTGCTTGCCCTGGGCTTGAGGCGTCTGTGCCTAGGAGAGCTCCAACGTTTGAGGAACCACACTCTTAGTGTCAATCACAGTGACAGCCACGCTGATCACTGCCTTTTAGTTGACCCGACTTTTGGAGCGAGAATTGAGCTGGAGGGTTGCTATCGAGAGCTACCATGGTGTTTGAACAATCCCTCAATACAAACTGCCTTAGAGATGAGCTCTGACATGGAGGGTGAATTGGATGCCTTGACATGCAGGGCGAACTTGGGAAGCATATTTCGTATGCAGGTTTGGACCGCTTCCGTCTCAATCATGGGAGTGGCATGAAAGGTTGCCAGCTCTCTCCATCAGACGATGAACTTGTCAACGAGCTCACCAGGGTCTTGCATCAGATTAAGGAGCTCGATGGTTTCCGCGTTCCTTTGGACTTCGTAGAAGAGTTGGTAAAACAACTGCTCCATTTCTTGCCACGTGTGCACCGATTTTGGAGGCAGCTGAGCATACCACTGAAAGGATGGCCCTTCGAGAGTCTCAACAAATGGATAGAGGAGAAGTGGCCCGTCATTTGTCGTTTCCCTACAAGCTATTTAGAAGTGGGCGGTATGTTAGTGACGGGACGTAGTACCATGGAACAGGGGTAGTTTCCCTTTTTGGTAGTTTGGGGGAAACGACACTAGGTCAATGTACAAGGGGTATGGCTTCTGATGGGGTGGCGCCTCCTGCATGTCTGGGACCTTTTTTTTTAGGTTATAGGCCACAATAGCATCTATGTCGGTTTGAGAGACCTCGTAAGAGGCAAAACTCTCTTGGGAGGCTGGTGGGGTAGTCTACCTGAGAATTGTGTCCTCACCAGTCAGGGAATCAGTCTCATGGTGAGAAGAAGGGGATCTGAAGGGCTCTAAGCGTTTCATCTTTTCGAGGATGGATTGGACCATTACCTCAAACGTGCTCATCTGATCTTCCTGAACGTCATCCGGATCATTGATCACCATGACATTGACCGTTTCTTCTAAAAGGTCAGAGCTAGGTGGCACAGTGGACTGCTGAGGTTGGCGAGTCGGGTGTAACTAGTCAGTCTGCAGGGGCTCAGCTTGCCCCGACTGGACTTGAGCCTTGTATGCCGATGTTGTGAGGATCGGTTTTCAATGGTCTTGGGACCGTGGTTTCTTAGCAACAACGACCCAACAATACTCTTAGACTTGCTTGGGTTCTGGAGTTTAAAGAGGGAAAAAGGAGGTCATCAAGGTGGTGACCTTTTCCTTGGAGGCTTCTTTGGTCAGGATCTGAAGACCTCTCTTCAGCTTAATTCTGAGGCTGTTATGGACTTCATTCCATAATCGAGCCGAAGTCCTAGACTGCCCCAACTTCTTTGAACATGCAAGGGTCGTGTTTATGAGTTGGAGCAGGGAGTGGGGTCCAAGGACATAAGGCAGCCTGGGTTTCTACCGTAAAGGTTGGAGGCTTTTGTCTGAGATTAGGCCGCTGCCCCAAATCCCTTTGTGAGGCCTGAGTGCGCAGCTGACCTGAGGCTAGCTCAAGATGGTACTCTTAAGGAAGACCTTTGAGTACCAAGGCTCCAGGTGCTTGCCTGGTGTTGGGATAATGATAGAGGAAGACCTAGTTCGTAACTCCGCCTGAGTCTATGCCAGGGAGGAACCTGCAGAGTCGGTGCATGTGCACCTTTAGGGTTGGCTGTCTGGGTGACTTGGGAGCCAGCACGAGCTCAGATGATGGGTGACCTACGAGCTTGTGTGTATGACGGATCGGGCAGGAGCCCATCTCTCACAAGGTGAAGTTGTGTGTGTTGGGAGGGAGGATGGAGCGATCGACCCTCATGTGCTCGAGGTGGCATAGAGCTAACGCTGCCCCGAGCTGTGGAAAGCAAGGTCATGGTGCATGCAGGGTTCGGCTCGAGAAGGCCTAGCCTTAGATGCGTGCTCAAGGCGACGTTGAGGTTGTCCCAAGGTGTGGCTCAAGTGGATGGACTACAAGCTGACAGGTATGTGGGAGAGGTAGAGGCCGTAGGGTCTAACATGACGGTAAGACTACTCAAAACCGAAGCCGATATGGTGGTGTTAGGCTAAGTCCACCCTCAATCAAGTGAGAAGATGAGAGATTGAATAGAAGGCACGAGATGGCGGAGACATAGGGTTCTGACAACCCTAGACATCGCCACTCACGATTGTGGAGTAGCAGTGTCACAGCCCTTAGACAACGCTAGACATTACTGCTGGTGGCATGAGGGGAAACAGGGAATTACGGACGACGATAGCCTCTCGTGGCAACACAAGAAGGCAGCGCACCCCTGCACAGGCGGTGATAGCCTCTCGTGAAGCACGTGACAATAGCCATTTGCGAAGCACATGGTGATAGCTATCATGAGGCGCACTGTGGTAGGCATGGGATGCAGGGGGAGCGGCGATGCGCACTGAACGTATGAAGGAGGCTTGCGAACAACGTTAGGCACTATGCACGCAAAGAAAGCTCGCGAGCAGCGACAGACATTGTCGAGACCTCTCACAGATGGCGATAGGCATCGCCATCTACGATAGGTGCGTGATGAGGGAAGACCCCTGCGGGCGGCAATGAGTTTCGCCATTTGCGCTCTTAACTGAGGTGTCGAGGATGCATCTGTCGATGCATATGTGGATGGTGATGAGCAGCGCCATCGGCAAGCATCGTTGGGAAGTTGAGATGGACAAAAAAATGGAGAAGGAGGCTCGTGCATGGCACTATCATTGCCATGCACGACCTGTGAGACTACAAGAGAGGCATGCACGGCACCACCACTGCCGTTCATGACCTCTGAGGGGAGCTCATATGGAAAAGAGGAAGAAGACGGAGAGGAAGAGAGAGAAGAGGAAAAGGAAAAGAAGAGAGAGAAGGTTTACCTTGAGCCTAGAGCTACTGGTCCAAAAGTTTCTCTCACCTTACTCTCTCTCTCCAACGTGACCCAACAATGAGAAGAAAGAGAAACTTTACTCAGCAAAAGCTCTCTCCTTGTGTATTTGTGTGTGTGTGTATTGCCTCCCCGCGTGCAATGAGGGTATGTGGAATATATAGAATTTGCCCCAAACATGGGTGGATGATCAAACGTAAACCTAAGTGTAGAAAATTAAGATTAAATTGAATTAAAAGAAATTAAAAAATAGGGTAAAAAATGATGGATTTGCCCCTTCCTAATATTTTGTGGAATTCCATAAATGTCCATGTGTTGCCTTAGAACGTGCATGATTTTTCATGGATGATCCGGAGTCGTTTTGATGCCCGATTGATCGAAAGATGATTGATTTCTTATAAGGCTCGGATTGACGATCGTTTTGATACCAACTTCAAACCATGGATCGTGTTTCATGTTTTTAGCGCATGATCATGTGACTTGAAATTTGAATGGATCTTGAAACTTCGGATCGATAGTGCTCTTGTTCCTTGATGTTTTTAGGTGGTTTCTTTACTGGATCACGCTGAGCATGCCATTACAATCGCGGGGGCACCAAATGTAGCTCGATTCAGTGCCTGAACGAAGATTTTGCAACTTTGGAATTTTTGCCAGAATCTGGAATTTGAACGACGAAATTTGTAGTCACTTCATAGGCTTCGTGTACAGAATCCAATTGTTCATCATGCACGGGGTTCGGGTCAGAGATAGCCCGAGACCTTACGTACATGATGGAATTAGTCTCATGTCGATCGGGCTCGTGAAAGCCGTGATTTGGCCGCTCGAACGAGGTACGACGTTGCTGATTTTCCTGCACTTTCTTCACAGATCAGCATCTTCTCTCTAGCTTTTCTTCGCCCTTGACCGTCGTCAAGGGGCATTCCACATATCGAAACGCTCGTCTTGATGAGACGAATACACTCATAAAATTTGGACTTGATCCGACCTTGGACGAGTGACATATGAGCATCGAAAGTAACTAGTCTTGACTGTCCCTTCAATGGTGTGGAGTTGCAGGGTGGTCTCATGGAAATAACGTGCGGTTCCTCTTGTTTCATTCTTTTGCCTATAACGTTTTCCTGGAGTATCTGTTCATGCTGAAATTTGAACCCTGGAGGTTTTCAACCGTTCTGGATCCAATGGTGGTGGTTTCATAGTAAATTGAGACACCAAAAATGTAACTCTAGTTTTAAGGTCTATTTCAGGGTGTTGAGGCCGATTTTACCGAAACTGTTTCTCAGTCTACTCTGCCTTAAACATGTCGGAATGCGAAGAAAACTGGAGGGAGTCTTTTGGGAGTCCTCATGAAGATCTTAACGAGTTCTGGGGCTATTATGAGACTATCGGGATATCCACTATTTGCTAGGCTTTTATTAAGCGGGGGCCCCATGATGATGAAAAACATCTTCCAACAATGTTGTCTATCAATTTTGATAATTGACACGGCCTCAACCCATTTGGTGAAGTACTTTGTAGATGTTAATATAAAACAGTGGCCATTTGAGGCTTTTGGTGAGATCATTCTGATAATATCAAGACCCCACATGGCAAAGGGCCATATGGGCGATGTTGAGTTGAGTGGTACGGATGGTGCATGGATGAGGTCTCAATAAAGTTGACATTTAGGATACCTCTTCATGAACTTCCAACAATCATTGGCCATGGTGGTCCGGTAATAGCCTTGACACCTAATTTTTTGAGCTAAGGTGGCTGCGCCAGAATGACCTCCTTCATTGTGTAACTCTATCAGTACTTGGTCGATTTCTGACTTATCAAGACACCATAAAATGATGCCATCGAAGGATTTCTTGAACAGGAGATAACCTCTTCCTAAGAATCTCATTAGAAAATTGTCGAAGGGCTTCTTTATCCGTTTTAGTGGCTCCTTCGAGCTATAAACCATCTTTCAGCAGGGACAAAACATCATGGAACCATGGTTTTCCTTAACTAGTGCATCTAAAGCCACGAGAGACACTTCCCCATTGTTCTCATTTTCTTGTTCTATTTCTTCTTCGATCATTGGTGAGGAAGGATCATGTTTGTTTCAGATATAGAATGACAGTGTGGTGATTTCTGGAGGAATATCAACCATTAAGTCAAGGGTGCAAGGGTGTCGACGAACCAATTATTTTCCCTAGTTACGTGTTGAAAGGTGATTTTCTTAAAATAGATCATCTTTTCCATCTTTTCATGATAGGGTTTGAATTTTTTTTCTTTCACCTTCCAAATCCCTTAAACTTAGTTTATGATGAGTAAGGAGTCACAATCATTGGTATCTATTGGATTTTCATTCCCATAGCGTTCTCAAGCCCAACTATCAAGGCTTCATATTCAGCAATGTTATTAGTACATGGGAAATTCAATCTGATGCCTGTTGGCATTAAAATCTTCTTAGGTGACCATAGTATGACTCCTATACCTGACCCATATTCGTTCTTTGCACTGTCAAAATATAGCTCCCAAATAGAGTCCTCAATTATGAAGAGGTTTTCATCAGGGAGATCCGTGTTGACGAAGTGTTATCTGGGAGTGCGTGTTCAACCAAGTGTTCAGCAATGGCTTGTCCTTTGATCGATTTTTGAGTTTTCATATTCGATCTCAAACTCGCTCAATAGAATTCTCCACATCGCCAAACGTCTGTTAAGGACTGGTCTTTCCAATAGGTACTTGAGTGGGTCTATTTTTTAGATGAGCTTGACTAAATGAGATAAGACATAGTGTCTTAACTTCTGCATGGACCACACAAGTGTTAAGCAATGCTTCTCCAAATCCGTGTATCTTGTCTCGTAGTTGACCATAGTTTTGCTGATGTAGTATATCGTTTGTTCTTTTCCATGGTCGTCGTATTGTCCTAACATTGCCCCCTCTTGTCTTTCACAGATATGTATAGGAACAGGGGTCTATCTAGACTAGGAAGACTAAAGATGGGAGGTTTGGTGAGGTACTCCTTGATTTGGTCAAACGCTTCTTGACATTCATCACCCCATATGAATGGGGTATCCTTTTTAAGGAACCTATTGAATGGCATGCACTTGTCTGCCAGTTGTGAAATAAAATGCCTTATGGCTTGTATGCCACCTTGAAGCCCATGGATTTCTCTGATGTTTCGAGGAGGAGGCATTTCTGTGCTGGCTCGTATTTTGGACGGGTCCACCTCAATGCCTCTATGGCTTACTAGAAAGCCTAGTAATTTACCGGATTCAACTCCAAAGGCCTATTTTTGCGGATTGAGTTTGAGTTGATGTTTCTGAAGTCTTTCGAAAATGGTTCTCAGGTTGGTGAGATGATCAGATTTTATCTTTGACTTGGCCAGAATGTCATCGACATAGTCTTCCATGATGGTGTGAATCAAGTCATGGAAGATGTTAGTCATTGCCCGCTGATAAGTTGCCCCTGCATTTTTTAGGCCAAAGGGCTTGACTTTGTAACAGTAAGTTCCGCATTGTGTTATGAATGACGTTTTGGTCTGGTCTTCTTCTGCCATGAGGATCTGGTTGTAGCCTGTTATGAATGACGTTTTTGGTCTGGTCTTCTTCTACAATGACTCTGAGTTGGTTATTCTACAGCTTAAGGGGATCTATGACGTGAGAAAATACACTCTCAAGCCTTATCATGATACTGCAAAATTGTATATGGCTTAGTTTGATGATGTTGGTTAGGTGCGCTCTAGATCTGGATGATCTGGCGACACGAATCTCAGGTTTCTGACGAACTCAGAATTTGAGATCCCTCTCTCAGAACCTTGCTTGATAGAAAGGGCAGGTATACCAACCGATGAGAGAGGAATTGAAGGTGGGTTCGAGACTTTCTCGGGCTGGCTCGCATGAGCGCCCTCTTAGATCATGAAGAAAGTCCCTCAGTTGCTTTAGTTGGTTTGAAATTGCCTCTCTTGACCTACAATCCTCTTGCTTTCTGCACAACGCTTCTATGGTTAATTTGTAAGATAAGTGGATCAAAAAGACCCACCATTGTCTTAGGGCAATGTACGTTCATACGAGAGGGCGATGACTGTGAATACTTTTCCACGATATTTTTAGCCATCGAAAAAGGGGAAAAACAGGGTCAAATGGGAGGATTCTCGGCAGTCGGAGGTGTGTTTCCAGTGAAACCGAAAAATTACGAGGAAGGAGAAAGATCGTAGGAAGGTGGACTGTCGGCGAGACGTGACTATTGGGGGAATTGAGGAGGCATCAATGCCCCCTGAAAATTGGGAACATTGGGAACTAGGGTGATTCCAAGTCACGCATGCCATTAATTCACATGCAGCGCCGCCTTCGCACGTCCTTAAGTCACACACAACGATAGCCAAGCTTGGGGGGAAAAGGCTCGCAGCGATAGTCCCGTGCGACGTTAGCTTGCCTGTGATGATAGGACGTGGCATTGTGTTACGCACAGCGACGACCTCGGACGGCGATGTGTTGCGGGGGTCAAGAGTGATGGCAAATGGGGAGGCCTTGGCACCACGGTGTGTTGAAAGCCAAGTCCTACAGTACAACCGTGAAGTCCATATTGCTCTGTGGAAGGGCGTCCACTGTGAACACGGTATGCTATCCATCATAGGCCAGTTCCTTACTAGAGAAGTCTGCCTTGTATGTTTGATATACTCGTCAGATGAATTGAAGCTGACTTAGAAGTGGTTGGCTTTTTCTTTTGGGCTAGAACCATTCTCCTTGGCGAGACCGAGGTTAACTTCTTCAAGTGGTTTTGCCACTTCTTCATGGGGCAGGAATTTCTTTGGTGGGTTTGCTTATTTCTATACTAAGAGGGCATTTCCCTTAGCCTGTAATTGTCCTCTTATCCTCAGATGCAAGAGCAACGTCGCTGGCTTTTGTTTGTAACCGTCCTCATATCCTCAGATTCAAGAGCTTTGTAACATCCCTGACAATGGGCCTTCGGTTGTAACTTGCAACTTTTTCTAATGCAATAAAAGAAATGAATTTCCTTTGAGTTAGCTTGATGTTTCCCATCTTCATTTCTATCTTTTTATTGCACACACCGCACTTTATTGCCATGTTAGGGATAATATTTCTTTAAATATCGTTCATTGATAGGGGCAGCACCTCTTCTTCATCAAAGTTCGTCAGTATATATTCCCCACTTGGTGTAACCTTCTCGATTACGAATGGACCCTCCCACTTAGGCTCGAGCTTTCCTTTGTGACGCCCGTGCATGAAGATCGGTCTGTTGATTGCTAGAATTAGGTCCCCATGAGCGAATGAACGAACCTTGACAGACTTGTCAAAGGCTCTCTTCATTGTTCCTTAATTGAGCTCAAGGTTCTATTGAGCCTCTAGTCTCTTTTCATCAAGGGCATCCAACACTTGGTAGCGGCATTTGACCCTCTTGTCCTCAGTTAGTCCTCGATGTATAGCAATACGGAGTGAGGGTATTTGAATTTCAAGGGGTAGGACCGCCTCACCCCGATATACCAGGAAATAAGCGGTGGAATTCGTAGCATTGCCGGTGGTAGTGCGATAAGCCCACAGAGCCTCAGGCAAATTCTCGTACCAATTCTTCTTTGACGTTGACACTAACTTTCGAAGCACCCAGCACAAAGTATTGTTGAACGCCTCAGTAGTACATAGTCAACTACTTGCACTCAAAACTGAACTGATTGACTAGGCGATCCACATGCTGGCTCCTGAACTGAGGGCCATTATTAGAAATTATTTAGTCCAGGACCCCGAATGGGCAGAAGATGTGGTGTCGCATGAAGTTAGCCACAGCAGTCCCTAGAACCTGTTTGGGAGGGACTGCCTCAACCCATTTGAAAAGGTAGTCTATCGTCGCCAAGATGAAGGCATGACCCAAAGCAGAAGGAGGGTCGATGGGTCCTATAATGTCCATGCCCCACTGGGAAAAGGGCCATGATGTCACTGTAGGATGGAGAAGCTCGAGGTTTAGGTTTAGGAAGAAGTGAAGGATCAAGAAATTTGAGGACCAAGAACTTTTGAGGTGAGGGCCGTAGCTTCTTTCCCGATCTCAGACTCATTTACCCCATGTTGGTTGGTACGTCCAAGATCTGCACCATGTGAAGATCTGCACCATGTGGGAGGCCTCTTTGGAACTGGAACCTAAAGATGGCTTAGTTTCGACTCGAGATGCTAGGGCATCAGCAACTGTCGTGAATCTAGCTGCCTGGGCCAGCATCTCTCTGAGGCGCTCTTATTGCGGCATGGTGAGCTTGATTCCTTCGAACTCTTTGTTTAAAGTGTCGAAGTATAGGCACAGTCGAGCTGCACCTATGGAGAAAATAGAGGGGGGAGCAAAAGAAGAGTTAGAATGTTCTGGGTAGCTTTTTATGTCACCGCCAGTATTGAACGTTTGCAGGGGGTATTTAAGGTCTTGCCCTGGCTTTGACCGTTGTGGGGTGATTTTAACATTAACACCCATTTTGACCGACTCTCGAGATATTGATAACTCAGGGCCGTCTTCTTGATCAGACGATAAGATGAGGCGAGATGTTCCTGTGATGAAGTCCCGTAAGGTTAGCAACAGAGGAAAGGGCCTAAGGAATTCTTCCTCAACTAGTGGCTAAGGAAGATGATTCCATCGGCGGGCTGACCTAGGTGCTCACCGTCTCCTTCGGAATCCATAAGGGGGTGCTTGGACGACCTTATCAAGCTAGTGAGTGGCCCTAACTTGGTAAACTGCCTCATGTTTTAGGGATTTGAGCCTATTTCACCCATGGTAGACTTCCCAGGGCGGAGAGGTCGAGGGCTCTGAAAGGTCCAATGCATGCTCATGAGGGGCTTGAAGCAGGGCTTCCGCTTGAATGGGACGTGTCCTGAGAGAACCGCACAGACATTGTGGCCTTACTGGACTTTCTCCGTGACTATGGCCTCGAATTCAGTGCACTCCTTGAGTTTGTGACCCCACACTTAATGATAGGGGCACCAGAGTTTTTTCGTGCCTCGGGCAAGACGCTTAGGTTGTCTGGCTGACTTGGGAGTGACAAGACCCTGCTGGAGCATTGCCTCAAATAGGGCCTGTAGAGGGTCTTGCTTAGTATTTTGTTAGGCTTGCGTTAGGGGGTCTACTTGCGAAGGAAGAAGTGAGACTTGAGGGTGTCTTGCCAGATCGCCTTTAACCTCTTGGCACTGCTGCATCTTCTAGGCTAAGATCTTATGAAAGCCAGTGCTCTCGCCTACGTCATGACCTCGTATCTGGTGGTACGTGCACCAGAGGTTCTCGGTCCCGAGAGGAAGGAACTTGAGCTGCCTTGTCGACTTTGGGGGGCGATCCCTTCTTCAAGCATTATAGAGAAAAATGCACAAAGGATAGTGAGTGCCCCGTCACCCTCTTGGATCGTGGCTAGTGAAATGCCTCAGCTGCCCCGAATGCCATTTGATAAGGGCCTCAAGCTTTATCTGGCCCGTGTTGATAAGGGCCTCGATAGTGTCGTTGAGCTTGTAACAGTCATGAGTGAGGTGGGCTACTCTCCTATGATAGGTGCAGTACTTCTCATTTGACTCCTGCCCCAGTGAACTCTAGTGGTGACCTCTGGCAGCTGGATCATGTTCTATTCTAATAGTAATTAGAGCAAAACAGGGGTCCACTTCGTGTCAAAGAGGTAAACCTTATTCTGGTGCTGAGTCCAGTAGTCGTTCCGCTTACTGTTTTTAAGAGGTGGGACCGCATTGTAGGACTAATGGTTGCCCCTGGTCTGAGGCGTCTGTGCTTTAAAAAGGTTGAGAATTTGGGGAGCCACGCCTTTGGTGTCAATCACTGTGACAGCCGTGCTGATCACTGCCGTTTGATTGCCCTGACTGCTGGAGCAAGAGTTTAAGCCAGAGGATTGATGATGAGGGCAGCAGTGGTGCTTGAACAATCTCTCGATATGAACTGCCTTAGAGATGAGCTCTGACATGGAGGGTGGATTGTATGCCTCGACATGTAGGGCAATCTCGGGAAGCATGTTTCGTACAGGTCTGGACTGCTTCCTTCTCGATCATGGGAGTGATGTGAATGGTCGCCAACTCTCTCCATCGGGTGATGAACATGTCGACCAGCTCACCAGGGTCTTGCATCAAGGTGAGGAGCTCGATGGTTTCCAAGTTGCTTTAGACTTCGTAGAAGCATTGGTAGAATAACTGACCCATTTCTTGCCAAGTGTGCATCGAGTTTAGCAGCAGCGAGCGTACCACTGGAAGGCTGGTCCTTCGAGAGTCTCGACAAACTGACGGAGGAGGAGACGTTCATCAGTTGCTGTCTCTCAGTAGGCTGCTTGGAAGTGGGCCGTATGCTGGTGAGGAGACGTGGTACCATTGAACAGGAGGAGTTTCCCTTTTTGATAGTTTGGGGGAAACGGCTCGTGGTCAATGTACGGAGGATATGGTTTTTGGTAAAGTGGCATCTCCTGCATGATCGGGACCTTGTTCTTGAGGCTATGAGCCACCATAGCATTTATGTTGGTTTTGGACACCCCGTCAGAGGAGCTGTCTTGGGAGACTGGAGGGGAAGTCTGCCTAGGAGCTGTGTCCTCACCCTTCAGGGAATCAGACGAAGAAGGTCACCTGGAGACTTCTAGGCGCTCCATCTTTCTGAGGATGACTTGCATCATTTCCTCGATCTTGTTTGTCCACTCCTCCTGAGCGTCGTTTGGGTCATTGATCACTAGTACACTGATCGTTTCTTCTAGGAGGTTAGAGTCAAGTGATGCAACGGACTGTCGAGGCTGGCGAGTCGTGTGTAGAAAGTCAGTCTGGAGGGGCTGAGCTTACCCCAACTAGACTCGGGCTTTGTATGCCGATCTTGTGAGGACTGGGTCTTGACGGTCTTGGGACCGTGACGTCTGGGTGATGATCACCGAACAGTATTCATGCACTTACTCAAGCTCTAGAGTTTTAAGAGGGAAGAAGGGATTAAAAGGCAAGAGGTCGTCAGGGGTGGTGACCTCGACTGCCTTGCAAGTTTCCCTGGACAGGATCTGCTAGCCTCTTTTCCGCTCGATCCTGAGGCGACTGTGGACCTCATTCCAAAACCAAGCATGAGACCTAGACTACCCAATTTTCTTCGAACTGGTGAGGGCCATGTCTATGAGCCGGAGCAGGGAGTGCGACCCAAGGATGGAGGACAGCTTGGGTTCTTGTCTTGGAGGTTGGAGGCCTCTGTCCGACATCAAGTCGTTGCCCCAAGTTTCTTTGTGAGGCCTAGGTGTTCGGCTCACTCAGAGTAAGCTCAAGATGGTACTCTTAGGGAGGACCTTTGAGTACCACAGCTCGAGGTGCTTTCCTATCTTAGGGGAAGTGGCAAAGGAAGAAGCTGGTTCGTGACTCCGCCTGAGTCTGGATTCAAGAGGGACCTGCAAAGATGATGCGTTTGCACCTTTAGGGTTAGCCATTCGATGACTTGGGGGTCAGCTTGGGCTCGGTCAATGGGTTCAACCTGAGGAGGCCGAGACCCACGAGCTTGTATTTGTGAGGGATGACGCGGAAGCTTATTTCTCACAAGGTGAACCTATTTGTGCCGAGAGGGAAAACGGTACAATCGACCCTCCTATGCTCAAGTTAGCATAAAGCTAACGCTACCCCGAGCTGTGGAAAGCGAATGCAAGACACATGTAGGGTTTGGCAAGAGAAGGCCTGACCCTAGATGTGAGATGAAAGAAACATGATGGTTGCCCCGATGTGTGGCTTGAGTGGATAGACCATGAGCCTTTGAGTGTGTGCGAGGTTTGAAGACCTCAAGATCTCCGCCTCTGTGTACCGGCCCTCCAAGTGTGAAGGCTCGGAGTAGCGAAGGACCACAGGGGGTTTCCTTGTGACGAACCTCGAGAGCGATGGCAGTTTTCTTGCCTCTCGCAGGAATGGACGGGGCAGCCTTCCGACATACCGTAGTAGTATGACTGGCAGGAGATTTTCCAGTAGCAAGGTGTGAGACAGTATGAGTGCTACCCATGCAAGGGGCCTTGGTGGAGAGTCCACCAGGGCAAGAAAGTCGGGAGGTAGGGACCTTTAAGTCCCCTCTCTCACCGATCCAAGTGAGAACCTAGGAGCTGAATCGTGAGTCCTGACTCAGAAGGAGAGTAGGAAAGGAGGCTTGAGCGACTCGCTTCCCTAGGACAGCCAAGAGTGCAGGAATAAGGATGTCCCCAACCTGGATGAACGGGTTGAACAACCTAGGTGCCATAGAAATAGGGGCAGAAAGTTAAAAGGAAATTGGTCAAACAACAACAAACCGACTAAGGGTAGTAAGTCCCCTGTGGAGTGGCCAAGCTGGTTAGGTGCCTCGATCTCAACCTTTGGATATAGGTGATCTGGCGGCACGTGTCTCTACTTTCTGATGAACCTGGGATTTGAGATCGCTCTCTCGGAACCTTGCTCAAAGGCAAGGGCATGTATACCAACCAATGAGAGAGGAGATTTAGGTGGGTTTGGCACTTACTTGAGCTGGCTTGCGTGGGCACCCTCTTAGATCACGAAGAAAGTCCCCCCAGCTACTTGAGCTGGTTCGAAATCGCCTCCCTTGACCTGTAATCCTCTTGTTTTTCTGCATAACACTTCTATGGTTAATTTGTAAGACAAGTGGGTCGAAGGGATCCACCCTTGTCTTAGGGAAATGCACGTTCACATGAGAAGCCAATGAAGTGCAAGGTTCGGTGAAAGATAGAAAAGGGAAGAGAGCTTGACGTAGGGGTGAGACTAGCCTGACAACTAGAAATTACGGACTCGAAGTGGTAGCAAGACAGGCATGGTTCTCAGGACCAGCACAATGGCAATACTACTTGAAACCGAGGTCGGCGCGTCGGTGATAGGCTAGGTCTATCCTCAGTCGAGTGAGAGGAGAAAGAGGTGAATAGGAAATAATAAGACGACAAAAGAAGAAAAAATCCATACATCAATAGGCATCACGGTGGGCAATGCAAGGAAACAGCGCATCCCGTGTGGACGGCGCTAGCTTCTGACAAGGCACATGGCAATAGTTTCTCCTTGGTCGCACAACGATAGGCTCGGGATGCAGGGAGAACGACGATGAGCACCGAGCACGAGGAGGAGGCTCTCGGACGGCAATAGGTATTGCCAAAGCCCCTAGCTGACGACGATAGGTATCGTTGTTTACACTAGATGCACGACAAGGAGGAACACCTGTAGGCGGCAACAAACCGTACCGTCTTCTTCACCGAGACGTCAAAGCTACGTCCTTGGGCGGCGATGGGCAGCGCCATCTACAAACCTCACTTGAAGGAAGAAACAGAGGAGTAGAAGGGGAAGGAGACTCGCTCATGGCGCTGCCATCACCATGCATGCCTTGTGAGACCAAGGGAAAGGCATGCACGGCACTGCCACTACCGTGCATGACTCCTGCGAGGAACTCAGACGAAGAAGAGGGGAGAAGAGAGAGAAGAAAAGAAAAAGAAGAGAGGTGAGGTTTACCTCAAACCTAAGGGTACCTAACAAAAGTTTCTCTCACCTCACTCTCTCTCAAGAGTAACACAACAATGGTAAGAAAGAGAAACTTGTATTATGTGAAAACTCTCTTGTGTGTGTATGCCTCTGCCTCTTCTCTTTTTCTACGTACAATGATGGTACGTATATATAGGTGTGCCCCAAACATGGGTGGATGATTAAAAGTAACCCTAATTATAGGAAGTTAAGATTAACTTGAATTAAAAGAAATTAGAAAATAGGGTGCAAAATGATAGATTTTCCCCTTCCTAACAAGTTGTGGAATTTCATAACAGTATTTGTGTTTCGCGTGATCTTGCATGGCTGATCCAAGGTCGTTTTGATGCTTGATTGTTCGTAAGATGATTGTTTTCTTGTAGGGCTAGGCATGGCGATTGATTTGATACAAACTTCGAGCCATAGATCTGGTTTTTGTTGCACGAACATGTGACTTGAAATTTGAGTAGATCTTGAAACTTTGGATCGATAGTGTATTCATTCCTTGATGTTTTTATGTGTTTTCTTCATTGAATCACACTGAGCATGCCACTACGATAACGGGGCGCCTAACGCAGATGGATTTCGTGGTTGAATGAAGATTTTATCGGAATTTTTGTCAGAAACAAGGATTCCTACAACAGAATTTGCAATCTGTTTGTCGGCTTCATGTGCAAAATTCGATTGTTAATCATGTACAGAGTTCGGGTCAGAGATGGCCCGAGACCTTACGTCCGCAATGGAATTGGTCTCACATCAATCGGGCTCCCGAGGGGCATGATTTGGCCACCCGAGCTAGGCACGACGCTGCTAAATTTCCTGTAATTTCTTCACAGATCAGCAAATTCTCTCTAGCTTTTCTTTGCGCTCAGGTATTGTCATGGAGCGTGCCACATATCGAATCGCTCGCCTTAACTAGACAAACATGCTCCCCAAATTTGAGCACGATCCGACTTAGGACATGAGAGATATGAGCATCAAAATTCATTGGTCGTGACTGTCCCTTCAATGGTGCCTCACGGGAACAGCATGCAGCTTCTCCTCTTTCACTCTTTCGCCTATAACGTCTTCTTGGAATGTCTGTTTGAGCTGAAACTTGACCCTTAGGGGTTTTCAACCATATCGGATCCAATGATGATGGTCCCACAGCAATTTGAGATGCTAAAAATGTAGCTCTAGTTATAGGGGTCTGTTTCAGAGTGCTCGAGGTCGATTCTGCCTAAACTGTTTCTCAATCTGCACTGCCTTAGACATGTCGGAACATGACAAAATTTAGCAAAAGACTCTTGAGAGACCTCATGAAGATCTTGGCAAGTTCTGGGGCTGTTCTGAGAATGTCAAAACATCCACTACTCGCTAGGCCTTTATTGAGCGGGGGCCTCATGTTGATGAAAAATACCTTCCAATATATGGGATTTGAGATCGCTCTCTCAGAACATTGCTCGAGGGCAAGGGCATGTATACCAACCGATGAGAGAGGAATTGAAGGTGGGTTCGAGACTTACTCAGGCTGGCTCGAGTGGGCGCCCTCTTAGATCACGAAGAAAGCCCCCCAACTGCTTTAGCTGGTTCAGAATCGCCTCCCTTGACCTATAATTCTCTTGCTTTTTGAAAAACACTTCTATGATTAATTGGTAAGACAAGTGGGTTAGAAAGACCCACCCTTGTCTTAGGGCAATGTACGTTCATACGAGAGGGCACTGAAGCATAAGGTTTAAATAAAGATAGAAAAGGGAAGAAAAACTTGACAAAGAGGCGAGACTAGCATGGCGATTGGAAAGTCATCGACTCAGAGTGGTAGCATGACAGGCATGGTTCTCAAGACCAGCACAGCGACAATACTACTCAAAACCACGACTGATATGGCAATGCTAGGCTAAGTCTATCCTCAGTCAAGTGAGAAGAGAAAAGATAATGAAAGAAGAGACGAGGCGGGAGAGAGATCAGGTCCCGATGGCACTAGATGTTGCCTCTCACGACCATGGAGTAGCAGTGTCATGGCCCTTTGGCGGCGCTCGACACTACTGCTCATGACTAGAGAGTGAGGAATGAACTACAAATGGTGTTAGGCTTTGCCATTGGCAATATAAGAAAACAACATGCCACAGCGTAGGCCGCGATAGTTTTTGATGAAGCGCGCGACGATGGTCATTCGTGAAGCACGTGGCGGTAATCCTCACGAGGCGCATAGTGATAAGCATGAGAACACGAA
Source organism: Amborella trichopoda (assembly GCF_054954075.1). Classification (NCBI taxonomy): domain Eukaryota; kingdom Viridiplantae; phylum Streptophyta; class Magnoliopsida; order Amborellales; family Amborellaceae; genus Amborella; species Amborella trichopoda. Next base: position 21,733,329 of record NC_142340.1, read on the forward strand.
GGACGACAATGAACGCCGAACATGCGAAGGAGGCGCATGGATGGTGGTAGAGGTTGTCGAGGCCTATAGTGGGCGGCGATGGGTATCGCAACAGAGAATGACCCCTACAAGTGGAAACAAGTTGCGCCGTTTGGGTTCTTCACTAAGACATCCAAGCTACATCTGTGGACGACGATGGGCAGCACCAACTACAGGCTCCACTAGACAAAAGAGATAGAAGAAAAGAAGGAGAAGGGGGCTCACGCATGGCGCTGCCATCGTCATGCACGACTTGTGTGACCTCAAGGGAAGCATGCACGACACTGCCACTGCCGTGCATGACCCCTGTGAGGAGCTAAGGCGGGGAAGAGGGAGAAGAGAGGAAAGAAGAGACAGAGAAGTAAAGGAAAAGAAGAGAGAGAAGATTTATCTCGAACCCAGGGGTACCGACCAAAAGTTGCTCTTACCTCACTCTCTTTCTCAAACATGACCCAACAATGAGAAGAAAGATAAACTTCTATTAAGTAAAAACTCTCTCTTTTGTGAAAGGTTGAGCCCTCTAATGCATACAATGCTGGTACGTATATATAGAATTTTCCCCAAACATAGGTGGATGATCAAAAGTAATCCTAGTTGCTAGAAATTAAGATAAAATTGAACTAAAAGAAATTAAAAAATGGGGTGAAAAATGATAGATTTGCCCCTTCCTAACAATTCATGAAATTTCAAAACAGTCGCTGTGATACCTTAGAACTTGCATGATATTGCATGGCTGATCCGGGGTCGTTCTGATGCCCAGTTGATCGTATGATGATTGTTTTCTTGTAGGGCTCGCCATGACTATCGACTTGAAATTTGAATGAATCTTGAAACTTTGGATCGATAGTGTACTCATTCCTTGAAGTTTTTTGGTGATTTGTTTACTGAATTATATTGAGCACGTCGTTACGATCGCGGGGTAATAAACACAGCTCGATTCCATGTCAGAACGAAGATTTTTCAACTTTAGAATTTTGGTCAGAATCTAGAATTCCAACGACGGAATATGTAGTCATTTTGTAGGCTTTGTGTGTAGAATCCGACCATTCATCACATACGGGGTTCCAGTCAGTATTAGCCCGAGACCTTACGCACACGATGGAATTGGTCTTGCAATGATCGGGCTCACGAGCGGCGTGATCTGGCCACTCGAGCAAGGCACGACATTGCTGAATTTCTTGCCCTTTCTTCACGGATCAACAACTTCTCTTTAGCTTCTCTTCGTGCTCAGGTGTTGTCATGGGGCGTGCCACATATCAAATCGCTCGTCTTGATTAGACGAACATGCTCACTAAATTTGAGCATGATCCAACTTAGGACAAGTGAGATATAAGCGTCTAAATTCACTGGTCGTGACTGTCCTTTCCATGGCATGGAGTTGCAGGGTGGCCGCACCCTCCTGTTTCACTCTTTTGCCTATAACTTCTGCTTGGAGTGTTTGTTCGGGCTGAAATTTGACCCCTGGTGGTTTTCAATCATGTTGGATCTAATGGTGGTAGTACCATAATAGTTTGAGACACTGAAAATGTAGTTGTAGTTATAGGGGCCATTTTAGGGTGTTAGAGTTTGATTATGTCGGAACTGTTTCTCAGTCTGTATTGCCTTAGACATGTCGGAATGCAACGAAACTTGGTCAGAGAATTTCGAGAGACCTCATGAAGATCTTGGACAATTAACAGGCTATTTTGAGATTGCTAGAATTTCCACTGTTTGCTAAGCTTTATAGAGCGAGGGCCCCATGTTGATGAAAAATACCTTCCAACATAGCTTTCCTTGAGTCACATCCTTAGGAGGTTAAACCCAAAAGACGATGCACTCGTAAAAATCGAGGCTACAATTCAATTGTCCTCACCAGGGCCCACGCTTGTTTGGGTGGTAAAGTGGAGACACATTGAACTGAGAACTGAGGTAGACACGGATGATGAGAGAAATATCTTCCTCCAGTGCCCACCTTATCCATTCAGAGCACTTCTATCACCCAAAGAACTTATTAAGACTAAACATGAAATGGCATAGAATCAAGGAGCTATGGTTAAAAAACGGGAATCGGAATTCTTCGACCCAATGTGTGCGGAAGTCGAGCAGGTAGATTGGAGAGAGCCCATCATTAATTTTATAAAGTGCAGTAGACTCCCTAAATATCGTACTGAACAAAATAGTGTCCGTCGAATGTCTACCAAGTACACCTTCCTTGAAAGAGATGCTCTCTTGTGATGGTCTTTTCATAGTATTCTTCTTAGATGTGTGGCCGCTTAAGAAGCAAATGAGGTGCTGGAAGAAGTACACTCAGGCATCTATGGATTGGATCAGTCTGGCCCAAAATACTATGAATGAATACATAGATTGGGGTAATATTGGCCTTTCATGGCTACTGACTCTTTAAACTATGCTAAGAAGTGGGTATGCCAAATACACTCGAGCCTTGTTCATCAGCCCCAAAGCCCTTACACCCTACAGTGGTATCATGGCCCTATCACAATGGAGTATGGATATTGTAGGGCCTATTGACCCTCCTTCGGCAATGGGTCATGCCTTTATTCTAGCCACAACATATTATTTCTCCAAGTGAGCTGAAGCGGTCCCCCTCAAGCAAGTTCTTGAGACCATGGTGGCTAATTTCGTTCTACATCACATCATATACAGGTTTGGAGTGCCTGACTAGTTTATATCTAACAATGGCCCTCAGTTTAGAAGTCATCACAATGATCGCTTGGTTAACCTGTTCGATTTTGAGTGGAAGTACTTAACTACGTACCACCCTCGAGCCAACAGATTAGCTGAGGCTTTTAATAAGACCCTGTGCAACGTTTTAAGGAAGTCGGTATCAAAAATGCAGAAGAATTGGCATAAGAAGCTTCCCAAAGCCTTGTGGGCTTATCGCACTACCATGCGAAATGCCACTGATTCCATTCCTTATTCCCTAGTCTATGGGGGTTAAGCCTTTCAATGAGACCCTGTACAACATTTTAAGGAAGTCGGTATCAAAAACGAAGAAGAACTAGAATAAGAAGCTTCTCGAAGCCTTGTAGGCCTATCACACTATCATGCGAAATGCCACTGATTCCATTCCTTATTCCATAGTCTATGGGGGTGCAGCAGTTTTCCTCCTTAATATTCAACTCCCTTTACTATGTGTCGCTATACATGAAGGACTGACAGAAGATGAGAGAGTCAAACTTCAGTATCAAGAATTGGATACACTCAATGAAAAGAGGTTAGAAGCTAAACAGAACCTCGAACTCAACCAGGGGAGAATGAAGAGGGCCTTTGACAAGTCAGTCAGAGTCTGCTCATTCGCCCATAGGGATCCATTTCTAGCCGTCAAGAGGCCGATTGCTATGCATGGGTGGCACAAAGGGAAGTTTGAACCTACATGAGCATATCCCCTCAAAGTCAAGAAAGTCTCACCAAATGGGGCTTACATAGTGGCACATCTTGATAGAGAGGAGACCATGTCCCCTATCAATGGGCCATACCTAAAGAAGTATTATCCATGATACATGCTCAAAAGACGAAATGTGTAACAAGAAGTTAAAAAGGCGGTAAAAAGAAGAGAAGCAAGACAGTTCAAACAAAGTTAACTCCTTTTATTGCATCAGAAAGAGTTACAAGCCAAATAGCCCATTATTAGGGAGGTTACAAATCTATCATACAGTATTGCTCTCACATTAGAAGAAAAGAGAGTAGCTGTGTCGGAATGTCACTCTTGCATCTGAGGAAAAGAAGACGGTTGACCCCAAGCGTCGCTCTTGCATCTTAGAAAAAGAAAGCAATTGACCCCCAACGTTGCTCTTGCATCTAAGGAAAAGTGGACAGTTACAAGCCAAAAAGCTGCTCTCGCATTAGGAGAATAGAAGGATTTTAGATCGAGTTATCAAACATACAAAGCAAACCCTTTTATCAAGGAACTGGCCTATGATGGAGAGCACACCCTCTTCACAATGAGCACCCTTCCACAGAACAACATGGACTTCACTGTTGTGCTGGAGGATTTGGCTTCCAACAGACTTCATAAACCCGACCTTACCATTGGACACCACCCTTTGCCTACTCAAGTCATCACCGTGCGTGATTATCGTTGCGAATGACTTAGCGTCATGTGTGACCATCACCTCGCATGACTCAGCACCATGCGCCACAATTGTTGTGCGTAGCTCATTGCCGAGCACGACCACAACCACAATCGGGCACAACTTGTTGCCACTCATCAAAGGATCGAGCGAACAGCAACAGTTGTGCGCAACTAACGCCTCATGCATCATGTTGCTAGCCATGCGTGACTAAGGCACTGACTAGCGCCACATGAGACTAGCGTTGACTGTGTCTTCAAAAGACTAATGTCGGCTGTGTTTTTAAGGCCTAGCACCGGTTGCATTTCCCAAAGGCTAACTTCAGCTGTGTTTTTAGAGCCCAGCGTCAACTGCATTTTCAAAAGGCTAACGCTGGCTGTGTCGCTAAGGACTAATATCGCCTGTGTCTGATAAAGGGCTAATGCTGGCTGTGTTCTCCATTGCCGTGCATGTTCGCTCATGACGCTTCAGACGGTGATTATTCAGCTTCTTCAAGACCCTTCGTCCCCTTACGACCCTTCTGTTTTCGTGTCCCTTAGGCTGCAGGTGACCTTTTAACTCCTCAAAATCCCTTGACTCCCCGTGACTGTTCACCTTCTGGTGACCGTTCGTTGCCTGTGACCTTTCATCTCCCCAAGACTATTCACTTCTTGGTGGCCGTTCGTTGCCAATGACTGTTCACCTTTCGATGACCATTCGCTGCTGGTGACCGTTCATCTCCCTGCGACCGTTGCCTCCCAATGACCCTTCGTATCCAATCAACTGTTTACTCCCCTGCGACCTTTCAGCTACTCAACGGGAAACCACTTTCCTTAACTGGAAACCCACTGTTCAACCTTCCCCTCTCCTTCCTAATGGCATAAAGTCACCAAAAAACCCTGGAGGTGAGTAAAAGTTCGCTAGCAACACCCTCCTACACCTTGTGCGCCCTTTTCTCTCACTTTTTCGATACTCCAGAAACACTGCGGGAACCTTAACTGGCCTTGACAAGCTGCCTGCTTCTCAATTCTGCCAATTGTGACCCTTATCAGTAGTACCCACATTCGCATCGGAGTTCTCACATGAAATCTCTGTGCCTTCAGAAAACTCCTGCAAACCCTCTCCTGCAAGCTCTACGTTCTTGCCGAAATTCTCGCCAAGAGCTCTCTGTCTCACACTAAAATGCATTGCACCACAATCCAAACTATACGACCATAAACTGTAGCGAAGATCCAGAAGCACAACCTTAACTTGCATGGTCCTAGTTGTATGACTTTAAACTTCATAAACACAGTCCAAACTATAGGAATTTAAACCATAGTACACGACCTGGCTACCTGACGTTAAAAGGCTCAGCACCACGGTTCCAACTATACGACCATAAACTGTAACGGAGGTCTAGTTGCATGACCTTAAACTGCATGGTCCTGTTTGCATGAATTTAAACTACATAACCACAGTCCAAACTATATGATTTTAAACCACAATACACGTCCTGGTTGTATGACATTAAAAGGCTCAGCACCATGGTCCAAAGTATAAGACCATAAACGGTAGCAGAGGTTCTGTTGCACGACCTTTAACTGCATAGTCCTAGTTGCATAACTTTAAACTGCATAACCATAGTCCAAACTATATGACTTCCTACCATAGTACAGGTTTTCGTTGCTTGAGGTTAAATGGGTCATCACCACGGTCAAAACTGTATGACCATAAATGGTACCGGAGGTCTATTTGCACGACCTTAAACTTTGTGGTCCTAGTTGCATGACTTTAAACTACCTAACCGCAGTCCAAAGGATCAGCACCACGGTCCAAACTATATGACCATAAACTGCAATGGAGGTCTTGTTGCACGACCTTAAACTACGTGGTCCTTGTTGCATGACTTTCAACTACATAACCGCAATCCAAACTATATGACTTTAAACCATAGTTCTCGTCCTAGCTGGATGATGTTAAAAGGCTCAGCACTACTGTCCAAACATGACCATAAACTGTAGTGGACGTCTAGTTGTACGACCTTAAATGGTTAGGTCCTAGTTGCATGACTTTAAACTGCATAATCACACTCCAAACTAAATGACTTTAAACCATGGTACACGTCCTTGCTACATGACATTAAAAGGCTCAGCACCACGGTCCAAACTATACGACCATAAACTGCAGCAGAGGTCTAGTTGCACGACCTTAAACTGCATGGCCCAAGTTGCATGACTTTATACTGCATAACATAAGTCCAAACAATCTGACTTTAAACCATATTACACATCCTTGCTACATTACGTTAAAAAGCTCAGCACCATAGTCTAAACTATATGACCATAAACAGAAATGAAGGTCTAGCGGAACGACTTTAAAATGAATAACCACAATCCAAACTATATGACTTTAAACCATAGTACACATTCTGGCTACCTGACGTTAAAAGGGTCAGCACCATGTCCAAACTATATGATCATAAACTGTAGCAAACGTCTAGTTGCACGACCTTAAACTGCATGGTCCTAGATGCATGACTTTAAATTTCTTAACCACAACCCAAACTATATGACTTTAAACCGTACTACACATCCTGGCTGCAAGACTATAAAAGGCACTACACCACGGTCCAAACTATATGACATTAAATTGCATGCTTCTAGTTGTACGACATTAAACTGCATAACCACCATCCAAACTATATGAATTTAAAACATAGTACACGTCTTGGCTGCATGACATTAAAAAGCTCGGCACCAAAGTCTAAACTATACGACCATAAACTGTAGCGGAGGTCTAGTTGCGCAATCTTAAATACCAAGGTCCTAGTTGCATGACTTTAAACTACCCAACCAAGGTCCAAACTAATTGAAGTTAAACCATAGTACACGTTCTGGGTGCATGACATTAAATGGTTCAGCACCACAGTCCAAACTTTATGACCATATACTGCAGCGGAGGTTTAGTTGCATGACCTTAAAGTGCATGATCTTAGTTCCATGACTTTAAACTACATTACCACATGCCAAACTCTATGAATGTAAAACGTAGTACGCGTCCTAACTGCATGACATTAAAGGCTCAACACCATGTTCAAAACTACACGATTATAAGTTATGGCGGAGGTCTAGTTGCCCGACCTTAAACTGCATGGTCATCGTTGCCTAACTTTAAACTGCATCACCACAATACAAACTATAGGACTTGAAACCATAGTACACATCCTGGCTGCATGACGTTAAAAGGCTTAGCACGACGGTCCAAACTTAACAACCATAAACTATAGCGATGGTCTAGTTGCATGACCTTAAACATCATGGTCCTAGTTGCATGACTTTAAAGTGCATATCGACAACCCAAATTATATGACTTTAAACCATAGTACACGTTCTGGCTGCAAGACATTAAAAGGCATTGCACCACGTTCCAAACTATATGATCATAAAACTGTAGCAGAGGTCCTGAAGCACGACCAAATATTGACAAGTGATAGTAGTAGAACTTTAAACTGTATAACCAAAGTCCAAACTATAAGACTTTAAACTATAGTACACGTCCTGGCTGCATGACGTTAAAAGGCCCATCACCATGGTCCAAACTATACAACCATAAACTGTAAAAGAGGTTAAAAGTCTCCACACCACGGTCCAAACTATACAATCATAAACTGTAGAAGAGGTTAAAAGTATCCACACCACGGTCCAAACTATACGATCATAAACTGTAGCGGAGGTCTAGTTGCAGGACCTTAAACTGCATGGTCCTAGTTGCATGGCTTTAACCTGCATAAGCACAGTCCAAACTATATGCTTTCAAACCATAGTACACGTCCTGGCTACATGACGTTATTACGCTCAGCACCACTCTCCGAACTATGCAACCATAAACAATAGCGGAGATCTAGTTGCAAGACCTTAAACTGCAGGGTCATAGTTACTTTACTTTAAACTGCATAACCACAATGCAAATATTTTGACTTTAAACCATAGTACACGTCCGGACTGCATGACATTAAAAGCCTCAGCACCCCGGTCTAAGCTATATGAACATAAGCTGTAGCGGAGGTCTAGTTTCACGACCTTAAACGACATGGTCCTAGTTGCAAGACTTTAAACTGCATAACCACAGTCCAAACAATATGACCTTAAATCATAAAACACGTCCTACCTGCATGACGTCAAAAGGCTCAGCACCACGGTCCAAAGTGTACGATCATAAACTGTAGCGGACGTTTAGTTACACGACGTTAAACTGCATGGTCCTAATTGCATGACTTTAAACTACATTAGCACAGTCCAAACTGTATGAATTTAAATCATAGTACACGTCTAGGAAGCATGACATTAAAAGGCTCTGCACCGCGGTCCAAACAATAAGACCATAAACAAGATTGGAGCTAGTTGCACGACCTGAAACAGCATGGTCATAGTTGCATGACTTTGAACTGCATAACCACAGTCAAAACTTTATGGCTTTAAACCATAGTACACGTCCTGGGTGCATGTAGTTAAATGGCTCAGCCCCACGGTCTAAACTATACGACCATATACGGTAGCAGAGGTTTAATTGCACGACCTTAAACTACATGGTTCTAGTAACATGACTTTAAAAGGGCATAACGACAATCCAAACTATATGACTTCAAACCATAGTACATTTCCTGGTTGCACGATATTAAAAGGCTCAGTACCCCTGTCAAAACTATACGACCATAAACTGTAGCGGAGGTCTAGTTGCACATCCTTAAACTGTTAGGTTCTACTTGCAGGACTTTAAACTGCATAATCGCAATCCAAACTATGTGACTTTAAACCATGGCACACGTCCTGGCTGCATAACATTAAAATGCTCAGCACCTCGGTCCAAACTATACGAGCATAAACTGCTGCAGAGGTCTAGTTGCACGACCTTAAACTACATGGTCCAAGTTGCATGACTTTAAACTGCATAATCACTGTCCAAACAATGTGACTTTAAACCATAGTACACATCCTTGCTACATGACGTCAAAAGGCTCAGACCATTATCCAAACTATGAGACCATAAACTGGAACGGAGGTCTAGTTGCACATCCTTAAACTGCATGACCCTAGTTGCATGACTTTAAGCTGAATAACCATAGTTTTGGCTGCATGATGTTAAAATGCTCAGCACCACGGTCCAAACATAACGACCATAAGCTGTAACAAAGGACTAGTTGCCTGACCTTAAACTGCATCGTCCTAGTAGTATAATTTAAGAGTTCTTAACCACAGTCCAAACTCTATGACTTTAAACCATAGTACACGTCCTAGCTGCAAGACAGTAAAAGGATCTACACCACGGTCCACCTATACGACCATAAACTTTAGCGGAGGTCTAGTTGGATGACATTAAATTGCTTGGTCCTAGTCCAATGACTTTAAACTGCATAACCACAGTCCAAACTATATGAATTTAAACCACAGTACACGTCTTGGCTGCATGACGTTAAAAAGCTTAACACCATAGTCTAAACTATATGACCTTAAAATGTATGGCGTTAAACCAAGGTCAAACTATACAATGTTAAACCATAGTACACATCCCTGCTGCATGATGTTAAAAGGCTCAGTACACGGTCCAAGCTATACGACCATAAACTATAGCGGAGGTCTAGTTGTACAACCTTAAACTGCATGGTCCTAGTTACATGACATTAAACTGCATAACCACAACCCAAACTATATGAGTTTAAATCATAGTACACATCCTGGCTGCATGACGTTAAATGGCTCAGCACCAGGATCCAAACTATACGACCAAAAACTGTTGCAGTGGTCTAGTTGCATGACCTTAAACATCATGGTCCCAGTTGCATGACTTTTAAGTGCTTATCGACAACCCAAATTATATGACTTTAAACCATAATACACGTCCCAGATGGGAGAAAATAAAAGGAACTGCACCACGTTCCAAACTATATGACCATAAACTATAGCGGAGGTCCTGCAGCAGGACCTTAAAGGCATGGTCGAGTTGTATGACTTTAAACTGCATAACCACAGTCCAAACTATATGTCTTTAAGCCATAGTACACGTCTTGGCACCATGATGTTAAAAGGCTCAGCACCACGATATAAACTATATGACCATAAGCAGTATAGTTGCTTGACCTTAAACAACATGGTCTTATTTGGATGCTTTAAACTGCATAACCACAATCCAAACTATATGACTTTAGACCATAGTACATGTCATGGCTGCATGGCGTTAATAGGCTCAGCGTCACGATCCATACTACACGACCATAAACTGTAGCAGAGGTCAAGTTGCATGACTTTAAACAGCATGGTCCTAGTTGCATGACTTTAAACTTCATAACCACAGTCCAAACTACATGACTTTAAACCATAGTACACATCCATGATGCATGACGTTAATAGGCTAAACACCACCGTCCAAACTATACAACCATAAAACAGTAACGGAGGTCTTGTTGCATGACCTTAAACTGCATGATCCTAGTTGCATAACTTTAAACAGCATAACCACAGTACAAACTTTATAACTTTAAACCATAGTATATGTCCTGGTTGCATGACGTTAAAAGGCTCAGCACCATGGTCCAAACTATACAACAATAAACTGTAGTGGAGGTCTAGTTGCACGACCTTAAACTTCATGGTCCAAGTAGCAAGAATTTTAAGTTCATAACCATAGTCCAAACTATTTGACTTTATTCATAGTACACATCCTGGCTGCAAGACATAAAAGGCTTAGCACCACAGTTCAAACTATATGACCATATATTATAGCGGAAGTCTAGTTGCATGACCTTAAACTGCATGGTCCTAGTTGTATGACTTTAAACTCCATGACCATAGTTCAAAATATATGACCTTAAACCATAGTACATGTCTTGGCTAAATGACGTTATAAGGCTCAGCACCACGGTCCAAAGTATATGAACTTAAACTACGGCGGAGGTCTAGTTACACGACCTTAAACTGCATGGTCCTAGTTGCATGACTTTAAACTGCATAACCACAATCCAAACTATATGTCTTTGAACCATAGAACACGTCCTAGCCGCATGACGTTAACAGGCTCAGCACCATGGTCCAGACGATACGACCAAAAACTGTATTGGAGTAATAGTGGCACGATCTGAAACTAGATGGTCGTAGTTGCATGACTTTAAACTACATAACCACAGTCCAAACTATATGACATTCAACCAAGTACACGTCTTGGCTGCATGACGTTAAATGGCTCAGCACCGCGATTCAAACTGTACAACCATAAACAGTAGCGAAGCTCTAGTTGCACGACCTTAAACTACATGGTCCTTGTTGCATGACTTTAAAGTGCATAACCATTGTCCAAACTACATGACTTCAAACCATAGTACACGTCCTTGGTGAATGACGTTAAATGGCTCATCGTCACGATCCAAACTGTATAACCATATACGGTAGCGGAGGTCTAGTTGCACGACCTTGAACTACATGGTCCTAGTTGCATGACGTTAAACTGCATAAACACAATCCAAATTATAAAAGGCTCAGCACCATGGTCCAAACATTACGTTCATAAACTCTAGCAGAGGTCCAGTTGCACGACCTGAAACTGTATGGTCTTAGTTACATGACTTTCAACTGCATAACCATAGTCCAAACTATATGACTTTAAACCATAGCACACATCCTGACTGCATGACTTTAAATGGCTCAGCACCATGGTCCAAACTATACGTCCATAAAATGTAGCGGAGGTCTAGTTGCATGACCTTAAACAGCATAGTAGGAGTTGCATGACATTGAATTGCATAACCATAGTCTAAAAAATATGACTTTAAACCATAGTACATGTCCTGGCTGCATGATGTTAAAAGGCTCAGCACCACGGTCCAAACTATACGACCATAAAGTGCAGCGAAGGTCTAATTGTAAGACCTTAAACAAGATGGTCCTAGTTGCATGACTTTAAACTTCATAACCATAGTCAGAACTATATAACTTTAGACCATAGTACACATTCTGGCTGCATCACGTTAAAAGGCGCAGTACCATAATACGAACTATGCGGCCATAAATTGTAGCGGAGGTCTAGTTGCAAGACCTTAAGATTCATTGTCCTAGTTGCATGACTTTAAAGGGCAGAACTACAGTCCGAACTATATAACTTTACTTATAGTACAAGTCCTCGGTGCAAGAAATTAAAAGGCTCAGCACCACGGTCCAAACTATAGGACCCTAAAGTGTAGCAGAGATCTAGCTGCACGGCCTTAAAGTGCGTGGCCCTATTTCTATGACTTTAAACTACATAACCACAGTCCAAACTATATGACTTTAAAGCATAGTACACATCCTGGCTGCTTGACGTTAAATGGCTCAGAACCACAGTCCAAACTATATGACTTTTAACTATAGCAGATGTCTAGTTGCACGACCTTGAGCTGCATGATCCATGTTGCATCACTTTAAAGAGCATAACCATAGTACAAACTATATGACTTTAAACCATTGTATACATCCTAGCTGCTTGACGTTAAAATGCTCAGGACCACGGTCCAAACCATACGACCATAAACTGCAGCGGAGGTCTAGTTGCACGATGTTGAACTGCATGGTCCTAGTTGCATCACTTTAAACTGCATAACCACAGTCCAAACTATATGACTTTACACCATAGTACACATCCTGGCTAAGTGGCGTTAAAGGGCTCAGCACCACAGGCTAACATATACGACCATAAATTGTAGCTGAGGTCTAGTTGCACGACCTTAAACTGCATGGTTCTAGTGGCATGACTTTAATCTGCATAACCACAACCTAGCCTATATGACTTTAAACCATAGTACACGTCTTGGCTGCATGATGTTAATTGGCTCAGCAACACTGTCCAAACTGTACGACCATAAACAGTAGCGGAGTCCTTGTTGCACGAACTTAAACCGCATGGTCCTAGCCTTTAAACTGTATAACTACCATCCAAACTACATGACTTTAAACCATAGTAAGCGTCCTGGCTGCATGACGTTAAATGGCTCAGCACCACGGTCCAAACTATATGATCATAAACTGTAGCGGAGGTCTAATTGCACGACCTTAAACTACATGCCTAGTTGCATGACTTTAAAGTGCATAACCACAATCTAGACTATATCACTTCAAACCACAAGACATGTATTGGCTGCACGACGTTAAAAGGCTCAACCCCACGGTCCAAACTATAAGACCATAAACTGTAGTAGAGGACTAGTTTCACGACCTTAAACTGCATTGTCTAAGTCGCATGACTTTAAATTAGGTAACCACAGTCCAAACAATATGATTTGAAATGATAGTACACATCCTTACTACATGACGTTAATAGGCTCAACACCATAGTCTAAATTGTAACGAACGTCTAGTTGCATGACCTTAAACTGCATGGTCCTAGTTGCATAATTTTAAACTGAATAACCACAATCCAAACTATATGAATTTAAATCATAGTACACAATTTGACCGCTTAACGTTAAAAGGCTTAGCACCACGGTCCAAACTATACGACCAAAAACTGTAGCAAAGGTCTAGTTGCACTGCGTTAAACTGCTTGATCCTAGTTACATGACTTTAAAGTTCTTAACCACATCCAATACTATATGACTTTAAACCGTAGTACACATTTTGCCTGCAAGACAGTAAAAGGCTCTTCACCACGGTCCAAACTATATGACCATAAACTTTAGAGGAAGTCTAGTTGCCCAACCCTAAACTGCGTGGTCCCAGTTATATGACTTTAAACCACATAACCACAGTCCAAACTATATGAATTTAAACCATAGTATATGCCCTAACTGCATGACGTTAAAAATCTCAGCACCGTAGTCTAAACTATCTGAAACATTAAACTGCATGGTCCTAGTTGCATGCCTTTAAACTACACAACCAAGGTCAAGACTATATGACTTCAAACCATAGTACACGTCCTGGGTGCATTGCGTTAAATCACTCAGCCACACGGTCAAAACTGTACGACCATTTACGGTAATGGAGATCTAGTTGTACGACCTTGAACTACATGGTCCTAGTTGCATGACTTTAAAGTGCATAACCACAGTCCAAACTATATGACTTTAAACCATAGTACACGTCCTAATTGCATGACGTTAAAAGGCTAAACACCACTGTCCAAACATTACAACCATAAACAGCAGTAGAGGTTTGGATGTACAACCTTAAACTGTGTGGTCCTTGTTACATGACTTTAAAGAACATAACCACAGCCCAAACTATATGACTTTAAAACCATAGTACCCGTCCTGACAGCATGATGTTAAATGGCACAACAACACGGTCTAAACTATACGACCATAAACTGTAGCGGAGGTCTAGTTGCATGACTTTAAACTGTATGGTCCTAGTAACATGACTTTAAACTGCATAACCATTGTCGTAACTATAAAACTTTAAACCATGGCACACGTCTTGGCTGCATGACGTTAAATGGCTCAGAACTACGGTCCAAACTATACGTCCATAAACTGTAGCGGAGGTCTAGTAGCACGACCTTAAACTGCATGGTCCTAATTTCATGACTTTAAGCTGTATAACCACAGTCCAAACTATATGACTTCAAACCATAGTACACGTCCTGCCTGCATGACGTTAAATGTCTCAGCACCACGGTCAAAACTACACGACAGTAAACTGTAGCATAGGTCCAGTTGCACGACCTTAAAGTGGATGGTCCTAGTTGCATGACTTTAAACTGCATTACCACAGTCTTGGCTGCATGACGTTAAAACGCGCAGCACCATGATATGAACTATACGACCATAAATTGTAGCAGAGGTCTAGTTGCACGACCATAAACTGCATGGCCCTACTTCCATGACTTTAAGGGGCATAACCACAGTCCAAACTATAAAGTGCACGTCCTGGCTGCAAGACAATAAAAGGCACAGCACCACGGTCCGAACTATATGAAAATAAACTGTAGCGGAGGTCTACGTGCACAACCGTAAATTGCATGGTCCTAGTTGTATGACTTTAGATAGCATAACCATAGTCCAAACTATATAATCTTGAACCATAATACGTCCTGGCTGCATGACGTTAAAAGGCTCAGCACCACGGTCTAAACTATACGACCATATACTGTAGCGGAGGTCTAGTTGCACGACCTTGAACTGCGTGGTCCTAGTTGCATCACTAAAAATTGCA
This sequence comes from Amborella trichopoda, assembly GCF_054954075.1. Taxonomy (NCBI): domain Eukaryota; kingdom Viridiplantae; phylum Streptophyta; class Magnoliopsida; order Amborellales; family Amborellaceae; genus Amborella; species Amborella trichopoda. The sequence continues at coordinate 21,748,552 of NC_142340.1, forward strand.
TAACCAAAGTCCAAACTATATGACTTTAAACCGTAGTACGCATCCTTGCGGCCTAACGTTAAATGGATAAAAACAATGGTCCAGACTGTACGATCATAAACGGTAGCAGAGGTCCAGTCGCACGACCTTAAACTACATAGTCCTAGTTGCACGACTTTAAATCTCATAACCACAGTCCAAACTATATGACTTTAAACCATAGTACACATCCTGGCTGCATGATGTTAAAAGGCACAGCACCATAGTCTATACTATATAATCAAAAACTGTAGCGGAGGTCTAGTTGCACGACCTAAAACTGCATGATCCTAGTTGCATAGCTTTAAACTGAAAAACCACAATGCAAACTATAAGAGTTCAAACCATAATACATGTTATGTCCCCATGACGTTAAAAGGCTAAGCACCACAGTCCAAACTATACCACCATAAACTGTAGTGGAAGTCTAGTTGCACGCCCTTAAATGGCATGGTCCTAGCATAATGAATTTAAACTGTGCTTCGAAGCCTCACAGTTGAAATTGTGGTACACCTCTTTGATATATGGCTTTATAGAGGCAGTCGCATGTCTTGACGGTTGCATGCTATGCTTTGAGGCCTCACAGTCATAACTGAGGTACACCTTGACTAAGGAGGACACGTCGGAGGGGTGGTGTCCTTTCTCCGGGGGCTTGTAGAGAAGGATGTCGTAGGGGATGTGTAGGAGGGTGTCATGCGGTAACCCCATGGAGACATGTAGGAATAGGAAGCAGTTTATAGTCGTACGAATGTACTATATGTCGCGTAGTTTAATGTCTTGCTACAGGGACGTTTGACATTTTTACTCGTGATGACCCGTAGGGGAGGATCAACATGCCCGTCATTTGAGAGTAAGTGCCCCGAGGGGTTTTCACCACACCCCCCCTTATTTTGACAATCTTGCTCATAGTACCCTCTCTAGTTTTCACTATAACCTTCTTTCTTCTTTTTGACATATTTTGCTCATGGTGGCCTTTGGGGTGCACACCATGTCTGTCATCATTTTTTTTATTGTTATTTTTTTTTTTTTGCCCATGACATCCTTGCCGATTTTCGTCATGCCCGTCTTCTTCTCTTTTTTTTTGTGGAAGAGTGTTTTAAGGTCATGCCACTGTGACCATCAATTTAGCATGTTTTAAGGTCATCCACCGAGACCTGAGGGCATGTTTATGGTCTGGCCTCTGAGATCATCTGTTGTGCAGTTTAACGTCATGCCGCTAGGACGTGTGTTATAGTTTAGGGTCGTATAACTTGGACCATAGAGTTTAAGGTCGTGCAACTAGACCTCCACTACAGTTTAAGGTCGTATAGTTTGGACCTTGCAGTTTAGGTTGGTGCATCTAGACCATGGCTATGCAGTTTAAGGTCATGCGGCATGGACCATGGCTATGCAGTTTAAGGTCATGCAGCACGGACCATGGTTATGCAGTTTAAGGTCATGCAGCATGGACCATGGCTACGCAGTTTAAGGTCATGCAGCACGGACCATGGCTATGCAGTTTAAGGTCATGCAACACAGGCTATGGCTATACAATTTATGGTCATGCAGCATAGACCATGGCTATACAGTTTAAGGTCATGTAGCACGGACCATGGCTATGCAGTTTAAGGTCATACAGCACGGACCATGACTATGCAGTTTAAGGTCATGCAGCACAGACCATTGTGTGGAATCATTCTGCTAATTCAATCTCCCCATTGTTTATGAGATTCTGGATAATGTCTCCAATGGCAAGACACTCCTCAGTCTTGTGACCAAGTAACCTATAGTATTGGCAATAATTGGGTTCGTCATCCCGCCCGACCTCTTTCGGCCTCTTCGACGCAGGCAGTTCGATCACTCCCTTTGATAAGAGAGTTTCCAACAACATGAGGATCATAGACTTTTGAAAGGAATAACTCATGTGTTGGAAATAATTGATTTTGTTCTTAGGGACGTCGAGTCTTTTATGTTAGTGACTCGACTTTCCTACCTCTGAGGTATCCCGTCTTTTTTATGCTTTGACTACCATGCCTTTAACAAGTCCTCCACTCCAAATTCGAAGACAGGATGGAGAAGGGACTGACAATGAGGGAGGCGAGGGTGAGCATACCCTTTCTTCTTATAGTGTTGTTTCGATGATCCGATACGGTGCATGAGAGACGGTAAATGAGGCTTGGTGCCCCGAGGGAGTATGCTCAAGCTTATGAGACTTCAGCACCACTTGACACAAGGCTCTTATCATTTCGTCTTTCGACCTCATCTTGGCCTGCAATTGCCTCAATGTGGCCTTAAGTTGTGCGACCTCATCTTCATAGGCTTTCAATACTTCACTGACTGCTCCGGTTTCACCCTTAGCCATTCTTGAGGGCTCCTTACAATTAAGAGAGGAACTAAACCTTCCATCATCATCCTCAGGGGGACATGTGAGGCACTCATGGCATAAGGAGAGCAGGACATTAGCTTTATAGGGAGGCGTGTTATTCCCTAGGCATGGACAAGCCACTTGAACAAGGATATCATGAGGGAAACGGGAGCTCGCTTCATCCAATACTAGGGAACATTTTTCCTCGAATGAGAATGACGAGCTCTCATGAGAGGCAAAAATGTCAGAGGGAGAGGAAGCGAGGGAAGTAGCATCATTAGGGCCACCGAGAGTAGACAATTGTCCGTCATATGCTTAAGATTTTGTGATGAATCCCTGGAAAGAAGGAAGGAGAGTGGCCAGTGGTAGGGTTCCCTTCTTATTCTGAAGATCGATCTCGACAACAGGTTTCTCAAGCCCTTGCAACAGCTCAACAGTATCAGTTTTCTCTCCAGCTTCATCTTGAGGATCCGGGATGCCAAGGAAAACTTTGAGCGAAACGATGGATCATCCTCTTACATTATGGGAAGGGAACCTGTCTCTTCATGAATCAAACTCTCCACCACAAAGGGATCATGGTCAACGCCCTCGGTGGGTTCGGCTTCCATTTCGCTTGAGGCATCAAGATTGCCCCGCAGCAGTACCTTCTGACTCCACAGGAGTTTAGGGGAAAGTAGTTCGGATCCATGAGCTGCCCCGAGTTCAGTCTGCTAGAAGAACGCTTTGCCCAGACCCAAAATGGGCTCGAGCGTCTGATAAGATGATGGTACGGTTGACTCAGGATTGAAGGAGCCACTGGGGCCAAACTGGCTTTTTGCCCCGTTCGTAGGTTTGTCCTTGCCCCGAGTGGGACTTGGACCTTCATAGATAACCGACTTCATCATCCCCCGAGTAACCATTTTGGTGTTCTCCTCATTCAATGCTTTTCCAGCATCATCCGCATGAAGGGGAGTTAGGGGCAAAAAGGGCTCTCGTCTTCGGCAGAGAAATCTTACGTGGTGTCCTCTTCTTTGCCTTCAAAACTAGGGGAAGTTTTGGATCTATGCATGTGTGCACATTGCTTAGTTGTGCCCTGGGTGGGGCGGGGGGATTGGCACGTGTGTGCCCTCTGCAGAAGGACTTCGGGTGACCTGGTGGTCAACTCGGGCTCGAGCAATGTGTCCAGCCTTAAGAGGCTCGGTGCCATGAGTGAGTGTGTCTAACGGAATGGCCATGTGACCATCCCTCCCAGGCATGTGCTGGGAAGTGGGACTAGGAGGTTCCCCTTTGTGTGCTTGGGCAGACGCAGTAACCAGGCTGCCCAGAGCGGTGCAGTTCATATGCAAAGGGTGTGCAGGGCTAGGTCCAGGAAGAGCCGGACCGTGACAATGCCCCGAAGTAACTTGAAGGTCGCCTCAAGTGATGCAGTGTACATGCGAAAGATGTGCAGGGCTAGGTTCAAGAAGACCAGAACCCTGACAATGTCTCGAGGTAACCTGAGGGTTGCCTCGAGTTGTGCAATGCGCATGCAAAAGTAGTGCAAGGCTAGGTTCAAGAAGACTTGCTCCCTAATAGTGTCCTGAGGTAACCTGAGGGTTACCATGAGGTGTGGCTAGCATGGACGGTTCACTAGCTTTGGTGTGTGTGTGCGAGGCAGTGGCTTTCGAGCCACCTCCTCTTGGTGTCAAGTATCCTGTTACACGGGCTCGCAGTGATAGAGAATGGGGGGTAGCCTCGCAGCGACCCACAGGAGCAATGACAAATGAACTGTCAGTCGCAGGAGAGGGAGGGGCGGGCTCAAGGCTGCCTCAAGCAATGGGACCGATAAGTGAGTTACCGGTAGTAGGGTGTGTGCTGTGTTTGGCGGCATGTGTGCCACCAATGCAGGGTGTGTTGACAGAGGGTCCACCATTGCAAGGAGGTAGGGAGTGAGGGACTTTCAGGTCCATCCTTGCCTTTATCTAGGTGATGAGTTGAGAGCGCGACACAAGGTCGATGCTCAGGAGAAAGGTCGTGCACGAGGTTCACGGAACCTGTTCCCGATGAAAACTCACGAGTGCGGGGATTATGAAATCCCCGACTCGGATGAAGGGGTTAAGTAACCCCAAAGACAGGTGTGTGTATAGTGATCAAGAATTAAAAAGAAAGCAAGGTTAAACCAGAACGATCCAACAATGGGGCAGCGTGTCCCCAGTGGGGTCACCAAGCTGGTTTGGTGCCTCGATCTCGCTCCGGATCTAAGTGATCGGGTGACACGTGTCTCAGGTTTGGAAGACCCGAGACCTGAGATCTCTCTCTCGGGAACCTTGTTCACAGAACAAGGGCAGGTGTCCAACTAGTGAGAGAGAAATTTGGGTCGTGAGGCGGGACTTACCTCACTTGGGTCCGTGACGTGCTCGGGCTGGCTCGCGTGGGCGCCCTCTTAGATCACCTTGGAAAGCCCTCTGGCCTATGGCCGGTTTGGAATCGCGTCCCTTGACCTGTTTCTCCTTTCTTGTAAATACACGCACACACATTAAAAGTACCGACAAGTCGGGCAAGGTCCCCACCTTGTTACAAGATGAAATAAAAATGAGAGAGATGAATTAAAATAAAAATAAGAATAAAATAAAATTAGTAAATAGAATTAGGATTGAAATGGAATGAAGTGAAGCGAAATAAATAAAATGAAATGAAGTAAAATAAAATAAAAGGGATCGAAGAAAATAAATTAAGATGAGATAATTAAGGGATAGTAGAACAAAATAAGTGAAATAAAGGAAAATGAAATAAAACGATTGAGGTGAGAAAAATAAAATAAGGGAGGTGAATGAAAAATAACAAAATTAGAAAAAATGGAATTAGCATTAAATAAATTGAAATAAAATGAATTGAAGTATAACGAAATAAAGGAAAATAAGATAAAATAAGATGAGGTAAATGGAAATAAAGTGAAAGAGGTAAAAATAAAATAAATGGGGTAGATGAAATAAATAATACTTAAGATAAAATGAATAAAGTAAATAACATATAGTCAGGGAACATTAAAAAAAAAATGGAATAAAAGAAGATGATATGGAATAAACTAAAGCAAAATAAGTAAAATGGATAAGGTTGAGATGAAGTAGAGGAGATAAATTAAAATAGCGTTAGATGAATGAATTGGTTAAGAAGGTGAGAGGGTTTGACGAAATAGCGTGAAAGGGAGGGGGGAGCGAAATGTGACGAAAATAATGATAAGAGAAATGAAAACGAAAAGATGGAAGGGGCTTTTGCTTGTGGGTTTTTTTAGAGAGAGAGGGAAAGCGATGAGGTTACAGGGAAGAGAAATGGTGGCGCACGAGGTCACGGCGAGAGCAGCAGGTGGTTGAGGGGCCAGCATGCGACTGAGAAGAGCAGCTGAGGGGGCAACAGAGGTGGAGGAGGTTGCAAGAGAGAGCAACAGGTGAAAGTCGTGGCTGGTGCGGGATTAGAGAGAGGTGGAGGTACCTGCTGCTGATGGTTGCGGAAAGAAGAAGATGATATGGTGTGCAGGTGATGGTTGAGAACGGGAGAAGTGATGACAGCGACTGGTTGTGGGGAATTAGGAAGAGAAGAGGTGGAGGTTGCAGGTGTGGAGCAGTGAGGTGTAGATGGGCGCAGCAACTGGGGCTAAGCGTGGCGGAGATGTCTGCCACCTGAGGTAGGGGACAATAGAGTGGAGTGACTGGGAACAGGGGCGGTGAAAGGTGTGCCAAAGAGAGGCAAAGACGTGAGAGATGGGAGCGGCATATGAATGGACGGTGGTGAGGAGATTGGTCACGAGCACAGGAAGAAGAAAGAGAGATGGGCGAGAATGGGGGGAAAGGAGCAGCAGCCAGCTACCATCTGGCGCCAGAGAGGCAGAGAAGAGGGGAAGCCTGGTTGCAGGCAATGGAATTGCTTGGCAGCGAAGGTCGCGGCTGTGAGAAGGTGGCCGCCCGCGATGGACGTCGGTCGCGCACGACGATGTGGAAGATGGGATGCGCCCGGCGTAGAGGAAAGGCGATAGGGGAAAGATGGCTTCGCGTGGCGACAGGGGTTTTAGTAAGGAAATGGGCAAAGGTGGTCTCCTGGGACTACAGGATATGAGAGGGAGGAAGTCACCCCGAGGGTGCACCAAAGAAAGGGTGCTATGAAGGAGTACGAAAAAGAAGAGAGGGATGAACATGAGGGACCATCACAGGAAGAAAGAGGAGGTGGACCCGAGGGTCCACATGGAGGAAGGGGTCATGCACGCATCACAATAGAAAGGAGAAGAAATTAGGTGGACCTGAGGGACCACCAGGAGATAGTGGGGAAAGGTGGTCATGAGGGACCATAGACAGCGAAGGAGAGAATAGGAAAGGAAGAAAGAGTGATACATACGGCGATAGGCTTCCGCTATATGTAGGAGAGGAGAGAGAAAAAAAGAAAAATAGAGGAAGAGAAGAAGAGAAGAAGAGAGAAAAAGAGAAAAAGAGAGGAAGAGAAGAAGAGAGAAAGAGAGAGTAAAGAGAAAGAGAGAAAGGGAAGAGAGAGAAGAGATAAGCTCTGCGGTATCAACCCAAAAGTTTCACTCCTTTTTCTCTCTCCTAAGACGTGACCCAACAATAGGCAAGATAAATTTGTTATTAAGTGAAGGGTGTACGTACAATGGTATTACGTAGTATATATACAATTGTGTCCAAACATGGGTGGATTGATCAAAATTAAACCTAATTGTTGGAAATTAAGATTTAATTGAATAAAAAGATATAGAAAAATAGGGTACAAAATGACAGATTTGTCTCTTCCTAACAATTTGTGGAATTTCAAGACAATCTCTATGCTGCCTTAGAATGTGTGTGATTTTTCATGGATGATCCGGGGTTATTCTGATACCCGTTTGATCGAAAGATGATTGTTTTCTTGTGGGGCTCAGCATGGCGATCAATTTGATACCAACTTCGAGCCATGGATCGTGCTTTTAGGCCACGATTATGTGACTTGAAATTTGGATGAATCTTGAAACTTCGAATCAATAGTGCGCTGGTTCTTTGATGTTTTTCTATGATTTCTTCGCTAGATCACACTGAGCATATCGTCACGATCGCATGGCAATAAATGCAGCTCGATTCCATGTCCGGATGAAGATTTTGCAACTTTGGAGTTTCAGCTAGAATCCAAAATTTCGATGCTAGAATTTGCAGTCACTTCGTCGGCTTCGTGTGTGGAATCCGACCATTCATCATGTACGGGGTTCGGACTAGAGATATCCTTAGACCTTACGCATGCGATGGAACTGGTTTCACGTTGATCGACTTGCGAGTGCCGTGATTTGGCTGCTCAAGCGAGGCGTGATGCAGCTGATTTTCTTGCAATTTCTTCACGAATTAGCAGCTTCTCTCTAGCTTTTCTTCGCGCTTGGGTGTCGGCGTGGTGTGTGCCACATATCGAAACGCTCGTCTTGACAAGAGGAACATGCTCACAAAATTTGAGGGCGATCCAACTCGGGACGGGTGAGATATGGGCGTCAAAATTCACTGGTCGTGACTGCTCCTTTAATGTAGTTGAGTTGCTGGGTGGCCGCACGGGAATAGCATGTGGCTCCTCCTGTTTCGCTCTTTTACCTATAACTTCTTCCTAGAATGTCTGTTCAAGCTGAAATTTGACCCTTGGCAGTGGTCCTACAGCAATTTGACGCACCGAAATATAGTTCGAGTTATAGGGGTATGTTTCAAGGTACTTGATGATGATTCTGACAAAACTGTTTCTCAGTATGCACTGCCTTAGACATGTTGAAATGCAATGAAACTTGGCAGAAGACTTTTAGAAGTCCTCATGAAGATCTTGACCAGTTTTGGGGCCATTCTAAGGCTGTTGGAATTTCTACTATTTTGTTAGGCGTTATTAACCGAGGACTAAGGTGCTGAAAAATGTCTTCAAACAACGTCCAATTCTGGTGATGACGCTAAAAGATACCCAGATCGGTCCAATCTGAGTGACGACCTTAAAAGCTCTCCCCCTTCTTTTATCCCTGACTCTTCTAGCCCTTCTTTATCTTCTGCTAACGTATCTTCTGTAGGATCATCACGCAAATGCTCAGACTATGAGGCTCTTGACAAAAAGCTGAAGAGTTGCAACATTAGCCGACGACATCGAAGGCAGTTGAAAAAGATGGTAGCCCAAGCAGTCAGCTTCCTGTCAGTTGTTGATGCCTTGCGTCAAGAGCCAATGCAAAGCCTCCTCCTACTACCGAAGAGATTCCCAAGGGGAACAAAAATCACAAGGTCAATAAACCTCAATGGCCCCCTGAGCCTGACTTCGAGCAAAGGATGAGAGAATCAAGAGGGAATAGCTTCTACTCTCACGAGGCATGCCACATGGTGCAGATCTTGGAAGTAGTAACCAATGCTGACCCGATCAGTCTCAAGTCAGGCAAGAAGCTACAGCCACCTGTGCAGAAGCTGAAACTTTTGAAGTACCCTAGTTTTCCACTCATCCCTTACCGTAACACACCGACCAATCCACCACTCCTCAAATTCTCGGATCACCATGGGTCCCATATACCCAATCATCTCCAAGACTTAAACCTCCATCAACCTCCATTTTACTAACACCTGCCCTAGTACCCAATTCAACCAGCCCACGCCAGACTTTGCTAGACCTAGCCAGTTGACACCAAGTCCAGTGGCACAACGTTTACCTACTCAACCCTCACAAACTACCCAATCCACACGGTTATACAGTAAAACAGCCAGTACCCCAAAACCAACCTTCATCATCTAAATCTACGTCACAACCCTCTATACCACCCAAACTTGTGGTGTGCCTAGGAGCCCAAAAGATTGATGATGATAAGGTCAAGTATGACGTGGTTGGGAATTTGAAGAAACTCCCTACCCTTCTCAGTGTCTATGATACCCTCATGCTTTCAAGGGACTTTCGTATAGCCCTTGTTCAAGCTCTATCATATACTGAGGTGTATGAGATCGAAGTAGAGCCCATTGAAGTAGACCCTGCAATTCTAAACAATTATATGGTCGTCACTTTCTTGGATGACGACTTGCAATTGGGAGGAAAGTTTCACAACCGGCCTCTCTTCGTAACTGGTGAGTTACATGTGCGTCCCATCAATCGAATTATGATAGATGGGGGATCAGCAATCAATCTTATCCCAAGAAGGATTCTCACATGTCTAGGGTTGGGATCTGATGACCTCACACCAACGAACATTACAGTTCAACGGTTCAATCAGTTGGGAGAAAAACCAGCCGGCATTGTTTGCCTTCGGCTCAAGATCGGTGCATTAAATGATTACTCCCAGTTCCATGTAATCGACACCGATACCTTGTACAACATCCTCCTTGGATGCCCTTGGATGCATGATAAGGGAGTGGTTCCTTCCACCCTTCATCAACGCTTTAAGCACAGTCGGGATGGGAGACAATACAAGGTCTATGCTGACAAAAGACAGTTCCCCATCACCAAGACACATTATGTTGATGCAAAGTACTACTTTGCAGACCTGGTACCATCTTAAGAGAAATAACTAAGTATGATTGTAAAGACACCAAGTTTTCCTGGTCAAGAGGTGCACACAGCAAAAGAGGTCGTAGCAAAGGCCTAGTGTTGTGTGTAGAAGAAAGAGAAGGATGGCCAAAGACGTGCATGACCTAGGCCATTGCCATACTAGAATGATGCCAATGCTATGAGTGTAATGGGCTCACCTCCATATGCTCACGGTCATCTGCTCACTGCTGTCTGCTCACCACTGTTTGCTCACCACCGTTTGCTCATCGCCGTCTACTCACCGTCTGCTCACCACCATCTGCTCACCGTCGTTTGCTCACTGCCATCTGCTCGCCTCCATCTGCTCACCACCGTCTGCTCACCGTTGTCTGCAGATAACCGTCTGCTCATTGCCATTTGCACACATTGCCATCTACACACCGTCGTGTGCATTTGTTCAAAGAGTACAAGAGTCGTACCTATCAGCGCCGCGCAAGTGACGTCAACCATAGTATTTTTCCAACCACCCCGTGACATCAACCACAGTGGGTCTCACTTACCCATGAGCTTATAAGTCACGCTCCTCCCCACCCTCAACGTCATTTTGCCTTTCCTTCCCTTCCCTCAAACTTTCTCTCTCTAAAACATAGTGTGAGCCTTGTGCTGCTGCCGTTGGGAAGCTGTCATTAAGAGAAAGAGGTGACCTGCGCATGGAAGTTTAGAAGCGTCGTGACCACAGGTAAGTAGGTTTAGTGTTGCGCTTCACCCACATTGATAGGGATCATGATGGATTAAAAGAAATGGGGAAAACTTGGTAGAATGAAATGTAGAATGGAGTTAATGAGTGATTTAACAATGTCAAGGGTTTTGATGAATGTATAAAATGACTTCCACACCAAATTCATGTGACTCACTTAAAATGAGCAAGGCTTGCATTAGAACTGATTTTGACTTGTGAAAGGGTTGTATCCTTATGATAGCATGTTAACACTTGTCGAAAGGAAATTTTCCAGCAACTGTGAGGGTTCTTGCCCTGAGTTTTTTTATAAACAAACGGTCTCCAAATGGGCCCAAATCAGTCTTAAATGAAAGATATACATGTCTAATTTAAGTTTTATTTTTGTATCATGTTAAAATGTTGTATGGATTGAAAGATATGGCCTAAAATGTTGAGATATGTAACTGCTCACCATCGCTGTAAATGCCAGCAACTGTGACTTTTTTGGGCTGCACTTTTGGCCTAGAAAACGACATCTAAACATACTCAATTAGCCATCATTGGAAAGGTCTATGAATAGGCTTAAAGTTGTATGTTTTAAAGTTTTTGAAATTCCCCTCAAAATTTTGAGTTATACCCCAAAATGCGTGAGCATGTTACTGCTCACTGTTTTTCAGCAACTAGTACTTGTTTAGCACCAAGCCTTTGACCTAATAAATGGGGTCCGATTTCCTTCAAGCACCACTATCTTAAGGATCCGTGAGTAAGTTAAAGCCCTGTGTTTGAGGCATTTGAAACTCCCCTAAAGTGGGAGTTATACCTCGAGAAGAGGGGTACGTCACTATCGCACGTCACAGTACTAACATCGTGCTCGTCTCTTATCGTTTCCTCCGAATTTCGCATATGAATTGAAACATTGAGTTTTCCTTGATAAGCGACAAGTGTGAATATTATATGATAATTGCTATGCATATGCGATAAGGTTATGTTAATGATGCTCCGCAACAGTGTGCTATGTGAAAAAGTGATAAATGCATGATTAATGTGATAATTTCTTGATGAAAATTTCATGATAAGTGCCAAAATTTCGTTGATGATATCCATGTGTATGTACCCTATGATAGTCCATGTAAATGATGCTTCTCGCTAAATGCCATATTGTTATAATGAGAATGTGATTTATATGTTATAAAGCATTGAATTGGCACGAATGAATTAAATGCTCGAGCAGGAGAAGAGGCCTTAATGATGACCATTATACAAATGGGACACCCATTGGTAGTGGGTACTGATATGTTATATCATGTGAGACTCACCACTACGCAATGGGACACCCATCGGTAGTGGAGAGTGATGTACTGAGAAAGTGATGGCGTCACATTCCCTAACTCGCACAATGATAGGAACAGGTTAGGGGAGAACGGAGAGTCGCACCCTGAGATTTATGCGATGAGATATGTGATTGATGCCTTGCAAGGTAAGGGCCTATCGAACCCCCAATGTGCGCTGGGGACAGTGTGCATGAGTTGAGGGTATTATGAAGTTGATTACCCCACTTGTCATTACCCTCCCTCTTATGAGATGGTAGAGGTCCTAAGCAACGATTAGCCTGATGGATAGGGCTTCTACTACGGGAGTAGGTGAACTAGGGACTGAGTGGGTAATGATTGAATGGTGAATGAAATAGCTTTTAATTGAGATGGTTGGATTATGATTGCTATTTAGATATGATGCCTATAGTTGATGCACTGATATGATGACTATTGTACATGATATCTATACTGTAGCTTCTCATAGTTGAATAAATTGTTTTATTAAATGGTTAGACTTGTCACTAATGCATAACACTAAATCTACTTACTAGACTTTCAAGCTCATTCCACTATACTTCTCTTTCTTGTAGACTGAGATCAGCAGGTCTAGAGTTGGGAGTATAGGTTGCGGTCGTGGGTCAAAGACAACCACTTTTGAGGAGAAGTTTTAAAATTTGTATGTTGTCGGGCTCTTAGCCCTGATTGTAACTATTTTTGTTGAAATATGTAATTATGGGCCCTGAAGGCCTGTACCTTATTGTAATAATTTTTGGGACAAAATGCAATGTAATATCTTTTGGTAGAATGGGTTTGCTAATATTTAAATTTTTAGACTAATGTATATAATTACTTTCCTTGGCTTGCTTGACTATCAAGATAAAGGCATTGAGTCTACGTCTACTTGAGTGACAAACGCTACATTGGGATCATGAACACATGCTCGATTGCCTCCGTCATGTAAGGTAAGGCGGTCGGGGCCGGGGTCGTGACAATGATGAACCAAGATCAGTAAGAAGAGCAAAACCATCTTCACATGAGGATGCTGAGGATGTAGGGTGTGTCCTTTTTGATATGTTCAAAGAAGATGAGAGAAATGAAAAGATCCTCCCTCTGACCTCTATCAACACCATCACTCCATATCTTCTCCCTGAAGGATTACCTACTTCCCTTGAAGATGAGTCTCTTCCCTCCTCATCCTATCCAGTGATTGCTAATGAGCTCAAAGAAGCCATGGTAATAGAGGTTGTGGTTCCAAGGGTCATCTATACCCCAGACCAGCAAAAGGTCTTGCATATTCCTATTGCGCTCCTCGAGGTAGAAGCCTCAGATCACGCCTATCTCCTATACACGTGCATGCAATAACTAACCTGTCCTGTGACCTTTCGTCTCTTTTGTGAACGCCTCACCGGGAAACCACTGACGGGGTCCTTGTGATCACTGAAAAACCACTGGTGGTCACCAAAGAAACCACGTGACCGTCGAAAAACTGTCGCAAATCCTCAACCCACCACATGCTCAACCCCCGCAACCTGCTGAAACTCCTAGGGCCTTGACTGCCCTCACTAGAGTACCCTGGACCAACCAGAAACTCCCCTACTCACCACCAAAATCCTTGCCCACCGTTGACTCCTCCCTTCAACCGCTAGGATTTTCCCCTTCTGCTCTCTCATGTAACTGTCTTCACACCCTCGTCGGAACTCTCTCCTTCTGCCGGAGTCCTCAAGCAGCTCACAAATAAAAAAGCTAAGGTAAAAAGTGAAAAGGGTTTTTACCCCTTTTTATAACCGACCATTTCCAATCTTGCCCCTCCTAAAAGCAACTGACACACAAGTTTACATGAACTTGTATGCCATTTCCTGAAGAAACCAAGGACATTTCAGGAAGCCTAGGGCATTGAAGATATCAAGCTACATTGGACTGACCGAGTTAGCCTAGCCCAAGTCCAAGACCCGGATGCAACTGTTCAGCTGCTGTCACGAGCATCTCATCTCTGTGTGTTCCCCACCATGAACTCTCAAGCTGTCGTGAGTGTTCATAGCGCCATGAAGCCGCCGCGTGGGATTGTCTCTAAGATCAGCCACTGTGAATGTTTAGTCTTCCCCATGCAACCACCATGAGTGTTGGCTAACGTGCGCGTATCACGGTTGTGTACGTGCATCGCCATACGTACCCATCATCGTGGGCGCTCTCGTCCCCGTGCATGTATTCTGCTGCACGAGTGCATTTAAGCCATCATGAATGTCCAATATGATTGCTCAAGCCGCTGTGAGTGCTGGAGGGTAAGCCCTAAAGGGCCGCCAGTGTCCTTCCATGACGCACATGCCCTTTACATGCGTCTGGGCGCATGTCTCCCCTAGCCGGCCCATTCGTATGCGCATCCGCAAGGTTCGACCCTCATCACCGGGGCCATCCCCAGAGAGTCAGACCCACTTTGTAATCCCCATGAGTTCGCTTCCGCCTACCATCCCTCACTGAGTCACCCTCACCATCTGAACCCACTGCCCATGAATGGTCCTGGCCAGTTCATCCCTAGTGAGTCAGACCACCATCCACAAGTTCATTTCCCATATCTCATTAAGTCCACCCACCCTCATTTGGTGACCTGTATACATGGCGACTCCCGTTACGGTCAAGCTATATGACCCTAGACTATAGTGCACGTCTTGGCCACAGTCCAGCTGTATGACCCTAAACTATAATGCACGTCCTAGCCACATGATGTTAAATTGCTTTGCACAATAGCCAACTATATGACCGTAAACTATAGTGCACCGCCTGACCACATGATGCTAAACTGCTTTGCCCAAGTCCTGGTAGCATGACCTTAAACATGCCTACATACATAGTTCTTACCACCTTCATTTCCTCCCCAGCGAGTCCATCTCCATCACCCTTTATGAACTCACCACATTCCCCAGGGAGGCGACCCCACGCTCCCAAAACCATGGTGAGCCATTCCATCATCCATACTCATCGACCGCTAGTGGGTCACTCCTTATCCACCTTCCATTTAAACACAATCCATCATTCACATACAGTCTCTGCCATCACCCCAAAGTGAGTCAAATCACCACCATACTCACCCTATCACCTCCATAGATCGTCATCCATCTCCGTCACAATCTAGTTGTATGACCTTAAACTATAGTGCACGTCCTGACCGTATGACGCTAAACTACTTTGCCCTGGTCCTAGAGGCATGACCTTAAACATGCCCCCACAAAAAAAAAAAAAAAAAAGGTCATGGTGTAAACCCGAAAAGTGAAATGCCATGAGTAAAAATGACGGACGGGCATGGTCACGAAACCATGAGTAAGAGTGTTCCATAAATAAAAACTAGGCAAGATGAAAACCTGAAAGGGCATTGTGAGTAAAAATGGAAAGACGGTAGACATGACCGTCAGGTCATGAGCAAAAGAGCCTAAATAAAGAGGAGGTTGGTGAAAACCGTCTCTACGACACCACTTCCCCTGTCAAAGCGAAAACCCGAAATGGCACTCGAACCAATAAGCAGGTTGATGCAGCATTCGCCACCATAAGCTGCTTCAGTCAGCATTTCAAGAAAAAAATTATTGATAGCATAATGTCTTGTTATCGGAACCCAAAAACAAATCATTTCACCATACGTCCAATGGGGTGTACATGTTAAAATCATCCCTCCAGATCGCACACAGGGAAGCAACTGTCAAATCAGGTCAATACTTGCCTACAGCAACCAGGGTGAAGCCAACCAAGGCCGCCTTGCCACAATCCCTCCCTAGCCGAAGCAGACATTCAGGGTAGGCCACAAAAAACCCCTGGCTGGGCTAGGCAAGATGGGGCCACAGAGGTACCCTGCTTGTCAAAGAAAAATTGGTGTAGCAGCAAACAATGCCACCTACATGTCCGATGAGGGTGAAGACTTTAAAAGCATCTTATACGTCCAACATGGGTGAGGACTTTAAACACATCCCTTAAAAGTCTCCATGTCTGGGGTAAGCCAACAAAACCCTCAGCCGTCTGAGCGCCTTAGTCACCCTATGGGAAGCAGCTTTGCAAGTGTATCCCTTTGATGTTTGTGTGATCCAGTGACCAGGAAGAAAATTGAAGTTGGAGGAACAATTTTGTTCCGAATGTTGCACTTCTCGCTTCTCTTAAAGCACAACAATCGACGGGGCAAGTTGTTTGAGGTCATCTTCCATCACTTGTATCCCTGGTGTGAATAAGGAGAGAGTAGTTCGCGACCTAGGTCTACAAGTACCAAAATGCTGGTGGACCACAGAAGCTGTAGGACAATAAGCACCGATCTGAAGTGAAAATTCTAACAGTCTCAGAATGCCCTAAGAATGTGCAAGAACGTGGCTAATGGGCTCCTAAGAACACCTGTCAAGATTCATCTAAATCTGATGGGTTTTAAGCAGTGTAGAAGGTAAAATTGTTTCAAGAAATCATGCCTCTATCATGCCGAAAATGGGCTTTGAACTACAATACCATTATCGAAACATCAGATGGCCTCCAGATCATCGTCATTGGATTAAGAAAGGTCGAAAACCCCCGAGTACTGGTTTTTTACGCGTTTGGATGCTTCTGGAGAAAGTTACGACCAAATTACCCAAAATAGGTTGGTAGTACACTATTACGGTGCGCCCTCGGTCAACCAGTTTCCATTAATGGAAACTGTGTATCACCAATTAGGGTGCAAACTTCACAATGTCATATCTTCCTCATCCTGGGTCAGATTGAGCCCAAATTTTGGGAGCATGTTCGTCTCGTCGTGAACCGAGCCGGGAGAAATCGAAGAGAAAAGTTTGCTGGAAAAACCCAAAAGTTGCAGAGAAATTCCAGCCACACGTCTTGCCGATCAAACTACCATATCACAGTGCTCGCCTGTCGGATCAACCTCAAACTAAACCCATTAAGAGCACAAGGTCAGAGGCTTCATCTGAGCCAAACCTTGCACGTGGACGGTTGGATTCGACGCACGATGAGTCCAAAGTTGCTGTAATTCTTGCCATCGGAAAGCAAATTTCGGCCAAAGTTTCCCAATTTGGAAAATGGTTATCTAGGCATCAAATCGAGCCATTCTGTTTGCAGAATGATCGTGGCAACTTGTTCATTAAGCTACAACCAAGAAATCAACAAAGAATACTGAGAAATGCACTGAATCTTAAAATCAAGAGTGCACATTTTTTCATGTTTTTGCCACATCATGATCATGGTTCAAAACTCAGATCCATAGCCCAAAATTGGTACCAAAATGATCGTCTTCTTGAGCTCATCTAGAAAACATTAATCTTACGGCCAGATGGTGATGGAAAGCCCCGAATCAGCCATAGAAAGTTCGCACGAGTGAACAGCCATTACAGGGGCCGATTTAAAATTACCCAAATTGTCGGTGCAGAGGCAAAATCATCATTTTGCCCCCATTTATTTAGATTTTCTTTAGTTCTTTTAATGCATAATTTTCAATAATTAGGTTAAAAATTGATCATCCATCCATGTTTGGGCCCCACTTCTATATAAAGAACGTAGCATTTATATGTAAAAGACCCCTTTTTGGAGGAATAAAAAATTCCTTTTTGCTTGAGCGTTGGGTCACTGCTTGGAGAGAGAGAGGAAAGAGAAAATTTAGATAGGTACCCCTAGGTAACTTTCTCTCTCCTTTTCTCTCTCTTCTTCTTCTCTCATCTTTGTCTATCTTCTTTCTCTCTTATTTTTCTCTCTTCTCTCTCTTCTTCTTCTCTCTCTCTTTATCTTTCTTCTCTTTCTCTCTTCTCTCTCTTCTCTTTCTCTCTTCTCTTTCTCTCTCTTCTCTCTCTTCTCTTCCTCTCTCTCTTCCCTTTTTCTCTCTTCTCTTTCCCTTTTTTCTCTTTCAATCTTTCCTCTCCCTCTTACATAGACGGCAACATCAGCTGCCACCTATATCAATTCTCTCTTTCTCTCTCTTCACAGACGGCAGCAAGCCGTTGTATGTGTCTTTGTCTCTTCTCTTCATCTCTCTCTTCTTCTCTCTTCTAACTTTTTCTCTCCTCTCTCTTCTTTCTCTCTCTTATCTTCTCTCTTTTCCTCTCTTTTCCTCTCTTTTCTTCTCTCTCTTCTAACCTTCTCTCTCCTCTTTCTCCTCTCTCACTTCTTCTTTCTCTTCTCCTCTCTCTTTTCCTCCCTTCTCCTGTCTCTTCTCCCCTCTCTTATAACTTTATCTCTCCTCTCTCTTCTTTCTCCCTCTTCTCCTCTCTCTTCTTTCACTCTTCTAAATTTTTCTCCTTTATGTTCTTTCTCTCTTCTTCCTCTCTCTTCATTCTTCTCCTCTTTCTTCTTTCTCTCTCTTTTAACTTTCTCTCTCCTATTTCTTATTTCTCTCTTCTTCTTCTCTCTTTTTTATCTCTCTTTTCTTCTCTCTCTCTTCTCTATTCCCTTTATGTATCTCCCTCTACACAGGGGTACTAATGTGGGCCTACCCTTTTTTGTGGGCCTAGTCGGGGTTCCTGTAATCTTTCTATCTCTCTCCTCTCACAAGGAGCAATGATGTGGGCCTACCCTTTTTGACGGGCCTCGTTGCCATCCTTGTATTATCTTTTCTTCTTTTTTCTCTTTCTTTTCTTTCTTTTCACAGACGGCAATCAAGATGCTGTCTGTGTTCTCTCATTCTCCCCTCTTCACAAAAGATAGTCAAGCTGCCATCTGTATTCTTTTTCTCTCTGCTCTTCACAGATGGTAGCCAAGCCGTCGTCTATGTTCTCTTCTCTCTCTTTTCTCTTTCTCTCTCTTCTTTCGGTTTTTTCCTCTCTTCTTTCTTTTCTTCCTATTTTCTTTCTTTTCCTTCTCTTTTCTTTCTCCTTTCTCTTCCCCTTCCTTTCTTTTCTTCCTCTCTTCTTTCCTTTGTCTCCTCTCTTCTTCTTTCATTTCCTTCTTGATTCCTTGTAATCTCTCTCTCTCTCCTCTCACAGGGAGAGTGACGTGGGTCTATCCTTTTTGGTAGGCCCCGTTGCCATCCCTCTATCCACTTCTCCTTTCCCTCTCTTTCGTTTCTCTCCTTTCACAAATGGTAGTCAAGTCACCGTCTATATTCTTTCTTTCTCTTCTCTCTTTTCAGATAGTGGCAAGTCACCGCCTATGTTCTTCTCTCTCTTCTCTCTTCACAGATGGCAGTAAGCCACCATTTGTGTTCTTTCTCTCTCATCTCTCTTCACAGACGACAGTAAGATGTGTCTGTGTTCTTTCTCTCTCTTTTCTCTTCACAAACGGGAGTAAGCCGTCGTTTGTATTATTTCTCTCTCTTCCCTCTTCACAGATGGCAACAAGCTGTTATCTTTGTTATTTATCTCTCTTCTCCATTCACAGATGGCAGTAAGTCATCGTTTGTGTTCTTTTTCTCTCTTCCCTCTTTGCAGATGGCAGTCAAGCCTTCGTCTGTATTCTTTTTGTCTCTCCTCTCCTCATAAACAGCAACAAGCCATCGTTTATGTATTTCCCTCCCTCTTTTCCTCTCTTTATCGTCTTCTCTCTCTTTCTCTTCCTTCTAATGTATTTTCTCTATCTAACCCTTTTATTCTCTCCCCCTTGTATTGTAAGATATGTATTGATAGTCTTTTATCAAGGAGACGCCAAAAGGCATTCAAATTGATACAAACTTGATCATGTTATTTTATGTTTTCCTTTGAGTACACAAGCATGTGTGCACTCACCCTATGACAAGGTGGGGTCTTCAGACACACTTGTTTTGTATTCTAATGTGTGTGTGTGATTGCAGTAAAAGAGGAAATAGGCTAAAGGAGGCTATTTTGAACCGGTCATAAATTCGGGGGGACATTCTAATGTGATCTAAGAGGGTGCCTATGCGAGTTAGCCCGAGTACGTCATAGACCCTGGTGAGGTAAGTCCAACCTCACACTTTAATTCTTCTCTCACTGGTTGGTATTTATACTCGTGTCTTACACGATTCACGAGAGCGGTCTTAGGTCTCTGATCCATATCGAACTCAGAGCCACGTCACCAGCTCACCTCGGACCGAGGGCCAGATCGAGGCACCTAACTATAGTTATCGTACACCATACCCTATACCATACACACTAGTTTCTACAAACTATACATCATCATAACCTACCTAAAATCATATACCAGCCTTGGACCCTAGTCTTGACCCACCAAGACTAAGACCTCTCTCTCTTGTGTACATAAAGGGACTAATAAAGGTGCACTTAGGTTCAAGCTCATTATAAACCTACTATCTCTCTTCTCTATCTTTTTCTCTCTGTCCTTCTCTCTTCTTTCTTTCTCTCTCTCTTCTTTCTCTCTCTCTCACTTCTCTCTTTATTCTTTATCTTTCATCTCTTTCTTTATTTCTCTCTCCTCTCTCTTCCTTCTCTCTTTCCCTCTCCTTCTTTTTTCTTCTTTTCTCTCTCTTCCCTCTCTCTTCTCTCTTTCTCTCTCTTTACTCAGACCTAAGATAGGTTCGAGCTTCCTCTTCTCTCTCTCTTCACTCAGACCCAAGGCAGATCTGAGCCTCTCACTCTCTCTTCCCTCTCTTTACTTTCTCATTCTCTTTCTTAGTGTCCACTCTCCCTTTCTCTTTCACGTTTAAAGCCCCAGCCTCACACCTAGGGAGGGCCAGACTTCCCTCTTTATCCTCTCTCCCCGCTCATCTAGATCACAGACCCGCGCCTTATGCAGGTTTTTTCTCTCCCTCTTTCTCTTTCCTTTACTCTCTCACTCCCCTCTCTCCCAAACACATGGACCTGCACCCTAGGTAGGTCCATCTCTCCCCTCTCTATTCTCTTATTGTTTCTCTCTCCCCCCCTCATCAGTTGACTGACCCGCGTCATAGGCAAGTCCATCTCACCCATCTCTATTCTGTCATCGTCTTTCTCTCTCTCTCTCTACCTCATTAGTTGACGGACCCAGCAGGTCCATCTTCCCCCTCTCTACACTCTCATTTTCTCTCGTCCTCTCTTGTCCCACCAGGTCCTGGACCCGCACCTAAGGCAGTTCCACCACTTCTTCACCTCTTTAACCCCATACATACGCCTCCTTTTCTTGTTTAACTCACATACTCACTTCTCATTCAACTATTTCCATTTCTATTTTATTTCATTCTTTCTCCATTCTCTCTCATTTTTAAATACTGTCTTCTCTATCTAAATCATACCTCAACTGCTCATTCATTTTTACTTCATCATTCTTTTATTTTTCTCATTACTCATTGTTTCTTTCACCTCTTGAACACTCGATTTGTGGTCATCCCGAGATAGTGCCCTAAGGTTTTAACTTTTGGATTGTTACTCTAACCATCAACTCGTACAATGAAATCAGGTCATAATAGACATTGATTATCTTACACTCGGTCACTTGGGTTGGGGTCATTATGAGTTGGCTTTCATTAGAGTTATAACCATTTCACTACTCTAACCAC
Organism: Amborella trichopoda; assembly: GCF_054954075.1. Lineage (NCBI taxonomy): Eukaryota > Viridiplantae > Streptophyta > Magnoliopsida > Amborellales > Amborellaceae > Amborella > Amborella trichopoda. The sequence continues at coordinate 21,769,782 of NC_142340.1, forward strand.
TAAGTCGCATAGTGTTTGGGTTGTGGGAGCCTTTTATCTCTCTTCTCTCTCTCTCTGTCGCTAACTTTCTTCTATTCCTTGATCACATTCATGGAGTTCTTTGGTTTGGTGGTATAATTATAGGCTCAATACTGTAACTCCACTTTCCTAATCCTCTGGTTATCAAGGCGTTAAGCCTAGTGCTTTTTCTTATCTACGGTAATACCTCTTAGGAGAGGTTACATCAGGAGGCTGCTCAATTTTCTTTAGGTCGTATCTTCACTTTTATCATCTTCTTCCACTAACTTCTAAACCATGCTCTCATTCTTATTCTCTTCTTTCTTCCCTCTCTTTCTTATTTCTTTAACCACTTCACCCTCTAAACTAGAACCGTTGACTCAAAAGAAGCACATCAAAGAGGAGTACATTATATTTGGATATCATTAGCAGTTTTCAAGTGAGAGTCCAGGCGGAGTGTTGGTTTTAGAGAGGGGATCAAATTCAAACCGCACTGCTGGACAACCAGAAGGCCTTCGTTCATTGATCTAAGAGGGCTATAACCTGGGCTTATCCTACGAACTCAAACCACGGTGAGGTAGGTTCGAGTTCATCTCTTCATCGCTCTAAAATCCACTTATAATTGGACATACCTATCCGCACGTGACTCACAAGACACATATGCTTGTGACGGTCAAGGCAATTGTTCGAGAGGGGGTCGATGAACCTGGGTCCCCGAGGGAGCCCGAGCGAGGTAGATCTAGGCTCGATTAACTGAAGACTCCATTGGGGTGTAAGCCACCCTATAGTTGGTTCCGTCCGCTCTCAAACAAACATTTCATCTCACTCTCTCTTAAAAATTGTATGGAGTCCAATTACTCCTATCTCATCCGAATTAGGGATTTCATCATTCCCACATTCACGAATGTACTTATGAGAAGTAAGATTTTTCAATGTACTACTCTCATGTATCTTTTGAGTGGTCTCTCTGACCCTACTACCTGAGCTCAGGCTCAGGGAAATTTGAGAAAGGGACCTCTACTCCCTCTCTATCGGTATCAATGGGAAGCCCATTACTGTAAATTGCATGAGTGGTTCTAAAACCGCCACCCTTCATGCTCACACTGCTACTGATGGACTTTCCATCAGTCATAAGCTCAAGAGTGGTTCTAAGACCACTCCCTCTTCTCTCGTAACTAGTTCTTCTAACCCCATTCCTTCAATGGGTAATCACAAGGTTATCCCATTTTCACTCCACACGATCACTACTCGTATTGGTTTGTTGCCCCACACACATCATGCTGACAGTTCCCTAGCCAAACCACCTCACTTGAATGGCTTCAAAGCCATTCGACACACACTTACACATGTCACGGCAAAGGGCTCAGCCATGCTGTGATGAATCAAGGCAAGCAGAAGCTTACCCCTGTCACTTCACTCACTTCACGCGTCTTGGGACCGGACCCATTAAAATTGGCTCTCAAGCCATTCATGCATTGCATAATATTCAAACAGCTCAGGGCAGTTTGAATACTCTATGCGAAGGATTGCATCAATTGCATAGAAGGAATAAGAATCCAAAAAAGGTATGTGATTTCTATCTAGTATGTTATTTTTGTTTTCCACTGCTTTCCGATTTCACTGATGAATCCTACAAGCTTGTCCTTGAGTTGGCTCTTGTCAAGAGAAAATAGAGATATGGTGGGGTGAATATGAACGACCACACACAATAATCGTATAAGATTTGACACACAATTTTCGTTGTTAGCATGTACTATATTATATATTTGATAAAGTCACTGATTTTGACCAAGAATCGACTAGGTCAACAGAAACTCCAATAGACAAATTTTGAAATACTACAAAAAATTTTAAGTGATGCATAATTTGTTGAAGAAGGGATCTACATCACTTTCCCTTTTTGAGAGGCCTCCCTCCAGCATAGAAAGAGACAAAGAGACATCCTTCATATTGGAAAATAATAGATGCACATGATTTTGGATTTGAAATTGGCTAAGACCAAACCAATTCTAGAAGGTATTCGTACCAACCCCTCCCACCCAAAAAATGACCCCCTTTCAATTTTTTTCCTCTTAGTTTAAAGCTTATTGTAGATACCCCGATCTCGACTAGAGAAGTTATGGATATGTTGAAATGTTATGGATATGTTGAAGTTATCTCAATCTTATCTCTTCCATTGTATCTTATTACTTTTATTCTCATCTTGTACTTATATCCCTTTGTCTCACTAGTAGATATATCTTTTCCTTTCTTCTTCATATTCATTTCCTTATCTCTATAGTCTTATCTCTCTCATTTTATATGATGCATGCTTGGTTTAGCCTTATCTCCTTATCTTCTTATTTTTTTTGCACATCATAGTTAGATTCTTTATCTCCGTGTATTTCTACTTCCCTAGTTTAGTTGTTTATTTGTGGTTTTTCTCTCTTGTTCTCTTTTAAATCTATTTTCTTAAAACCATCTTCTAATCTCCAAACCCCTTTTCGAAAGCTTTCTATTTGAATTCCAACGTTGAAATAAGAGTGAAGCCTGGCAGTCCGAGAGAGATAAGGTCCTCCCTCGGAACGTAATTTGACGGGACTAATAATCTTCCAACTCTTCGATTTGTTAGCACTCGAAGTCCCTTGCCCATATGTTCGAATATAAACACTTATGTAATGTTTTTCCAGACCCCCTAAGTTGCCCCTCATAAACCCCTATTTTATTTTATTTTTTTTATGGATTGGCAATTCGGACCAATCCAAACCGATCTAGATTGGTGATCCAGAGTTTCGACACAAATCTGTGAGGTGGACGATCCATATTACAGATCAAAGTTTTGAAACACTGAGGGGAGAGATCTTTCTTATTTTTTTAGATGCACATGAAATAAGGTAATAGTATCCTAAATCTTAACTCTTTCTTGGATGCCTGAATTTTGTTTCTTGGATAGTAATGAATTACTATAACACATGTTATCTCCAAGGGTAATTTATTTTAAGGGAATTTGTTAAAATACACTTGAAGTAGTCCGAAAGGATATGAGAACTCATGTCATTACTGAGGGTATGGTCTCTAATAGAACAGAATGACGGACCAAGATTTATGTAGCCTACCCCATTTAATTGGGAAAAGGTTGTGATGATGATGATGATGTTAAAATACACTTGAGATTAGCTACTTCATATATTTACTCGTATGCTATGCATTTATTTCAAATGTCAATCAAAATGCACATGATTTTAATTTCGAGTCCTCAAAAAAAAAAAAAAAAAAAAAAAAAAAAAAAAAAAAAAAAAAAAAAAAAAAAAAAAGGAAAAGGTTAAAACGCTAAGTAGTTAAAAAGTGAGGTGTATTTTGATAAATTTCTTTTCTTTTAATACTCGTGACAATACAAGTGGCAACTAGGCTCATCTCATCTGATTAACGGATTGGATGTCAGCCCAAAAAAAAAAATTGTGGAAAAAGAGCACCAATTGGATAGTGGAAGCCTATATTTCTTTTGTACCTTACAACTCATCAAATGGACGATGATTGTTCCTTATGTACACATATTCCTTATGGAGACTGCAAAATAATTTCCCTAAACTCCAATGTGGTCTTGGAGTATGCTATTTCATAGTCCATTGCACTATTCTATTATTCTATACCATGCCGTTAAATTTAAGAATTTCAAAATTCAAAAAAATTAACAGAACGTGGGCGGCCAACTCATTTTAGGAAAAGAAAAGAAAAGAAGAAGCATTAAAAACCAAAAAAATTGGCCCTAGGTTTTTTCCACGTCATTGAGGCCAGCATATTTGGAAGCGTTTTAGCCGTCCACATGTGAAATGGACGGCCTACAATTCTTCCCTAATAACTCGCGTCTTGTTTCTACCATTCCTTTTTTTTTTATTTTCTCCTAATAATTCTCGCCCCAAATTTTCAGTACCCATGTTCATCGTATATATACCTTTTGACCCCATTTTCCTGTAACCTCTCTCTCTCTCTCTCTGGTTCTTTCTGAGGGCTTTGAATTTTCAGGCGACCCATCATCGCCATTGGCGAACGGATCCGACGGTGGAAATCGGTTCAGGTATCTTCATTTTATCAGCATTGCAAATCCTAAGTTGTGGGCTCTCTCTCTTGATCATTTGACCTGTTTTTCTTCCAGATTGTGGAGAGCAATCTCCTAAACACATCTACAGTCTGCTTCTCTGAGTATATGTTTTTAGAGAGAGAAAGTGTTTCTCCTCTTGGGCTGCGTAGATGTTTTAGAGAGAGGAACACTTTCTCCTCTTGGTCTGTGTAGATGATTTTAGAGAAAGAAAGTGTTTCTCCTCTTGGTGGATGATTTTAGAGAGAGAAATTAATTTTCGGCAAGCGAGAGAGTTTCTCCTTTCAGTTTTTTTTTTTTGGTTTTTTAAAAAAATTGTTGTTTTTGCGGTTTCTGGAACTAAAAATTCGTTCAGGAGAGAGAAATGTGCCCTTTCTTCATTCTTTTTTGTTTTAAGTGGATTTAAACCTTTCTCTTTCTACATTTTTTTTGTTTTATTTTATATATATATATATATATTCACATATATTATTTCGGCCTATATGTTGTTTTTTAGAGGTTGGGGCTTCTTCATTTCCAGTTCTTGTTTTTTTTTTTTTTTTTTAAGCACAATATTTGTCTTCAATAAAAATCACATCTCGATCTCTAAAACTTTTGTTTATGTTCATTTATATTTGTAAGAGAGAGACGTGAGGTGTACGCCCAGTTTTTAGTCTTTTTTTTTTAATATTATTATTATTATTATTATTATTATTTTATTCCTCATTTTTGTGCCCAGTTTTCTGTTTTTTCAATAGAATCGTCTTTATAAATCTTGAAAGTTGTTTTTATGGGGGAGATAAATCTCTAAAATTGTTTTTTAAGAGACAGATTTATTCTTTTCCAGATCTGTTTCAGTCTAAATCTGTTTTTCCTTTATTTTTTTAATCTGATAATACAGTTTTATGGATCCCTGCAGGTTTGAGCTGAGCTCGTTGCAATAAACCTAACCCCGGATTTGCCCCAAATCCTAATTGCAGACAACCCAGAAACCCATTTTCTGTGCACCCTCAACAAAAGGCCAAACTTTGGTCTGAATTATCTTTTCACCCCAAAACTGAGAAAGCTCCTCACTTCAATTCAATCTTGAGCTTGATAATAATTTTCATCATTGTCTTTAAAATTACTCTTTCTAAACCTATTTCACTTAGATTTTCACATTCAATTAACAATTCTTTTAATCTCTAGCTAACTAGCCATGGCTGACACCAAACCAGACCCAACAACCCAGCCATTAATGTATGAAACCCAAAAAAACCGAACACCCCAACCATCAAGAAAGAATCGGAACCTGCCTGATTTCCAACAATCAGTGAAACTCAAGTATGTAAAACTCGGTTACCATTACCTCATCACCCATGCCATGTACCTCTTTCTCTCTCCTCTACTTATCATAGTCATCGCCCACCTCTCTTCTCTAACAATTCAAGACTTCCATGTCCTATGGGAGCACCTTCGTTACAATCTTGTCTCAGTAGTAGTGTGCTCAGCTCTTCTTGTTTTCCTTTCCACCCTCTACTTTCTTACTCGCCCAAGACCTGTTTATCTTGTTGATTTTGCATGCTATAAACCTGAGGAATCACGTAAATGCACACGCGAGATCTTCATGTCTCGCTCTCAACTCACCGGCTCTTTCACTGACCAAAGCCTCCAGTTTCAAAGAAAAATTCTAGAGCGATCGGGCCTTGGAGAAGACACCTATCTCCCTCAAGCCGTGCTCAATGTACCCCCAAACCCATCTATGGCTGAGGCTCGAAAAGAAGCTGAGGCTGTCATGTTCGGTGCCGTTGATCGCCTCTTTGAAAAAACTTCTTTGAAACCTAAGGATATTGGAATCCTCATTGTGAACTGTAGCCTCTTTAATCCTACCCCTTCTCTTTCAGCTATGATAGTGAATCGATATGGGCTTCGAGGAAACATCGCGAGCTATAATTTGGGGGGAATGGGGTGTAGTGCCGGTCTCATATCAATTGATCTTGCAAAAGACCTCTTACAAGTGAAACCCAATTCGTACGCTCTAGTAGTGAGCACCGAGAACATCACTTTGAATTGGTATTTTGGGAATGATCGATCGATGTTGGTCTCAAATTGCCTATTCAGAATGGGAGCTGCAGCTGTTCTGCTCACAAATAAAGGGCGTGATAGACATAGGTCTAAATACCAGCTTGTGCACACAGTGCGCACCCACAAGGGCTCAGATGGCAGGTGCTTCGGGTGCGTGACCCAACAAGAGGATGAAACCGGTCGTATTGGTGTCTCTCTATCCAAGGAGCTCATGGGTGTTGCAGGGGAGGCCCTAAAGGCTAATATCACAACTCTAGGCCCTCTTGTTCTTCCTCTTTCTGAGCAACTCTTGTTTTTGAGCACGTTGATAGGGAAAAAGCTATTTAGAATGAAGTTGAGACCTTATATTCCTGACTTTAAGCTCGCATTTGAGCATTTTTGTATTCATGCGGGTGGGAGAGCAGTTTTGGATGAGCTTGAGAAGAACTTGCAGTTATCAGAGTGGCACATGGAGCCTTCAAGAATGACTTTATATCGGTTTGGGAACACATCGAGTAGTTCGTTGTGGTATGAGTTAGCATACACTGAGGCCAAAGGGAGGATTAGGAAGGGGGATAGGACTTGGCAGATTGCATTTGGATCAGGGTTTAAGTGCAATAGTGCAGTTTGGAAGGCACTTAGAACTGTGAATCCTGCGAATGAGACAGTAAACAATCCTTGGATGGATGAGATTGATCAATTCCCTGTCAAGGTTCCCACAGTGGCTCCCATTTCGAACTGAATATTCATCATGAACAGGACATTGTTACAGGAAATTAGGAACTGCGTCTTACAATTGATTCTTTTCTTTTATAAGGTCCTTGTTGGAATGGAAAATTTTTATGGTTAGGGAATAAGAGCTACAATGCAGAGTGTCTGGTATTTAACCTTCCTCCCCAAAAAAACGAGATGTTCAAGTTGGGGGCTCTTATTGTTTTTCATTTCTTTTTGTATTCCTTTTAATTTAGTTTTTATTTTTCTGAGGCAGTTGATGGGAATGGTGGGAGATCTGGTTTGTATGAGTGAGCTGGAGGCAAGAGATTTCTGAGACACAAAACCAGCCTGACCTGTCTTTCTTCTTCCCTATTCATTATTGATATTGGGAATGTATTTGGGTGGAATTGTATTTGGTCTTTTTGAGATTGTGACTTTGGGTTCTAATGTATTATTTTATGATGGAATTCTATTGGTCATTCATTATGTTTTATCCAAAATATGAGATTTAATATAATGAGACTGTTTATTTTTGATACAAGGTAGTCACAATTACTTACAACTATCCGATGTGAAATTTGATAGTTTGGGTGCATCATAAAGTTCGAAAAACTTTATTTTGAAGTTTGAGCGTAGTCAATGTAATAAGTGCAACAACTCAATTTCACATCTAATGGTAAAAAATTATTTGTTATCACTTTATACCAAAGGTAAATCGTCTCATTTTATATTTTTTGGATTTTATGTTGTTTGACAAAGGTGAAGAAAGTTAGAAAAAGCACAATTTGAAATTATTTGTTTTTAATCTTGCCTTATGGCAATGGGCTCGGAGCGGACTAGGCCCGGCACAGCCTTGCTGTGGCCCTGGCTTAGGCCTAATCTGAGGCCCGGCCTTCGTGCTATGGTCGCCCAGCCCTCATTTGTGGCCCCGGCGATAGTTCTTCAGCGCCATTTTTCTTGTTTTACATCTTGCATGTAAGATTTTGTCACATCATAGAGCGTATGTCAGTCTCCCAATGGAGATCTATCAAGGTAAACAAGAGGACACTAAGGGAATGTGGTAGTTGCAGTTCGGTGCGAACTTGGAGATAACCCAACGTGAGCACCATAGAAAATTATTTTATTTTTACTTTTATTCTTATAAAAAAAAAGGAATTATATGATTGTTTTTGGTTTTGAATTTGTTTTATGTTAGTCTATATCCATATTATTTAGGAAACCCTTTATATAAGGTGTAAACTTTATACTATAGAAATAAGGCGCACCTCAAAAAACCATTTGAGAAGGTTGTTTTGATGCCCAAAAACCCTTCAATGATCCTCTGCCTTGAGAAGCATCGATGTGAAAAAAAAACTTTCAAGTCCTGGAACATGTATATCTTGTAATGTATTATCTATACTGTTTATTTTCGACATTTTCAAATATTTCTAGATCTACTTCATCTACATCATTTTTTGAGTTTTAAATTTCATAATTAGATATACAAATAGATTTTTAGGTGATTTATAGATAGCCCTTGGAAATTCCGGCTAATAGAATATCTAGAAACCTCGATTTTGAGTCTTAGGGATCATTTTAAGCCTAATGAACTATAGAGAACCTAGGCACTTTAAAATTGACCCAAAATCACCCAAAATTGGCTCAAATGATAATGGTCCCCAATAGCTTTCTAAGGGTCTAAGAATCACCCACATCTAATACAGTATTCGAAAGTTATAGCCCTGAGAAAATTGTATAAGACAAATAACACGGAGGTCCTTGGTGCGCACCGCTCTGCAGGTCGCGCATGGGCAGCAGCATTTATGGAGGTCGCGGGCCCATGGCCAGGCACCCCTCTATGAGTCGTGTAGGCCCAATAGGCAAAACTCCCATTAAGAGTTCAGGAAGGTTTTTTTGGCATAAGTTTTTAAATTTCATAATTAGATATACAAATAGATTTTTAGGTGATTTATAGATAGCCCTTGGAAATTCCGGCTAATAGAATATCTAGAAACCTCGATTTTGAGTCTTAGGGATCATTTTAAGCCTAATGAACTATAGAGAACCTAGGCACTTTAAAATTTACCCAAAATCACCCAAAACTGGCTCAAATGATAATGGTCCCCAATAGCTTTCTAAGGGTCTAAGAATCACCCACATCTAATCCAGTATTCGAAAGTTATAGCCCTGAGAAAATTGTATAAGACAAATAACACGGAGGTCCTTGGTGCGCACCGCTCTGCAGGTCGCGCATGGGCAGCAGCATTTATGGAGGTCGCGGGCCCATGGCCAGGCACCCCTCTATGAGTCGTGTAGGCCCAATAGGCAAAACTCCCATTAAGAGTTCAGGAAGGTTTTTTTGGCATAAGTCTGACTACGCAATTTGGCCCTAGATACAGTGTTTTGGACAGTTTTACCCTTTGGCAAAATCAGGATAATTTTATAGGATAAAGAGTATATATTTTAGAAGTCCCTAGGCCTAGTCTATATAGACCCTTAATTCCCATAAAATTCATCCAAAAAATCCCTAAAAAATCTAAAACATAATAGAAATCCCCATAAATTTAGAAAAATCCCAGAAATTTCCCATAGATCCTAAAAAATGATATAAATTCGTAGAAAATCCTAGAAGCCCTAAAATCTTAGAAAAAAACCAACAAAACCCTTATAAAATAGGTAAAACCCTCATGGAAATCCCAGATCTAGAAACTCTAAAGGACTCAATTTGGTATTAGAAGCCCTATAACTCAACTCAGAAAATCTAACCTATTTTCAGCAAAACTTTTGGCTATATAACTTCTTCAAATTAGCCTCTCAAGGAAGAGCCTACAATCAAGGAGAAGGTGTACAAAAGGTGGTTTGATACAAGCAATAAACTCCGAGTTTTGGGTTTCTCGAAGTAAGTTCTCTCATCTTTATTTTTATTTGTTTATTTCCTATTTACTTCTTCACTTCATAATTTAGGATCTTATTCAAAATTATAAACTTTTAAAAGATCTATCTTGGTGTGAGATTGCATCTGGCACTGCCAGTAGATCCAAATCTGATTAGATATGCCGGATATGAGTATGCTTTGAATCGATAATTTGATTTGTCCCACTTTTTCAACCTATTTGTTATATTTAACTTGTTTTGCAAGAATTTAAAGTGATCTCATCAGAGATTTGCTTAGATTTGCGCGTAAACAATTTGGCACACACCGAAGGGCTATCGAGCATGTAGATTCACACCTTTAGATCATTAAAAGTTTTATATCGTTCTCAACTTTTGTTTTCCAAGTTTTATATCGTTCTCAACTTTTGTTTTCCAGTAGAAACATAGAAAAGCAAGGGCTAGAAATTATCAGAAAAGTCCTTGGAAACTCGATCATGGGTTTCCTGCATTAGCCTAGGTCATTATGACTCACGCAGTTTCTACGTGAATCGAATCGACTCGCGTAGATCAGTGGGTTGCCAGATTTTTTTCTGGGGGCCTATTTCCTGCTAATTTTTTTTCCCCTATGTTTCCTATTCTCAGCAACATCGCTTACTATTTTCCCATAACAGAAAAAATAAATAATAAGAAAGTTTAGATTAATTCGTTAGTATAGCTTTATTTCTCTTCGTATTGTAGGTTGGCTTTGTTTGCATATTGCCTGTTTGCCACAGATCCTACACCCACCACATGCGTGCTCATTCTCCACACTCGGATCACACTGGTAGCACCTTCAAATACGTTTTATTTCAAATGATTTTCTAGGACCCCTAAACTAACATCGATATGGCGCAGGATCCCAAGTTTTGTGCGCATAATGGTTGGGGATATACCAATGCGAATGTGAGTACCTCTACAAACTTCCTTAGCTCAAAACAACCCACACATAGTAAGCCCTCGCCTCCGCTATATTCTTACATGAGCACCTATATAGACCTATCCTGACTTCAACTTTTTCACTAGTTAGTGAACCTTGACCTACCCAGTAGTAAATTAGGTCTGTAAGGACGTGGACTTTGCCGTGCGTGAAGGAAGCCACCGTGCGTGCAAGGGATGTCACCGTGTGTGTAAGAAGAAGCCACCGTACGTGCAATGGATGCCATTGTGTGTAAAGGAAGCCGCTGTGCGTGTAAGAGATGCCGACGTACGTGTGAGGTAAGCCGTCATGTGTGACACTACTGAGAGTGAATGTGCTTGCTCCTTCTTGAGTGCCATGTGTGCCACTTGTTCACCACTGAATGCCACATGTCCGCCACTTGTTCACCAATGAATGCCACATGTCTGCCACTTGTTTGCCACTGTAAGCTACCTGGATGCCACTTGTAGCCCCTTACATGCCACCTGCCTACTGCCTCCCCCTCTTTGCTTATATAACCCCTCTCAAGAATTTTTACTCTCTCTATCACTCATGACCTCCCTTCAAACACTTAGAACCTTAGGCTTGGTCATCCTTGGAAGCTTGTCATTTGAGGGGAATCTGTGTGGGGCAAACTTGAAGTTCTTTTGGATACAACTAAGTAGATCTAGCATCCATGACTTTGTTTGATTGATTAGTATGAAATCCAAGCATGCATGTGAATGTAAATATGGGGTGGATGTATGTTAATGAAATTATGCTAAATTGTGCCCTGTATTTCCAAAACCGTGACTCTTATTTGTGTAGTCTTGAAGGCATCACTGTTGGTTATGAAATTTTGTGGGGAAGTACCTCTTTGAATCTATTTTAAGAAGGAAACGACACCATATCAATATCTCTTTTGATTGGAAAGTTATGAGCCATTTGCTAGAACATGCCAGAATAGCGAAAAGAAATTCCAGAAACTTTACATGTTTTTGTGTAAGATTGTTCGATGACGAAATCAGTTGGAATAAGCTCAAACTACTTCTAAATGAAAGATGTGTGAATCTATTTAGAAAAAGTCTTGGAAGCATGATCAAATTCTCAGTGATTCGAAAGTTATGTTCATCATTCTACAAGGATACCACACTGAATTTTCTGTTGAATTTTTCAGAACTATCCCATGTTTTGTGCAACATTATTTACTGACCAAAATGTCTTAGAATGAGACCAAACCATTTGTAAAGGAAAGATAAATAAGTCTATTTTCAAAATAGCTTTGCAACCATCATCAAATTCCCTATGGAGTTGAAGCTACGCTCATTTTTCTAAGAGATTATTTCACTGAGATTTCTACTCTGTTATGAAAGTGAATGCTTATGGATTTAGTAAATGCTTATGAATTAGTTAATACTTATGAAATATTGAATGAGCATGGTTGTAATAAGAAATACTTATGAAATTAGTGAGTTCTTATGAATTAGTGAATGCTTATGAAATGTTGAATATGCATGGCTGTAATAAGATATGCTTATGAAATGGTAAATGTTTATGAATTAGTGAATGCTTATGAAATATTGAATGAGCATGGTTGTAATAAGACATGCTTACGAAATTAGTGAATGCTTATGAAATGTTGAATATGCGTGGTTGTAATAAGATATGCTTATGAAATGGTGAATGCTTATGAAATAGTGAATGCTTATGAGATAATAAATGTGAATAGTTGTAATCAGACATGCCTATGTGATAGTGAATATGCATGGTTATAATCAAACATGCCCATGAGATAGTGAATGTGCATGGTTGTAATCAGACATGCCACAAATGTGATGTGAAGCACTATGCAATGGGTCATCCATTGATAGTGCAATATGGTATGATAAGAAAGCTGTACTGGCAGTTGAGAGCTTTCCCTGACTCCTTATGATAGGACGGGAGTTAGAACGTGCATGTTAATATTTTGGTGGGTCGTGCCCCCCAAATCTATATGAGCACTACGCTCTCTCACCAGAAGGGCATAAGGAGAGGGTCGTGTCTTGCAAGGCCCCTGCCTATCAAAAGCCCCAAAGCGAGCTGAGGACTGTGTGTGTGTGTGTATGTGTATGTGTGTGTGAAGACATTACGAAATGGATCATCCATTTGTCATCGTCTTCCCTCCTGAGGAATGGTAGAAGTCCTAAGCAATGTGATTTGGCTTGGAATGATTGATAGGGCTTCTACTTCAGGAATAGGTGATATTAGGATTACATCATTATATATTTGCTTGAATTATTGATCTGTTATTCGAATAAAAAGAGTTGATAAACTGTTAACTCTTATGATATCTCATATCTGATTTGTGCTTGCTCCACCATGAAAGAAATTTCTCACGGCATGTTGAACTGTGATGCATGACTCCATATTATATAACTTACATGAATTCTGGGGACGATTATGAATAATTGTGTATAGGCAGGAATGCATCGTGATTGATCTACTTACTGGGCTTCATAGCTCATCCCTTTGACTTTCTTTAATGTAGAGTGAGTACTCGCGGTTTGAGGACGGACGGTGGGGTATTCACGACTGGCAGTTGATGACCCATACTTGATAAGAAGCTTCCTTTTTGATTGTAGGCATTAGATGGTAGTTGGCCGTATAGTTGTTTTGTTGTGAAGCTATGTATTATTGTTATTGGGCTTTTCGTGCCTTGAACAATTTGTAATAAACAGGAAATTCTATATAATTTGGTTTTAGTTTGTTCAGCTTTTGTTTTGGTTGTGTTGGAGTTTTTTTTTTTTGTTTTCTTTGATTCCTTGTTTTCAAAAGCCTCGAGCAACTCTCACCTGAGTGGCATTCGCTACCTCTTATCGCCGTCCCGTACCTTGTTACTCTGTGACAATTTACGGTATGGGGGTATGGGGTAGGGCTGTGACAATTTATGGTATCAGAGCAACCAGGATAATATTCTTGGCCTAAAGAGTCTTAGAAGTGTCCTTAGAGTAGTTTTTTGGATAGGCTAGTAACTGGGTGTTCCTGTTTTAGGTCAAGATGACGAGGACTCGTGCCAACAATATGAGTTTTAGTAATGAAAACACTGAGGCCTTGGGGGAATTCTTCAAAACGCTTGGGGCCATGACTCAAATGATGAAGGACTATATGTCGACCCCGACTGCCTCCACCCCAGGCCTAGATGACAATAGATTGATTGAGAGCTTTAGAAGACTTGCTCCTCCCGCATTCCCGGGACACGGAGAAGTGGAAAAAGATGAAAAATGGAGGAGGCAAGTAGAGAAGATATTTGGAGTGTTGCATTGTTCCAATGAGCAGAAGGTTAGGCTAGGGACCTTTATGTTAGAAGGGGATGCCGAGCACTGGTGGAGTTCGGTGAGGCAATCTTGGGAATAGATAGAGACTGAGGCAACTGGGGAAAGTTTTCTAGCAGCATTTAATGAGAAGTATTTCCCCGATTCAGTCCGAGAAAAGAAAGAAGTGGAATTCATTGGGCTACATCAAGGGGGGTTATTAGTGGAATAATATGCTGATAAATTTACAAAGCTCTCTCGCTACATGGCACATATCATCAATACAAAGGCACGTAAGGTGAGCAAGTTTGAGAGGAGCCTCAGGCCGAATAAACTAGGCAGAATAATGTCAACTAATCTTAAGACATTCTCCCCGTTGGTGGACCTAGCTATGAAGATTGAGAAAGACTGTGAAGAGTTCCAATTAAGGAAGAAAAGAAGAGTAAGGTCCACACCATTTGGGAGTTTTGGGAGGAAGACTCGGTCGCCTCCTAGAAGTGACTTTAGGGGAAAGGCTAATCAGAGCAACCAGAAAATCCAAAAGACATTCCCGGATGATGTGAGGGATAACTGACGCATGGCCTGCTCATACTGCAGAATGAATATCCACTTTGTGGCTGTGTGCCACAAGAAGTCGAGAACGTGTTTTGGTTGTGGCAAGCTTGGCCGCCTAATCAAGGACTGCCCTGTGAAGAGGCCAGAAAATCGATCAAAGACTCAAGATCGGGTGTTTGCACTCACAAAGAAGGAAGCTAAGGCGTCTACCTCAGTGATTTGAGGTACACTCTTTGTTTGTGGTAGAGAAGCTAGAATTTTGATAAACCCTGGTTCTTCTCATTCTTTTGTTGCACCTTACTTTGCATGTCACATAAATGTTGAGCCTTCACTTCTTGACTGAACTTTAGAAGTATGTACACTCATGGGGAATTCTATGGAAACTAATATGGTGGGGGGTTGCTTGAGGGTGTGTTCTGCCCATAGACTTGATACTTCTAGATATCCGGGACTTTGATGTTAGTTTGAGCATGGATTGGTTGTTTACACACCATGCCACTGGTAGTTTACACACCATGCCACTGGTTGTTTACACACCATGCCACTGTTGTTTACACACCATGCCACTGGTTGTTTGCACACCATGCCACTGTTGGCTAAGAGATGTGTGGTCGGATGCCTCGATCTTGCCTCCCCGGATGTAGGTAATCGGGTGACACGTGTCTCAGATTCGGAAGACCAAGGACTTGAGATCGCTCTCTCAGGAATCTTGTTCGTAGAACAAGGGCAAGTGCTCAACTGGTGAGAGGGGAATTTTAAACGTTAGGTCAGGACCAACCTCACCTAGGTCCATGACTTACTCAGGCTGACTCGTGTGGGTGCCCTCTTAGATCACAACGAAAAGCTCCCCTGCTGCTTCAGCTGGTTCGGGATCGCCTCCCTTGACCTCCAATCTCCTTGCTTTCTGCAAAGCATTAGCATGGTTAATTTGTAAGACAAGTGGGCCGAGGGACCCACCCTTGTCTTGGGCTGAACATGCATATATGTGCACATTCAGATGGTAGAGAAGATGAGAAGTTAGGGTGACGAAGAAGAGAATTTAAATAAGGGGACAAAAGAAAAGAGAACTTAAAAAGGGGATGAGACTAGCATGATAGTTGTACCAATATAGTGACCGACTCGGAGTGGTAGCAAGACGGGCATGGTAACTCAGACCAGCACAACGATAATATTACTTGAAACCAAGGCCGATATAACTATCATAATTTGGTGTGGCAGCATGACGAGCATGGTATTTGGACCAACACGATGGTAATACTGCTTTACAGCCAGACTGTTATGATAGTGCTAGACTTAGTCTATCTTTTAGTCAAGCTAGAAGAGAAGAAAATAAAGCAAAGAGAAGACGGGAGACGACGGAGTAAGAAGGTCCCGGCGGCGTTAGGCATCGTTGCCCACAGCCGTGGAGTAACAGTGTCGTGGTCCCTGGACGACACTGGACACCGCTTCTGGCTGTGGAAGGGCGACCAATGAACTGCAGACGGCGTTAGCCATCATCGTCAGCAACACGATCCTTTGTAGGCGCCGATAGGTATAGTCGTCTGTGATAGGCACAGAGTGCACAAAAGAAGCTTGCGGATGGCGATAGGCACATGTAAGCATCGCCGCGACCCTTCGCGGGCAGTGGTAGGCATTGCCATCTGCGATAGGCACATGGTGCAAGAGAACATGTTCATAAATGGCGATGACTATCGCCGTTTGCACTTGCGCAGGATGTCGAAGACATGCCTGCAAATGGCGATGAGCAGCGCCGTCTGTGACCCATGAGAAGAAAGAAGGATGGCTTGTGGTCGGCGATGCATATCACCTCACGTGACACCAATCTTGAAACCGAAACAAGAGCCCGACCCGTTGCTTGAACACAGCCCGGCTCACCATGTGCTCCTTCAGATGTCGTTATGCACAACGACGACTAATGCCATGCATGAACCATGTTGATGGAAAGAGACGAATGAGGAGAGGGAGAAAGAAGCTCACGCACGGCGCTGCCATCGCCATGCACGACCTGCGAAGTCACAGGAAGAGGAAGAGAGAAAGAGGCATGCATGGCACTGCCACTGCTGTGCATGGCCTCTGAGAAAGACTCAGTAGAAAAGACGAAGAAGAAAGAGAAGAAGAGAGAGAAGAAGAGAGAAAGGAAGAGAGAGAACGAAAAATTAGAGAGAGAAGGGAAGAGAGAGAAAATACCTTGAAGGTAAGAGGAGTGCCACTCTAAACTTTCTCTCTCCTCTCTCTCTCTCTCTCTCTCTCTCTCTCTACAAAGAAGAAACATGACCCAACTCATGCTCTTGAAAGAATAATTTTTATTAATCAAACGTCTCTGTGAGTTCAAAAGAGAGGTTTCTTTACAATAAGAGGTAGCGTTTATTTATAGACTAGGGTTGAAGCATGGGTGGATCACCCAAAACTAACCCTAATTGATGATAATTAAGGTTTATTTGAATTAAAAAAAAAAGAAAATAGGGTGCAAAATGATTGATTTGCCCCTTCCTAACAATTGGAGAAATTTTAAAATAGTCCCTATTGAGAACTAAGGACGTTCTTGATTCTTCTTAAACGATCCATTGATGATCCAGCATCTGAATGAACAAAAGATGATTGCCTTCGTGTAGGGCTTGATGCTGCGATCATTTTGATAATAATTTTAAGCCATGAATCACACTTTAAAAGTATGATCACATAACTTGAATTTTGAATAGATCCTGAAAACTTTCGATCGATAGTACATCTTCATCTTGATGTTTTTCTTCGATTTCTTTGCTGAATTGCACTGAGCATGTTACGACGATCGCGTTGCAACAAATGGGACACAATTTGGTGCCCAAACGAAGTTTTGACAATCTTGAACTTTTGGCCAGAATTTAGAATTCCGGCTGTCGGAATTAGTTGTGACTTCGACTTGATCTTGTGCAAAGTCCAACTGTTCATCACGCACAGGGTTCGAACTAGTGATAGCTACGGATCTTACGAATGTGATGCAACTAGTCTCATGTCGATCGGGCTGGCAGGCACTATGATTTGGCCACTCGAGTGAGTACGCGTCCTGCTGATTTTCTGCAACGTGTGCCTTCGAATCACAAACTTCTCTCTAGTTTTTCTCCCTGCTCCGACATCGTCACTGGACGTACAACATATCAAAATGCTCGTTTCGATGAGATGAACACGCTCCAACAAGTTTAAGCGCGATCTGATCTCAGACGAGAGAGATATGGGCATCGCTAGTTCCCTGTTGTTGATTGTGCTTTAATGGAGTTTAGTTACAGGGTGGCCACATGGGAATAGTGTGAGGCTCCTCCTGTTTCTCTCTTTTTCCCATAACTTCTTTCAGATCCAATGGTGGTGGTTCCACTACCATTTGAAGCTCTAAAAGTAGGGTTCTAATTATAGGGGTATGTTTCAGGGTGTTAGAGGTTGATTCTATCGAAATTGTTTCTTCGTTTACACTGCCTTAAACATGTCGGAATGCGACAAAAATTGACAGGAGACTTTTAGAAGTCCTTATGAAGATCTTAGGCAGTTTGAGATCATTCTGAGACTGTCAAAATTTCCACTGTTTGTCAGGTTTTATTGATCGGCTTCTCTTTTATTTTGCATCGGGGACTCATGGTGCTGAAAAATGTCTTCGAACATCATGCCCCGCCGAATGTTGTGCTTCGAGAGAAGCGAGAAAGACAACATTCGAAAAATTTATTTCTTTTTTCTTCTTAGCCACAGGACCACGTGAATGCCTAGGAGATTCACATAATGTTGTAACTAGGATGCTCAGACGTTTGGATGTAATATACAGGTCCATCAATGGAGACTTTGGGGAAGAAGATACTTTGAGGGATCTTGTCGCGGTCCTCACCCTCACGGAACGTAGGGATTAGTTTTTAATGTCTTCACCCTGTCAGACGAGTTTGCGACATGGAGAGGTTGGTATTTATAGTCCTCACCCTATCGAACGGTACCCCAGAGGACCATTTTGTGTTTTTGAGGGATATTGTGGCCATCATCCTCACCTTAGGGACTCTCTTTGAGTTTGAGGGATCTTTTGTTCATCATCCTCACCCTCAAGGACTCTTTTGATTTTGGAGGGATCTTTTGATCATCGTCCTCACCCTCAAGGACTCTTTTTGATTTTTGGAGAGATCTTTCGGCCATCGTCCTCACCCTCAAGGACTCTTTTTGCTTTTGGTGTTTGGGAGATCTTATGAGGCTCTCATTTTTGAGTGAGACATATTGTGTTGTGATTGGATCCAGACAACTGAGGATTTTGTGTGGACCTCGTTGCCAGAATTATGCCTGTTTGGAAATTGGGTGGCGGCTGAGGCTATGATGCTGCATCAACTTGCTTTATCGGTCCAAGCGCCCTTTGCGGGGAACCGTAAAGATGGTTTTCACCAATGTCCTTTATTTTTGAGCTCTTTTACCCATGAACTTGTGGCCATGTCCACCTTTTTCATCCGTTTTTGCTCACGTTGCCGTTTCGGATTTTCACCATGCCCAGGTTTTATTTGTACGGAACTCTCTTACTCATGGTTTCATGACCATGCCCGTCCATCATTTTTACTCATGGCATTCCCTTGTCTCGATATACACCATAGATATTAGTCTTTTTTTTTTTGTGAAGGCATGTTTATGGCCATGCCTTCAGAACTTGTGCAAAACCTTTTAGCGTCATGCGGCCAGGACGTGCACTACAGTTTAAGGTCATATAGTTGGACCATGGTGGTGATGATTGGCAGTTTGTTGAGGCCATGGAGTGAGTATGGTAGTAGTTTTAACTCACTTTGGGGAGATGGTACGAGGCTACGTATGAAAGATAGATGACGTATGAATGGAAGGTGAAAAGTGGTGACCCATTACCTAACGACGAGTATGGATGGTGGGATGGTTCACCATTTTGTGAGCATGGGTGAGACTCACTGGGAAATAATGGAGGATGATGAAAGACTTACTAGGGAGGTAATGAAGGTGAAGTGTGCACACGGATGGGTCGGTTAGGGAAGACGTGCATGAAAATGCACGTAAAGGGGGCGTGCAGGTATGTGTGTGGGGACGCAATTTAAGGTCATGCCTCCGAGACCTGTGCAAAGCAGTTTATTGTCATGCGGCTAGGACGTGCACTATAGTTTAAGGTCATATAGCTTAGACCATGGCTATGTAGTTTAAAGTCATGCAACTAGGACCATGCAGTTTAAGGTCGTGCAACTAGACCTACGCTATAGTTTAAGGTCTTATAGTTTGGACCATGCAGTTTAAGGTCGTGCCCCTAGACCATTTGCTGGGTTACCATATAAGTAAAACTCCGTGGGGGATAGAGACAATGGTTCAGTGAGAAGTAGACCTACTGGGGATTAACGGGGCAACTATGACTTCACGAGAATAATGAGCAATGGTATGCATGTAACTCTCCTGGGGATGGTAGGCCAGAGCACAGGTGCAACCCTACTGGGGATAATGGTGGAATATACCTGGTGGAGAGGTACATCTGTTTCACAGTTTGAAGTCATGCGAATGGACTATTTGTCGCATCGTTTAACGTCTTGCTACAGGGACGTGCGTTGCAGTTTTAAGGTCTTGTAGCTCGGACCATGGCTATGCAGTTTAAAGTCATGCAGCTAGGTCCATGCAGTTTAAGGTTGTACAACTAGACCTCCGCTACAGTTTAAGGTCTTATAGTTTGGACCATACAGTTTAGGGTCATGCACCTAGACCATAATGTGGTAAGAAAATGTGGCTCCATGTGGAACAAAGCCGTAACTGAAGAGTTGATTCCCTAGGGATGCAAAGTGGTGGCCTGCTTGTGGGGATGACAAATCACAATCTAGGTGCATCTCCACTGGGGACAGTGGGAAAAATCCACAGTCAGGAGTGCTATAGCACGCGCACGACGCTAGCATAGGAAATGTGAGGCACGCAGCGCTAGACTTAGATAATGCACACAACGTTAACATGAATAAGGCACGTGACGTTAAGCCTTTTAGTGAAGCACGCGATGTTAAGCCTTTTGGTGAAGCGCGCAGCGTTAAGATTTTTGGTGAAGAGCACGACGATAACTCCTTGTGAAGTGCATGACGATAGCTTCTGGAGGATGCGTGCTATGTTAAGGCGCAACGATAACAATAGATGGCAGCATATTCATGAGGCGTAGGCAGCAATGACTTGCATTCGGGCCTCGGGCTTGACCCTCCTCGGCCTGGACCTATCGTCGACTAAAGTCGAGGATTGGAACGTCATTTTGAACTTGTGAAGGACACTTTGTGGCACTGCAGACTATAAAAGAGGGTAAAACCCCATTTCATTGTTTTACCTTTGGTAAAATAGTGAAGAGAGTTTTAGAGAGTCAAAGTTTCCGTCAAGAGACTTCCTGCTAGAACTTCTAGCCAAAACTCGAAGTGTACAGGCATTCAGGAGCTCAACGGTGAACTCAAACAAGTCGTGAACCTTCACAGAGTGCTTGTGAATCATTTTCAGAGAGTTCCAAGGCTTCTCTAGTAGGGAACATGGAGCTTTCGAGAAGAAGAATGGAGCCTAGTGGAAGTGTAGGCATTGCAGCGGAGCTTCACCGAGTTCTAAGGCACTGTCACGGGAACCCTCGGTGATTCTCCGGTAGTTCCCTGGTCACCCGTAGGTTGCAGAGAGGTTAGGGGATTCTGACGGTCTACTAGTTATCGGAAGAGAAGAAGAAGGAGTAGCAGTGGGCTCACCAGAAACACAGTGACATTTCAACGAGTTGTGGGGAACTGTAGAAGTATGAGGAGGGAAAATCGAGAGGTCACAGAGTGCTCTCGGGGGACTCTAGGCTTTTCGTTAGCTTTGGTCACCGGTGGAAGAGAGGGAAAGAATGGAGAGGGTTTCCCCGCGAGTAGAAGGGAAGGTTTCTAACATGAAAAGGAAATGCCTGTGGAGACCTATGGGTCGCGATCTGTAACGGTCGGGAGGTGAAAAGCCATGGGACAGCGAACAGTCACCCTCCACACGCACGGTGACAGGCCACGTCGCAAGGGGCAGGCGTGTGGTGCGTGCAAGTGTTTGCAGCTATCGCTAGAACACAAGTGGTGTTAGCCCCCCATTTGCCCGTAGACGGCATTGTATCTTGAGTGAACAAACGATGCGTCTTGGTCCTCGTGCGATGCTACTACTTTACTTCGACGAACGGAGAAAGGCCCTTAGTCGTGAGTGTTTGAAGACATTTTTAGTGCCATGGGTCCCCGATGCGGATTAAAAGAGAGAAGCTGATTAATAAAGCTTGACAAATAGTGGAAATTTTGACAGTCTCAAAGTGGCCTCATAACAGATCAACATCTTCATAAGGACTCCTAAAGGCCACCTGCCAAGTTTCATCCTAATCTGAAATGTCTAAGGCAGTACAGACAAAGAAACAATTTCGAAAAAATCATCTCTAGCACCCTGAAACGGATCCTGTAACTAGAATTATATTTTTAGCACGTCAAATTATTATGAGACCACCGTCATTGGATCCGACACGGTCGAAACCCCTATAGGTCACGTTTCGGCTTAATCAGGCACTCAAGGACAAAGTTATGGGTAAAATACCAAAAAGGGATAGGCCGCACACTATTCCCGTGTGGCCTTTCTTCACCAAATCACCATTAAAGGTGGCTATTTTTACTGTCTCAAGCAGTGACTTTCGGGGTTCATGTCTCATTCATCCCGAGTCGAATCCCACTCAAATTTTGTGAGCATGTTCATCTCATCAAGATGAGCATTTGGATATGTGGCACGCCCCTGGATGATACCCGAGCAGGAAGAAAAGCTAGAGAGAAGTTGTTGATTCGTGAAGAAAGTTGCAGGAAAATCAGCAACGACATGCCTCTCTCGAGCGGTCAAATCATGACGCTCGCACATTGGATTGGCATAAGACTAGTTTCATCGCATGCGTAAGGTTTAGGGCTACCATTCGTCTGAACCCCGTGTGTGATGAATGGACGAATTTCACACACAAAGCTGATAAAGTTGCTGTCAATTTCGACACCGAAAATCTAGATTCTGGCCAAAACTCCAAAGCTGCAAAATCTTCGTTCGGACACAAAATCGAGCTGCGTTTATTGCCATGCGATCGTGATGACATGCTCAGTGTGATCCAGTAAAGAAATCACAGAAAAACATCGACATGAAGACACCCTACAAATCAAAAGTTTTCATGATCTATGTTAATTTTAAGTTATGTGATCATGCCCTTAAAGTGTGATTCATGGCTTAATATTGATATCAAAATGATCGTAGTATCAAGCCCTACAATATGGCAAACATCTTTTGTTCATTCGGATGCTAGATCGTCTATGGATCGTCTGAGAAGAATCAAGAGCATCCCAAGTTCTCAATAGGGATTGTTTTAGAATTTCTCAAATTGTTATGCAGGGGTAAATCAATCATTTTGCACCCTATTTTCTTATTTTATTAATTAAAAAAAGATGTAATTATCTTCAATTAGGGTTAGTTTTGGGTAATCCACCCACGTTTCAGCCCTAGTCTATAAATAGATGCTACCTCTCATTACAAAAGCCAGACTCTTTTAATTAAAGAAAAATTCATCTTTAAAGAGCAAGAGTTGGGTCACGTTTCTTCTTTGGAGAGAGAAGGAGAGAGAAATTTTAGAGCGGTACCCGTCCCACCTTCAAGGTATATTCTCTCTCTTCCCTTCTTCTCTCTCTGGTTTTCTTTTTCTCTTTTCTTTTTCTCTCTTCTTTTCTCTCTTCTTTTCTTTCTCCTTCATCTTCTCTGCAGAGTCTTTCTCAGAGGCCATGCATAATAGTGGTAGTGCCGTGCATGCCTCTTTCTTGCTTTCTCCTCTTGAAACTTTGTAGATCGTGCACGACGATGGCAGCGCCGTGCGTGAGCTGCTCTCTCTCTCCCTCTCTTTTCGTTCATTTATTTTCCTCAAAATGGTTTGTGCACGGCGTTAGTCGTCATTGTACGTAACGCCATCTGAAGGAGCACATGGTGAGCCAGGCCGTGCTCAAGCAACGGCTCCTGTTTTAGTTCCAGGATTGGCATCACGTGTGGCGATGTGTATCATCGACCGCAGACTATCTCTCTTTCCTCTTATGGGTTATAGACGGCGATGTCTATCGCCACTCGTTGGGGTCCCACCAATGCTTCATGTCTATCGCAGACAGGGATGCGTAATGGCGTCTGCAGGCTTCTCTTGCGCCCTATGCCTATCGCAGATGGCGATGCCTATTGCCGCCCGTAAAGGGTCGGGATGATGCGTAATGCTGTCCGCAGGCTTATCTTGTGCCCTGTGCCAATCACAGATGGCGATGTTCATCACCGCCTGTCAAGGGTAGCTGGATTGCCTATCGTCGTGGCTTCTTTCGTACGCTCAATGCCTATTGCTGCCCGCGAAGGGTCGCGGTGATGCCTATCGCCATTTGCAAGCTTATTTTGTGTGCTTTGTGCCTATCGTAGACGACGATATCTATCGCCGCCCGTGAACGGTCGTGCTACTTCTCGTCTTGCCGACGGTGATGGCTAACACCGTCTGCAGTTCTTTGCTCACCCTTCTGTCGCGAGTAGAAATGTCCAGTGCTATCAAGGGGCCACAGTTTGGCTGTCGAGCAGTATTGCTGTCGTGTTGGTTCAGAGTATCATGCCCATCTTGCTGCCACATCAGATTAGAACGGTCAAATCGGCCTTGGTTTCGAGTAGTATTTCCGTCGCATCGGTCTGAGTTACTGTGCCTGTCTTTCTACCAATCTGAGTCGATCACTGTACTGGTCCAGTCCTCTTCTCTTTTCTCCCCTTATTCAAATCCTCTTCTTCGTCACCTTAACTTCTCATCTTCTTTACCATTCGAATGTGCACATCTGTGTATGTTCACCCTAAGACAAGGGTGGGTTCCTCGACGCACTTGTCTTGCAAATTAACCATGTTAGTGCTTTGTAAAAAACAAGTAGATTGCAGGTCAAGGGAGGTGATTTTGAAACAGCTGAAGTAGCTGTGGGGCTTTCCGTCGTGATCTAAAAGGGTGCCCACGTGAGTTAGCCCGAGTAAGTCATGGACCCAGGTGAGGTTGGTCCTGACCTCACGTTTAAAATTCCTCTCTCACCAGTTGGGCACCTGCCCTTGTCTTGTGAACAAGGTTCCTGTGAGAGTGGGCTTAGGTCTCATGCCTTTTGAAGTCGGGATACATGTCACTCAATCACTTAGATCGAGGGGGTGAGATCGAGGCATCCTAACCAGCTTGGCGACTCCACTGGGGACATACTACCCCTTTGTCGGTTTTCTATTGCTTGATCGACATCACCTTTTGTTTTTTGCGCTGCACTCCATGGCATTTGTGTTATTCAACTCGTTCATCCGAGTTGGAGATTTTCTCATCCCCACACTCATGACCATCCCGGGGAAGTGAACTTCTCAAGCGTCGTTCCCCACACTCCTTTTGAGTCGGGAATCACAGTCCGGCTCCTAGGTTCATTCTTAGATTGGTGCGATAATGGACTAAAAGGTCCTTAACTCCCTGCTTTCCAGTCTTGGGGCCCTTTGCATTGGTAGCATGTCTGCTACCACCCACCCACAACACACACCCTGCTACTAGCAAGTCCCTGCTAGTCACATTGCTAAGGTACACCGAAAGGCTGCCCTGCACGCTTTTGTGAAGGCAAGCAAGTTGTCATCGCTCTTGAGGGTTGCCACAAGGCCATCCCCCATACTCCTTCACCAGCTCGAACCTCTATGCCTAGAGGATTGACACACCGAGGCGAAGATCCTGAGGCCTCCACCTCTCGCACACACCTAAACGCTCATGGTCCATCCACTCGAGCCACACCTCAGAGCAACTTTCATGTTGCCTTAAGCTTGCGTCAAAGGCTAGGTTTTCTCGGGCTGAACCCTGCACGTGCCATGGATTTGCATCCCACAGCTCGTGGCAGCGCCACTTTTGGGCTTGCTCGAGCACACGGGGGTCGACCACTTCTTCCTCCCTCTCAGCACACACAGCTTCACCCTGTGAGAGATAAGCTCCCACCCGGTCCCTCATAGACATGAGCTCATAGGTCTCGACCTCCTTAGGTCAAACTAGCTAATTGAGCCCGGGCTGACCCCCAAATCACCCGTAGGGCTGCTTCTAGAGGTGCACACGCACCAGCTTTACAGGTTCCAGGGTTATACCTAGCCTAGCGCAGGTCCGAACCAGGTTCACACCCAGGTCCGAACCTAGGCCCCCTCTTAGTCTGAGCCGAATGCTCGTTCCTAATTCATCTTGATCCAGTCTAGGTCTACACCTGGTCTGATCATCAAAATTCTCTGGGTCCAACTTCAGACTTATACCCAACCTAACCCAAGTCTGAACTAGGTTCACACCTAGGTCCGACCCTAGGCCCCATTTTGGTCTGAGCCAAGGGCTCGTGCCTAGCCCAATCTTGATCCAGTCCGGGTCCACACCTAGTCTGATTATCACAACCCTGTAGGTCTAAGCTCAGGCTTTCACCCAGCTCAGTGTAGGTCTGAACCAGGCTCACACCCTGATCCGAACCTAAACCCACTCTTGGTCCAAGCCAAGACTCGAACCCATCTAGTCTAGGTCTTAGTCTAGGTTCTAGCATAAGTCTAAGTTTAGAGTTGCCTCTAGACCAAGACTAGGCTTACCCTAGTTCAAGGTCTGAACCTAAAACCCATTGAGTCTAGCAAGTCTAGGTTCCAGTCTAGTCTTAGCCTAGGTCTTAGTTAAAGTTTTGCCCCTAGAGTCAGGTTAGGTCCGCCCTAAGTCGTCGAGTCTAGCTCTTACCTAAGTCCAGATTCTAGAACCCCAAAGAGAGTCACCATGTCGGTTACTCAAGGTGACCATGATGATTGCTCCACGGCCGACTCTAAGCCTAACCTGCCTAAACCTAAGGACCAGTATGCTGCGATCCCTTGGGATTATCAATAGACCTCAGATCAATCCATTATCCAATGCCCAGGTCTTCAAATAGAGGTAGAATCCGATGGGTCCACCCCTAATCCTAAAATCTGTGTGGCCCGAAAAGTCAATTCCACTTGAAAAACTTTGAATAGTTAGGGAGTTCGACCGGGAGTCGTTCTACAGGGGCTTTTAGGCAACCAAAGTAGAAGTTGAGTGAGGGAAGAAATTCGTGCAGCATCTAACATCAATTCCCGTAACTCGAACCAAGATAACCCTGAGGTCCAGCGATCTCAAAACTAAGACCCAGCTAGGTCTACGTGATCTAACTTAGCCTCAAGCCACCATAGTTCAACTCATGATATCTTGAACATTGTACGAAGTAGAGGTGTCAGCCCAAACTGACCCTTAGGCGAGATGAGTTACACTATTCACACCCCAGCTTACAAGTTGATGCCATATCTACTTATTGGTATAGGTGAACCCTTAGCACAACCGAGTCAGCAGATTCTTCAATCAGTCCCTCTAGTTCATCCGGTCCAACAAATTGTGCAATTTGTAACCGGTGGTGACACTTAGGGGTCCGTATGCCCCTCAAGCACAAATGTATCAAACTGCCTCGGTAACTGTGGCTCCTCAATCTCAGGCCCATGCAGGCCAACATGTACCCCAAGTTTCGACTCATCAATCTACGCTTGGGAACCCACCGACCTGTGGGCCTATTGTCATGCCAAATACTCAATAAGAAGGCACCCTAAAAGCAATGCAGGATATGCTTGTAAGAATGGGCATGAATGAAATTCTACCCCCGAAGGCCTATGTTCATGAGACCCTTGAAGGCATGGGAGACTTTCCCCTAGGATTTGTCGTCGCAAAATTTAGAAATAAGTTCAATCGGAAGAGCGATCCAGATACTCACGTTAACGCGTACCTCCTCACCGTTAGAGCTTTGAGAGACATGCCTAACGAACTGAAGGCCATATTTTCATTGTCCGGCGAGGCCTGAACTGGCATCGGAGAACAATGTCCGCTTGACCACACATTACTCCAGATGAAATGTTCAACTTATTCATCTCTCCCTACCGCGAGTCGACACTAAGACCTCTCTCCTTGGGTGAGCTTAGGGCAACGAAACAAAACCCAAGAGAATCCTTTAAGGATTTCATCGGTCGATTCCGCAAGGCAACGATGCGGGTCATAGAATGTCCACTTACTGACTCAGCCAATATCTCCATAGCCTTAGAGAATTTCGCTCCTGAATACAAGACTTTCTTAAGCCAAGTTCTTATCCCCCACTCCTTCGACTTCATGATTGAGCGGGTGGCGTGACATGAAAGAGCCAGAGGGACAGCCCTCAGCACTAAGCCCGACAATAAACTGATAACAGCTCCCCAAAATAAGAGCAAAAACAATAACAAGGGGAATGCTTCGGGTCAAATTAATGAGATTGTCGTTAACGGAAAGGCTCAAGGTTTAACCGCTCAACAACAATCAGAACCAAAATCGAAGGGGTCAGCCTAGAGCCAACGCTCAATTTAATAACAAAAGGCGAGAGGATAATTTCACCCCTCTCAAAGACCCATTAGAAAAAGTGTTGGAATTACTCTTGGCTCGAAATATGTTTATCTCCCATCACCAATTGAACCACCATTTCAAGTCACGGATAAGAGCAGGTGGTGTAAATGGCATCAAAACCATGCTCATGATATCCAAAACTTCTTGTATTTGAAATGAGTGATTCAAGGGTTAATCAATAGGGGGGACATCACGGTCGCACCTAGATTGTTGAAGAACTTAATCAAAGGAAGGGTACCTTAACAAATTCTCTCCCTAAAAAGAAGGTCACAACGACCGAAAATCTGGGAGCTCAAGATAACTCAAAAGAGAACGTTGTCATTCACATGATTGAGAGTGGAGACGAAGAAGATGATCCCAGTCAATTCATAATTTCTTGTGATTGTAACTTTCAAGAGTCCGAAAGGATCTTTTGAGCCTTCTAAGAGGAAGGCCTTCACCTCCAAACCTCGATAACCTTCCCAAGTGGGATCGATATAATGAATATGGCACATTAGAGATTGATATGGTCAGGATCAACGAAAAGGGATCATCTTCCAAACTAGGAGCCAACACCCCAAAGTCTCCCATTACTCTTGCTAAGGCTGATCCTATCGAGCTTCAAGCTGACGAGGTTGATTCCCTAACCCGAAGAGGCCGAGTGTTCAAACCCATTCAATTGATGGCCGATATTCTCGATGAAAGGATGAGAAACACCTCCAAAGCCAAGCAAACAGCAGGGTTAGCAAATCACGAACCGAATAAAGAAGTTCAAGGATCCGCAACCACCTACGATCTACCTGCTCATCTCGGGAAGATCCAGGCTCAGATCTCCATCTTAGAGCTGCTCTCCAATTCACCAGCACACAGAGCCCAGATTGAAAAGGTCCTCACCAAGACACACATCCCGAGTAACCCATAGTCGGATGATTTGTGCGGAATGATCAACAAACTGATGGCACTAATGCTAATCGTGTTCACAGACGATGACATCCCAGCCAGCTTCAACCGCTTTCATGTCCAACCTTTGCACATCACCGTTTTCATGTAAGGATACGAGATACGGAGAGTGCTTGTTGATAATGGGGCATCCTTAAACATGTGCCCTATGAAAATAGTGAAGCAGATAGGCAAAGGCCCGGATGACTTCAAGCCATGTCAATTAACTATCGCTGCATACGACGGGACCAAGAGAGAAACTGAAGGCATACTGCCTCTTACACTCAAGATTGGCCCTACCGTCCAATTGATAAATTTTTATGTCTTGGACATAAAACCTTCATTCAACATGTTGCTAGGAAGACCGTGGCTGCATGAGAACCTCATTGTCGCCTCTACGCTCCATCAATGCCTCAAATTGCCGACTAAAAATGGCGTCGCAAAGGTATGTGCTGAACCCCCTCTTTTCTCAATCCTAGTATACATAACGGGAAGCTAGCCGTAGGGGTCTATCTTGGAGAAATCCCACTATCTTCCTTCGAGCAAGCTGATTGTGCCACCTTACGCCTAGAGGTCGGTGACCCTGGTCCTCAAATTTTGTAAACTTCTGCATCGATGGAGGACATCATCCAATTCAACATTGATAAGGTTTTGGGTCCCTTGAAGCTTGACACATGCTCTTCTCCCAAGGCTTCCAACTAGGTCAAGGCTTGGGTAGTCAAGGGCAAGGCGTAACGAAGGCAATTTCTGAATCATCCTAAGCCAAAAATGAAAGCAGGGATCGAAGAAGACTCGGCTGTTCTCTCACCTTATTTCAAAGCCGGATGAAGCCTTCAAGCTATCCGGCTTTGAATATGAAGGCATTCAAAGCCTCGATCTCTCGATGCCCATCCTTCAAAAGGGTCAAAGGTGATCCTAGAATCCCTAACGGGGAATAATTCTTCTTTCGCATCTCAACATACAAAAGAACTAGGGATGGAAGCCCTTTTTGCTGATCAGGATTTGAAGGTCTGCACAATTGGCTCTAACAAAGCCAAGCGTGCTGATCTGCCTATTCAAACCCAAGAACGAAATTGGTCAATCACTCTCCTATCTTGAGAATCATTGGAAGCATACTAGAGGCACCTTCAAGTCCCGGTGCCAAAAAATAGATAGGTGCAGCGCGACCATCTAACCACCCTGCGCTTCCAGTCCCCAACATTTCTCACGCGAGTCTCATAAGGGACACCTCTTGTGTTATTTCAAAATCCGTTGAAAATTCAAAACATGGTAAAGATGAAGATCTCAAGATGACAGTGCACAATACTAGAGGTAGTCCGATAACGGTGCACAATACCCCATATGACGAATTGGACTATCAAGATTAAGATCAAGAGAGCTAAGAGTCTGAGGAAATCCCTCAACTTGAGGAACTCACTTCCCATGTTAAGCAATTCAAGAAGAGATTCGATGGTGACCCAACAGCTATCATCGAAGAGACGATCGATGTAAACCTAAGAACGGAGAACGACCCAAGGTTAACCAAGATTGGAACCTCCGTATGTCTTGAGAGCAAGAAAATATGTTTCCTTTCTCAAAGAATATCGTGATGTCTTTGCCTGGTCATACGATGATATGCCAGGGTTAGATCCCACATTGGTGCAACATCACCTAATATTCAACGAAGGGGCAAAATCTATAAGGCAGAAACTCTGATGTCAAAAGACCCACCTTGAGCTCAAAATCAATGAAGAAATCGATAAACTACTCAAGGCTAAATTCATTACCCCTGTCGATTACTCAGAATGGTTGGCCAACATAGTGGTCGTACCCAAGAAAGACGAGAGGATCTGAGTGTGTGTCAATTATGGAGACCTCAACAAGACATGCCCAAAGGAC
Source organism: Amborella trichopoda (assembly GCF_054954075.1). Taxonomy (NCBI): domain Eukaryota; kingdom Viridiplantae; phylum Streptophyta; class Magnoliopsida; order Amborellales; family Amborellaceae; genus Amborella; species Amborella trichopoda. The sequence continues at coordinate 21,800,441 of NC_142340.1, forward strand.
AAGTTCCCATTACCAAATATAAATGCCTTGGTCGAACGCACTGCGGGGCACGAGATGTTGTCATTCATGAACGACTTCTCTGGTTACAACCAGATCCTCATGGCAGAAGAAGACCAAACCAAAACATCATTCATAGCGTAATGGGGAACCTACTACTACTGTGTCATGCCTCGGCCTAAAAATTACAGGGGCAACTTATCAGCAGGCAATGACCAGCATCTTCCACAATTTAATGCATACCATCATGGAAGACAACGTTGACGACATTTTGGTCAAGTCGAAGACTAGGTCAGAGCATCTCACCAACCTGAGAACCATTTTCAAAAGACTTTGGAAACACCAACTCAAACTCAATCCACAGAAATGTGCCTTTGGAGTTGAATCCGACAAATTAATAAGCTTTATAGTAAGCCAAAGGGGCATCGAGATGGACCCGTCCAAAATACGAGCCATCACTAAAATGCCCCCTCCCCGAGACATTAGAGAAATCCGTGAGCTTCAAAGTGGCATACAAGCCATAAGGCGTTTTATTTCAATGGATAATGAATGCCAAGAAGCGTTCGATCAAATCAAGGAGTATCCTTAGTCCTCCTAGTCTAGATAAACCCTTATTCCTATACATATCTGTGAAAGATAAGACTATGGGGGCAATGTTAGGACAATACGATGACCATGGAAAAGAACAAATGATATACTACATCAGCAAAACCATGGTGGACTACTAGACAAGTTACACGGATGTGGAGAAGAACTGCATGACACTTGTGTGGGCCATGCTGAAGTTAAGACATTATATCTTATCTCATTCAGTCAAGCTCATAAAAAAAATAGACCCACTCAAGTACTTATTGGAAAGTCCAGTCCTTAATGGACGTTTGACGAAGTGGAGAATGCTATTGAGCGAGTTTGAGATTGAATATGTTAACAAAAAATCGTTCAAAGGACAAGCCATTGCTGACCACTTAGCTGAACATGCATTGCCAGATAACTCTCCCGTCAACACAAATGTCCTTGATGAGAAACTCTTCACAATTGAGGACTCAATTTGGGATCTGTACGGAATGAATACAGGTCGGATGTAGGAGTCATACTATGCTCACCTGAGAAGATTTTAATGCCAACAACCATCAGATTTCTTATGTACCATTAACATTGCTGAATATGAAGCCTTGTTAGCCGAGCTCAAGAACGCCATGGGAATGAAAAGCCAGCAAATACAAGTGATTGGTGACTCCTTACTAGTCATAAACCAAGTTCAAGGGATTTGGAAGGTGAAAGAAGAAAAGCTTAAAAAATATGACCCCATATTTTAAGAAAATCACCTTTTCGCACGTAACTAGGAAAAATAATCGGTTCGCCGACACCCATGCAACCCTTACTTCAATGGTTGATATTCCTTCAGAAATCACCATGATGCAGGATCAAACATGACCTTTCCCCACCAAGGATTGAAGAAGAAATAGAGCAAGAAAATGAGAACAATGGGGAAGTGTCTCTCGTGGCTTTAGATGCACTAGTTAAGGTATAACCATGGTTCCATGATGTTATGTCCCTGCCAAAAGATGGGTTATACCCCGAAGGAGCCACCAAAAAGGATAAAGAAGCCATTCAAAGGTTTTCTATAGAATTCTTAGTAAGAGGTGATCTCTTGTTCAATAAATCCTTCTATGGCATCATTCTACGGTGTCTCGATCAGCCAGAAATCGATCAAGTATTAACAGAGTTACACAATGAAGGAGGTTATTTTGGGGAAGCCGCCTTAGCTCAGAAAATCACGCGCCAAGGCTATTACTGGACCACCATGGCTGATGATTGTTGGAAGATCGTTAAGAGGTGTCCCAAATGTCAACTTTATGAAGAACTCATCCATGCATCGTTCGTACCACTCAACTCATCACCACTCGTATGGCCCTTCGCCATGGTGGGTCTTGATATCATCAAAATGATCTCACCAAAAGCCTCAAACGGCTACTATTTTATAATAACGGCTACAGAGTACTTCATAAAATGGGTAGAGGCCACATCATTTGTCAAAATTGAGGAACAACATGTTGCCCGTTTATAAAGAACAACATTGTGTTCAGATTCGGTGTTCCTGAGTCAATCAGTATTGACAATGGATCTAATTTCAAAATTGAAAGGGTCACTAAGATGTGCAAAAAGTATGGGATAACGCAAAAATTCTCCACACCTTACTACCCTCAAGGAAACAGACAAGTAGAGGCCACAAACAAATGATTTCTCAGAATTATAGATAGAATAATAGAAGGTGGCAGAGATTGGCACGAAAAGCTAAACGACACGCTATGGCCCTACCGGACAACAGAGAAGACTCCTACTAGCATGACCCTATACTCATTGGTGTATGGTATGGAAGTAATGCTACCCATTGAAGTTGAGATACCGTCTCTTCAAGTGCTTATTCAAAAAATTTCAGATGAGGAACAAAAGATCGAAGCACGAATCATTGCCCTCGTTACTTTGGATGAAAGACGATTACGAGCAACACAAAATATTGTTGCTTACTAGAGTAGAATTGAGAGGGCATATCAAAGAAAATTTGTTCCTCAATAGTTCAAAGAAGGGGACATGGTACTTACAAAAATCTTCCACACTCATACAAATCCACACCCTTTAGGCAAGTTCAAACCTAATTGTGAGGGGTCATTCATGGTTACCCAAGTGCAAGCAGACAATTCTTACAAGATAAAAAATCAGGAGGGGTACGAACTCAACAACCCCATTAATACGATGTATCTCAAAAAATACTACCTGTAACGGGCTCAAAAGCATGATGAAAACCTGAAAAGGCATCACAAAAAAAAAGAAAAGAAAAATGGACGTGGTGAAAACGCAAAAAGGCATCACGGGTAAAAAAAAGAAAAAGAAAAAGAATAATAGTAAAAATCTCCAAGAAAGCTTCCGATTCAAAACACTCAAATTCAAAAAAGTACTTGCAAGTTTCAACAATACTACACAAGCAGATCTTGAGGATGAAAACTCCTCATAAACCCTGCAGGTTCCCAACAAAACCATATCCGAAAGATGCGAGAGGATGGCATGAATGGAAGGCCAAAGTGACTTCGACACACCCTGGAAGAACGTCGAGACCTCTCCATGATGGATGCCCTCAAGAATCTAGAGAACTCTTCATGGACCCCGGAAGCATGGATGAAAGTTCCAAAGGTAGAAGGACAACTTCGAGACTTTGGAGTTCTCACGATCCCACAAAGAAATCCTTGCATCCTCTTTGGGTAAAACATAATAAAGAAAATGACCACCAAAGGGGTCACAGGTGGCAAAACTATAAGGCCCATCCCTTTTGAAAATGATTTTCAAATTGACTTTTAAATCATCCATTTTCATAAAAAAAACCCTTTTAGAATGGACTTCCTCCATCACTACAAGAGGTTAAACTGTTAATCAATATGGCCTCGTTCTCGAAGTCAACTTCCTACGCTTTTTATGAAGGCTTGAAACTAGTCAGGCACTCCATGGTTGTATGAGTATAACTGCCAACTACCACATATCAAAGATGGGTGAACCTCGCCAATGTTGATATTAGTCAGTCTAGGAGCATTTTTCTCTCGACTGGATCCCCTGTGGCAAAATGAGGCAAGCTCATCCCTGTATGTATGTACGATGACCGAATAGCCAAAAATTCGAGACAAAAGCTCTACAACTAAGGGACTGAGTTTGTAAAAATTCAGTTCGAAAAGTGTGTGCAAAGAAAGCATCCCGCTCTACTTCGACGAATCAATTACACACGTATAAGTTGATCAGGGACCCCCCAACAGGAGCAATAAAAAATAAATAGAGGGTATTTCACATTCCCATAAGATCAATCAAAATGGCAAATAAAAATTTGAATGTCTCAAAACTCTGATTTTATTCATCCACTGAAATGGGCTTATTACAAGCATTCACGCCATCAAACTTGGTCCTATGAAAATAATTCCTACTTTCCCAATGGGCTTCAATAAAACGCAAAAAGTACTGAAAATAAGAATGATCATGAGATCAACTTATTCATGCCAAGAAAAAAATAAAGAAAAAGAAAATATTTGACTATTCAGTCTTCGGCTTCGGATCAACATCCTTCTCCTTAAGTTCCACCACGAAGGATATCCATCGAGCCATTTCGGCTTCAGCTTTTTCCAAAATGATGTAAAACACATCCTCATTAGATTTAATTCGTTTATTTGAAGAAGAGGCATTGTCTTCTCTAGAAAGCATGGAATCTTGAGCAGTAGCAAAAGGTTCACCATGAAGTCTCGAAGATCTGGGGCATAGTGGAAGAGGACAGACACGTTCCCACCAAGAATCGTAGTTGGAAGTGGTCGTGGGCTGGTCTTGCTTGATCAACCCCTCACTGGAAGAAGACTTCTTCCCCTTCCATGACAAACCTAGCTTAACAAGAAGCATGGAAGAGTGTCGTGGAAGCGGAAAGATAGGGCGATGATCGATCGCTTCCAAAAATAAAAATTTCAAAAAATTTAAAAGAAAGAATAATTCGCTCCTCGGTGGCATGAGCCAAAACTGCCAACCAACTTTCCACAAAATAGAAATTTCAAATAATTCAAAAATAAAATGCTCCTCAGTGGCACGAACTTAAATTGTCAACCAATTTTCAAAAATTTCAACAATAAAATAAAAAAAAATAAAAAAAATACTCCTCAGTGGCATGAGCCTAAACTGCCAACCAAAGTCCAATTCAGTTCAACGTCAAATTCGTGCGACATGAAAGAGCCAAGACAGGTACCGTCTAGCCCCATATGATGTAAAAGGTCAGGTGTATCCAAGGTACAACCACCCTGTTCAATGAAAAAATGTCAAACTCGTGCGACGTAAAAGAGCCGAGATAAGTTTTGTCTAGCCCCCTATGATGCAAAAGGTCAGGTGTATCCAGGGCACAACCACCCTGTTTAGTGGAAAACCGTCAAACTCATGCAACATAAAAGAGCCAAGGCAGGTATTGTCTAGCCTTGTATGACGCAAAAGGTCGGGTGTATCTAGTGCACAACCACCCTGTTCAATGAAAGACGTCAAACTCGTGTGACATAAAAGAGCCGAGACAGGTACCGTTTCGCCCAGTATGACGCAAAAGGTTGGGTGAATCCAGGGCACAACCACCCTGTTCAATGGAAAAACATCAAACTCATGCGACGTGAAAGAGCTAAGTAGGAACTGTCTATCCCCATATGATGTCAAAGGGTCGGGTGTATTCTCTCTAGCACCGTATGATTTAAGAGGGTCAGGTGTATTCCATCAATCCCCGTATGACGTAAAAGGGTTGGGTGTATTCTCTCCAGCACTAAATGATTTAAAAGGGTCAGTTGTATTCCGTCAATCTCCGTATGATGTAAAAGGGTCGGGTGTAATCTGTTTATCCCCGTATTGACGTAAAAGGGTCGGGTGTATGGTCCATCACTGCATGGTGCTAAACTGCTTGGAGGGCTCTATGGTTGTAGGAGTTAAAACTGCTAACCAACCTTGTTTTTTAAAATATCTTTCTCTTTTCAAAATTTTCACTATATATCTTGTGTTTTCAAAAACTTTAATTTCTTTGTTAAAATTTTAACTTGTCCCTGCTTTAGGTTCTATTTCAAATCTCCCCCTACTTTCAAAATTTCTAAAAGACTTTTAAAACCAAGGAGCTTGGACACCCGTATATGATGATTATCGCGTTGCCGTGATTGTCGCATTGTTGCCTCGTCTCTATCTTCTGAAACGGCTAGACAAGTCTCTTCCCATAGAAAGCCTTTTCCTATAGACAACCTTAGAAAACCCTAAGGAAATCAAAGATGTCTGGGTTAAAAAAAATTCAAATTGTGAAAACCCTTGACGTTAAGTAGCATGGTTAGAAAATCCAACTCGAGTTTCAAGCTCGTGTAACTCACTGACATCGCCGAAAGCCCTAGGAGGAAAAATGCCCTAGGTCGGTGACCGCAATGAGTTAGAGGGACTAGTTGGTGTGCCCCCTGGCCACGTGACCTAAGAAAGAAATCTAAAATGTCTGCAATATCTTTGACGTTTACTTGCCCCTTGAAGGATAGGGAATGCTTAAGTGCCTGCTTCTTTGCCACTCACCTGTCCCTCAAAGGACAGGGAGTTCCAAAGAGGGGCAACTGTAGACACCTCATTTTTAATCCTAAAAATTTTATGATTTTCTGATTTAGGACCACATTATCCTAGTAAACCCAAAATCCATAGTTCACATAGCCTACCCTATGACCCGGAACCCTGCAAAACCCATGTTTTTACCCAGAATCTTGTAAAAACCCTGTTTTACCAAAAACATCATTAAAAATAGTAAAAAAATCCTTTTTGACCCAAAGTTTCTCTGAGAGCTTCACAGGAGGCTGAGGAGCACACCCAAAGTGAAGCAACGTAATTTGGACAAGGTTTGGGTTGCACGACACTAGTGGTGTTGCCAGGGTGACACTGGTAGTGTCGTCTAAGTCATCTTGCAGATGCCCTGTTTTACCAAAAACATCATTAAAACTAGTAACAAAACTTTGATTTTCTCTGAGAGCTTAAAAAGTGGTTAAGGAACAAAATAAAGTTGTAAAATATTAATTTGGACAAATTTTGATGGGGTCGACACCAGCAGTGTTGCCTTGGCGACATCAGCTGTGTCACCGGGGTGACACCACTAGTGTCACCCAACTTTTTTGTCCTAAAATAAAAATTTCTCTTTGTGAGTGTTTTTCTAACATTTTATCTAAGTTTTTTACAAAATTTATTTAGGCGACACTAGGCGTGTCGCCCGGGGGACACCAGTAATCCGTACCCCTAAAATTGTTATTTTTTGGATATGGATCTATTGGTTACTGAAGTATATCCTTTCCAACAGATCCTTGGCCCCATAAAGTCCCTTTTTTGTGGCCATTCAAAGGGATACTTGGCACGAACCTACCCCCTGACCATTGCCAGAGGGCAATAGAGTGTGGGATTGCGACTGGAGGTCGTGAACGTCACCCAGGTGAGAGTGGCTCAACGCATGGAAACACGGAATCAAGAGCAAACCATGAAAGAAAACTAGAATAAAACCATTCATCAAATAAGGAAGAATTCAAAAGTACAGCCATCTCATTCATATAAGTGTTAAAAAGCCTTTACAATTCCTTCAAGGCACTACTGACCAAAAAATACACAAAATGAGGTACACCACATATTACTGAGACATCCAAAACATAGAATGAAAGTCTTCAAAGGATGGCTTCTTAAACCTCTTGACTTCTAGCTCCAAATCCCCAATGGTCACCCACCTTAAGCACAGGTGTCAACACTCTTCACTCAAGAGGTGTCAACATGCTTCTCAACACTCTAACAAAAATGTGAGAAAGGAAGTTCAATATATATATAATGCATAAGTCACAACCACCTTTCTTAAAGTAGAGTAATAAAGACAGTAGATCACAATTACAGTTAAAAGCTCGTGCAGAAAGTGTAAATAAGTCCAGCAAACAGATTTATCTACTCCTAAAGTAGAAGCCACATCGATTAGGCTGAGTCAATCTTGAACTTGGGACTTCTACCCTCACTCAAGAGTGTGGACCATGACAAGTGGAAGACCCACTTTGTAAGGCCCTCACACACACACGTCTCCCCAATGCGCTTTGGGGTTTTTGATAGACAGAGGCCTTGTAAGACACTACCCTCTTGTTGTGCCCTTTTTTGTGAGACGATGTTACACTACCATTAGGTGACCCAATGTGTAGGGCTCACAAAGATCTGGGGGGACGCGACCCTCCCAACTACTCACATCCTGAGTCCCGTCTTATCATGAGGAGTCAAGGAAAAATTGCAGTTGCCAGCACCATCCTTCACACAGTAGGTGCCCTTCCACATATAGCATAAGCATCATGATACCATCATTCACATAGTAGGTATCCATTCACATATAACATAAGCATTATTATACCATCCTTCACACAGTAGGTATCCATTCACATATAACATACGCACTGACTGGATTTCTCTCTCTTTCTTCTGTCACAACCGGCGCAACCCTAGTACCTACTGGATTTCTCCCTGTCTTTATAGTTGACGAAGCCTAATGTTGACTAGATTTCTCTCTCTCTCTCTCTCTCTCTCTCTCTCTCTCTGTTGTCACAATCAGCACAAGCCTAGTGCCAGCTGAATTTCCCTCTCTCTCTTTCTTTCGTCACAAATGGCACATGCCTAGTGCCGGCTGAGTTTCTCTCCTTTCTTCTCTTCTGACACAGTCAGTGAAGCTTAGCATCGCCTGTATCTCCTCTCTCTTCTATATCTAATACAGTCAGCAAAGCCTCTCTCTCTTCTTCTCTATGAAACACAGTCGATGAAGCCTACCGTTGACTATGCTTTCTCTCCCTTCTCTGTTTAACACAGTCAATGAAGCTTAGTGCCAACTGCATTTTCTCTCTCTTCTTCTAATACAGTCGGTGAAGTTTACTGTCGACTGCATTTTCCATCTCTTGCGTCTAACACAGTTGGCAATGCCTAGCATCGACTGCGTCTTTCTTCTTCCCCTCTCCTTAATTCTCTTGTCTCTCACACTTTTCTCTTCCTTTCTTCCCCCTCCTTCCTTCTATTCCCTTATTCTCTTATTTCATTCCTTCCTTATGACCTTCTGTTATTCTTTCATTCAATCAAGAAGGATCAAGGTTAGCCTCTCATGGTAGTCCTGTCGTTTAGCTGTAATGTTGTTGTGCCAAAATTACTTGGCCCACTTTATTGCCACGATAAACTAACCATCGTACCTAGCTAGTCGGTATCGATAATGACGTCTAGTAGTAATTCTGTGAGCGGTCTGAGTAATCGAGCCCGTTTTGCTACCACGTCAGGCTAGTTATTCACCAGCTTAGTCACGACCCTGATCTTCCTGCTCAATCGAATTCTTCTCTCCCCCTCAATCGAATCATCTTGTTGATCTCTGCGCTGCAAGCTGCAAGAGAAGTCTCGGTGCCCTGGACATGCTCCTTCAGTTCCACCACCGTTTGAGTTTCCTCCTCCATCGCCAAAGTTTCTGACTCAATGGTGCCATTGAGTTCGGATAAATCTGAAGCAAAAGAAGCCTCCATGGCCCTCCTCTGAACCATCTCCATCTCAAGACTTGCGAATTCCTGCCCCAATATTAACATGTCCTCTCTTATTTCAATCATTCTGTTGTAGCTTCCTTGTGCCTCCCTCTTGAGATCCTGCTGACGGCCAGTTATCTTGGCCTTCTTCTCAATGCAAGCATCTATCTTCTTGCGATGGCCCAAGATCGACTCCTCTAAGGAGGTTATCCTGCTAATTTCTTTCTCATGATGTAACACTCTCAACTGCTAGCTCTCCAACTCGTTTAGAGTTGCATTAAAATGGGAAAGCACTTCTGGTGCACTCTCAACTGTGGTGGTTGCAGCAAACTCCCTCAGTTTTGTTAAAGCTTCTCCTAGATCGTCGAAAGGCAACTCCCTTAAGCCTTGAGGGCTTGCTCGAAGCATGCCTGGAATCATGCTAGAAACCCCTCTAAAGATGGTGCTGCTAGGATTACTACTGCTGAAGAAACCTCGACCTCAAGGACCGGGCTTGTCGAAGTGATAGCCATCTCTCCTCTGAGATAATGACAAAGGCTGGAGATTCTTGCCCCCAGACTCAAAGGTAGCCCCAGACTCAACCTGCTCAGGTTCTTCAATGTCAGTCTCGCTACCTTGACCCTCTCTCATGGGGACGTCAACTTTTGTCCCAGCAAGCTCTGAAGAAATCTGTTCCCCTTTCTCTTCATCCTCCTGAACTGTTGCCTCAGCAATAACAAGTTCAACTCTTCCCCAACAAATTTAGTCTTAGCCATGGCTTCTTCCATTTGGCTTGCACCTTCAACAGCCAGAATCTCGGCCACGAAGAGCTTAACCCCCTCATCTTCACGACCTGTGACCACAAAGGCAGCAACCACTTGATTCTCGAGTGCATCTTCAACTACAGGCGCTTCTTCTTGAGTCATAGTCTCTACCTCGGTTGGGGCACTGAGCTCCTGAAGCACGAAGACCACATTAGCATCAGATTCCCTTCCTAGGGCAGCTGCTTTAGGACTTGGAGCCTCGTCAGTATCAGTCGAAACTGCCTTCAACTCAAGAACTACCCCTGTATTTACCACCCCAAGATCCGGAGTCAACTCCTGATCAGAAGCATTGACAATGGTCTCAGAGCTGCCGAAGTCGTCTGCCTTAGTTCCTAAAGAAAAACAAGACAATTCAGGAGAAACAGAAGGTGGTTGACAGAGCGCAGAGGGCGATACTGGGTGAGCTGATAAAAGATCATAAGAGGAAGAGCTACCTCCTGATTCTAACATCATAGGAAGGTTGACACTCTTACACCTCCGAGTACGCCCACTAATTGAGGACAGTGCACGAGTACCAACAGCGGCTGAGCGCTTTCTTTTCTTCCCCTCTGTCGGAGTAGGAGCGGCCACTTCAGAACCATCTCCCTGAGAAAGCCCTCCAACCAATTTACTATGGGGACCACTCCCGATCAAGGCGTTCAAGTTCTATGGGGGATGCTTCTCCTAACCAAGGACTTGCCGCCCCTCATCCCACTCGAAGATGGAACTAAGATTATCGAAGACACTCCCAGTCCTCGTCTTCATTGCAAGAAATTCTGGCGAGGCCTCATCAGTTGTTATCTCGCGTGAAAGCCCTAAAGCTCGCCAGTTAGAGGGATAGTCTAAGACAAATATCATGAAAAGAGCAGGAGCATCTGCCAGTATCCTTTGCCTGGTATTTTGGTGCCAGTTACCGTTCACCCCTTTCCAAGGGTGATCTTTATCCCAATATCCCTTGCTGGTGATTCTCCACCAGTTCACATAGGCCTTGGTCGTTCAGACCCGCCTGCCAAAATGAGGCAATACATATTTGCTGATTTATGTCATCTCTAGACACATAGACCAAGCGGTCCGTATATGCTCTGGCAGACAACACTCACGAAATGTTCCAAACTCCTCCGTTTTCCCCTTGTTTACCTTACCTTGACGCTTTTCAAAAAACATCGAGAAGGGGCAGCCTTGATCAAGCCCTTGTTGGCGGGCGAAGCGGTGAGGAAAATAGCCCTCTAACCTGGCACAGTGCGGAGTCCGATAAGGTAGAACTCCCCCTCTGATACTCAGGATGAACATGAGCTCCTTAATGGTTGTTGGAGTGTTGTTTAGCTCCTTTCCCAACTCATCAATGAAAGCACGGTCGGTGAAGCTCCCTATCGGAAAGGGGACCCGCCTGATGTTTAATGAGTCATTCCTAAATAGACCTCGAGCCTCCCCTGGGGTATGGAAGATAGCCTTCTAGTTGACATTCGTCGTCAAGAAGGGCCAAAGTTTATCTCCTGAGCCCTAATGCTTGACATAGGTGTCAGGGAAATGGGCCCCTACCCACCCGTACACGTAATGCATAGGAAATGAAGTTTTAAAATCCCGGGACATGCCTCTCCTCCTACAATGTCATTCCCTCCCTCTTTGCCCTTTTAGGCCTTTCCACGAGAGATGGACTTCAAGCCATGGTATATGTTGCACAAGACTGGCTAAACAAGGGCATACTCACCCCCTTTGGCCATGTTGCATGCCATAGACAGTATGCTTGAACGAATGTCAACCGCCCATCCAGGGAGCACGAATTTGCACAAAAATAAGGCCAAATATGCCGCCAAGAAGACAACCATCGCTGGTATCAGGTTGATATACGGGAGGTGTCCCCTTTGCAACTCCTTTCGTTTGCCTTTCGGAGTGCCTGAACCACCTTCGGGATAATCCCACAAAAGAATTTCACCCATTTCGTGAAGGTGACCCTGCCATTGCTAGACCGAGCAGCGATAGACTACTAGGTCTTGAAGATTTTGTGAAGACCATGTTAGCACCACTGAAGATGATAGAGTTCGGGCGCACAAACTCATCATACATAGCCTCGATCATCGGGAGACCTCCAATAAAATGAAGATCTAGTAAAGAGATCCCTGCTTCCCCATGCCCAAGAAGCCAGGTATTGCTAACATGGCTCCATGTATCTAGTAATACCTTTACTGTATTGGAGCAACAGTCATAGTCGCTGCCTAAACACTGGACTGCTGCTAATAGTGAAGCACGTTCAAGAGTTATTTTGTACGACACCAATATCTTCGTCGTCTAGGAAGAGTATCCCTTCAAGTATTGGTGCTCCCCCTGAATTCGAAGGCCTTTTGCTAACCACATTAGTAGTCCTTTTGCTTGTACCATTCGTTTCCCTAAGGTAAGCAAGTTCTCTCTGGAAGCTATGTTCCTATGCATGCAATGAAGAAGTGCCATCCCTTCTTTAGTACTGACATTGCAGTCATTGCCCTTGCGTACTTCAAAACAAATGGGGTCAGTAATGAAAGTGACACTGAGGGGCCACTCTGGTTCGCATACTGGCTGGGTCAGCCAAATGGGCTCACCCATTGATAAAACCTCACCTATAAAGTCACAAGCACCGACTTCTCACTCCCTTGGAAGCCTCTTCACATCAGGAATTTGGTAAGAAGAACCAGCCATTATAAAGGGCTTAGTAGTTTACTCCCAAAAGTTGCTAAGACACTGGTTCAGTGCCAGACTAGTTTGCCAACACTTAGCATTGATTATGTTTCCTAAAATGCCTAGCGCCGACTGTGTTCGCTAATAGTTAGCGCCGACTGTGTCTGATAACCCTTAGCACTGGCTGCATCTGCTAGCTCTCAGCGTCGATTGAGCTTGTCAATGCCCAGTGTCGGTTGCGTACCAATGGCTAGCGTCGGCTGAGTTTGTCAACACTCAGCATCGGTTGAGATTGTCAATGCCGAACGCCGTTTGTGTCCTCCAAAGGCTAGTGCTGACTGTTATTGGATCTCTCACACGTGCCACGAATTCTAGTTGTGACACCTCGAACTCCACTATGTCGACTGATAACCGTCGCCACATCCTTCAGCACCACCTGACACATGCACGAATGCCAACCATCACCATGCCTCGTTGCTCTGCCTGACACATGAATGAGGTAACCGTACACCTTCCCTGCGATGATTCACCTCCCGCAACTGTACACCTTCCTTGCGACAGTCTACCTTCAGTAACTGTTCATTTCCCTGGACCCTTTCGTTTCTATCGAAACTCCCTTATCATTCCCAAAAACCTCTGCAACACCGTTAAGAATGCCTGGAAATCCCTTAAAACAGTGGAAAGCCTCAAGACTCACGGAACTACCCACTACTTCATTTCCCACCTCTTCTACACTAAAAAAAACTACAGTTAGAGCTCTTCTGTTTCCCGAAAAACTCCCCAGAGAACTCTCTTTTCTCTCTCCTTTCCCTTTAAACTTCACAAAATCCCCCGACAAGGTTTTTGCTCGTCAAAAAACTTCCCTGCAAGACCCTCGCTAGAATCCCATTGTTTGCTAAAAACCTTCCCTGTAAAACTTTTGCTGGAGTCCCACTGCTTGTCGGAACTTCTACCGAGCACCCTCTCCTCATTGTTAATGAAAAATTTTGTTTAAGTTTTTACCCTTGGTGAAAAGTAGAGAAAATGGGATTTTACCCCCCTTATATAGACCAAAATACCCTCAAATGCCCCTCACAAACTGGGAATTCCAGTCGTGCCCAAGGGGAGCTAAGCGATGATGAGTCGAGTCGGGATTTGACCCGAGGCCCGAGGTAACTCTCATCAATCCATACCCAGCACCGCTTGAGTTTCAAACAACCCTAGCGTCGGTTGGCTTAGCTTCAGTTGGGTTCAAACGATATCTTGGGTCATTCACAACGCCGACTACGTAGTCAAAATGAGGATCCCGACTGAGTTTCAAACAACCCTAGCACCAGTTGACTTAGTTCCAGTTGTGTTCAAACGATATCATGGGTCGTTCCCAACGTCAGCTGAGTTTTTAACAACCCAGCGCTGGTGCCAAGTTGAACACTCACAAGAAACAATGATTGTTACACCTGGGACAAGTGATATTTCAAGCAGCCTATTGTTACCTACTTCAGGCTGAAGCCTTGTGTGTCTTACTACATTATCCCCAATGAGGAGGTACCTTGACTCTGACCTATTATCCTTAGCAAAGTGGAACCTAGGTCAATAAAAATTAAGTCATGAGTCCTCATCCCCAATAGAGTTATGGTCATTCTTGCCGCTCAACCCCCAGTGGTTTGCATCATGCCTTGTTATTCTGGACCACATTTGTCACCTCTTCTCCAATAAGGTCAGCCTTCCTATCTGGACCCCTCATCGGTCCTACCTATCTTATCCTTCGGGAGTCAGACTGCTGCCCACAGATCCATTCCCCATGGAGTCTCACCTACACAGCGACCCAAGCTTTGGTTCGCGCTACATGATCTTCAACTGCACAACTTTGATCTGCATTGCACGACCTTAAACTGCACAAATTTGGTCCACGCTGCACGACCATAAACTGCACAGCTTTGGTCGTGCCACACAACCTTAAACTGTACAGCGCTGGTCTGTGCTACATGACCATAAACTGCACAGCTTTGGTATAGTTGCGCGACCGTAAAACAACATGGTCCAAACTATATGACCATAAACTGTGGCGGAGGTCTACCTGCACAACCTTAAACTGCACAGTCTTAATTGTATGACTTTAAACTGCATAACCATGATCCAAACTATATGACTTTAAACTGTAGCGAAGGTTTAGTTGCACGACCTTAAACTGCACGATCCTAGTTGTATGACTTTAAAATGCATAACCACGGTCCAAACTATATGACCTTAAACTACACGGTCCTAGTTGCACGATCTTAAACAATACGGTCCTAGTTGTATGACTTTAAATTGCATAACCATGGTTCAAAATATTTGACCTTAAACTGTAGCGGAGTTACACGACCTTAAACTGCACGGTCCTAGTTGTATGACTTTAAACTGCATAACCACGGTCCAACTGTGTGACCTTAAAATCATAGTGCACATCTTGGCCACATGACATTAAACTATTTTGCCCAGGTCCCAGAGGCATGACTTTAAAACTCAGCCCCTCATATGCGTGCACACCTTTTACGTGCATCTTCTTGCACGTCTTCCCTAAATTGACTATGTGAGTGCACCACCTTTCCTAGCTCCTCAGTGGGTTCTTTCCCATCATCATTCTACAACATTCCCTCGTGAGTCTCACCCGTGCTCACAAAATGGTGAATCATCCCGGCATCCATACTCTTCGTAAGCTAGTGGGTCACCACTATTTTTCACCCACATTTCATACATCATCCATCTGTCATAGGTAACCTCATGCCATTTCCTCAAGTGGGTCATACCACCACCATACTCACTCCATGGCCTCCACGGATTGCCATTCATCACCACCATGGTCCAGATGTATGACCTTAAACCATAATGTACATCCTGGCCGCATGACGTTAAACTGTTTCGCACAGGTCCCCGAGGGATGACCTTAAACATGCCTTCATAGAAAAAAGGATGAAATAACAAGCATGTTGTATACCTTAACAAGGGAGCTCTATGAGTAAAAATGATGGACGGGCATGGTCACAAAACCATGAGTACAAGAGTTTCATGAAAAAAATCGGGCGTGGTGAATATCAGAAAGGGCATCGTGTGTAAAAATAGAAGTATAAGGGTGGACATGACCAAAAGGTCATGGGTAAAAGAGCCCTAAAATAACAAGAAGTTGGTGAGAGCAATCTATATGGTGCCTCTTCCCAAGTTCATGAGAAAATCGACAAAGGACGATTGAACCAATAAACAGGTGGATGCAACACTCATCTTAGCAGGCGGCTTCAGCCCTCACTCAAAAAGAAGAAAGCCCTTGGTGTCACAATGCTAGGACTCTAAAAATAGGAGCTTTAAGGAAAATATTCTAACAGCCTGAGTCTAGTTGCAAAAGGACTCGGAAGACAGAATATTCGTCAAGACGGCAAGACAAGTCTCATGAGGAAGAACATTATCCCCACGAGGTCACAGACATACTTTAAAAATAAACATTACAGAGGCAAGAAACTGACAAAGTCAAGGCGAACCTGCCAGAGACTTCAGCTCGCCTAGTCAACAGGCCCAGACCTTCGGGACCGAACAAAACTGCCCCCGACTAGACCCGACAGATGAGACCTATAGTGGTATTCTGACTGTCAAAAGCAAACCTGGTGTACCAAAAAATAGCACCGACCAAAGAAAACAAATGAACCCAGACATAATGGGAACAATGCCCTTCGACATGACACTCAATTGCCAAATGGGCTTAATTCTGACTGTTTTCAAGAGGGTGAAGACTTCCACAATATCCCTCAAAAAAGTCTCTTCTCCCCCTAAAGTCTCCATGGACGGACCCGCGAACAATGCATCCTTATGTTTGAGCATCCTAGTTACACCATTACGTGAATCTCCTTAGCGTTCACGTGGTTCTGTGGCTAAGAAGAAAAAAAAAAGTAAAATCCGAAGGACATTTTTTGAATGTTGTCCTTATCAATTATCTTGAAGCACAAAATTTGGTGGGGCAAGCTGTTTGGCTGCATTTTTCAATACCTTGGTCCCCGATAGGAAGCAGGTCAATAAAGCCTACAAAACAGTGGAAATTTTGACAATCTCATAATTGCCCCAGAATTGGTCAAGATCTTCATCAGCATATCAAAAGATCACCTGCCAAGTTTCATTATTATCATACATGACTAAGGCAGTGAAAACAAAGAAACAATTTCAGTAAAATCGCTCTCTAACACCCTAGAATGGACCCTGTAACTATAACCATACTTTTGGTGGGTCAAACAGCTATGGGATCACCACCATTAGATTTGACATGGTCGAAAACCTAAATGGATCAAGTTTTCGCTTAATCGGGCACTCCAAGACAAAGTTATGGGTAAAATACCAAAAAGGGGTAGGCCGCACTCCATTCCCGTGTGGCCAACCTGCACTATAACACCATTAAAGGTGGCTATTTTTACAGTCATGGGCAGTCACTTTTGAGGCCTATATCTCACAAATTTGGTGAGCGTGTTCGTCTCATCAAGATAATAAATTCGATATGTGGTATGCCCTATGACGACGCTCGAGCAGGCAGAAAAACGTGAGGGAAGTTGCTGATCCGTGAAAGAAG